>NW_028270154.1:72713170-73343951 GCF_037043375.1 Chiloscyllium plagiosum | reverse complement strand
CTCCCACACATTAAAGAAGAACGAACAGTGAGAAATTAATTTCAACCTGGAATTTAACTTTAGCCACAGTAGTTGTGTGGTTATGTTGCTGATCTACAGGCTTGGCACAATCAACTGGAGAATGTGGAGTCTGATCTCATCATCACAGTCTGATCATTTTAACTCAGTTTTGAAATTCTAGAAATAAAACTGTAACTTTCAGTAAATGTTGCCATGAGGTTGACAACTGTCACTGTCTATTTATGTCTATTTGGGAGGGAAATTGGATGTGCTGACAGTGTCTGATTCAAAAGTAACTGCAGTCCAACGTGTAACTCGAGAAATTGTGTCAAAACATTTAGTTCAAAAAGACAATTCACCATCAGCTTCTCAGTGCAACCAAGGATAGGCAATGAATGCCAACCTCAATAGCTATGTCCATTACTGACTGAATTTTAGAAAATCAAGAGATACAGTAGATTTACAACTGGTAGGACAGGATTATATTTGATGTTTTTAATGGTTCCAGTATAGCATATCTGAGTTGCTTTCCAGAGTCAAGTAGTTTTCAAAGAAAGAAGGGCACAAGCCCACAAATACAATTCAGGAGCAATTTTAAAGTCATGCCTAGAGTGCTCATAATATTCTCAAAAACGTATATACATGCATTTTCTGTCAACCTTTGCAGGTACTGCCATGATAGTCCATGATGCTGAAGACTTGTACTCCAGAATGTGTTACACCCCAGCCAAGCTGCTGCAATACCAGCATCTACAGAGGAACCTCGATTATCCGTAGATCAATTATCCGAATATCAGATTATCTGAAGGAGATCTCGCGGTCCCGATAGAAACATTACTTCAAAGAGCTGTTTCAACCCTGATCGTGACTTTTGTTTACAATGATTAAAAACGATCTTGGCTCCCTGAAATGCTGCCGACAATAGTCCTGGACATCGAGCCCAGGCATCGTCTCCAAATGACTGACCTCCTCCCTTCCCTCGCTCTCCCCAAACTTTCCCTGGACTTCTACATAGGGGTAAATCCTAAACCCCACTTCCCCAGATATTCTTTCTAACACTGTTCTGTACAGGGCAGAGGTATAACTTGTCAAAATGTTGTGTCTGTCTGTGTGTGTGGATGCTAATTGGAGACTTACCCCACAAAGGCAGCAGCAGTCTTAATGCCAATGTCTACTCTGGCTGCCCCGGAGAGGGTGTGGGACTAACGGGGGTAGGGGCGCAAGGGAGGATGGGGGAACACAGTGGTGGCAGTGTTGGGGGGGAGCGGTTGAGGGGAAGCCGGGGGCATTGACTGGGGGGGGGGGGTGGGTCAGATGGTAGGTGGGGTGAAAAGGAGGGGGGGGGGGTGTGCGAGCCAGGGTTTGGGGGGGTTTGCGAATGGAGGGCGGTGTTGGGGAGCGGTGTTAGACAGAATTGGGTGTGGGTGAGGGGATGTTGTGTTGCGGATGGGGGGGGCGGTGTTGCAGGAGGTTGGGGGTGGGTGAGGGGAGTTTTGCGGCCATGCGGGGGCAGTGTTGGACGGGGTTGGGGGCAGGGCCCGTGCACAGTGTGCTGCTGCCTAGTCTCCTGAACAGGGAGTAGACTTAACAGAAAACCCTGAGCCCCAGAGGAGAGGCTTGAATCGATTAACCGAATAATCAATTATCCGGACGATACAGTGCCTTCCCATCTCGTTCGGAAAATCGAGGTACCTCTGTACTTGGGAAAATTTCCCAGGAATGTTCTTTACACAAAAAGCAGGTCAAATCCAACCTGGCCAATTACCATGCTATCAGGCTCCTCTTAATCATTAGTAAACTGATGGAAAGTGCCATTGACAATGCAATCAAGTGGCACTTAGCACTCAGTTTGGGTTCCACTGAGCTCAGTCAACTCCGGGTCTAATTATAGCCTGGCTCGAAACATAGACAAACGAGCTGAACCATGAGAGGTACAGTGAGAGTGACTGTCCTTGACATGAAGGCAGCATTTTAGGGCAACACGATGGTTCAGTGGTTAGCACTGCTGCCTCACAGTGCCTGGGTCCCAGGTTCAATTCCAGCGTCGGATGACTGTCTGTATGGAGTTTGCACGTTCTCCCCATGTCTGCGTGGGTGGGCTCTGGTTTCCTCCCACAGTCCAAAGATGCGCAGATCAGGTGAATTGGCCATGCTAAATTTCCTGTAGTGTTAGGTGCATTAGTTGGGGGGAAATGGGTCTGGGTGGGTTACTCTTCGGAGGGTGTGGACTGGTTGGGCCGAAGGGCCTGTTTCCACACTGTACAGAATCTAATCTAATCTACTAAGACTTAGTAAGGAACCCTGTCAAAACTTAAGTAAATTAGAATCAGGAGAAATTGTTCACCCAGCACAAAAATAGATAGATATAGTTTTTGGAAGCCAGTCATCTCAGCTGCAGAATCCTACTATCGTTCTGAAGAAGGGTCACTGGACTCGAGATGTTGACTCTGTTGACTCAAATGCTGAAGAAATGCTGAGTCTCACCAGCAATTTCTGGTTTTGTTTGTTTCAGATCTCCAGCATCTGCAGTTCTTCATTTGATATTATATCACTAGAGGATGTTTTCTGATGACCGTATAATGTTCAGCACCTCCTCAGATACTGAAGCTGCTCATATCCATGCAGTATGACATGGATAGGTTTAGGTAGATAATATTCATATATTCATATGCAAATAACATTCATATCACACAAGTGCCATGCAATGGTCATCTCCAAAAACAGAGAACCTGATTGTTCACATTCAATGGCATTAGCATCACTGAATTCTCCACTATCAACACTCTGGACATTGTCTAGAAATTGATTTGGACCAGAAATACAAATACTGTGGCTATAACAGCAGGTCAATGGCTGAGAATTCTGCTGCAAGTCTGCCTCTGCCCAGCACAAGATAGGACTCTGAAGGAATTCTACCCGACTTGCCTGAATAATTGCAGCTCCAATAATATTCAAGAAGATTGACACCACTCGGGGGATAAAAAATCACTGAAGGTCCTTCCATAGTACCTCCTAAACTGTCTAGACAGCAAGGGTAGCAGACACATGGGAACACCATCACGTGTGAGTTCCCCTCCAAGCCACATACTATTCTGATTTATAACGATATCATTAGATTAGATTAGATTACATTACAGTGTGGAAACAGGCCCTTCGGCCCAACAAGTCCACACCGACCCGCCAAAGCGCAACCCACCCATACCCCTACATTTACCCCTTACCAAACACTACCGGCAATTTAGCATGGCCAATTCATTGTTCTTCACTGCTGCAGGATAACTCCTTTCCTAACAGTACTATGGGTGTACCCACACCAGATGGACTGCAACAGTTCAAGAAGACAACTCACCACTCAAGGGCAATAATGGATAGGCAACAGAAGTCAGTGACACCAACATCCTTTGAAGAAAAAAAACATTTAATCACAAATTCTGATCTCTGCATTCACAGTGGAAAGTGCCTATACATACATGTTGAGCTGTAATTATACTCTCTCACCAAGAGTGGCACTTTAGTAACTCCTCTGATGAAATGTATAACTACAATATGGCAAATTTACAAGAGGATTTTCTACTATAAGTGTGGTCAGAGGAACATGAAAAGATAACAGGAATTGAATGTAATTCTTTTATAGGCAACAGATTAGACAGGCATGAATCTGCTACAGACTGGAATCATATAGGTGTTGAGGGTGTTTTATATAAACTTCAGGTAATTAGTTAAGGAGTTCAGATTGTTTTCTGTAGAGAGTGAGGTTGAAATATAATTTGAAATAGAATAAAATACCTAGTAGAGTTGGAGATTAGAAAATGATTGAGGAATCTTAATGTTGATGAACACCTTTGCAGAGCCAAGCAGGTTAAAAGAGTGATTCAAGCAGTGAGAGTTTGAGGAGGTGACATCTTCCTAAGAGTCTCCCCTACTGAGTGGGAGGACAGCACTTGAAGCACCATCAGATCCCATCCCAGATTCCTCCATCCCAGATTCCTCCATCCCAGATTCATCCCATCCCTGTGATGCTATTGTAGCAGACACAAGGAAGGTGTGCCCTGCTCAGATGTTGGCAGTAGCCTTTCCACACCTCGTGGTGTGTTATGGAATCATAGAATCTCTACATTGCAGATAAAAGCCATTTGGCCCATTGAGTCTGCACTGACCCTCCGAACTGCATCACCCCCTATCCCTGTAAAACTACATTTACTATAGTTAACCACCTAGGCTGCACATTACGGGGCAAGTCGATGTACCTAACCTGCATTTCTTTGGACTGTGGGAGGAAACTGGAGCACCCTGAAGAGACCCACGCAGACACAGTGAGAATGTGCAAACTCCACACAGATGCTGGAATCGAACCCGGATCCCTGATACTGTGAGATAGGAGTGCTAACCATTGTGTCAGCATTCTTTTTCTGGGAGAAAAAAATGCTTTTTAAAAACTTTGATTAAGCAGATTTCTGTTAAAATAGTTCTTGAGTTCTTGACTGTAAATACCATGTCCAACTTAATATAAAGCCAGTTGTTGTGAGTTGTCTGTCCTACAATTAATACAAGCCAATGTAGTTGGTACAAGTTCAGGTATTAGTTGCAATTAAAGAGTAAACCTACATGTCAGATGTATTTTTCTGAATAATATCAATCTGACTATGTTAGTTCATCAAATACTGCAACAATGGACCTAACAGTGAAAGTGAAAGGGCCATTGAAACATACAGACTTCGAAAGAAAAAATTTTTTGGAAAATATCTAACTTCATTCAGATTTCATTTAGACAGGTCTTCATTCAATCTGCAGATTGGAAGAATCTATCACAACATTCTGAACTGGAATCATTCACTATCTCAAACACATCAGATGCTCTCCTGTCAACATTACATTAAATACATTCATTAAAGACATTGTGGAGCTTGAGATGTAATCTGTTCATCAACTATGCTAAAACATCGGAGTAGTACCAAACGCTGGTATCATATTGGATTCTTGATACTACCTGCCTAAGCAGTTTTATTGGAGTAAATTGAGTTGACTCTCAGGTAGTGTATGTAATTGTTTCTTTCACACTACAATCCAGGGATTTTTCCCTTAAGGTTAAAAAAAAACTAATCAATTTCCTTTCATGCCAATTTAATTTCATGTTGAACGCTGGATGTTGGGTGATGATTTTTGGCTCTTTTCTTGTCGCTATTCAGTGCAAACAATGAAGGAACTTGAGCTCTAAAAGAGGTTACTGTGAGGGTCTCCAGTCGTAATGATTTTCCAATGTGACCTGATTTGAAATAGATCATATTATTGTATGATATTGAATAAATGGGGCCAAAGATGCTCCAGGGAGATGATGGGATCTGGTAATGTCACTGAACTAATAATCCAAGGGCTAATGTTTGGAGCATAGGTTTAAAATCCCACCATGGTAACTGGTGGAATTTTGATTCAACAAATATAATCTGGAATTATTCACTGATGTTTGCCATGAAATTATCACTGATGTTTATAAAAACAAAAGATCTGGTATATGACCTGTATTTAGGAAAGGAAGATTTGCTGTCCTTTCTTGGACTGACCTATATAGGTCTGAGGTCATAGAATATGGTTGACTCTTAACTGTCCTCTGAAATTACTTATTAAGAAGTTCAGTTCAAGGGCAATTGGGGATGGATAACAAATGCTGACTTTGCCTGAGACCCATATCCCACGAAAAGAACAAAGAAAACAATACAAGAAATCTCCGCATAATGTAAAGACAAGTGGCAGAAGCCCTGTCCTGTGCAATCGATTATCACATCCACCAGCCTAAAAGTGACCAGCGAAAGCCATTCTGAAATTATGATATGATTTGGAGGTGCTTGTGTTGGACTGGGGTGTTCAAAGTTAAAACTCCACAACTGCCTGATGAAGGAGCAGCGCTCCGAAAGCTAGTACTTCTAAATAAACCTGTTGGACTATAACCTGATGTTGTGTGATTTTTAAAATTATGATACCAAGACTTTTTCATGATTTGTGGAATGTAACAAATTGTGCCCTGTTGCTTCCGGGGCCCATTCAATTGCCTGTGCTCCCAATCCCATTAAAATCTCCCTGATGCTTTGCTCCTCAAATCCCTTGCACCCTTGGCCATGAAGCCCCACCTCCTCCTCTCCCCACCCCACCCCCCCCACCCCTCCCACACCCCCAATTTATCCCATTCCATCAAGTCCCCATTTAGTACTGACAACCACACAGTTACTGCAAGAAATGCAAATTTGCTAGACCTAGCAACAGACAGGAGAAGCTGCTACAATATTACTAAGGAGAATGAACAATAGCTCAAAAACAAAATGTCTTACTGATATCTTCTGACAATGCAGAATCGCAACAGGAAATCAGAGACCACAAAAACCAACATGAATCACGTGTGCCATGATACACTGCTAAACGATATTGTCAAGCATTGCTGCTCACCAAGTAAACCAGCAAGCTATTAGATTAATATAGGTATCAGCAATGGGTCAGAGACCCTCACTTCCAGCAATGGTCAGTTTCCACTGACAGAGAGTGCATGAGAGGAATAGTCCCGCTCCAGAGACTACAGAACAACATCCAACCTGATATTTCAGTGTAGTACCAAGGGAGTACCACATTGCTGCAATTTCATTTCTGTGGCTACGTCCCCAGAGAAAACATGAGGTACCAGTAAAGTTGTATAGAGTGGGTTGGCAATGTGCAAGAAAAAAAACAAATGCAGTACGGCATTCAGTGTTCAGGAATCATAGTGAGGTTAGAAATTATATTTGTCACGATGGGATATTGTAGAAGTCATGGATGAGGTGCAAGGCCAAAGGTAGCAGTTTAGAGACCTGTTACACCATGAATAAAGATAGGAAAGAGGGGGAATGCCTTCATCAAAATCGTAAATTCTACTAATATATCATGAGGGGAAACAAACAGACTGGTTGGAGTATGGGTAGAATGGAGCTGAAAGAGGTAAGGGATGCTGTGCAGTTAATGAAATAGTCCATCAGTTAGTTCAGAAATGTAACTGAAGTTTTAAACTTGTGCCAAAAAACTGAAAAATGAATTAACGAGAAGGCTGACATGTCGGCACATGTCCTTGTGAGTCTCATCTCACTACAAGTCAGAGGCTAAAAAATGCATTAGGACTCCCATGATAAAATGTTTGTATATGGATTTCTGAGGTAAATGTTTACATACATGGTTTCCATTACAAACCTTGACAGAAAAAGCATCACAGGGAACATCTTTGACAGGGACTAAATACCACATTGAACCTTCAAGAATGACTCGATAATAACACATTAATAATCATGGAATGCTACCAAGGCAAACTTCAGAGCATTCTTAGTGTGCACGACATTGCTGAAAGTAGTTGTGTGCCTCCTTGGTTAAAGATTGATAAAAGCGAAGTGAAAGAGTAAATAATAGTCAGATAGCTAGTCTGTTCCTTAAAGCTCTGAAGAAGGATCACTGGATGCAAAATGTTAATACTGCTTTCTTTGCACAGATGCTGCCAGGTCTACTGAGTTTCACCAGAAATTTGATTTTTTTTTGGATTTTTAGCATCCAAAATTCTTTAGGCTTTTTTTTGTTCTTCGATTTTGTTTTATAAAACTGTCAACTCATATGGTTTTCTTCAGGGGTACTTTGTGGACCATCCACTATGCAACAGCCAAATTAGGAGGGCGAACTGATACTTTTTCCTAGCCCAGTACTCCACTGCTCATAACAAAACTGAACTTAAAATGAGATGATTTTGCCAATAATAAACTGTATATACTGAAGTATTAGAGTCATAGAGACATACAGTCATACAGCACGGAAACAACCTTTCTGTCCAACTAGTCCACACCTATCATAATCCCAAACTAAACTTGTCCCTGCTGCTTGCACTTAGCCCATATCCTTCCAAACTTTTCTTATTTATGTACTTACCTAAATGTCTTTTAAATGTTGAAACTGTACCTGCACCCATTACTTCCTCTGGAAGTTGATTCCACACACGGAGCACTCGCTGCATTAAAAAAATTCCATTTGTGTTATTTAAATCTTTCTTCTCTCACCTTAAAAATATGTCCCCTTGTCTTGAAATCCCCCACCCTAGGGAAAATACATCTGCCAATCATCTTATATGTAACCTTCATGATTTTATAAACCTGAGGGTCACCCCTCAACCTCCTAAGTTCTAGTGAAAAAGTCCCAGCCTATCCAGCCTCTCCTTGTAACCCAATCCTGGCAACATCCAGGTAAATCTCTTCTGAATCCTCTCCAGCTTTATAATATTCTTCCTTTAACAGGGCAAAAAGAACAGCTCACAGTACTCCAAAATAGGTCTCACCACCGTCCTGTAAAACTTCAACATGAAGTCCCAACTCCCATACTCAAAGGCTCTGAGCAAAGAAGACAAGCGTGCTAAATGTCTGCTTAACAACCCTGTCTATATGTGACACAAACTTCAAAGAATTATATACCTGAAATATCAAAGATTTCTTTGTTCTACAACACTACCCAAAGCCCTACTTTTAATTGTATAAGTCCTTTTACCAAATGCAATACCTCACATTTACCAAAATTAAACTCCATCTGCCTCTCTTCAGCCCATTGACTGAATTGATCAAGATCTATTTGTAATCTTAGACAACTTTCTTCACTGTCCATCATACTGCCAACTTTGGTGTCATCCATCAATTTCCTAACGGTGCCTTCTATATTCTCATCAAAATAATTTATATAAATGACAAACAAAAATGGACCTCTCTTTGGAACACTGTGGGTAACAGGCCTCCAGTTCGAAATACAACACTCAATCATCACTCTCTGTCTCCTGCTGTTAAGCCAATTTTGTATCACTGGCAAGCTCACCCTAAATCACACATGCTCTACCTTTACTAATTAGTGTGTGATGTGGAACCTTGACAAAGGCTTTACTAAAGTCCTGATGAAGGGCTTTTGACCGAAACGTCTATTCTCCTGCTCCTTGGATGCTGGCTGACCTGCTGTGGTTTTCCAGCACCCCACTCTCAACTAAAGTAATTAATGTCTACTGCTCTTCTTGGTTACTTAATCAAAACACTCAGTCATGTTTGTGAGACATGATTTCCCTCCATTTCTTTCTCCACAGTTAAAACAACTCAGCCAGGTTCCTTAAGTAATGAATAAATAATCAGTTTATCACAAAAGATATAATGACAATTATCAAAAGGTTTAAACTATCCTCTTGAAAGTGTTAACACACACACTTTTGCTTACATTCAGATACACGCACACCTCCTAACCTAGGGAAAGTATAAAACCTTTGAAGATTGTTACATTAAAATTATTTTGATCAAGCAAATTTAGGCAAAGTAATTATTCACAGTTTATCCACATGTAGCTAATGACACTACACACACAAGCTGTTGTCACTGTGGTCTTTCTGAATTAGTTACACCTAGCTTCGTTTCATTTTCTGGAGACAGTGGTGAAGATTCTGAATATTCCTTTGGGAATCCTTCTCTTGTGGTGAAGAGGTTTCCTAGCTGGTTTACAACTCAACTCAAATTTGGTGAATGGTGTTCAGAAAAATGAGAGGGAGAAAAACAAGGTGAAAGCTGTTGGTTCAGCAAGTTATCTCCCTGAATGTTTGAGCTAAAATGTTTTTTTTCACCTACAAACTGGGTCATGTGTCTTCTCTTTGAAAGTGCTGCAGATATGGTGTTCTATACAAGCAGTTTGTTCCAAACAATAAAACATTGTTACTGCTGTAGCTAGTGTTTCTTGCTTTGCAATGCATTTCTTTCAATAAGTTCAAGAAACATGCCCAGTTAATGGTATTATAAATTAACAGTTTCAATAACAAGTCTTCAAAACAACTGTACGTATTGAATCCAGTACGTATTGAATCCAGTCCCTGGCTGTGGATTCATTTTTTTTCCAAGTGTTTAATCAACTGTTTGTGTCTTGACTTCCTATTGTAAATGTCAAATTTAGCCAGTTGGTATCTGTGAAATTCATGACAACTCTTGACAAATTATTTTGGATTAGATATACACAGTTACTGTTACAGACACGAGAGAGGAACAGATTAATTCATCTATTTCAAAAGAGAATTAGAAAGAAAAGTAACTTTCTAATCCGATAGCATCGCTTTAAGAAATGCACAAAACGGGAATTTGCTTATCAAATTAGTTCAGTTCATTCTACATTATTAATGTCTAAATTAAGTTGTAAATCATGGAGAGGAAAAGATATCCCAAAATCTGTGATTCTCCATTAATATGCTGCTAGAGTGACAAAGACAGCAGCTCGTCATTAACGTCCCCATGAAGAATTGCAATGTTTACACAGTCATTACCAATTAAACTCACCACACAAAGTTTGGGCTGGTTAGTTAACAACGTAGTACCACCTTAATGAGGTTGCTCTGATTCTACACTGAAACCAGGAAGCAAGGAGACCATAAGCAGAGAATAGAGGGAATATGGACCATGTGCAGGAAGACAGGATTCATTTAGAATAGTATCTCGGTCAGCAAAAACCGTGTTCTCCACAACCACCTGATGAAGGAGCGACGCTCCGAAAGCTAGTGCTTCCAATTGGATTGGACCTGTTGGATTATAACCTGTGTTGTGTAATTTTAAACTTTGTACACCCCAGTCCAACACCGACATCTCCAAAGCAAAAACATGGTGAGCCAGAGGGCCTCTTCCTATGCTGTACTGTTCTCCGTTCTAACTGGTTGATTGCCCTGATGTGCTTATTGAATGCAGACATACTTTATCCCTCATTCCATATCAGTCTCTGAAGTACAGGTCATTCTGTTATAACGTGTGGTTCATCAACGCAAATTCACTGTAACGCGATTGATGAATCAGGGATGCTGTTTCTAAAGTGCAAACTTTTAAAATGTGTGTTGGCTGTAACATGATTACAGTGCCAACACTTTGAATATTGATTTTAAAGTGTGATTTTTTTTTCTATAACGTGGGGTTGCACAAGAACACAACCATCATGCAATAGAAGAACTGACTGTATGTTCAGCGCCTGTATCCAAGCTGCAAGTATAAGTGGTAAGTCACCTTTTTCCGAAATCTGGTGTTACTCAGGAGGAAGCAGTTGATGGCCAAACAACACTTCTTGAATATGTCAAAACATAAAACCACAAGGGGAAGATAGTAAAAAGGAATGGGGAAGACAGGGAGCAAGCAGGATATTCACAGTGACTACTTTGGCAGTCTGTACGGCAGCCTTCAAGATGAGCATGAAGAGTGAATGGCATTTTCACTGGAGCGTTGAAAGTTGAGGGGTGACTTTATGGAGATTTATCAAACCATGAGGGGCACAGATGAGGTGAATAGTAAAGGACTTTTCTCTGGGGTGGGGGAGTTCAAAACTGTTTTTTTTCTTTAAAGTGAAAGGAGAAAGATTTAAGGGGGACCTAAGGACTCCTTCACAGAGACAGAGGTTTGTTTGTGGAATAAACTGTCAGTGGAATTTTGATTTGATTTTGATTTATTATTGCCACATTTACCGTACAGCGAAAAGTTTTGTTTTATGTGTAGTAAAGGTCGTTCTGCTAACACGACAGTTGTATTCCTCAGTGACCTCGGGCTATTGTAAATTGCGCTATAGAAGATCGCTAATAGAAAATTGTTATACCCGTTCAATAGAAAGTTTGCATTATCCAAACCACAACGTCCACAATTCATCAATTGCGTTATAACCAATTCATGCTGACAAATGGGCGTTTTAGCAGAACAACCTGTACAGGCAGATCATAACATGCAAAGATCATAGGGTGATTGAATAGACTGAGGAATGCAAAGTTACAGTTGCAAAGAAGATTCACTAAAGTAAGATCAACATTAAATTTTAAATTTGAGAGGTACATTCAGAAGTCTAATAACAGCAGGAAAGAAGCTGTTCTTGAACCTGTTGGTCCATGTGTTGAAGTTTTTGTCTATTCTGCCTGATGTAAGAGATTGTAACCAGGGTGGGAGGGGCCTTTGATGATGAAGGCATCAGGAAGTGTAGGCAATGATGGAAAGTTGCTTTGTGTGGTGAACTGGGCCACGTGCACAACTTTCTGTATTTCTTACAGTCCTGGTCGGAGCAGTTGCCTTTCCAAGCCATAATGCATCCACACAGAATGCTTTCTATGGTACATCTATAATAGATGGTGAAAGTTCTTACAGACATGCTAAATTTCCTTAGCCGCCTGAGGAAGAAGAGGCATTGTTGTGCTTTCTTAATTGTCACATCAATGTGGGTGGTCCAGGACAGGTTGTTGGTGATTGTCATTCCTCGGGGCTTGATGCTCTCGACCATCTCCACCTCAGCTCCATTGATATAGGTAGGGGTGTGCACTCCTTGCTTCCTGTAGTCAATGATCAGCTCTCTAGCTTTGCTGACTTTGAGGGACAGATTGTTATCTTTACACCATGGCACCAAGCAGTCTATCTCTTTCCTGTATTCTGTGTCATCATTGTTTAATATCCAGCCTACAACAGTGGTGTCATCAGCAAATTTGTAGGTGGATTTCACATGTAATTTGGCCACACAAGTCATGAGTGTACAGGGAGTACAATAAGAGCTGGGTATGCATCCTTGCCGGGTCCTGGTGTTGAGAATTGTTATAGAGGAGCTACTGTTGCCTATGAATGCAGTCTGTGGATCAATAAGTTAGGGATCCAGTTGCAGAGGATGGAGCAGTAACCTAGGACTCAGCATTTGAAGATTAGTTTGGTTGGGAATTATAGTGTTGAAGGCAGAATCGCAGTGTAAGTAGAAGCCTGATGTAGGTACCCTTATTATCCAGATGTTCCAGGGATGAGTGTAGGGCTAGAGAGGTGGCGTTTGCTGTGGACCATTGCATGGTAGGCAAATTGCAAGGGATCGAGGCAGGCTGGGTGGCTAGTTTATATGAGCCATGACTAACATCTTGATGCATTTCTTAATTATGGAGGTTAGAGCCACTGCTGGATGTAGGTACAGTTACAATATTTAAAAGGCATTTGGATAAGTACATGAATAGGGAAGGTTCAGAAGGATCTACGTCAAACGCAGGCAAGTGGGGCTAGTTTAGTTTGGGAAACTTTAAAGGCATAGTCAAGTTGGACCTGTTTCCATGCTGTATGCTCTAATGACTCTATGAATGCAAAAAGTGCATAAGGCAGCAACTTACAATTACTTTCCAGAGTCCTGGTGAAATCAGGCATCACACCGCTACCACTCCCCCATCCCTCCCTCCCCCCCCCGAAACAAAACCTGTCATGCCCAGAAAGCAGGCACAGCCTGATGGCCCGGGTGAGTCTGTCCGATCTGTTTCACTGGTTTAGTCCTGGGACCAGGTGCAATGCAAGCAGTGGCCATCCTCTTAGCAGTGCTGCTGGGATTGAAGAGTTACCAACTTTCTGAGTGGCTCCCATAGTTGGGATATGCTCTTTCAGTGAACATAGCTGAAGGCCCCGCTCTCGATCTGCTAATTGCCCGAGTATTGCAAGATAGTGTCATGGCTTCCATTCATGGTGAAGGCAGTTCAGCACTGGTTTCCCAGCCACTGAGAAGGGACATCAGCTTCAAGGTGAGTGTGGGAGGGGTAGCATTTAATGGGTGAGGACTCCATTTTATTTCTGCCTCTGCCCTGATTAAATCCTGAGAGGGACGTCTCAGCTATGGCCATCCTGTCCCACTGCCAATTCAGGCCTATGAGTGGTCAACTAATACTCTTCCTGAAGAAGGGCTTATGCCCGAAACGTCGATTCTCCTGTTCCCTGGATGCTGCCTGACCTGCTGCGCTTTTCCAGCAACACATTTTCAGCTCTGATCTCCAGCATCTGCAGACCTCACTCTCTCCCCAACTAATACTCTTGTTGGGTTTCCTTGTAAACTCATAGGGTGTTTGGTAGTGGTATATGGACCCTCATTTAGGGACCTGGTATTGGAAATGGTGATAGTTTGGGAGGGACATGCATTGAAAATCATCCTGTATGTGTACATTGAACCATCCTCCTGCCCCTTCTGAATCTCACCATCTGATACTCATCTCACCCCGTGGCCTGGGATCTCTTATTGATTCTGGGCCTCTGATTGGTCATCACTGCCACTCGCTATCTGCAATGTACAGCTGCCATTCTCTGGTTCACCAGCAGCCTTTGAGGAAGAGAGAGTGGAGCAGGATGATTCCCCCCTCCCCCCACCACATTGGAGTCTTTAATCCCAGGGAAGACTCCCTGCCGACCAAGCGAGGTGATGTGAGGCTCTCACACAAAGGCTGAGACTTCCTGTTGTGAATTAAATATCACAAATTAAAATTACAAAATATAAAAACAAAAATGACGTAACTGAAGAAATAATTTGCACTTTTACAAAGTTCCAAAGACCCCTACAGTCCATGAAGTGCTATTTGAGGTATATCCACTGTCGTAATCTTATAAGTTGTGAGCAGCATCTTCCGATAAATAATGAGACAATGAGTAGATAATATTTTTATTGAAGATTGTTTAGAAACTTGGAGGATTACCTAGCTTTTCTTCAAATAGACCATAGAACACGGACAAGGTTGAACTTCTGAGCAATCCAACACTCCCTCCATACTACACTAAAATGTCAGTGTAGCCTGTGTTCTAATCTCTTGGGAGAGTGATTTGAACCTCCAACAGGCAGCACAGTGGCACACAGCATTTTTTGTCCTCAGTATAGATTCCAGCATCTGCAGCAATTTGCTCCTATTAGGTATTTTATAGACTGTTCTTTTACCAAGCCCAAGAATCTTGAAGCAAGCGAGTGGTTCTAGAATTGTGTCTCAACTGGTGGATGCTGACTCAAGATACCGGAACAGAAATGAAATCATGTCACGGAGTGTAATGGTAATAACTCGCTTTAAATAAAAGCATGCACAGGAAAGTGTTGTCACACATCAGGAAGGAAGGGGGGGGGGGGGGGGGGGGCGGAAAAGAGAAATATTTACTTATAGAAAGTGAGGCAGATCAACAAATCATTGGAAAACAATCATTATTTCGCTGAATTTATTTCGCTAAATTTTCCAATTTTTTTTAACAAGTAAAACTCCCTTGGCATACCATTCAAGAAAATTAAAGTTTATAGCTTTTGGGTGAAGGGAAACCTAAACAACACTCTTATCTCAGAATAACAACTTGCAGCCTCTTTCTATTCTACTTCTGCCACAGATCGGGATCATATCCCTTCCTTAAACTCAATGATCCAAAAGACTTGCATTGTCCTGACCATTTTCCAGCTGGCAAGCTACACCCACAGGTCACCTCCTTGCTGATAGGATCTACTTTAATTTAACCTGGAGTTTCAGCTCATTAAAGAGCAGAGTGTTGGAATAACCAGCTCTCAGACTGTTTTAACCATGAGTAGATTTTCCTCCAGAGCAATGAGAGATTGGGGCCTCTTCAGCAACTTTTCATTGGCTTTCTGAGGAATTCATTATCCGTAAGATTAAGTGCTACTTATGAGCAGATTTAAAAAAAAGTGTTGAATCATGACCAAGATCTTTTAAGATCATAGGAAATAGAAAACAGAAGTAGATCTTTCAGCTCAACTCTGTTCTGCCATTCAATTGGATCATGGCTGTATGACATTCCCATGTGCATATTCCTGTCCTTTCCCTGTATTCGAGGGTAACCCTTGATTATCCTCCTGATCAAAAATCTATCTCAGCCCTAAATATACACAAAACTCTGTCCCCACAGCTGTCTGTGGCAAGGTGTTCCAAAGACTCTCAACCCTCCTAGAAATTCCTCCTCAGCTCAGTTTTAAATTGGCACCCCTTTATTCTGAGACTTTGTCTTCTGGTCCTAGACACTTTCATAAGGGGCAACATCCTTTCAGCATTTACTCTGTCGAACCCCTTTAGAATTTGTATCTTTCATTGAGGTTACTTCTCATTCTTCAAAATTCCAATGGATAAAGTTCCAACCTGTTTAGCCTTTGCTCTTAAGACAATCATCCTATTGAACCTTTTCTGAGTTGCCTCCAATGAAATGATATTTTTCCTTAAAGAAGATCCAAACTGCTTACAGTATTCTAGATATGGCCTTGTAATAATTGATGATGTTGGTGAAAAATAATGAATATGGGTTACTCCCACAACAATTCACTGAGAGAAAAAGAAAGTACGACCAATAAACATTTTAAGCAATGTTCAGTAAGTGAAGTGATTATATTAGACAGGATGAACAAATTTAGCTGGTTTAAATGTATAGCTCATTTACTTTGATTTTCTTGAGTAAGAAGGGTTTTGGAATCAAATTGAATCCACAGCTAAAATGCTGATGTAGCAAACACATAGGCCTAGCTGAACTGATAGTAACCTCGGAGTCTTAGTGTGATGTCTAGTGAACAATAACACTCTAAGTTGTGCTCAGCAACATGATGTAGTAGAAAGCCTTGCAGTAAGAATTATATTTCTGAAAGACACCAAGAGGAGGGCAGGAATTGTCAACCAAATCAGATGTTTCAAGGCATGATAAACAATTACTTAATGTGGGAAATTGGATAGGATTGGAACTCGTTTTTCCCCCTAATCCTGTTTCACCATTCAATTAGATCATGATAAAATAATTGACATAGGAAGTAGTGAGAGAGGATGAAAAGAACTTATTTTACACATAATGAGGCTTGGCTTAGAGGTCAGACATCCATCAGCCTGTTGATAGAAAAGATCTGAAAACCAAGGCTATCAAATGCACAATGTTTATTCACACAAGATGTTTCAAGTGCTTTTGCTTTCTGCTATTAATATTTTAAAGTGTCTGGATGATTGATACTTTTATTAGCTGCTGTGATTATCTGAGAACATGAATATGTTTTCATATTACTTCCCAGCTTAATGGTAAAACATCACCTGAATCCTTTTTCCTCTCTATTGTAGAAAACAAATGAGAAAAACAAGATATGAATTTAAAGCAAGCAATAATACAAGTAATTGAAATGTTTTGAGTATGTTCCCAAAGGCTTTCTTCTCACAAGCAATTCTCTCACATGGTTGTTTTTAATGGCACCTCCCTACACCTGCATTGGAAAAACAGACTCCATTTTCTGGCCAGCAATAAAATGAGTTTTTAAATCAGAAAATTAAAAACGTTATCAACTAAGAGCTACTTTTGAAAATATGTTTTTTTACACGTGATTGTCACTATAGGGTACATTGGTTCAATGCATTGTAGCGCAGGTAAATGGGCACGCAAGTACCATAACAAACCAGGAAGCTATGTGGGTTATGGAAGTTGAGTTGGGTTGCATAGGAGGAGGTTGACCTCAGAGGTGCTGTGACGAGTAACTCTTTGAAAAGTTGAATCACCTCCATGACAACTGTTGAGGACTAGAACATGGCTTGTTGTACCAGGATTCCTTTCTCTTGCTCAGTTCAGGTCTATGATCTTCTTCGAGATATCATTGGACTTGTTCCTTGTATATCCCTTTGGCATTCATACCCTCAAATCTGAGGTGGTGACAACACCATGCTGCAAATGGGGATAAAAGAGGGACAATGTAATTCACAACACAACAAAGTATAAAGGCGGTAGGGCATTAGGAGCAGTGATGATGTTCAATAATGTTGAGAAAGCAAATATCAAGGGCACGTAGGTAAGTGCATATTTAAAAACTATAACACCTTGCAATAGAGCCTACCTTTAACAGCAGTCAGCTTAATATGAGAAACTGCAAATGTGGATTTGGGACAACTGACCACATACTGAAGGGAGCACTCCACCACGGACTTCACAGCTTTGTGGGATACATATGGACTCCGCCATTGACTGTTCTGTGCTGGAGTATGTCTGAGCAGTGGCAGCCAGGTCTTGACAAACATTATGCTTGTCTTGGAACTAAGAACATTTTTCATTTGGCGCTGTTTGATCTTCAGACTCCAGACTTTAGGTTTTCTGCTTTGGAAGTCCGAAAATTATCCAAACTGAAGTATTGGGATCATACAGGCTTCTTACACATGGATACTATGCTTGGGAGCTAGAGGACTGCTGAGAGACACCTACCCATATGACATGAGGGGTATTTTAGGAACTATTAATTTGAACAATTTGAGAATAAATTACAATCTCATTGGAAGTATTGAGGTATTTGTTACAGCTCTCCACCAATACTAACTGATGACAGCGCAGAGCTCTCAATCATCTGCAATCAAGAGGGATTCTGATCTTATGCGATCCATGTTTCAGCTGAATTGTAAAGGCTGTCGAGCTGCAACAAAAAAAAAGTTATTTGTACTCTTCTTAAACAGAGGGGCTGCACTCTGATCTGAAACAACAAATTACATGAACATATATTTGGCAAACAAAAATGTTACACAGTGCACAGCTCAAGAGTTCCTTCCAGAAGACACAACTGAGGTCCTCCTCACATCCTGGATACCAAGCATAAACATCTCAGGGTATGCTCCCTGGACAGCAATTGGGTGCACATCTCTACCTCATCCATTAAAACCTCCAGACCTATATCAGCAGAGTGGGATGCCAATTTCCTGCTGCCTGATGTGTATAGGGAAATGTGTATGGAAATTGTGGACTATCAGTGCTTGACTGAGTCCATGGTTGCTCTTTAAAGATGGCACCAGAAATTGCAGGACATCCTGGCAATGGCCAGTACTTCTACCTGCAGCACATGGAAAGACACAATTGGGGCACAATAGACATTTGGTATACAGGAAATGAAGTGTGAGAAGAAAGAATGAGGAAATGTGCTAGGGGTTGTGGAGGAAAACCTTTAATGAAACTCATTTAAATTGATTCATAACTGATTTCTGGTAAAATTCAGCTCATTACTCCTATAAAGCTGGAGGAACATTTATGGTTTACCACTGATCAAATCAGAAACTCAGAATACGTACTCAAGTGACTTCCATTACATGTTAGATTTTTCTTTTGGTAATATAATGGTTAATGGTGACTGTCATTCAATTATTTGATATTTGGTCTGAATTAAATCTGTTAGCAGCAATATAGGACACTGTATTCTGCACAAGTACCAATAGTGACTCATAACTGCAGTTGTAACTATGCCTCTGAACTTTCTAGGTGATGAGAACTTGTGGCAACTCAGACACTAACTTCAATTAGCATATACTTAAATGCCAGCATTTACTCACTAAAAACAACACTTTCTACGTTACAGGAAAGGAATACACTGAAGTTTAGGCTTCCAGTGCTGAAAGTATGTATCATTTCACCATTCTGAAAGTACTGAAATGGAACAATTGTTCTTTTATTGAGCGTGTAGTTTCCAAGGTGAATTCTATTTGAGCAACACTTAGTCATAATTATAAAGTAGAATAGGTCTACAGCAATGATAAAGGCCTTATGCAAAGACTGGAATGATATATGCTAGGAATGGAGGGATATGAACCAAGGGCAGGGAGAAGAGATTTGTTTAATTTGGTGTCATCTTTGACACAATACCATGTGCCGAAGCACTTGTTCCTGCGCTGTGCTCTACTATTCTATGTTCTATGTTCATCCCATCGTTTCTGTACCAGTCAAAAACAACCACTTAACTATTTTAAACTATTTTAATCCCATTCCTAGCACTTGTCCCATAGCCTTGTACACCTTGTCATCACAAATGCACATCGAAATATTTCTTAAGTCTTATTAGACTTTCAGGTTTAGTCAGTGAGTTTCAGATTCCCATTAGACTCTGGGTGAAAAGGTTTTCTTTTGTACACCACATTCAGCTGCTTATGCCTTACAGCTGCAAAGTCAACTCGATGGTACTACTGAACTGTTGCAGCTAGGTTTACCTTAGGTTATGGTTATAAGATCTCAGCTGTGACGGAAATGCTCTAAACTCAAGCAGTTAGGGCTTTCAGCACAAATTCTAAAGCAACTTGCCAATTCTCATGATTTTGTACCCAATGCACAAAGATTAGCTGGGTGGTTGATGTAAGGAGAGTTTTTGGTTAGAGGAAATTATAAATGGATTGATTAGATGGACAAATCAGTGGCAGATGGAATTTAGCACCGACAAATGAGTGGTCATGTACTTTGTAAGAAGCAACAAGGCAAGGGAGTTCTCAATGAATGGCAAGACTAGGACGTTCAGAGGGATCTTGGTTACTCTTTTATATCTATCACAGATCCCTGAAGGTGGCAGGACAGCTTAGTAAGGTTGCTAAAAAGGCAGATGGGATGCTTACAACTTTTTAAGTTGTGGCTTACATTATAAGAGCAGGGAGGTCATGTTGGAGTTATACAGAACTTTAGTTTGGTCACAGCTGGTGTATTGTGTGAGGTTCTGATTGCTACATACAGGAAAGATGTAATAGCACTGGAGGAAGTGCTAAGAGTGGCACAGTGGTTCAGTGGCAAGCACTGCTACCTCAGTTCCAGAGACCCGATTTGATTCCAGCCTTGGGTAAATGTTTGTATGGAGTTTGCACATTCTCTCCACATCTGCATGGGTTTCCTCCCACCGTCCAAAGATGTGCAGGTTAGGTGGATTGGCCATTCTAAATTGACCATAGTGTGCAGGCTAAGTGGGTTAGCCATGTGGAATGCAGGGTTATAGGGGTAGGGGGTTGGTCTGGATGGGATGCTCTTCAGAGGGTTGGTGTTCACTTGTTGAGCCGATGGCTTGCTTCCACACTGTAGGGATTCAGTTCAATGAAATTCACGAGGATGTTACCTGCTGTAGCATTTGGGTTGTTTTCTTTAGAACAGAGAAAGGTGAGGGGGGAACCTGATAGAGGTGAATAAATGATATTTGTGAGTGTTACAGGCAAGGTGAATAGAAAGGGATCTGGGAGTGCTAGTGGAGGATTCTCTAAAGGTAAACATGCAGATTGAGTCCATGATTAAGAAAGCGAATGCAATGTTGTCATTTTTCTCAAGAGTGTTGGAATATAAAAGCACCGTTGTGCTACTGAGACATTATAAAGCTCTGGTTAGGCCCCATTTGGAGTACTGTGTCCAGTTTTGGTCCCCACACCTCAGGAAGGACATACTGGCACTGGAGCGTGTCCAGCGGAGATTCACACGGATGATCCCTGGAATGGTAGGTCTAACATATGAGGAACGGCTGAAGATCCTGGGACTGTATTCATTGGAGTTTAGAAGATTAAGGGGAGATCTAATAGAAACTTACAAGATAATACATGGCTTGGAAAGGTTGGACGCTAGGAAATTGTTTCCGTTAGGCGAGGAGACTAGGACCCGTAGACACAGCCTTAGAATTAGAGGGGGTAAATTCAGAACAGAAATGCGGAGACATTTCTTCAGCCAGAGAGCGGTGGGCCTGTGGAATTCATTGCCGCAGAGTGCAGTGGTGGCCGGGACGCTAAATGTCTTCAAGGCAGAGATTGATAAATTCTTGATGTCACAAGGAATTAAGGGCTACGGGGAGAATGCGGATAAGTGGAGTTGAAATGCCCATCAGCCATGATTGAATGGCGGAGTGGACTCGATGGGCCGAATGGCCTTACTTCCACTCCTATGTCTTATGGTCTAAAGCAGCTGTTTCCCTTACTTGAAGGGTCAATAACAAGGAGGATTAATTTTAAAGTGAAAGACAGGAGGTTCAGAGGGGATTTCAGGAAAACTTTTTTCACCCAGAGGATGGCAGAGGTCTGGAATTCACTGCTTGGGAGGATTGTTAAGGTGAGAAACCGCACAACCTTTAAAAAGTACTCAGCTTAGTACTTGAAATGCCATGACATTCACCTCCATAGGTCTAGTGCAGTAAAGTGGGACTAGTGTAAATAGTAATATATTTTTGGCAGTAGAGATTCAATAGATCAAAGGGCCTCTTCTGTACTTTATGATTCTGCAATTAATAGTACAGCGGTAGATCAGAGATTGGAATTCCTACAAGAAGTTTATGGGCGGCATGGTAGCACAATGGTTAGCACTGCTGCCTCACAGCGCCAGAGACCTGGGTTCAATTCCCGCCTCAGGCGACTGTGTGTGGAGTTTGCACATTCTCCCTGTGTCTGCGTTGGTTTCCTCCGGGTGCTCCGGTTTCCTCCCACAATCCAAAAAATGTGCAGGTTAGGTGAATTGGCCACGCTAAATTGCCCTTAGTGTTAGGTGAAGGGGTAAATTTAGGGGAATGGGTGGTGGGTCGGTGTGTACTTGTTGGGTCAAAGGGCCTGTTTTCACACTGTATCTAATCTAAAAATCTAAAGTAACTCACCTCCTGTCTCCCCAAAACCTGTCCACATCTGTAAGGCACAAATCAGGGGTGTGATTGAATACTCTCCACTTGCCCAGATGAGTGCAATTTCATCAACACTCAAGAAACTTAACGTCATCCAGAACGAAGCAATTTGCGTGATTGGCACCATATTCACAAGCACTCACTCCCTTCAGCACTGGCAGAAGCAGCAATTTATACCAACTACAAGCGGTACTCAGCAATTCACCAAGGCTCCTCCATTAATCCATTCTAAAACCCAGACTACTAAACTGGGACAAGGGCAGCAGATACATGTGAACATCACTACTCGCAAGTGCCTTTCCAAGCCACACAACATTCTGAATGAGAACTACATTACCATGCCTTCACTGTCATTGTTCAAGATCTTCCCTCTTGAACAGCATTGTGTGTTTGTCTTTGAAAATGGACTTCAGCAGTTCAAAGTGGCAGCTCAGTACCATGTTCTCAAGGGCAATTAAGGATGATGTCCATTTCCTGAGAGAGAATCACAAAAGGAAGTGTCGGACCTTATTGAGAGTTGCCTTTTATTGTGTTAAACATTAAGCAAGCCCCTCTCAACTTGACACAAACAATTCCATAGATATTTTTCATGTTATGTTGAATGTCTAGGACAGGTGGAACTTGAACCTGGCTATCTGGCCAAGAGTTAGGGACGCTATCACGGTGCCAAAGGGTCTAAACACAAATGATTCTGTAACACTACTTTGAAAGGATCAGGCATTCTTCATTTTGTCCTGTTAATTATATATTAAGTGGGTGGTCAGTTTCATTCAGTTGGTGAAAATTAATTATGGATTCACTCACACCTACATGTATAGAAAAAGGCAACGTTTATGCATTTATGATTGTCAGTTTGGTAATGCATGTCATCTCTGTAATTATACAATATTACTAAAGTATAAAAATTAGGTTCCAGTTCTACCCTTCACTACATAGCTGAGTACTGACATCCCTACGAGCCTTTAGTTATATAGCTACTTATCTCGCTTTTCCTTAAATACATTAATGCTATTCACATCAACACGGTGGCTCAGTGGTTAGCACTGCTGCCTCACAGGGTTCCAGGTTCGATTCCAGCCTTGGGAGACTGTGTGTGTGGAGTTTGCACATTCTCCCCTTGCCTGCGTGGGTTTCCTCCGGGTGCTCCGGATTCCTCCCAAAGACCAAAGATGTGCAGGTCAGGTGAATTGGCCATGCTAAATTGCCCATAGTGTTAGGTGCATTAGTCAGAGGGAAATGGGTCTGGGTGGATTACTCTTCGGAGGGTCGGTGTGGACTGGTTGGGTCGAAGGGCCTGTTTCCACACTGTAGGGAATTTAGTCTAATCTAATCTAAACTATTCACATGGTAGCAAATTTCACATTCTAACCATGCTCGACATAAAATGTTTCTCTTTAATTTCTACATATATGTAAAACCATAATTTACAGGAGCAGTATTGGGCTATTCAGCCCATCAAGTCTGCCCTATTATTCAATTATGGCTGCTACATTTCTTAAGCCCACTCTCCTGCCTTCTCCCCATAACTGTGTGGAGCCGCAGAAAATGGGGGAGATACTAAACGAATATTTTGCATCAGTATTTACTGTGGAAAAAGATATGGAAGATATAGACTATAGGGAAATAGATGATGACACCTTGCAAAATGTCCATATTAGAGGAGAGAGTGCAGAATGTCTTGAAATGCGTAAAGGTGGATAAATCCCCAAGACCTGTTCAGGTGTACCCGAGAACTCTGTGGGAAGCTAGAGAAGTGATTGCTGGGCCTCTTGCTGAGATATTTGTATCATTGATAGTCACAGGAGAGATGCCGGAAGACTGGAGGTTGGCAAACGTGGTGCCACTGTTTAAGAAGGGTGGTAAGGACAAGCCAGGGAACTATAGACCAGTGAGCCTGACGTCGGTGCTGGGCAAGCTGTTGGAGGGAATCCTGAGGGACAGGATGTACATGTATTGGAAAGGCAAGGACTGATTATGGATAGACAACATGGTTTTGTGCGTGGGAAATCATGTCTCACAAACTTGATTGAGTTTTTTGAAGAAGTAACAAAGAGGATTGATGAGGGCAGAGTGGTAGATGTGATCTATATAGACGTCAGTAAGGCGTTTGACAAGGTTCCCCATGGGAGACTGATCAGCAAGGTTAAATCTCACAGAATACAGGGAGAATTAGCCATTTGGATACAGAACTGGCTCAAAGGTAGAAGACAGAGGGGTGGTGGAGGGTTGTTTTTCAGACTGGAGGCCTGTGACCAGTGGAGTGCCACAAGGATCGGTGCTGGGTCCTCTACTTTTTGTCATTTACATAAATGATTTGGATGTGAGCATAAGAGGTACAGTTAGTAAGTTTGCAGATAACACCGAAATTGGAGGTGTAGTGGACAGCGAAGAGGATTACCTCAGATCACAACTGGATCTTGACCAGATGGGCCAATGGGCTGAGAAGTGGTAAATGGAGTTTAATTCAGATAAATGCGAGATGCTGCATTTTGGGAAAGCAAGTCTCAGCAGGACTTATACACTTAATGGTAAGGTCCTTGGGAGTGTTGCTGAACAAAGAGACCTTGGAGTGCAGGTTCATAGCTCCTTGAAAGTGGAGTCACAGGTAGATAGGATAGTGAAGAAGGCGTTTGGTAAGCTTTCTTTTATTGGTCAGAGTATTAAGTACAGGAGTTGGGAGGTCTTTTTGCGCCTGTACAGGACATTGGTTAGGCCACTTTTGGAATATTGCATGCAATTTTGGTCTTCCTCCTATTGGAAAGATGTTGTGAAACTTGAAAGGTTCAGAAAAGATTTACAAGGATGTTGCCAGGGTTGGAGGATCTGAGATGTAGGGAGAGGCTGAACAGGCTGGGGCTGTTTTCCCTGGAGCGTTGGAAGCTGAGGGGTGACCTTATAGATGTTTATAAAATTATGAGGGGCAGGGATATAGTAAATAGACAAAGTATTTTCCCTGGGGTCGGGGAGTCCAGAACTAGAGGGCATAGGTTTAGGGTGAAAGGGAAAAGATATAAAAGAGACCTAAGGGGCAAAGTTTTCACACAGTGGGTGGTACGTGTATGGAATGAGCTGGCAGAAGAAGTGGTGGAGGCTGGTACAATTGCAACATTTAAGAGGCATTTGGATGGGTATATGAATAGCAAGGGTTTGGAGGGATATGGGCTGGGTGCTGGCAGGTGGGACTAGATTGGGTTGGGATATCTGGTAGGCATGGACGGATTGGACCGAAGGGTCTGTTTCCATGCTGTAAATCTCTATGACTATGAATCTATAACTATTGATCCCCTGAATAATCAAGAACCCATCTATCTCTGTTTTGAATTACTTTGCTTCAACAGCTCCTCCAGCAATGAGTTCCACATATTGGTCACTCTCTGGCTGGAGAAATTCCTCCTCATCTTAGTTCTAAATGGTTGTCCCTTCACTCTGATGCTCTAACCTTGGGTCCTAGTCTTTCCTACTTGTGAAACATCTTCTCTACAACCACAATATCTCAGTATTCTGTAAGTTTCAATTAGATCCTCCCTCATTCTTCAGAACTCACTAGAGGACATACCCAGAGTCTTCAACCGCTCTTAATATGACAATTCTTTCATCCCTGGGATCATTCTTGATAAACCTCTTCTGGACCCCATCTAACATGAACATATCTTCCTTTCGATACAGAACCTAAAACTGCTCATAATATTCCAAATGCGATCTGAAGAGTGTCGTCCACAGCCTCAGCACTACATTTCTGCTCTTGTATTTTAGCTCTCTTGAAATGAATGTTAACATTGCATTTGCCTTTCTAACTACCAACTAAACCTTAATATTATCCTAAAGTGAATCATGATCTCAGACTAGCAAGTTCTTTTGCACTTCTGATTTCTGAAGCCTCTTCCAGTTTAGAAAATAAACATGCCTTTATTCTTCCTACCAAAGTGCATAACCTCACACTTTGTCACACTGTATTCCATTCCATCGGCCACTTCTTGATACCCACTTACCTGATACGTCAAGTCCTTCTGCAGCCTCTCCACTTTCTCAATACTACCCATCCCTCCACTTAACTTTGTGTCATCTGCAAAGTTAGTAAAAATGCCCTCAGTTTCTTTGTCTAGATTGTTAATATATAACATGAACAGTTGTAGTCTTACTAACCCTTGTGGAACTCCTGAAAAAGCCATCCTGAAAAATGCCCGTTTATCCCTACTTTCTGATTCCTGTCAGTCAGCCATGATAGCATCTTGCCCCTAACACTATGGGCTCTGAACTTATTTAGAAGCCTTGTGTGACACCTTGTTAAATAGATGACATTTACTGGGTCTCTTTTGTCTAAGTTGCTCATTACCTCCTCAAGGATTTCTAACAGACTTGTCAGACTTGACCTTGCCTTGATGAAGCCATGCACACTCTGCTCCATTTCACAATGCGCTTCCAAATACTCCGCAATCTTTAATGATGGACTCCAAAAACTTATCAATGACTGAGGTCAGGCTAATTGACCCAATGTTTCCTGTTTTCTGCCTCCCTCCATTGTTAAACAGAGATGTTAACATTAGCCATTTTCTAGTTCTCTGGGACCCTCCCTGACTCCAGTGATTCCTGAAAGATCACCACCAACGGCTCTACAATCTCCTTCAAAACCCTGGGTGTGGTCCATTTGGTCTGAGTGATTTATCCACCTTCAGACCTTTCAACTTCCCAAAACTTTCTCTTTCATGTTTGGCACTGCACTGATCTTTAATCCCTGACTTTCTTTAAGTTCTGCTATGATGCTGGTGCCTTCCACTGTGAAAACTGATACAAAGTATCAATTCAGTTCCTCTGCTATTTCTTTGTCTCCTGCCCACCTTCCAGCCTCATTACTTTTCTGGAAACTGTACTAACCTTTGCTGATTCCTTCCCTGCCTTTAACTTGTTCCATTATTTTCCAAGCAACTGAATGGCTTTGAATATACCCCAATACCACAATGCTATAGTCAGTATGCTCATGCTCCCAATAGCTCCCATTGTCATTCACACAGGGAGAAAGAACCTCAAACATGTTTGACAAGCTCAAGAGCTGAAATTCCTTCAACACGATGTCCTGGATTTCTCTTCCTGCTTGACTCTTCTTCACATCTTTATGTCCATGATCACGTACTGAAATTGAGGTAGTAACCTAATGAGTATGGCTGCCTCCTGAATCACCTGTCTGGATAACTCTTCCCCGTCCCTGAAGTGTCACAGTGTTCAGTTATATTCCAGCTTATCAACTCTGAACTGGAGTTCCTCAAGCAACTAATACTTGCCACAGGCATGGTCACGGTTGAACTCAAAGGGGTCCATCAGCTTCCAAATCATGCAGATACATTGCTTGACTGGCATCTCTGTTTTAATTACTCAGTTCTTAATTTGATTTTTAAAACATTTAATACTGCTCTTTTAGTTTGTGGCTCAGGGAGGCAATGGTCACATTGCCTCCAAATTCACAGAACTATGTACTCACTCAGGCTATGTCTCACTCTGGATGTAATTTCTCTTTCCTGACCACGAGACTTACTTAGTCCTGTTTGCCCGACACCAGTCAGTGCAGTTAAAGCTGGCAGACCTGATATTTGATTTGGGTCTCCCTCTGCCATGGGTAAAATGAGGTGGGGTGTGATGAGATATTCATGTCACCATGATTTGGCCATTCTGGGGTCACAATAGGCTCAAGGGCGAGTGACAACCCAACATCTCCAACAATCTTTGTAAAATGCGAAGGGTGGAATAAGCAGTAAAAAAGGTTTACAAGCCCCTCTGTCTTCAAGCATGCTGGTAGGAGAGATTTCTGCCATTGAGTTATGATACAGCAGACTGGCCCAAATTATACATAATCAAACTGTTAGGTGTGGTCTCCAAAGGATACAATTAGAAATTACTTGTGCTTCAAATGAACACTTTCCTATTTCATAATACATATGATGAGTGGCTAGTTACTATATGTGATTCATAGACTTGGTTGATGTTTAATATTCTTAAAGTTTGCATAAAGAAAACAGCTCACTTAGAGGGAAACAGAACAAAATGGCAAACTACTGTATCTTATTTGTAATTTGCATTTCGTGTGAAGGGAATTGTTTTGCTGGCCTTCGTTGTCTGAACAGATCACTGCTCCATCCTGACATGCTTGACAAAGTAAAATTAATTTATTTTATTTGCTGGTTAATGTGCTACAACCTGCACTTCCACATTGACTTATGTTTTCTCTGAAATGGAGAGTTAAAACTAAAACATTACTACTCATGAGATGAGATATTGCCTTGCTTTCATTAATTTCAGGCAGTAAAGTCCCTATCCAATTCAGATTTATTTTGGAAAAAAAACCATTCTTATACAAGCAAAATACTGCACCTGCTAGAAATCTTAAGTTATGAGCAGAAAATGCTCCATCGGTCTAGCAGCATCTGATGAAAGATCTTCAGCCTGAAATGTTAACCGTTTCTCTTTCCACAGATGCTGCCAGATCCTCTAAGATTTTGTTTCTTTGTGTCAAATTAATTCCTCATTAAAAGATAGAATTTTTAAAGATTAAAGATGCATGTATATTATTGGAATCACATTGTATTGCACATAACTATTTTGTTGTTGTTAATACAATGCTTCTGTATTTTATGTTTCTTACAGTAACTGTGTAGTATCTACTAAACTTTCACATCCAATTTAGTAGTCCCACAGCAATCTTCAAAACTTAGATTATACTGCATACCAGTGTTACAGAAAGTGGAAAAACAGGATTTTGTAAGAGCGAGCATTTAATTTTTTTTAGGGTTCTGGACATTCCAAAGTATTATTAAGGGCATGAAGTTATTTTGAAATTTAGTCATGATTCTAATATAAGAAGCAACAGCTAACTTGCACACAGAAATGTCCCACAAACTGCAACGTACACTGAAAAACATTGACACTCAAGTTCCAAAGAGAAGCAAAAACTGAAAGTGTTTTTCTCGATGAGGTTGGTTTTGCTATGCTGCTCAGAGATGGGTTTCAGTTGAAGTGAAACTGTGGTCTGTTTTCAATTAGTTTATCTGCTTGTGAACATTTCTCAGATCATTTATGATTTATAAATCCATTAAATAAAGAAGCAGAAATAGAGTCAGGTTGCCTGCAAGTCAGAGCAAAAGAAAGTCTCCTCCTTTCCCTTGAGAACTCCTCTTAAGATTTTCACAAGGGCTGCTATTTGATTTTCAGAAGAACCTTTTATCATTCTTACCAACTCACTTATTGGCTATGTAGTCACAGAACATTACCTTCTTTAATTGTGCTGACGTATGGCATGTATGGACTCACACAGAAGCAGGATTAGAAAGAATTAATTGATAATTAGCAATTTACCATTAAAGTCTCAACAGACAAGGAAAACATTAGTTTCTTAGATACCACAGTACTGAAACTGGCACAAAATGAACTGTAAACAATCGGAACACCCAAGTAATATACAATGAACATAAGACAAAAGGGAGAATTCCCTGATCCTCTTCAAAATAGTGTTAGAAAATTATTTATATTAAGTTTAGGAGGTTTGCTTTAACAGGTATAAAATAGTGCAATGTTTTTCAAGATAACAAACGTACTTCTTCAGACAAAACACACCTTCCAAATTGGCCACAACTAAATTTGTTTTCACTGCATAATTACAAAGATGGAACACCTAACCCTAGATCTCATATTTAAATCTGACAATTGACACAGTTGTCATTACACTAGCAACCACTGCATTTTACCCCAGAGTTAATGTTGAGCTCTGTGCAATCACACAGGGGAGATGTGATTATACCAGAGAGGGTGCAGAGGTGACTTACCAGGATGTTGCCAAAACTAGCAAGTTTTCAACTGATGCAGACTCGATGAGCCAAAGGACCTTTTTCTGTATTGTCGACCTCCATGACTCAAAGAACATATGCAATCTTATGTCAGGGATTCCACATTCACTTGATACTTCACTGACTTCAGATTTTCCTGGTTCCCAGTTAGCTAAGTATTCATTTGAAGACAAGTTTAAAACGGTTGTCTCTTCTTTACAGTATTTGCATTTCTCTCACCCCTCTTTTCACCACCCACATGCCACAGCCTCCATATTGACAGAACTCCCGACTTTCCCTCACCCCCTAAAAATCAGATGACTCTTCCACAAAACGCAGCTTCCAGTTCCTCTGGGCCTGGAGCTGGACACAGGTACTGTTTTATCCTGTACACACTGAAAAGCAGGGTCTGAAGAACGGTGACTGGACACAAAAGGTTAATTCTGTTTTCTCTCCACAGATGTCAGACTTGCTGAATTTCTGCAGCATTGTTCTGGTTTTATCTTTGAAAGGGTGAGCAAATTCAAAACAGATCAAAACTGAAACCCATCTCTGAGCAGCATAGCAAAACCAACCTCATCGAGAAAAACACTTTCAGTTTTTGCTTCTCTTTGGAACTTGAGTGTCAATGTTTTTCAGTGTACGTTTCAGTTTGTGGGACATTTCTGTGTGCAAGTTAGCTGTTGCTTCTTATATTAGAATCATGACTAAATTTCAAAATAACTTCATGCCCTTAATAAGTGAGGAAATGGTTAATAAACTTGGTGCATTAATTTGTAAAGATAATAACAGTGAGGAAACTATCAAATATTAAATGCTGACCTTCTTATTGTAAACAAGAACCAGGCCTAACCACCTCCGCGGCAACATCATGTGGTGTCGGAGGCGCGCGGGCGATCACGTGGCACCTCCCTAAAAACCGTCCGTTGGTGGTCACGTGAGCGAGGCAGTGGCAACAGGGCGCCATGAATATTACTATCGATAAGGAGTCGCTTAACGACGGCTTCGTCACCCTCTGCGGAATCTGGGTGCTCTGTGAGTGAGAGAGAGCGCGGTCTCACTCGCTCTTCTTTAACAAACCATAGGTAGCTGTAGCTTGGGCGGGCGGGATCGTGAGTGGAGCGAGGAATGTCAGGAGGCTAGGGATGTTGGGGAGCAGCCTGAGGTTTTGGGGTTTTAGTGACAGAAACACTAGCCCCACGAGTGTGAAGTGGGGATAGAACGCAAATTCCCGCTGTCTGCCCACATAGTCCGGTCCTGTTCGTTTGGAATGGGTAATATTGGTGTGCTCAAACCTGGGGAGGTGAATCTTTTCAGGACCCTTACACATATCCCTTCTGAGATCAATGAACTGCGTATTCACTCAAATGGAAACTGCAGTTTTTCAGGTCACACTTAACTAGACACTTCCCCTGCAGTATCCCCAAGCTCATTCATAACAGTTTTTTTTTCTTTTTGCACACTATTTCTGATCTATCCAATGCCCTCATTCCCTAATTAAAGAATAATTCTTGTTAGCTATCCTGTCTGATTTTCGTGACTAACTGGGACTAAATGTCTGATTGTTTAAAAGAAAAAATGAAAGAACTGTGGATCTAGAAATCAGAAACAGATAAATTGCTGGAAAAATGCATCAGGTCTGGCAGCTTGTGAAGGATGTTAGCGCTGTTTGCTCTCCGTAGATGCTACCAGACCTGAGTTTTTCCAGCAATTTCTGCTTTTGTGACAGTGAAAACATTGTTTATGTTGCATTTAAAGCATACTATAGAGATATAAACTTGGGTTTACACCTGTACTAGCAGTTCCCTCTAAGTCAGGAAAGCAGGGCATCTGTGGGATAGATAGAGTTGTTTTATGAAGCACAAGGTAGCAACTCTCCAATACCAATGTGTAACTGGCTTTCATGTGAGGAAAGTACCAAGGCTCATATCTGTATCTCCTGACAGTGAGTTTGGAAATGTGTAGTAGGCAAGAATATGGAGAGAAACATTTCCATAATTTTGCAAACAATTTGTTGAGCACAAGTTTAGATCTGATTACAATTCAGATGTGATTGTGAGTAACATGGAAGTTTACTGGCAGGTTGTCCATGCAAATGGTCTACCATGCAGTAAAACTGAAAGTACAGCGAAAGATAACTTGCCATGACAAATGTTTTGTAAAGGAAAATTGTAGGATAGCTCAAGGAGTGTTTTACACCTTGTCATGAAAAGCTGTATTTATTACATATTAGGACTATTGTGGAATGATGTACTTGGGCTGGACAAACAAGGCAAGACAATATATGATGAATGAGAGGACAGTAGGAAGCACTGAGGATTGGTGAGACCTTAATATGCATATTCAGTGGTCATAGAGATGAACAACATGAAAACAGACCCTTTGGTCCAACTTATCTATGCTGATCAGATATCCTAAACTGATCTAGACCAATTTGGCAACATTTGGTCCATCTCCTTCTAAATCCTTCCTATTCATGTACTCCTCTTGGTGCCTTTTAAATGTTGTAATTGTGCCAGCTGCCTCCATTCCTTTGGCACCTCATTCCATACACACACCACCCTCTGTGAAAACATTGTCCCTAGGTCCCTTTTAAATCTTTCCCCTTTCACCTTAAATGCATGTCTTCTAGTTTTGGATTTCCCTACACTGGGGAAAAAGACCTTGGCTATTCACCCTATCCATGCTCATCATGATTTTATAAATCTCTATAAGGTCACCCCTCAGTCTCTGACGCTCCACAGAAAATAGCTCCAGCCTATTCAGTGTCTCTCTAGAGCTCAAATCGTCCGACTTTGGCAACATCTTTGTAAATCTTTTCTGCACCCTTTCAAGTTTCACAACATTTTTAGTATAGCAGGGAGACCAGAATTGAACACAGCATTTCAAAAGTGGCCTCACCAATGTCCTGTACAGCTGCTATATGACTCACTCAGAACAAGTGCACAAAGTATTCAAACAGCCCATGGGATATTTGCCTTTATTAGTTTGAGGCATAGAGTTTAAGAGCAGGGAAGTTATGTTGGAACTGTATCAAATTTTGGTTAAGCCTGTTGTGTGCAGTTCTGAAATCCTTATTAAAGGAGGATTTTGATAGCATTGAAGAGGGTCAGAGGATGTTGCCTGGGCTGGAGAGTTTATGAATAGAGAATAGACAGACTACTGTTATTTACCATAGAGCAGGGGAGATTGCGTGGGGAAATGATTTAAATATATAAAGTTCTGAGGGGCATAGATAGGAAAGACAGGAAGAAGGTTTTCCTCTTAATGGAAGGATTAAATACCAGCGGACATAGATTTAATGTAAGGGGCAGAAGATTGAGAGGAGATGTGAGGAAAATATTTTCACCAGAGGGTACTGGTAATCTGGAGCTCAGTGTCTCTAAGACTGGTTGAGGCAGAAACCCTCATAACATTTAAGAAATATTTTCTGGTGAGGACAAGACGTAAAAGGCTATGGGTCAGAGGTTTGAAAATGGGTTAGAATACTTTGGATTTTTTTTGATTGGCCTTTAACTGTGCTGTAGATTTTGACGGCTGTTAGTAAGTTGTTAATTTGGTCACTGGTTTTATTTCTGGGATGTGAGCTTTAGTGGTGGGGGAATTGATTGTAAGTGGAACTGACAGGCATTGCTGGGTCTGCGCACCTGCAATTCCCTGAGAAGATGATGATATAACTTGCTGAATGGTTGTGTTGAAGTATCTTTTCCACAAATCCAGACAACACAAGTTTCGATACAACGGTAGATGCTTTATTATCGGAGAGCCGGTGAGAGATTCTCAGTGACACCAAAGGAGTTATGTAGCCTACTTTTGGTGGCACTTCTCAACGAATCTTTGCTCTACACACGAAGGCAGTATATTTTATAGGAATAATATAGAGGTCTACAAGTCACATGATTGATTGCCATTACATTGTTTAAGACAGGTAATTACAATTCTACAGTGCCCAGTGATTGCCGATTTCCTGTGATAACTAGCGAATGGTTTACAGGGACTGGTTATCGTATTCTTCATAATCATATGTTGATGGATAGAGATTTAGACAGAAGGACTTTGTTCTCATTGTTGGATTCACTTGCCAATGTTAATAGGTATGGGAAGCATGATCATGAGAACAGGAGGCAGTTAATATGGTTATGGCCATATCAGTCTTGCGTGGGGAGAACAAAAACCTTTGCCTGAGGCTGCAAGTGAAATCCACATGTATGGCTCCAGAGGATTCTGATCTCTGGGAGTCAGCCAGCCCTCCCCTGCTGTGGTGTCCCGTCTCATTCTGTAAGAGGAAAGGCATGCAATCAATACCGCAGTGAGTCCTCTTAATAGTGGAATGTTGAATCCTTGAGTTCCCAAGATGCCATGATAAAGAAGTAAAAATGGAACTTCGTCTTTTGTGGCTTTCTAATTCCTCAGTTGAACTGTAAGGACACTGAAAAGTCATCATGAAAAGGGCTGCATCATTTTAGTGAGACAGTGTAAGGACGTCAATTGCCTTCTGTAAAGGGCATAAGTGAACCAGTTGTGTTTATATAACAGATCAAATGTTTCATGGTTCACATTGTTTAAACCATAATGCCAATTTAAAAACTGCCATTGTGTTACCTCACTTCACACTCTCTGGACCATTTGTCCAATAAGGTCTATTGTCTTCTAACTTGAAATCCTTGTTTGCATTTGCAGTCTTCTCCATGTATTCTCCATCAAAGTAGGACAAATCCAACCCATCTGATACGACTAAATGAGTCAATTCTTGATCTTCGAATGATAGAAGGGGTCATCTATACTTGTTAGCAACAACCTGGTCACTGACGCTCAGTTTAGGTTCAACCAGGGTCACTCAGTTCCTGACTTTGTTACAGTCTTGATTCAAACATGGACAAAAGAGCTAACCTCTCAAGGTGAGCTGAGAGTAACTACTTTTGACATCAGGGCTGCTTTTAACTGTGTGGCAACAAGGAGCCAGAACAAAACTAGAGTAATTGCGAATTGGGGTAAACTGTCTGGTTGGACTCATATCTTCACAAAGGAAGATTGGTGGTGGATTCTTGGAGATGAGTCATCTCAGCTTCAGGACGTATCTGAAGAAAAAACTGAAAGAACTGCGGATGCTGTAAATCAGAAATAAAAACAGAAATTGCTGGAAAAGCTCAGCAGGTCTAGCAGCATCTATGGAGAGAAATCAGAGCCAGACATGCGGAGCTTTCTAACAATTTCTATTTGCATTCTGAAGGAGTTTGTTTAGGTTGTGTTCTAGCTCCAAACGTTAGCTCTTCATTGATCTTCCCTCCATGGTGAGGTCCGAATTGAGGACATTTACTGATTTATACAGTGTTCTACAATTCGTCCTACTAAAACAGTCCACATCCAATTACAGCAAGACCAAGACAATATCCACGACTTGGGCTGAAAATGGCAAGTAACATTCATACTAACGAGTGCCAGACAATGACCAACTCTAGCAAGTGAGAATCTAACCACTGACCCTTGCCATTCAATCACTGACACCTCCACTATCAACATCCTGGAGGTTACTAGTAACCATGGGCAGATAGTGCAGGCGTCTTCTACATCTATTTTAGAGGGGAATAGAAACTCTTCCTGTTGCCAGGGAAGAGGTGGGTGTTGTTCTCAGTGGAAAGCAGCAACAGTCAAGTTTGTAGCACCATGGTTTGATTAGATAACTTTACGCTGTGGAAACAGGCCCTTCGGCCCAACAAGTCCACACCGACCCGCCGAAGCGCAAACCACCCATACCCCTACATTTACCCCTTACCTAACACTACAGACAATTTAGCATGGCAAATTCACCTGACCTGCACATCTTTAGACTGTGGGAGGAAACCGGAGCACCCGGAGGAAACCCACGCAGACACGGGGAGAACGTGCAAACTCCACACAGTCAGTCACCTGAGGTGGGAATTGAACCCAGGTCTCTGGTGCTGTGAGGCAGCAGTGCTAACCACCGTGCCACCATGCTGCCCTAAAGGTTGGAGGAAAAAGACTGGGAGAGCTTTAGTGGTAGGGGAATCGATTGTAAGGGGAACTGACAGGCAGTTCTGCAGTAGCAAACAAGATTCTTTAATGGTATATTGCCCCTCTGGTGCCAGGGTTGGGAATGTTTCAAAGCAGCTGCAGGGCATTCTGAAGGAGGAGGTTAAACAACCAGCAGTCATGGCACATGTCAATACCAATAAAATAGGTTAAATAAAGAACAAGATGTGGTCATATCTGCATATAGATTGAGCACATTATCTCAACTGACCTCCCATGCTAATGAGTCTGTACTGCATTGTTGGAGATATAATGTCAAAATAAGCCATTAAATCCTCACTGGTGAATACAAAAGTTCCCATGAACCATTTTGCAGTAGAACAGCAGTGTTATAGAATCTTAGAATAGCCACAGTACAGATGGTAATTAAAGACAGCAAATTCTGCTAGAAGTAACTCTCTCCTGACTTCAAAGCCTAAGATTTGTCTACAAAGCATGAGTCAGGGGTGTGATGGAATAGCGCCCACTTGGCTGGATGAGTGCAGCTCTAATAACATTGAAGAATCTTGATGCCATCTGTGGAAGAGCAGTGCGCTTGATTGGCACAACATTCATTCCCACAACCACTGACACACTGTAGCAGCATATACCATTTACAAAATACAATGCAGAAATTTACTCAGGCTCCTTAAACCCCATGTCCCATTAGCAGCTACAATGACAAGGGCAAGACAAACAGGAGGCTGGAAGAAGACAGCAAGCCAGTCAGCATCAGAAGGCGGAGAGGTTGATTTTTTGGTGTAACGCTTCTTCAGGAATGGGGGTGGATCTAAGGGAAGCTGTAGATAAAGAGGGTGGTGGAGGCAGTGTGGTGAAATGGGGACAGGTAGAGACAAGTAGAGGGTACGGCCTGGTCGGTCGATGACAAGGCAGCAGATGTGCACAAATATCACCATTTGCAAGTTTTTTTTCCAAGATGCCATCCAGACTTGGAAATATATTGAAGTTCCAGTGCTGTCACCGTGTTAAAATCCTGGACCAATCCCCTCTAACAATTGAGTATGCCTGCACTAAATGGATTACAGCAGTTCAGGAAGGTAGTTCACTTCTACCTTCTCGATGACAAGGATGGTTAACATATTCCGACCCAGCCAGTGAAACCGCATCTACTGAATGGGAAAAAATGCTGTGGGATAAGTCATCTCAACTTCATTCCTGGTACCCTTTCCTCTCTGATACATGATGCCAGAAGATGTGTCTAGGAAGGATAAGCAATACAGGGGTAGCCTAGTTGGTTTCTTCCAGACTCTGCAGCAATGCACAGCCTCTCCACATCTCATGGACCTGTGATCCCAAAGCTTGAAGCTGTACAAGAGGAATATGTACAGGAATGATGAGACCCCTAGGCCCAAGGGCACCAGGACGTGATCAACAGGACAAACTACAAAGTTGGTTCTTTCCACCCAGTTGTAGATATCAAGCATGCACTTGGATGTAGTAGAAGGGAGAGAAGGTGTTGAGTGCCAACCAGGAAGACTAGTAAGCATGAGCAGATAGTGCAGGAGTCTTCTACATCTGTTTTAGAGGGGAATAGAAACTCTTCTTGTTGCTATTCCCCTCTCAGATAGATGTACTATTTTGGATACTGTTTAGGGGAGGGGTGGGTGTTGGTTTTAGTGGAAAGCAGCAACAGCTAAGTTTATGGCACCATGGCGGGAGGAAAACCTGAAGAAGGGCTTATGCCCGAAACGTCGATTCTCCTGTTCCCTGGATGCTGCCTGACCTGCTGCGCTTTTCCAGCAACACATTTTCAGCTCTGATCTCCAGTATCTGCAGACCTCACTTTCTCCTTTACATTCTTGGAGCATTGGGACAGCATTTGGGGTAGGTGGGACCTGTGCAAGTTGTACTCAAACGAGCTCCAAAATCCTTGCTGGGAGGTTTGATTGTGCTGTTGGTGGATTTTTAAACTGATTTAGCAATGGGATGGGGCACAGAATAGATGTAAAATTGGAATCAAGGTCCAATCAGATATTGGAGGAATGTTAGGACAGTCCGGTAGACAGAGAAGACATGGTCAGGATAAGGCACATGAGAGGTCGAGAAAGCTAAATTATATCTATTTTAATACATGCTAAGGCAGTTGAACTTTGAACATTGATCAGCTCATGGGTATATGATATTCTTGCAATCATTGAGACAGGGTTGTGGAAGGACTGGACTGGCAACCCAACATTCCAGGGTATAAAAGGGGAAGTAAGAGAGGTTTGCATTGCATTATTGACAAAATAACCCATCACTGCAGTAATGAGAGGGATGCCCTAGAAGGATCTTCAAATGAGGCCATCCAGGTGGAGCTTAGACATAAAAAAGAGGCAATTACCTTGCTGGGATAATATACAGGAACTGATATGTAGGCAAATCACCGAAATGTATGAGAGAAACAGGGTGAGAGTTGCAGGAGATTTCAACTTTACAAATACTAACGGGGATTGTCTACGTATGAAAGGATTAGATGAGACGGAATTTTTAAAGTGCATCCAGGAGAGCTTTTTATGCCAGTATGTAAATAGTCCTATTAACATGGGGCTGTGAGAGACTGAATCCTAGGGAATGAAGCTGGTTGAATGGTTGAATTTTCAGTGGGTGAACATTTTGGGGATAGTGACCATAACTGTAAGTTTCAAAAATCATTATGAAAGGGATATGGATCATGCAGAAGGTACCTGTCTAATTTGGAGAAAGGCCAATTTCAATATCATTAGATAGGATCTGGTAAACGTAGATTGGCAGTGGCTCCCAGCAGATAAGTCTCCATTTGGTAAGTGGGCCAACATGTTCCTCTAACAATGAAGGGCAGGGACAGCAAGTTCAGGGAACTCAGAATGTCAAGGAATATTCAGAGGTAAAGAGTTTTATGAAGGAAAAAGAAAGAAACATAGTCAAGTACGGCACATTAAAAACTGGGGCGGACCTTCAAAAGTGTAGAGTGTAGGAGGTTGCCTAAAAAGGAAATGAGGGCAAAGGAGAGTCATGAAATATCTTTGGCAGATAGGATCAAGAAAACCCAAAGCATTTTATAAGCATTTTAAAATAAGAGGATTACCAGGGAAAGAGTGGGACCTATTAGAGACCAAAGGAGTCAGTGGATAGAAATGAATACTTCTCATCTGTATTCACAGAGGAGGAAAATATTGTAGCCAGGGATTTCAGTTAGAATGGTGAGGTTTCGGAATGCATGAAGATTAATGAGGTGTTACATGTTTTAGTGGGCATACAATTGCATAATCCCCAGGGTCAGATCAGGTGTATCTCAGACTTCTCTAGGAGGCAGGGAAGTTGCTGGTGCTTCGGCGGATATTTGTAATACTTCGTTGACCACACGTCAGGTGCCAGAAGATTAGAGGATAGCTAATGTTGTTTATTTGCTCAAAAAAGGCAGCAGAGATAGGCCAGGCATTACAGACCAAGTAGTCTGAACTGAGTGAAAGTATTGGACAAAATTCTGTAGTTGAGTCTTTGGAGTCTTTACAGGTTCATAGTGCCTTGAAAGTAGAGTCGTAGGTAGATAGGATAACGAAGAAGGCGTTTGGTATGCTTTCTGTTATTAATCAGAGTATTGAGTATAGGCGTTAGGAGGTCAAGTTGCGGCTGTACAGAACGTTGATTAGGCCACTTTTGGAATATTATGTGCAATTCTGGTCTCCTTCCTATCCTTGTGAAACATGAAAGGGTTCAGAAAAGATTTACATGGATGTTGCTAGGGTTGGAGGATTTGTGCTATAGGGACAGGTTGAATAGGCTAGGGCTGTTTTCCCTGGAGTGTCGGAGGCTGAGGGGTGACCTTATAGAGGGTTATAAAATCATGAAGGGCATCGATAGGGTAAATAGATAATGTCTTTTTCCTGGGGTGGGGGAGTCCAGAACTAGAAGGCATAGGTTTAGGGTGAGAGGGGAAAGATATAAAAGAGACCTAAGGGGCAGTAAGTGGTGCATATATAGAATGAGTTGCCAGAGGAAGTGGTGGAGGCTGGTACAACTGCAAAAATTTACAACTGCATGGGTATATGAATAGGAAAGGTTATTAGATTAGATTACTTACAGTGTGGAAACAGGCCCTTCAGCCCAACAAGTCCACACCGACCCGCCGAAGCGTAACCCATCCATTCCCGTACATTTACCCCTTTTACCTAACACTACGGGCAATTTAGCATGGCCAATTCACCTGACCTGCACATCCTTGGACTGTGGGAGGAAACCGGAGGAAACCCACGCAGACATGGGGAGAATGTGCAAACTCCACACAGTCAGTCGCCTGAGTCGGGAATTGAACCCAGGTCTCTGGAGCTGTGAGGCAGCAGTGCTAACCACCAGGTGCTGACAAGTGGGACTAGATTAGGTTGGGTTATTCTGGTCTGTATGGATGAGTTGGACTGATGGGTCTATTTCCATGCTGTACATCTCTATGACATGTTGAATTAATACTTGGAAAGGCAGGGATTGATCAGAGAGAGTCAGCACAGATTTGTTGGAGTCCTGTCTGACTAATTCAATTAAGTTTTTTCAAAGGTGACTAAATACATGGATGAGGGTAGAGTAGTTGATATGGTTTGCATGGACTTCAGTAAGGCCTTTGACAAAGTTCCACATTTAAAGTTGGTCCAAAAGATAAGAGCCCACGAGATCCAACAAAACTTGGCAAATTGGGTCCAAAATTGGTTTTCAAATAGGAGCAAAAAGAGTTGTTTTTATAATTGGAAGCCTGTAATGAGCAATATACCATGGATTGGTACTGGAACCCCTGCTGTTTGTTATGTACATCAATGACTTGAATGTCAGTGTCGAAGGTTTAATTTGTAAGTTTGCAGATGACAAAATTGGGGACGTTGCTGACAGTGAGGAGGATGGCCTCAGTAAAGCTGCTAAATTCGGCAAAGTAACTGCAGATGGAATTTAATTCTAATAAGTGCAAGGTGATGCATTTTGGGAGATCTAATTAGGAAAATGTATACACAATGAATGGAGGGTCCCTAAGCAGAACTGAGGAACAGAAGGACTTTCGTGTACAAGAGCTTAGATTCGTGAACATGTCAGCATAGGTAGACTGGGTGGTGAAGAAGAGAGAAACAAGGTAAATGAGCTTGTAGTGCAGATTGAAATTGGCTGGTAAGATATTGTAGATATCACTGAGACTTGGTTGCAAGAATATCAGGGCTGGGAGCTGAACATCCAAGGATATATATCCCATGCAAAGGACAGGCAAATGGGCAGAGTGGGCAGGGTTGCTTTGTTAAAGTAAGTTATGAAATTAAATTGATAACCAAAAATGATATAATGTCAGAAGGCATAGAATCTGTGTGGATAGAGTTGAATCGCAAAGGAAAAAAGACCAAAATTGGGAGTTGTGTACAGTCAACTAGCAGTATTTGGGATATGGAGAAGAAAATAAATCGGAAGATTAGAAAGGGCTAAAAGAAAGGCACTATTACAAAAATCACGGGGAGCTTCAATGTGCAGGTGGACTGGGAAAATCAGTTGATTAGATTAGATTAGATTAGATTAAAGTGTGGAAACAGGCCCTTCGGCCCAACAAGTCCACACCGACCCGCCGAAGCGAAACCCACCCATACCCCTACGTTTACCCCTTATCTAACACTACGGGCAATTTAGTATGGCCAATTCACCTGACCCTGCACATCTTTGGACTGTGGGAGGAAACCGGAGCACCCGGAGGAAACCCACGCAGACACGGGGAGAACGTGCAAACTCCACACAGTCAGTCGCCTGAGGCGGGAATTGAACCTGGATCTCTGGCGCTGTGAGGCAGCAGTGCTAACCACTGCTGCCTCTCGAGTTGGATTCGAGAAAAGGAATTCCTAGAATGTCTACGAGATTTCTTTTCAAGGAGCTAGTGGTGGAGCCCATTAAGGAATAGACAGTCTGGATTTAGTGATGTGTAATGAGACAGACTTGATTAGGGAGCTTAAGGTGAAGGAACCCCTGGGGGCAGTGACCGTAATATGATAGAATTTAACCTACTGAGAGGAAAATGATTGAATCAGATGTAATGGTATTACAATTGAATAAAGATAACTGCAATGATATGAGGGAAGGATTAGCCAGAGTTGATTGGAATTAAAGCCTAGCAGGGAAGATGGTGGACCAGCAATAGCAGAAGTTTCTGGAGATAATTTGGGAGGCACAGTGGAAATTCATCCCAAGGAAGCAGAACCATTAAGGGCAGTTGAGGCAACTATGGCTGACACAGGAAGTCAGGGACAGCATATAGAAGCCAAAGAAAGAAAAGATTAGTGTGGTGAAGATTAGTGGGAGACCAGAGGATAGGAAGCCTTTGGAAAAAAAAAGCAGAGGATAAGTAAAAAGAAACAAAGTAAGGCGAAGATGAAGTGTGAGAGTAAGCTAACTAGCAATATAAAAGAAGATTGCAAGAGTTCCAAAAGTTCTAAGAGGTGAGAATGGATAATGGAGAGTAAAGAAATGGCAGGGGAACTGAATAGATACAATGTATCAGTTTTCACAATGGAAGACACCAGCATCATACCAGAATTTCAAGAGAGACAGGGGAGAGAGATGAGTGCAGTGCACATCACTAAGGAGAAGGTGTTGGGGAAGTTGAAGGGTTTGAAAACAAATCAATTATCTGGACCAGTTGGACTCCCCCAGAGTTCTGAAGGAGATGGCTGTGGAGATTGTAGAGATATTGGTGATCTTTCAGGAATCGCTGGAGTCAGGGAGACTAGAAAGTGGCTAAAATAACATCCCTGTTTAAGAACGGAGGGAAGCAGAAGAAAATAAACCATAAGCAACTTAGCCTGACCTCAGTCATTAGTAAGAATTTAGAATCTGTTATTAAAGATGAAATTGTGGAGGACTTAGAAGTGCATGATAAAATAGGGCAGTGTCAGCATGGCTTCGTCAAGAAGAGGTCATGTGTGAAAAATCTGCTGGAATTCTTTGAGGAGGTAACAAACGACAGGAGTGAATGTGATTGATTTGGATTTCCGTAAGGCTTTTGACAAGGTATCATACAGGAGGCTGCTAAATAAGATCAGAGCCCATGGTGTTAGGGGAAAAGTATTCACAATATTAGAGGACTGGCTGACTGGCAGAAGATAAAGAGAATGGATAAAGCGGTCACTTTCAGGATAGCAGATGGTGACAAGTGGAGTTCCGCAGGGGTCAGTGTTGAGAGCATAAGTATTCACATTATACATCAATGATCTGGATGAAGGAGCTGAGGGTATTTTTGCTAAGTTTGCAGATGACACAAAGATAAGTGGAGACACAGGTAGTATTGAAGAAGCCGGAGGCTGTAGAAGAACTTGGACATACCAGGCGAGTAGACAAAGAAGTAACAGATGGAATAATATGTGGCAAAGTGTGAGGTTATACGTTTTTTTTAAGAAGAATAGAAGCAAAGAATGTTTTCTAAATGGGGAAAGACTTTGGAAATCTGAAGTATGAAGGCACTTGGTAGTCTGAGTTCAGGATTCTGTTACAACTAACTTGCAGGTTCAGCTGATGTTTGGGAAGGCAATGTTATGTTGGTCTTCATCTCAAGATGGCTAGAAAAAGTGCAGAGATGTACTGCTGAGGCTGTATAAGGCTCTGATCAGACTGCATTTGGAATATTGTGAGAGGTTTTGGGCTCTGTGTTTAGGGAAAGATGTGCTGGCAATGGATAGATCTAGAGGATGTTTACAAGAATGATCCCAGGGATGAAGGGCTTGTCATATGGGATTGGTTAAGGACTCCTGGTCTGTATTTAGTAGAGTTTAGAAGGATGAAAGGGGATCTGATTGAAACTTACAGAATATTGAAAGGCCTGGATCAATTGGACGTGCCTCAGGGTGAAGGGACAACTTTTTAGAGCCAAGGTGAAGAGGAATTTCTTCAGCTTGAAGGTAGTGACTCTGTGGAAGTCATCACAGCAAAGGGTAGAAATTGAGTGTGTTTAAGACAGAGATAGATAGGTTCTTGATTAGTATGAAGATCAAGGGTTAGGGGGAGAAGGTAGGGGAAGGCTATGATCGAATGACGGAGCAGACTTGATGGTTTGACTGGCTTAATTTTGCTCCTGTATCTTATGGTCTATAGCATATGGATGCTTCCTTAGCTTTAGCCGGAGTGTAGAATATTGGTACAAGGAAGTCTTGTAACAACTTAATGAAACATTGGTTAGACCATATCGTGTGCGCCTTTGGTTGCCACACTATCCACAAGACATGATTGCACTGGAGAGAATGCAGAGGAGATTCAGCAGTATATTGCATGCTTGAAAAGTCTCAGTTCTGGGAAGATCCTGAATAGACTGGGTTTATTTTCCTTGGAGCAGAAAAGGCTGTGTGATGTGGGGTTTGGTTTGGACCTGATTGAGGTTTACAAAATTACGAAGGCATAGTCAGAGTAGATTGTGAAACTGTCTTCTCCATGATGTGTCAAAGACCAGAGGGTATTAGTTTGAAATGAGAATCAAGTGGTTTAGAGGAAGTCTGAGAAAACAATGTTTTCATCCAGTTGGTGGTAGAAATGTGTAATGTGATGCCTGACAGAGTGTTGGAGGCAGGTATCTTGCAGCATTTAAATAGTATCTGGATGAGCATTTAAAATGGTGGGGCATAGTAGCCTATGGACAAAGTGCAAGTGAATAGGATTAGTGCAGTTTGGTGTTTGTTGGTTTGCATTGACATGGTGGGCCAAAAGGCCTGCATATATGCTGTATGACTTTCTGACTCGGAAAAGGTATTGAGGGCCTGTGGATGGTACAGATGTAACGTAATTAGTTTTTGCAATCATTATATTTATTTACACTGTAACTGACACTACAACAGTGCAATATTTGCTGTTGGAACTGGTTAAATCCCACGTGAGAGATGAGCAGCCTTATCAGGTATCCCAAGGATAAAGGAAATTGCAGTTGCCAAGGATTGCTCATCACTCATAAGCTTCCGACTCTGAGTCCTTATAACTTCCGTCAAGGATCTTTGATCCACGATGTTTAGGACTGCAGCCATGGCATTAAATGGACAGAAATGAATGTAGTATCTACAGAACATGCTATGGGGCCTATATACCATCCTATTTACATTTAACTTGTAAGTGTGAATACAGAATCAGTAATTCCAGACTCTGCAGAGGAAAGGTTCATCCTATGTATTTGTTTAAGAGAGTGCACTGACATTCAAGGTTGGGAGATGTACAGCAGTAATTCAGTTCACTATCCCTTAGAGCACAGAGGTCTGCTGAGAAAAGCTGTACAAATTGTTTCTTGCAGATCAAACACTATCTTAGAAGATGCTTAAGCAGTATTAATATAACTCAACAGTCTACGCACACATTGAAAGGTTAGCAGAGGATAAGAATAATAAGGCAGTAATAGTCGAAGATTTTACCTACCCAAATATTAACTGAGAGAGCTCCAGTGAACAAGGTAGGGAGAGAGAGCAAAATTCTTAAGTTGCATCCAGAAGAACCTTTTAACCAATACATAAAAAGCTCAATAAGGGAGGGGGATAGTGTTGGACCTTGTATTCTGAAACGAATCTGGGCAGGTAGAAGAGCAACATGTTGGAGATATTGATCATAATTCAGATTTACAATATTTAGCAAAAAGGATCTGAATAGACTGGAAATGAAAGTTTGAAACTGGGGAGTAGCTAACTTTATTAAGATAAGATATGATTTGACCCAAGTGGACTGGGAGCAGTGGGGGACATTAAATAGGGAAATGGCGAAAAGATACAAAACAAATATGTTGCCATAAAGATAGAGGGTTGGTCTAAAACCAGCGAACCCAGTTAAGGTTAGGTTCAATTGAAAAAAAGAAAAGCTTAAGGCAGTTGCCAAGTGCTCAATACCACAACGTCCCCAGAGAGGAATAAGGAAAGTCTATTTGGTGGGGGTGGGAGACCTTAAAAAGGAAATTGAGAAAGCTAAGAGAGTGCATAAGAAAGCAATAGCTGGTAGAAATAAAAAAAACCCAAGGGGTTTTTAAAAAAAATATATGAAGAACAAAAAGCAATACCTCTGGAAAGACTACAGGAGTAATATATGTGTGGACTCAGACAATGTAGGTACAGTTTCAATGAATACTTTGCATTGGTCTTCACAATGGAAAAGGGTGATACAGGTTTGTACATCAGAGGACTGTGAAATATTATAAGAAATGTGATGTATCCTATGCTATTAAGGGAGGCAAGCAGGGAGACATCAAAACCCTGGCAGTAATTTTCAAAAACTCTGGCCACATGCAAGGTTCTTGATGACTGAAGGACTGCTAATGTCTCTTTGTCAAAAATCGATGCAAGGACAGACCAGGAAATTACAGGCTAGTCATTTTAACCTAAGTGATGGGGCAATTATTAAAAAGAATTAAGGGACAGAATGTATGTGCATAGAGTCATATGACATGGAAATAGACCCTTCAATCCAACTAGTCCATGCCAACCATGTTCCCAAAGTAAACTAGTCCCTCTTGTTTGCGTTTAGCCCATATCGCTCCAAACATTTCCTATTCAACCACTCATCAAAATGATTTTTAAACATTGTAACTGTACCTGAATTCACCACTTCCTCTGAAAGTTCATTACAACATTAACCACACTTTGTGTAAGAAGGTTGCTCCTCAGCCTTTTTAAATCTTTCTCCTCTCACCTTAAAAATATGCCCCCTAGTTTTGAACTCCCCCACCTAAGGAAAATGACTATGCTCCTCATCCCCTACTTCGATTTTGTCTCAAAATTTTATGTCTCAAATCTTCCATTCCTGGCAACATGCTGGTAAATCTTTACTGAACCCTTCCAGTTTAATAATATCCTTCCGATAAAAGGGTGACCAGAACTGCACACAGTACTCCAGAAGAGGCCTCACCAATGTCCTTTATGACCTCAACATAACGTCCCAACTTTTATGCTCAAAGGTCTGAGCAATGAAGGCAAGGGTGCTAAGCACATTCTTAACCACCCTGTCTACCTGTGATGCAAATTTCAAAGAACTAAATACCTGAACCCCTAGGTCTGTCTGTTCTATAACACTACCCAGAGTCCCACCATTAGTTATATAATGTTGTTTGTTTTACCAAAATGCAACACCCCGCATTTATTCAAATGCAATTCCATCTTCCACTTTTCGGCCCATTGACCCAAGTGATCAAGATCTCTTTATAATCTTAGGTAACCTTCACTGTCCATTATACCACCAATTCTGGTGCCATTTGCAATCTTACAAATCATGTTTCTTGTATTCTCATCCAAGTCATTTCTATAAATGACAAATTGAAGTGGATGCAGTACTGATCCCTGTGGAACACTGTTGGTCATAGGCCTCTAGTCTGAAAACCATCCTCCCTCATCATCCTCTGTCTTCTACCGTCAATCCAATTTTGTAATCCGATTGGCAAGCTGATTGTCTTTACCATGTGATTGCAGATACATGGATTAATCAGGACTAGTCAGCATGGATTTATTAAGGAAAGGTTGTGTTGGACAAATTTGATCAATGTTTTTGAACCAGTTACTAGGAGCGATTATGACAGAGTTTCCCGAACAGCTGCTTCTCATTCAGTCTCCCTGCTGCTGTTTGTCCCGTCCCCGGGAACCGGGCTCTCTCCACTGGCAGATAATTCAACCATTTTGCTTCGAAACTTTTCTCTGACACCCGAGTGGCCAGTGACAAGCATTGCCCTCCTCAACATAGGGTACAGAGAACAGGAGAAGACCACGCAAACCTCCACGAGTGTATCAACTCGACTGTGCACATTGGGCCAGTATATCACTGGGAAATATTTATGTCCATAGATTCTTAAAGGTAGCGAGGTAGGTAGATAGGCTGGTTAAGAATATGGGATACTTGTCTTTATTAGCTGAGGCATATAACAGAAGGAACTGTATAAAATTCTAATTATGCCACAACTGGAGCAATGTGGGCAGTTCTAGTTGACTCGCATTAGGAAGGATGTAATTAAACAACAGAGGTTGCAGAGGAGATTTAGCAGGGTGCTGCCTGGCAGGGAGCGTTAGAGATATGAGGAAAGATTGGATAAGCTGGGAGTGGATTTCTGCTAAATCACCATGAAAGGCCTTTTCTGTCCCCACAATTCCCACCAAAAGAAAAGTTTCCCACTCATACCACAGCACACGCCTTTGCATAATTACATTTCAGTGTAAGAGTATGACAGCTGTAATGTATTGTCTCTCGTGCTTATGTTTGGTTAAGGCCATCATTTGCACTCTGTATCCTTTGGCAATTACTGACCTCCAGATTTTAGTTGGGTGAATTTCAGGCTGTGCCTGTGACACTGATTTCCCCCATTTTTTAATGTTCACTTTTCTGTTGCTGTCCCTTGGCTCTAATGAATTTTAGTGTCTCGGCCCCTCCCCACCATTTTGAATAGAATAGAATATAATCCCTACAGGGTGGAAACAGGCCATCATTTTGGTTGAGCCCATTTACACCATTATTAATGTGCCCACTTTATGCAAGATTCAGGTGATACTCATGTCGTTGCTAATGCCATATGTATTCAAGGCCAGAGTCACTGAGACCTGCTTGAAAACTGTCCCCTCCATGGCGTGTGACCAGGTCTGGAATGTTCATAGAAGACAGACCATACATTCATTGCAAATGTTCAAGATGGCTTTTCCCCTGGTATCCATTGGTTACATAGAATGGCTGCCACAAGGCCCATGGTTGTCACTGAGATATTTTCAGAAGTGGTCGTTCAGGAGATTTTAAGAGAAAGTGTACCATAAGTTTCTCAGGTAGAATTGCAATATCAGTTTTTCAGGACAGAATCTTTAAGGGGCTGAATGATGTTGACTTTAGCGAGGAATCTAAGAGATCTGTGAGAAATCAGGTGAGGCCTTTCTCGAGGTTCAAAGCAACTTGTATTTTCCAACAGAATTCTGGAAGTTGAGATGAAGTTTTCTCTCTCTCAAGAATGACAAGATGCCTGTTGTAGAGTCATAGAGATGTATAGCATGGAAACAGACCCTTTGGTCCAACTTGTCCATGCTGACCAGATATCCTAAAATATTTAGTCCTATTTGCCAGCATTTGAACCATATCCCTCTAAACTCTTCCTTTTCATATACCCATCCTGATGCCTTTTAAATGTTGTAATCGTAACAGCCTCCACCAATTTCTCTGGCAGCTCATTCCAAACATGTATCACCCTCTGTGTGAAACGCAGGTCCCTTTTAAACTTGCTGCTCTTACCTTAGACCTATGCCCTCTAGTTTTTGACCCCCCCACTGAAGGGAAAAGATCTTATCAATTTACCCTATACATGTGCCTAGTGATTTTATAAACTTCTGTAAGGTCTCCCCTCAGCCTCCGATGCTCCAAAGAAAATAACTCCAGCCTATTCAATCTCTCCCTATAGTTCAATCCTCCAACCCTAGCAACCTCCTCGTAAATATTTTCTGAATCCTTTCAAATTTCATAACATCCTTCCTAATGCAGGGAGACCAGAGTTGAATGCAGTATTCCAAAAGTGACCTAACCAATGTTCTGTACAGCTACAACATGATCTCTCAATTCCTATAATCAATGCACTTACCAATAAAGGCAAGCATACCAAATGCCTTCTTAACTATACTATCTATTTGTGATTCCACTTTCAAGGAACTATGAACCTGCACTGCGTCATCTCTTTGTTCAGCAACTCTCCTCAGGATCTTACCATTGAGTGTATAAGTCTTGCCCTAATTTGCCTTTCCAAAATGCAACACCTCTAGCTGCCACTCTTTGGCCCACCTGATCAAGATCCATTGTACTCTGAGCTAACATTCTTCGCTATCCACCTCCTTTTGGAGTACACCTCCAATTTTGATGTCATCTGCAAACTTACTAACCATACCTCCTTTGTTCACACCCAAATCATTTATATAAATGATGTTGAGGATTATTGCTTGTGTACAGCGTTGTTAATATGCAGCTTCTTGTTCTACCACTTGCTATGAGAGATTAGATGTTGACAATTTTCAACTTGTAAGTCTGAACAGGGTAACTGGCAGCTTGAGCTTGCTGCTTTCTCCTCTGGCCACCATCTTGGATACCCAGCAAAACATCTCAAGGCAAACTCCAGGGCTCCAGCTGCAGCCACCCCTGTCCATGGCCGCTGGCATCAGAGCTGAAAATGTGTTGCTGGAAAAGCGCAGCAGGTCAGGCAGCATCCAAGGAACAGGAGAATCGACGTTTTGGGCATAAGCCCTTAATCAGGAATCAGACACCTGCCAACCTCTCAGGACTCTTCTGGCACTTTGCTGATCCACTTGAAGGATGTTTGTTGACTTTAAAGTTGCATTGGCAATGAGTACTCATAGGTAAAAACAATGACTGCAGATGCTGGAAACCAGATTCTGGATTAGTGGTGCTGGAAGAGCACAGCAGTTCAGGCAGCATCCAAGGAGCAGCGAAATCGACGTTTCGGGCAAAAGCCCTTCACAGGGACTCCCTGAAATTCTTGTAGAGAGAGGAGGAAAACTGCTTCAAGGCAGGCATCCTTGCAAGAGGATTCGCAGTAGGGTTAAAATCAACGAGGTAAAAACAATGTACTCGTGTGCTACTGCAAAGACTCTTTGTGCACAGGGTTAACCATTTAGCTCATGAATTGGACCAGGCTACATTTCATGAATGCTGCCAACATCCATGCCTTAGCTTGCCTTACCTTGCAGTTACATTCCTTTATTGACTCCATAGCTAGAGTCTAAACACAATGCTGCCATATTGACTTGCTATTCAATGCCTGCTGAGAATCAGGCTGCTTATTATGCCACTGAGTAGTCATCAGTTCAGAAATGAACATCTTGCTGAATAGCAGTGAGACATCATTGTCAAACCTACAGCATGTGCCAGCTGCCTGCACACACTGTTGCATATTGAACCAAATCACCAACCTCCATGAATGTGGGGTTTAGTCCTTCAGTAATTCAACAGGGGCTGCTGTCACTAATGGTATCATCAGCCAGTGATGGTTTCTGCACACATTCCAGGGTCTTGGTCATGGTTAAACTTAAGCGTTAAATTATCATGTTCTGGAGTTATGTCCCATTACAGCATGAGAAGTGGGCAATGGTTAGTCCTGTAGGACCATCTAAAGCACTTGGAAATCGTGAACCATCTATCAGGGAGCTGCAAGGATAGTGACTGGTGGGAGTAAGGAGTAAGCCATTCTGCCACTTGATCCTGCCTGCTGGTTAGTTGGGACTATAGTTCAGCTGCATTATCTGCCTTTGCTCCCACACCTTGGTATCCTCACCTATCAAAAATTATTCTATGTCAGTCTTGAAAAATTCAATTGACTCCGTATTTGTAGCATTTGGGGTGTTGGGTTGCAGATTTTCACTGTTCATAATTTGGGACAGTGCTTACTTTTCTTCCCATCTAAATGGTTCAGATCTAATTTTAAAATTATTCTGATCTTTCCGACCAGGGGGAATATCAAATTTATTGAATTTCTTCTTCATTCTCACAATCTCAATTGGATAATCCTTCAACCTTTTAATTTCAAAATAATATAAGCAATGATTATGTTCTCATAATGTAACCCTAGACACCATTCTCTCATACTGTATGTCATACTGTCATGCCTTCTCTCAATTCAGTAACCTTGCCCAAGATCTAGTGCCTTCTCAATGCAGTACTGTTCTCAAGGTCTGAATAACCAATCAAGCACAATGAAATAAATTTGATCATGTCACTGTTTCTCTGGGCAAAACAAAGAAACCAAATCAGTCATAACAGTTAGAAAAAATCCAGGTGTTCCCAACATATTTTTACTCAGGGTCTGAAATTTCTAATGCCATGTAAATAAAAATGCTGCTTGCAGTAACATTAGATATGTCCATTGAACTGTGTGCTGGATCTCTTGATACTTCTGTGAAAGATTCTATTTCAGGACTGAGTCTGTCACTAACCATAGGATTTAACTGGATCTCTCTATTTTGCATAGTTGACAAGATTTTGTTCAACTAGAGGATCAACCCTGTTTGAATGAAGAATGCAGAAGTGCATGCCAGGAACAGCAACCAAAACAACAAATGAGATGTCAATCTGTTGAAGCTACAAAACAGTATAAGTAGCAAATGATAAACAGAGTTAAACAATTCGAAAACTAACGAATCAGAACCTAGGACTGAAGTCCGGCCACCTATAGTCATGAAAGGTGGTGGACAACTGGCTCACTGGAGAAGACAGCTCCACAAATATCTCCTTCCTCAACAAGGGGGTGGAGCTCAATATACTACTGCAAAAGATAAGGCTAAAGTATTCACAAAAATCTTCAGGCAGTACCATTTTGATGATCCATTTTGGCTTCCTCCACAGGTCCCCATTATCACAAATGCCAATGTTCAGCCAATTTGATTTCACTGCACATGATACCCCAAAACAGTTGGAGGCACTGGACAATGCAGAAACTCCCACTCCTCAGACTGGTGACTTTTTTGCAACATTTTAAACCTCTTCTTTTGGTCCAATCCTATCTGAGCCATGGATAGGTATTTCTTGCAGTTTCTTTGCAATGGAATGTATTTTTGTTGAATATTTTCAATTGTTTCTTTAAATGATTCACAGTAATTTACAAACTTCCTTAATTACTTGTCCGGATAAACATGTTCCCTGATCTGAATCCACGTATAATGATATATGGGCGGTGCGGTGGCTCAGTGGTTAGCACTGCTGCCTCACAGCACCAGGGTCCCAGGTTCGATTCCAGCCTCGGGCAACTGTCTGTGTGGAGTTTGCACATTCTCCCTGTGTCTGCATGGGTTTCCTCTGAGTGCTCCAGTTTCCTTCCACAGACAGAAAGATGTACGGGTCAGGTGAATTGGCCATGTGAAATTGCCCATAGTATTAGGCGCATTAGAGAGAGAGGGAAATGGGTCAGGGTGGGTTGATCTTCCGAGGGTCAGTGTGGACTTGTTGGGTGCGAAGGGCCTGTTTCCACACTGTAGGGTATCTAATCTAATCTGATCTCATCTAGGAATTACCTCTTCAAGCATTATTTGAGTAATAGTTGTTTTGAACAATCTCATGTGAGATAGGCTTCACCCACCTTGTAAGTTAATCAGTAATGGTAGATCTTTCCCTGACTCGATGGAATCACAAAATCTATTTGCTCCCATGGCACATTCGGTTGGGGCTAGTACAGTGTGGAATTTGGTGTTCCCAGGTTATATTGAGTGCATACCAGTAATTGCTGACCATGTTTTGCTAGGTCTCTTGCCATTGTGAATTTCTGGGATATATTTTCATAACATTATGCTTAATGTATCACGGTATTCCTATCATTTCCTCTGGCTTCCAGATGCCGTTGGTACTTTTTACTGCTCCTTGTTCTTCCTATTGTCTTTTCTCCCCCTTTCCTTCCACATGCATGTGTATGCCAATTATGTTCATCTCTGTCATTTGCTGCTGCTGCAGCTGCCACTTGGTGGCTCATGACCAGTTATGGCAGCCTACTTATCCATCATCAGATACCTAACTGGATGAGGTCTTTACCCTTCTGGTGTGTGCTTTAGCCTTGATCACAATTGTCTCTGATGGAACTCTAGCAGCTATTAATTCTTAATTACAATCTCACACCATATGTGTCCTCCTTTTTAGGTAGTATACCCTCCTGCTGTTTCAACTCTATCCTACTGTATAATAATGTAAACCTCAAAGTTGCATCGATTGCCAGTATAAATGTTAGCCTGTTGAGTGTGGTAACACTTCGAGTCTGATAGTCTGTAACCAACATTTCAATTTATTTTCAAGGTTCTAGTTCTGTCTACCACAGCTAAAGATGTAGATGCTCCCTGTAATACTATTTGCCTTTCGATGACCTCACTCAGTAGCATTCTCTTACAGAAATGTTTGCTAATTCTTGATTTAGACCTATACGTGTTTTAACTACCAAATAGAATGAACTAAAATATCCTTCAGTTCTCTTTTCCTTAACAGTATCCAACTTGTGAATATTACTTCTTCTTCCTATAAAGCTATACTGTCCCAATCCAAACCTCAGCCTATATGTATTATTCTCATCTGCACTTTCCTTTCACTATTATCTATATAAATTTTAAACTGATTTATATTCAATTGAATTTCATCCTGAAAAATCATTCAAAGTTCTCATAACAAAACAGATTTATCGTTTCTACTTTTTAACTGCGGTGTCTACCATTCTATTTCACTCGTGAATCTTAGACTTTTGTTTTCTGATTAAATTTCTTACAATATTCCTAATACAGAAATCAAACATTTCTCTTCAATTTCAAGCACTAACATTTCTTGAATATTCATTATTTACATTTCAGTATCTCAGATTTTCAAAAGTAATCTGCTAACTTGCTTTAGCCATTTAGAATCTCAAAATTATTCCAAATTTAAATAACTTAAATTTCCTTTCATTTTAAGTGTCTTTTTTAAAATTTATTGTTCCAAAGAAATTTGTCTCTGTGTTCATTCACTATTTCTTACGTCTCTTGTCCTTGATTTTTGTTCCCTAGTTTGCCTTCCAGGAATGGAACACAGGAGCCAAAGAAATGTCTTGTATGTATACTCGAAAGTCATATCGCAATACGTGACCTACCTTTAACACATTCTATGTTACAGTTGGCTTTCCGAAAGCATCGTAATGATTTTCTTCAAATATTAGCCAGTTTGTCTGCATGGTTTTAAATATCAGACCAGCATTGCTTCAAATAATTCTTCTAGCAACTCCTGAGGACTCTGACCTCCCTATAGCTTCAACTCTCCTGGCCCACCGGCAGAGCTCTGCCTCCTCACCTGGATCTGCCTCTCCCAAGTCCTCCTTCAGATTCTTGGAACTTATTCATGTCAATTTGATATGGCTCTGCTTTAATTATGGATGGTAAATTAAAATGTACTCACCTGAATTGTCATGCTGCAGGGATGTGACTCGAAGTCCTGAAGACTATGCTGGAAAACTTGTTGTATAACTTGACAAACTGATAGTCTCAGATACAAGTCATTGATGGTTTTATTCAGACATAGGCAGTCAGTTTTAAAAGTCTAAGACTAACTCTGGAAAATTTGATTTTTTAAAATAAATCAAAATATTATATTAAATTTCTATTCAGTTCAATTTCGATGGTATTTAGACCAGGTGTCTTGATTTAGTTGACTTTTTCCCACAGTATATAACAGGCATTTTTCTGTAGCCAAAGTCTCATTTACATTTGCTGATTGTCTAACTCCTACTCCCTTTCTAACACTGGTTTCCTCGAATTGCCTGTTGAAATGTTTCCATCCTTTATCCTGCCTCTGTAATCCATTGTTCCTAGTTACTATTATTGACAGCATTACTGACTAAACATTTAACCCTCAGTAACTAGAACTGATTCAATCACTTCAGTAGCTAACATAATTGGAAGGCACTGAAAACTTAAAATGTGAAAGACATTATACCTGGAAATCCCTTAGCTCTTTGAACTTTGTCCACAGAAAATTCATAAAGGATGCCATTGATTAATATTGCTGCATCCTTTGTCATCATGATTCTTCTTTTGTATAGACATCCAGTTATTCAAATCATTCACTCATACTTCATCTTTGCACAATTTATCATTGTTACTCTATCCGATGTATTATACATTCTTCCTTTTGAGAATTCCACATCTTGCTGTTGAGAAATCAATACAGTTAATACAATTTATGGTAATAGCCTACAGTATAAGCAAGCTTCCTGTGTGTGTCAAACTGCGCTTTTTCAAAATTTGTTCCAAGTTCTCAATTTTCCCCCAGTGATGTGGTTAGCTGGTGATGTTTGGCAATAATTGCACACTGCAATGATTTTCCATCTTGCAGAAGCTCTGCATCTATCAATGTAAGTGTAACCTGAGAATGGATACTTTTGACATAGTTGAAAGCAGCTAAAAGTATGGTGGCACGATGGCATTATGATACATGAATAGATTGTCAAGTAAAATTAGTTCTGGCTCCATGTGCTTTTTTATTAATCAGCATGCAGTTTTAATTGTATTATACAGATCATTGAAGCCTTGATATGCAACTTTCTCCATCCTGTTGTCCATTCATTACGGTGGCTGCAGTTCCCTTATAACTAGCCTCAGTCCCATTTTCATTTACTTTGCTACCAGATGAAAAGGCAGGTCTGAATATCAAGTATTTTTACTTTCAATGGCAAGTTTTAGGAAGCCTAGGAAACCAATGAAGCAATACTACTTTCAGATTTTTATAATAAATCATATTGCAGCTTCACTTGAGGAATTAGCATGTTCAGAGGGATGGGTCCTTCCCTTGAGGGAGTTGTGAAAGTCAGACTAACAGATTTGAGTAACATGCGTGGTTCAGTAGGTTTGAGCTGACTTTGTGATCGTTTGCATTTTTATTAAATCTGATAAAATCTACATGTTCCTCCGATTTAAAATTCTCCCCATTGTTTCAAGCACTTGTTCCTTTTCATATGCAATGGTCATTCATACAAAGCTGGAGCACTGTGTACAGTTTTGGTCTCTTTAGATGTATTTACCTTAGAAGAGTGCAACAGAAGTCCAGACTGACTTGAATGTGGTGATTAAGCTTTGGGCAGAGATTGAGGTAATTTGGTTTACCTGTGCTCTTGGAGGAATACTCATTAGATAGACATTAACTTTGCTGTCTGTAACTATATTTTTTTCAGCAACTCTTCTACTTTGGATGATGTGGGTATTTTTGGTCATCAAGAGTATGAAGGCTATTTCTTGAATGATGACATTTGACATACACCATAATGTCTTTGTGTTAGATGCTATCTGAACATCAATTGAATGCAAACTCATACTGTTATCTAGGGTATGAAGTCCCTGATCCCCATCTGGGTATGATGTGTGCAATATCTCTACTGATTAAATCTTAGCCACCTAATCTTGTTGTCTTTCCAGTTGGAAAATGATGGTGAGTTTTCCCATTTCAGACGTTACTTTTGCCATTTAGTTCTTATAAGTATGCAATGTTGGTTGTGTGCTTTCAATGAATTTAATGAATATAAAATCACAGCAGCACGTTTTAAATTTTGTGTTACATGATGGCAATGGTTGACATTTCTTGTCAACATGGAATTTAAAAAATGTACCTCAGGAGATCAAAATTTCAATTGAGAAAAAAATTGTGAGGAGAGTACATGGGAAGTGAAGGGCTTTTGCCCGAAACATCGATTCTATTGCTCCTTGGATGCTGCCTGAACTGCTGTGCTTTTCCAGCACCTCTAATCCAGAATCTGGTTTCCAGCATCTGCTCATTGTTTTTACCAAGTATTAGTGGCGAACAAGGGGTGGTGAATAATGGCAGACTGTGTGATAGCAAGGCCTGTTGTATGGGGTTGGCGTTAAGGACATGGGAGAGCTCAAGTCCTAACATTATTCAACTCGATATTGAGCTTGGAAGGCTGCAGGGTCCCCAGGCGAAAAATGAGGTGCTGTTCTTGCAGTGGTACTTCCTCTGTAGCTTGGAATACCGTGTAGCACTTCAGCTTGTTTCATTTTAAATTTCATAACTGTATATAACATGAGAAGTGGCCAACAAAGATTTTCTTGACCTGCACTATTGAGCATTTTTTTGCAATCTTAATAAGACCATAAGACACATCAGCAGAAGTAGGCCATTCAGCCCATCAAGTCTTTGCAATTCATTGAGATCTTGACTGATCTGATAATCCTCAATTCCACTTCGTTGCCTGCTCCCTATAATCCTTGATTTCCTGACTGTTTAAAATCTGTCATAATTTGGAGATGCCGGTGTTGGACAGAGGTGTACAAAGTTAAAAATCAAACAACACCAGGTTATAGTCCAACAGGTTTATTTGGAATCTCTAGCTTTCAGAGCCCTGCTCCTTCATCAGTTGGTTGTGGCACATCGGAACTGGCAGTTGATGAGTTGAACATCGTACCTCATTCTTTTGAGGGTGTCCTTGAGTACTTCCAGGTGGACCCCATGGTTTTTGCAGCAGAGATGGAGGAATTCATCAGCCAAATGAGACTACGGGAATTCTTTCAAGATACCAGCAGTAAGCCCACCAAGACACTGGAGCAGTCATCGCAGGGATTCATAGAGGAGCGACCAAAGAAGGAGTCAACTTGGACCCCACTGGAGGGCCGCTGCCCTGGGTTTGACTTGTCTGCTCGAACTGTCAGAAAATATATAAATGCCAGATTCATCAGTTACACCCATAAGGTAGAGCAAACCATCACCCGATCACAATGCAATGCCATCAATGCTCTCAAAACCAATCACAACATTGTCATCAAACCAGCAATAAAAGAGGAGCCATCGTCATTCAGAATAAATCAGATTATGCAAGGAAGTGTACCGACAACTGAATAACCACGAACACTACAGGCAACTACTGGCCGAATTGACCAAACAGCACACCCGTGAACTAACCACATTGATCAGGACTTTGGATTCAGTCCTTCAGAGTTCCCTACGGACCCTCATCTCACGTACTTCTCGTGTAGGTAACTTCTACTGCCTTCGGAAGATACACAAAGCCAACACCCAGGACGTCCATTCTACCAGGCAATGTGTGAGAACCTCTCTGGCAATGTCGAAGACATCCTGAACCCATTGTACAGGGGACCCCCAGCTTCTGTTGCGATACTACAGATTTCTTACAGAAGTTTAGGACCAGTCAAACCGGGAACATTCCTCATCATAATGGACATTTCAGCACTCTACACCAGCTTCCCCTACATTGATGGCATTGCAGCAACAGCCTCAGTACTCAATACCAACAACTGCCAATCTCCGAGCCCCATCCTACAACTGATACGCTTTATCCTCGACCACAACATTTTCACCTTTGACAAGCAGTTCTTCATCCAGGCACATGGAACAGCCATGAGGACCAAATTTGCACCCCAGTATGCCAACATTTTCATGTACAGGTTCGAACAAGACTTCTTATCTACGCAGGACCTCCAACCACCATACACCAGGTATATTGACAACATTTTCTTCCTCTGGGACACATGGCAAGGAGTCACTGAAAATACTACACAGTGATATCAACGAGTTTTGTCCCACCATCGCACTCACCATGGACTACTCTCTAATATCTGTCTCATTCTTGGGCACATGCATCTCCATCAAGGATGGGCATCTCAGCACCTCACTCTACCGCAAATCCACAGATAACCTCATAATGCTACACTTCTCCAGCTTCCACCCGAAACATATTAAAACGTAAGCCCCTATGGACAAGCCTTACGCATACACAGATTCTATTCAGATGAGGAGGAACCTGACGGGCATCTGGAAGTATTCAAGGACACCCTCATAAGTACAGGGTGCGATGCTCAATTCATCGACTGTCAATTCCGACGTGCCACAGCGAGAAACAGTAATGACCTCAGGTGACAGACACAAGCTGCAACCGACAGGCTACCCTTCATTGTCCAGTATTTTCCAGGAGCCGAAAAACTACACCATGTTCTTCGCAGCCTGCAACACATTATCAATGAGGATGAGCACCTCACTAAGACCTTCCCCATGCCTCCACTTCTTGCCTTTAAACAGCCATAAAAAAACTCATTGTTCGTAGCAAACTGCCTGGCTTTCAGGACAACACCATACAATGTTGTCACGGTAGATGCTGCAAGATGTGTCAGAATGTTGACAGGGATAAACCATTACACATGTGGACAACTACCACCATGTACGTAGCAGGTACTCCACGCAACTCAGCCAATGAGGGGATGGTACATTGGCGAGACCAAGGAGAAACTACGGCAACGATGAATAGACACCGCACAACAAGCAACAGACAGAAGTCTTCCCTCACAGCCGGCGAACACTTCGGGACAGGCAAAAACGCAAAGTGGCTGAGCAGAGGCTGCTAGCCAAGTTCGGTACCCATGGAGATGGCGTCAGCTGGGACCTTGGGTTCATGTCACACTGTAGGTGATCCCACTACACCGGCGCGCGCGCACACACACACAATTCTGCTCGCTCTCACATGCTGACACATACATTCCCACACTCTCAAGCACACACGCACCCTCTCACAGACTTATACTCCTTTACGCTTACGCTCTCTCGTGCGCACACCCACACACTCTCACAGACACTCATATCCCCCCCTCCCCCCCCCCCCCACACACACACACACATACTTGTGGACACACACACATGAGTTTGCGGGGTGAATTTGTATTAGCAGAATTACATTTTATTTTGCTCAAAAACTGCCTGAATCCATGTAAGATCCTGTAAATCCATTCTTTAGGTTAGAATCGGTCTGAACTTTGTGGCACAGGACAGCTCACACCTTAAATACATTATCCAGGCCGACATGACACCAATAGTTAAAGTTCACTTGAGAACGTAAGTTTAAAAAAGTTCTGCAATTTACATATGAAAGAACTGAAAATGATATGTTCATTCTAAAAGATGAGAGACTTAACAAACAATCTCGGTCTTTTTCAATATATAATTTCAGTTACATCACATTGTAAACTTTTGCTATAAATTCTGAAAGCAAGTGCTTCCAAGTAAACTTGTTGGACTATAACCTGGTGTTATGTGATTTTTAACTTAAAAATCTGTCAGTCTCATCTCTGAATGTATATCTCAGCATTGAATGATCCAGCCTTGACAGTCCTCTCATATAAACAATTCCACAGATTTACATTCCTCTGAGAGTAGAAATTCCATTTCATCTACGTTTTGAATGTTTGACCCTTATTCTGAGATTATATCTTCTGGTCCTCGACTCTCACAAGGGGAAACAACTTTTCCACAAATACTCTGTCAAGTCCTGTAAGATTCTTATATGTTTCAACAAGGTTCCCTGGTATTCTTATATATTCTATTGGGAACAGGTCCAAACTATCCAACTGCTTCTCACAAGACAGTTCTTCCAAACTTGGTATCAGCCTAGTGAATCAATTGGGCTGTTTCCAATGCCAGTGTACTTCCCATTAGATAAGGGAAGTTCACAGTATTCCATGTGATCTAACTAATGCATGTATAGTTTTAGCAAAACCGCTCAACTACTGTACTCCATTCTGAAGAAGAAATACACAGTGTGATGTTTCTCAGGAAACTCAATTACAGTAGAATAGTTTCAGGGAAAGAGAGGACACAGCTCTTTTTTTGAGCACTAGCTGCCATATTCAGGCAAGTTAAATGTCCAGTGATGGTTGAAGGTTCATAAATGGATTGATGAGTAAGGGGATGAATGTGTGGGATGAAAAGGGACTAGGTTTTGGGATGAAAAGCAGATTGGGTAGTTGGCATTTAACTGAGTGCTTGGTTGTGAAGCTAGCCAGGTGTCAGAGCCACTGCCTGCTCCGTGATCCCACCATCACTTAATAGTGATGTTATTGGGCTAGCTGCAGACTTGCACCTTTCAGAGAAGAAAATTTCCCTCCAAAGTAGGTGTCTTTCAGATGTTATAGCCAGACATTTATCAATTAAATTTGTTTGGAGGGTATTTTAAGATGGGGATGTCCTTGCATCGCCTCTCTGACAATGTCAGGGTCAGGTCTGGAAGTAAGACCGTTGCCCTCAGGCTGAAACACCTCTCATTGGGCTTACAGTCTACAGGGTCTTCCACACTTTGGGGAGATCTCTCATGAAGGTGCCCTGATAAGTCAGAGCAGGGTCAAGATCCAGAAATGCTCTAGACATCCACTCATATTCTGCAAGTAGATGATTCTGTCCGCTCAATATGGCTCAGTTATTGAATGTTTTTGTCAGTGATTCCCATGTTAGATATTTGTTAGAATTGGCAATATTGGCACTTGAACTCTTTTAGATACTTTAAATTCTAGTATATGCATATAAATTTGGATTTCAGAAAGAATCAATGGCAATATTATTAATGTAAAATTAAATGCTTTGTTTCACTCATTGCAGTTATGAAAATTGGATTAACTTGCTATGAAGTTGGGAGATCACCAGCGCAAAGTACTATTGCTATTCTGTTTAAAAATGTGGTAGATACGTGTAAGTATTTTTTATTTGAAGTATCAAGAGTGATGTTCTGATCATTTGTGTTCTTGTTTAACTTTTTATGAAGCAGTCCATATTCTTGGAGTATAGATAAATTATTTCAATCAAAACAGCTATTCCATCAATGGGAGTGATTGTTAGCACATGAAGTCATGATTGCTTATGGTCATTTCGTATTCACTTTTGAATCCTGGGATTATGACAGCATTTTGAATTTTCTGCTGAGGGATAAAGGTCTTATTAACATTTTGAAGAATAGGCTGCCGTCCTGCCTGCCTCCATGACCCTGACATTTCTGATGTGTATCCTCATTGTAGATGGAATGGGAATGCAATTTCTTTAAAATGAGTTTGCATCATGTGCTTCCATCATTCATCAAACAACTGGGAAGCATGGTGGCTGCAAAGATCGGTCTCAGAGCTGGCTTCGTCAATACCTTCATCCTGAACTTCACTATTGTCTCCAGAAACTGTGTGGAATTAATTAGGGCCAGCTGGGAAGCATTTATCCCCAACAAGATTATCTCGGCTGCCTTTGAGCAGGCCATAAGAGGTGGCTGAGAAGTAAAGTGTCAACAGCCTCTCAAGACCTGACTTCAGTAGTTGGAGGTTCAATGAACTCTCAAGTAAGGAAAGGTGAGTACTCCTCTTCATCTCTCTCACCAACACCATCCGATGTTTGTCTTACTATCCTTTCCATTATGTCTAATATGTCACACAAAACAGCTCTTGGCTCACTTAAACTACACCCATCTCTTCCTTTGAACTCATTTTGCTTGACACTTGCACCACTAACCTTTTACATATGCCACTTCAATGGCCATGAATTACTTTCAATACTCCCACTTCATAATATCATACATATTTTCCTTTAATATCTATCCATGATTGTTCCAATAGTATTGCTTCGATGCTGCTCAAACATCTATGATATACACTTGTTTAATTCACCTTTAGAACACAATCACCAATTTAGGCCCTTTCTTGCAGCAGCATATAATGAAGGGAGAGAAACAAGATGCAGAAGGGATTATCATCATTGTTTCCCACAAGCAGAGCAAGAAGCCTTGGACACCACTGACCCAGGCAGGATCATTGGAGAAGTACAAGAATGATGGCTTACTCCTGTGTAGAGTCTGTGTTACTCATGTCCCTGGTGCCAACAAGTCAGATAGGTCAGATTCCTGGCATCAGTTAGATTGTAGCAGTCAGCAGTGGGACACATGCAAGTGAGAGCACCAGAAGTCGTCAGCCACATACATATTATAACTCATGACTTCATGAGCAGCAGGCAACACTGCCCATAACACCTGGTCAGGAGATAAAATTTCCAGGAGGAATAAAATCACCTTAGTCCGAAAAGACCACAGAACTGCTGTCTCATTAAAGAGAGACAACTGCTGGTGGTCCTGACAGTCATCACACCTCATGCAAGGGGAAAGATTGACAAGGTGCTACCTTTATGGTAACCTCAGCCACTGCGGGAATTAAACCTATGCTGTTATCGTCACAAACTAGCCTTTGAGCTAAATGAGTTAACTGATCTCAGGAGAAGCAAATTAGGATCAAATGATGTAAAATTCTGGCTTTAGATTCTGTTGCAGGTAGTTGCAAAGATCTACTAAAGGCTTCCTGGAGAACACCAGCCGCCTCCTGCACTGTTCCTGCGATAGATTTAAAAAGTCTGTCTTCACTAGTTGACACTATAGGTACGCTGAATGGTAGGATCCTGGAAGCAGTGGAATATGTTACAACATGGAGGTTGAACCCCTCTGCTAATTAAACTAAAACGTCCAGAGAAGATCACCTGGCCTTGTCATCTGTTTAAAAATATGTGAATGAAAGAAGATCCCTGATATCCACCATATAACTAAGAAGTAATAATTTATTTATTTAACCTTAACAGTAAATACTAACAAAATTATTGATGAACTGAACACTCTTTCCCCTAACTAATTGTTATTGCTTAGTTGACCACAATTATATTAATATGTTGTTCCAATAACACAATTAATAATAATGGTAAGTTAGTTAATCCCCTAAAGTCCACAGAGATCGTCTTCTTCCTTTAGCCTTCTTTCCTCTTTTTCCTGAATCTACTGTCTTCTCCTGGGTAATCTTCATTCTTTTCACTGAGAATATTTTTTAGCTGTCAAAAGACGTTTTGAATGAATGGTGCCTTCTCAGAGATTTATCTTAAAGCTTTTCATGTTAGATGGGCAATTAGATCAGAGGGAACTTGTATGCCTGTTCACCGGTCCCTTAGATTAGCAGTACAGATGGGTTAAGGCATATTGTATACTTGCCTTTTTTTGCAGAGGCATGAAGTTCAAGAGAGGTTGGAATGGAATTGTATAAAGCATTGATTTAGCCACAGGTAGAGTATTGGAGTGATGTGGTAGTGCTGGAAATGTTTAGTTATGAAAAGAAATTGGGTAGACTGGGTAGTTTATTCGGAGCAGAGGAGACTGGGGTGGACATGATTGAGATGTACAGAATTAGAGGGCTGTAAATAGGGAGAAACATTTCCCCTTGGCAGACAAATCAATGACCAGGTAAGAGTCAGGAGGTTGAGAGAGAATATGAGGAAAATGTTCTGTCTCTCAGAAGGTGAGGGGAATCTGGACTTCACTTCCTGTAAGGTTGGTAGGGCTAGAAACCCTCATAACCTTTAAGTATTTAGATGTCCACTTGCAGTGCCAAGGCATATAAAGATATAGACCAAGTGCTGGAAAATGGGATTAGAATAGCTAGGTGTTTGTGCCAAACACTCTATGTGCCAAAGGGCCTCTTCTGTGTTGTAAACCTCTATAACTAAAATAAATCAGGTTCCCACAAAGGAAGAATGCAGCCATAAAATATCACTTCATAGGGGCTATTTTATATCCAAAGGATTGAGAGTTGAGAGGCAAATAGGATATGAAATAAAATTAGGGATGAGCATGCAGTTATCATCGATGATTTCAGCCTCACCCCTTACCACTGCCACAGTTAAGACCTTGCTAGTGATGGAGATGCTATTCCCTCAGTTGGCGTAAGGACATGCAACTGTCCTTGTCTTCAGCTGTCTCCATTTATGGACTATTTTGCCCTGAAAGAAAAAAGGAATTTGATTAATGCGCATGATGTGGTTGAATAAAGTGGCAAAATGTACAAGCTGTGAAATGCGATGTGTGAGGTTCAGGCAAAGCCATGATTGCAAGCTATTTTTCTTGGTTGACAGAGATTATTGGTAGGTGAGTGAATGAAGGTTGTGAACTGAGCAGTGTAAAGCTAATGGCTTGGTGTTGAGGATATGATGTAACAATTTTTTTTTAATTAACCAGCCTCTCTGAGACCAGGAATGTGCCGGTTGATCATAACCCGGCTACTCTGACAGAGTGAAGCTTCGAGGCATCAACATCCCTCACAAAATCCATGTAAAAACATCAACACACCTCCTAAAGTTAATATTAAAAACACATTGTAAGTAATAGAAATGTATTGGAGGAGGTATACATATCACTGTTAGAATTTATTTACAGTGGGGAGATTTTCAGTTCACCGTCAATAGGTGATCATCTAGAATCTGTCCAGTTTCCTGATTAAAAGGAACCAACCTATCTACAGCACTGAGTCCAACAATCTGAAGTCTAGAAACTCTTTCTCTTTCAATGGATTTATTCACCGCAGAATTGTAGGTATAGAGACAGCAACTGATGGGTAAGGAGCGGTGGTTGTCTTCAAAAAGTAAGCAGGTCAGCACAAGCTAGCAATATCCTATGAAGAAATTATAACAAGAAAAGCAGTGCTACCCTAGACAGTTTCAAGAACAAGTACCGAAAGGATCTTCACGTGTCTGCAGTTCGACATACCAGTGCTGTTCTGAGGAGTCAGAAACCAATTGTGTTCAAGAAGAATCACACACAGGCTACCACCAGTGCATAAACATGTAAAAGATGGACAAGACTTATGATTAAAATAAAGAAAGATTTTGAGTTTTTAAAAAAATACTCTGACATCATGGTGTTTAAGGTATATAATTTTTGCCAGTTTATTGAGTGCCAGTTGATAACGTTCTGGTGAAAACAAAGTTTATTATATTTGAAGATGAATTCAACCACTTATGTGATGTCATTAAGCACTTTTTGCTGAGGACCTAAGGGTTCTTACAGTGGTTGTCAGGATGACCTTTACTCTGTTAGTTTAGGGCAACTCTTGCCCCTCTTCTGGATCAAGGCCTCCAAGTACAAATTGAAATCTTGATGTTTGCTCTCCTTTGTTGCTCCATTAGTTAGTACTGTCTATGCACAGAATGTCTTACCTTGCCAATTTCAGTATCTGTTCCAGCCAGAATGCAACTCCTTCAGGAGATGCCAATTGGTTTTAAATAGTTCAGACTAACTTTAACTGATACTACTTTGTATAATCATGGACTGCTTGTTGATGCACACAATAATTCAAACACCATGTTGAGCAGTGGGCTGCAGCCAGCTGCAATGTAAATCAGCAGGAAGTACAAAGCTTATAAGATGGTTGCAGTGGAAGAAACAACACAAGCTTTATTGCACAATTTGATCCTTGTGTTGTTTGTGGATACTATCCAATTACACATTTTCAAACAGTGCCTCAGCAAATTTGGCAAATAAGTTGCATTAAGTAAAGCTCAAAACATAATTGGATATACTATCATTGTATGATATTTTGTGCTTATGTTCATTGCAACCTTATAGCTCTTGAAAAGGCATAAAACTTAAAAGTTTGAGAGTCTTAGTACTTTAAAACAGAGGCTTCATAACTTTCATAACTTTCACATGGCTAGTTTCGTGCTCTGCAAGTCAATAAGAAATATTAACAAATTAAAAAGTTTGGGCTATTGATGTGGAGGGAAACAGTGTAAAATAGAAGGATGCCTCAACAAGTTGAATATATTTATTAAAGCTTGGAATTTCTTTGAATATTTAAAGAATAGTCAAGCTACTTTGAGAAAAAGTATTAATTTCAGTCACTATAGTCTGACTTATTTCTGTGTACAGCACTTAACAATATCATATATATAATCATAAACTTTTTTTTGTAGTTGTATCTTTACTTGCCTACTGGATACATGGCTATGCCTTTGCTTTTGGGGATCAAGAAAGAATTATTGGAAGCAAGAATTTCTTTACTTTTGGAAATGTCAACTTTTCACACTTCTTTTTTAATTATGCAAGATGTGCCATCGTCACCACCATTGTATCAGGAGCTATTACTCAAAAGACAGAACCAATTGGTTACATTATATCCAGCTACATTTTGGCAGGTAGTGTACACTGCAGTTTTTATGGTTATGCATATATTGGATTTTTGATACACAAGATAGGTTATGCAGTTTGTACATTTACAGAGTACAAAATAAATAACCTACCAGCTGAAAATCTCTTTCTTGTAAATGACAATGAACTACTGAACTAGTAAACTTAGATGCATGAATGAGTATTGACTGATTACTTAACATTTAATTTCCTTTTTTGTAGAAATATATTAATCACTTTTTTCCTCTGGAATTAAGAAAACTGCAGTGTTTCTCAATATTTTAAACTCCGTTTTGTGCAACAAATAAAGTCTGTGCTGTGAATGTTTGACCAGGTGTCTGGCCCAAGTAAGCCCAATGTAGATATTTTTAAATCACCCTGTTCAGATGTGGTATGCACAATCAGAAACAGATGGAATTTGAACCCACTAAGACAATTGAATACAATTCAGAGTTCTATCTTACTTGGCAGTTGGCATAAACACCCATAGCAGTGCTCTCTGACTTTGTGCCAGTTCAAAATCTAGTCAATACTTTAAATTTTAAATTAATTGGCTCTTGATAAATTGGTCCAGTGGGCTGAGGAGTGACAGGTGGAGTTTAATTTCAATAAATGCAAAGTAGCATTTTGATAAGACAAATAAGAGCAGGACTTGGTTAATATAGGCCCTGGGTAGTGTTATCAAACAGAAAGACCTAGGGGTTCAGGTACGTACTTTCTTGAACGTTGCATCACAGGTAGACAGGATGGTTAAGAAGGCTTCATTGCTCACACCATTCAGTATAGCGGTTGGAATGTCATGTTGCAGTTGTTAGAGTATGTTAGTGAGGCCACTTTTGGAGTACTGTGTGCAGCTCTGGTCATCCTGTTATAGTAAGGGTATTATTAAATTGGAGAAGGTTCAGAAAAGATTTACAAAGGTGTTGCTGAGACTGGAGGGGTTGAGTTATAGGAAGAGACTGGATAGGCTGGGACCTTTCCACTGTCAAAAAGTGTGGCACTGGAAAAGCACAGCAGGTCAGGCAACACCCGAGAAGCAGGAGAGTTGACGTTTCGGGCGTAAGCCCTTCATCAGTATTAGGACTTTTTCACTGTTGTATGGGAGATTGAGGGGTCACATAGAGGGACATAGATAAGGTAAATCGCAAAGGTCTTTTCCCTAGGATATGGGAGTTCAAAACTAGAGGGCATATTTTAAGGTGAGAAGAGAGCGTTTTAAAGGGGCCTTAGGGTGGTTTGTGTGTGGAATGAACTGCCAGAGGAAGTGGTGGCTGGTGGTACAATTAAAACATTTAAAAAAAACATTTAGACAGGTACATGAATATGAAAGATTTAGAGGGATATGGGCTAAATGAAGGCAAGTGGGACGAGTTTGGTTTGGGAAACTTAGTTGGCATAGATGGAGTCTGTCTCCATGCTTTATGACTCTATGATTCTATGTGTATGGGGGAAAAAAATTTATAATAAAATTAATGGTAAACATTTGGATGGTTTCCTTACCAGGCTCTGCAAATGGATGTGTCCAAGGCAAAAATAACCTGAACAAACCCAGTCAAGTACAAACAGTGTAGCTCAAATGAAAAGAAAAAGAACTTTGGTGGATAGCAAAGTGGCCATACTATTATATTCTGACAGTTGGTGTACTATTTGGAAACTTTACTGCAATATCCTGAGAAAGGAGTACCTTTGCCAGCTAGAAAATGATGGTCTGACTCAGTGCTGTTTGCTGCACTTAGATTTCAGGGCATGGAAGATCTTATCCATCATCCAAGACACTCTTATGCTGTGTAAGCCAACTTCCATTTCCAAAAGCACAGCAATAAGCATGTTACCTTACACAAAGCCTTGGTTACACACCTGATGCATCAATGGACATCCAATTGACTGATCAGGCATTTGTCACAGCAGCTTGGAATGATCCATATTATTGAGAAGAATTCTCTCCCCCAGCCCCCATTTTGTAGATCAGTCTCAAAGAGATTACATCTCTATTTCGCAGTGTTTTTGTGAAATTGAGTTTGGAGCAATAAATATGTGATCATGGGCTAAGAACAGAAGTGTACATAACCCATGAGGAACACAGGAATTGCCTGCTCAAAAGTGCTGTTGCACCTTGAGGAACGTTCGTGCAATAGCAATATTCTATCTGTCATGTTTGATGTACAGTACGATGAAATACTTTGTGAGGACTTTAAAGTTGACTAATAGTTACATTTTCATATTGTGCTTTATTATAGGATTTGTTTATCCAATTGTTTCTCGGTCCTTTTGGCATCAGTCAGGTCTTTTTAATATAAATCTTCCAGTTGAGGTAAGTAAAATATTAAATTCCAAATCCTTTATATTTCTAGAATCATTTGGCCACTTGTGATAGGAAAATTATAATAAAATAGCAATTTATCACCACTTGTATTTTATGAAAATGTAGTCATATGTATAAGTCACCACAATTTGGTGCCATTTTAATTACAGAAATTAAAGAAAGAAATAACTGAGACAAAGTTAGGAAGAAGTTCATCTTTTATTCCCTTCAAGTCTCCTGGATTTCTTAAGTGACTACATTATGCCACTACCAAAGCCATCCCTGAGACTGTCAAAGTAAGGATTTCCAGACCGGATCCACCACCCTGCCATAGCTGAAGCCGATACCGAAATCAATGAAGGGAGGGACAGCCTGGACCCATCAAGTCATCGGCGCTGAAGTGGTCACTCAAGCTGTTGCCACTTCAGTTGTTGCCTGAAACTGCCACATTGCCTTCATAGCCACAAGATGTGAACTGGAATCACCATCCTGCTGCCTCTAAAGCTACCGCTGAACCCGCCGCACCGCCACTAGGATGAATGGATCAAATCCACTGACTATTAAATCTCCATTAAGGCTGCAGCCAATATGGCCATGACAAACAGATATCCAGATTCACCACAGTGCTGCCACCACAGCAGGCCCTCATAACTCCCTTGGTCCACTGCAGCCGAAAAAAGAAGTAAACTTCGATACAAAAGAGAAATGAAGAAATAAAAAAAAAACAAAGAATGTGGCCGGCCAGGTGAACAGGAGCGTATGGACACAGAACCCAAACACTTTCTACCCTGCTGCTGCCACCATCTTGGGGGTGTATTATATATTAAATTAAGCTTAAGGGCACCCTGATTGTAAATGCAGTTCTAAATATTTCCACATATAATATTTTTGCTACTGATCAAATTTAAAATAATAAAGAAAGTGAAAGAGCACTGTTATGCAGGCTTCATATTAAATAATTTTTGTGGATGAGTTTGAAGGGTTGTGAACACCTGGCTTCTTTTGAAAGAAGTGAAAGGACAGTGGAAGAGTTTTTACTCAGCATTTTTTTGAAAAGTATACGTTTTTGGATAACTGCTTATTTACTGCACATTCCCCGCCTGGTTTTGTGATTGGGAGAAAGTGAGGACTGCAGATGCTGGAGCTCAGAGTCGAGAGTGTAGTGCTGGAAAAGCACAGCAAGTCAGGCAGCATCCAAGGAGCAGGAGCTCCTGGCTTTGTGATTGTCAGGTTTCGGCTTCTGCTTTGGAGATTATTTGGACTTCTCAGCTGGTGGCCAGCCTGAGGAAAGAGCTTCCCAGCCCAGCTTCTCTGTTTGCAAAATCCCATCTTATAGGTGCAGTGTATTAGCTGGAGCCCTTGTCCAATCTGAATCCTGATTGTTAGGTTGAAGAGTGCCAGAGAAAAAACCCTTAAACTATAGTTTCTCAGCAGGTTGTACTGGAAAAAAATCGGTGACATGCATCTTTGTGTGCCAGAATATTAGACAGTCATCTGAACACTCCACACCTAGGCCGTTTTGCCTTCAAAAACTAAGGCTTATCAATCAAAAGTGACTTTTCCCAACTGAATCTCTGCAGAGAGAAATCTGTGTATTTAGAGGGGAAAAAATACAGTGTTTCCGTACTGCAAATTCTGTGATAACTAGTTTTGCATTGTCATTTACTAGATTCCCTTTATAATAAGTCTGTTTTGTCTTTATTAAAAAAAACCTAGTTGATGGATCTTTTCGTTTGAAATCTAACATCGAAAAATCATATGTTTGATATTTTCAAGAACCAAGTAAAACAATTAAAATTATGATAGAATTATGGGACAAGAGAAAGACGGTGCATACCTTCCATCTTCTGACTTGATGACAGTACATTCACGTTTCCATTTCAAACAATTAATATATGTTGTAAATAAGTGTGGCCCCAACACTGATCCCTGTGATATTCCGCTTGTTGCAAGTTACTTTCCTGAAAATGCTTCCTTTATCTCAATTATTAGCTGCCCAATTCTTTATCCAAGATTCATAGAGACTTACAGCACAGAAAAAGGTCTTCCAGCCCATTGCGTCCATGACGGTCAAAAACAGTCATCTGACTAACCTAATTCCAACATTGGTCCATAGCTGAAAATGTGTTGCTGGAAAAGCGCAGCAGGTCAGGCAGCATCCAAGGAGCATGAGAATCGACGTTTCGGGCATGAGCCCTTCTTCAGGAATATTGGTCCATAGCCTTGTGTGCATATCTAAATATTTAGATGGTATAAGGGTTTCTACCTCTCCCACCTTTACCGGCAGTGAATTCCAAATTCCCACCACCTTTTGAATGAAAACGTTTTCCTCAAATCTCCTTTAAACCTTCTGCCCTTTACCTGAAATCTATGGCCCAGATCATTGATCCCTCCATCAAGGGAAAAAAATTCTTCTTGTCTACCCTATCTATTCTCCTCTCAATCTTCTTTGCTTTATTGAAAATAATCCCAGTCTGTCCAATTTCTCTTTGTAACTGAAACCCTCCAGCCCAGGCAATATCCTGATAAGTCTTTTCTGTACCCTTTCCTATAATGTGGATTCCAGAACTACACATAATACTGTAGCTGTGGCCGAACAAATATTTTATCCAGTTCCAGCATAACCTCCCTGCTCTTGAGCCTTGACTAAAAAGGCAAGTGTCCCATATACTTGTCTACCTCTCCTGATACCTTAAGGAACCAATGTACATGTGCACCAAGGAACCTCTGATCCTCGATGCTTTCTAGGGTGCTACTATTCATCATTTAATCCTCGCTTTATTTGGCCTAAAATACTGCTTCGAACACCATGAACACTTAGAAATCGATGCACTGATTCTACTTTATGTACCCTGCTTGATACTTCCTGAATGAATTGTAATAAATTGATTAGCTATACTTTCTCTTTTATGAAGTAACGCTGTCTCTGTTTGATTAGATTATGTATTTCTGCCATTACACCTTTTATGATTAACCTTTTCCCGTGACAAATGTAAAGCTAATTGGCCTAAAGTTACCTGTTTTTGTCTCGCTCCCATTTTAAATAAGTATGTTAGATTTGCAGTTTTCTAATTTTTGAGGAGTTTCCTAGAATTTCACTCTTCTTGGAAGTGCATCCATTATGTCTGCAATTTAAATTCCTTGGGTGCAACTCTTGAGGTACAGGGGAATCAATCTTCAGCCCATTGGTTTCCCTGGTACTTGTTCTTCTGTAATAGTTGTTGTATTTATTTCTTCCTCACTTTCATCCATCAAAGATTGATGGAAAGCATTTGTTCAAATCCCCTGAATTACTTGTTTCCCCCCTACTATTTCCCAACTTCATTCTTGGAAATATCTATGTTCACTTTGAAATTTCTCTTCCTGTTTATATATTTAAAGAAGCTGTTATTGTTTTAAATTACTTGCATGTTTACCCTCAAAGATTTTATTTTCTATTTAATAGTTTTTTGGTGATCCTTTGGCTGTTAAAAGTTTCCTAATCCCCTGGTTTGCCACTAACATTGGCCACATTGTATACTTTTTCTTACAATTTGATATTATCCTTAACATCCTTACTTATCCATTGTTGGTTCGTGTACTTCCAAGAATCCACCTTCCTCACTGGAATGTATCTTTGCTGCAGAACTATTTTTCTAAACATCTATCATTGTTCCTCAGCCTCATTTCTGCTGATCTCCTTTCCAAGTCCATTCTAGCCAATCTGTGCTCATCTCTATGTATTTACCCTTACTTAGAACGTAGAACAGTGTAGCACAGTACAGGCCCTTCAGCCCACGATGTTGTGCCAAACATCTTAATTTAAGATCAACCTAACCTACGCACCACTCAATTTACTGCTGTCCATGTGCCTGCCCAGCAGTCGCTGAAATGTCCCTAATGTCTTTGACTCAACTACCACCGGTGGCAGTGCATTCCATGCACCCACCATTCTCTACGTAAAGGACTTACCTCTGACATTTCCCCTATATCTTCCTCCAATCACCTTAAAATTATGACAGCTCATGGCAGCCATTTTAGCCCTGGGTAAAAGTCTCTGGCTATCTACTTTATCCATGTCTCTCATTACCTCGTACACCTCCATCAAGTCACCTCTCTTCCTTCTTCTGTCCAGTGTTGTTCCTCAACCTCTTTTCATAAGTCAAGCCCTCTAGGCAGCATCCTGGTAAATCTCCTCTGCACCCTCTCTAAAGCATCTACATTCTTCCTGTAATGAGGTGACCAGAATTGGACACAGTATTCCAAGTGTGGTCTCACCAGGGTTTTATAGAGCTGCAGCAAAACCTCGCAGCTCTTAAACTCAACCCCCCGTTAACAAAAGCCAAACACCATATGCCTTCTTAACAACACTATAAATTTGTGTGGCAACTTTGAGGAATCTGTGTACGTGGACCCCAAGATCCATCTGTTTCTACACACTGCCAAGAACCCTGTCTTTACCCCTTCGACCTTCCAAAATTAATCACTTTGGATTTATCCAGTTTGAACTCCATCTGCCACTTCTCAGCCCAGCTCTGCATCCTGTCAATGTCTTGTTGTAGCCTGCACTAGCCCTCGACACTATCTACAAAACCACCGACCTCTGTGGGATCGGCTAACTTACTAACCCACCCTTCCACTTCTTCATCCAAGTCATTTATGAAAATTACAAATAGTAGAGGCCCAAGAACAGATCCCTGTGGGACACCACTGGTCACTGACCTCCATGTGAATACTTTCCATCCACTACCACTCGCTGTCTTCTTTCGGCCAGACAATTCTGTGTCTATTCAGCCACATTTCCCTGTATCCCATACCTCATAACTTTCTGAATGAGCCTACCATGGGGAACCTTATCAAATGCCTTACTGAAATCCATATACAGCACATCCACTGCTCGTACGTTATCAACTTATCTCATCACATCCTCAACAAACTCAATAAGGCTTGTGATGCATGATCTGCCCCATTCAAAGCTATGCTGACTATCTGTAATCAAACTATTTTTTTCCTAATAGTCATAAATCCTATCTCTCAGAATCCTTTCCAGTACCTTGCTTACCACAGACATAAGGCTGACTGGTCTGTAATTCCCAGGGATTTCCCTGTTGCCTTTCTTGAACAGAGGAGCACCATTTGTTTCCCTCCAATCATCCGGTACTACTCCCGTGGAGAGTGAGGATGCAAAGATCATCGCCAGAGGCACAGCAATCTCATTCCTCGCTTCCCATAGTAACCTTGGATATATCTGGTCCAGCCCTGGGGACTTTCTAGTATTTCTAACACTTCCACTTCCTTAATGTCAATCTGTTCAAGCATGTTAACCTAGTCCACAGTGTTCTCACTATTAACAAGATCTGTCATGTGAATACTGAAGCAAAAAACTCATTTAGGGCCTTCCTATCTCTTTAGAGTCCGAGCACAAGTTCCCTCCACTATCCCTGATTCGCCCTATCCTCTCTCTGATCATTCTCTTATTCCTCATGTAAGTGTAGAATGCCTTTGGGTTTTCCCTAATCCTTCCCACCTTCCCCTCCTAGCTCTCCTCAGTCCATTTTTGAGTTCTTTCCTAGCTACCCTGTAGAGAATTACCTCTAAATTTATTCCAGATCCTTGCTTTCCTCAACCTTAAGTAAGCTTCCTTCTTTCTTGTGATGGGAAGCTCCTCTTCTCATGACATCCAAGGTTCCTTCGTCTAAACATTCCTTACCTATCTCAGGGGGACAAAGTCATCCAACACTCACAACAAGTGCTCCTTAAACAGTGTCCACATTTCTGTTGTACATTTCCCCTAGAACAATTGTTCCCAATTTATATTCCACAGCTCCTATCTAATACTAGTATAATTTCCCCTTCCCCAATTAAATACCTTCCCATACTGTTTGTTCTATCCCTGTCCATGGCTATGGTGAAGGTGGGACAGTGTGGTCACTATCACTGAAATGCTCTCCCACCAAGAGATCTGACACCTGGCCTGCTTTGTTGCCTAGTATCAAATCCAATATGGCCTCCCCCTAGTTGGCTTATTTACATATTAAGTCAGGAATCCTTCTTGGACACACCTGACAAAATTGGCTCCATCCAGACGACCTACACTGAGGTGGTTCCAATCAATATTGGGGAAGTTAAGTCACCCATAACAACAACTGTTACATCTGCACTTTTCCAAGATCTGCTGTCTAATCTGTTCTTCCATCTCCCTGCTGCTATTGGGGGTGTATAGAAAACACTTAATAAAGTGACTGTTCCTTTCCTGTTACTGATTTCCGTCCATACTGAGTCAGTAGACAAACCCTCCTCAACAATTTCCTTTTCTGCAGCTGTGATTCACTCTCTCTAATTAACAATGCTACTCCCCTTCCTCAAACCCACCCCGTTCTTTTTAAAAGATGTAAACCCTGGAACACATCCACCAACACTTCCTACTCCCGTGAAATCTATGTCTCTGTTATAGCCACAACATCATGGTTCCAAGTACTGATCCATGCCCTAAGTTCATCATTGTTATTCCTGACTTAGGTTTAGGAAAGATGTTTCCAATCCAAGTTTCTCACTCCCACCCCAATTACATATTACTAGATCTAAAGGAGCCTGATCCCTGGTTGGATCTGCAACATATTGTTCTCAAATACATTGACTAAGTTATTTTTCACGGCTACTTCTGATAGTTTGATCTCCTCATTTGATTTTTGGCACTTAAAGTTAACAAGGTACTGAGACATGGCAATGTGGATACAAACTTGGTTGAGTGATACTAAACAGGGAGTGATGTTTGATATTTTTCAGGCTGGAGGAAGGTTTGTAGTGGAGTCAGTCTTTGAACTCTTTTCCTAATTTCCATTAATGATCCAGATCTTCGTGTGCAGGAGACAATTTCTAAAGTTTGTACATGACGCTAAACTTGGAAGAATTGTAAACTGTGAGGAGGATAGTGTTAAATTACAAAAGGATACTGATAAGTTAGTAAATTAGGCAGATAGGTGGCAAATGAAGTACAGTGCAGAAAGTGTGAGATGATGCAGTTCGGTCAAAAAAACACTGATAGACAATACAAAATTGGGGAACAATTGTAAAGGGAGCACAGGTGCAGAGCGACCTGGGTTATATGTTCACAGTTCATTGAAGGTGGCAGGAGGGATGGAGAGAGCAGTAAATTAACCACACAGTGTTCTAAGCTTTGTTAAAAGGGCATAGAGTACAAGGAGATGATGTTGAACTTGTATAAGATACTTGTTAGACCTCAGCTGGAGTACTGTGGACGTTGTGGGCATTCTATTACTCTTTAGAGAGTACAGAAGTGATTTACTAGAATGGTCCAAGGTATGAGAAACTTAAGTTGTCAAGATAGATTGAAGATGTTAGGGGTATTCTTCCAGAAGAGAAGAAGGCTGGAAGGAGATCAGATTGAGGTTTTCAAAATTATGATCCTGCTAGATAGAGTAGGTGGGATGAAGCTGTTTCCATTTGTAAAGGAATGAGGGGGCATTGATTCAAATGAAGCAAAGATGATGTGAAAAAGAACCCTTTTCATATAGCAAGTTGCTAAGGTGTGGAATGCACTGCCTCTCCTGACTTTCTGCTCCTTAGCTAGTAATCCTGCAGTATCCAGTAACCAGCTTTTTATGTGGCAGTGGCCAGTTCAAATTGAGGAGGATCAAGGCTGTCAAAAAGTTCATTATATCTATAATTCAGAATGAGGCTGTGTCTGTAGCTATGGACCATAATATGTGTTTTGCTCATATTATGTTATGCTTCATGTGCTTTGCTTTTACTTACCATTGTCAAATGATTTTTGTAATAACTAATATACTCCATAATCATGACTAAAGGTAAAGTTGCCATAGTCCTACCAGACCATAGAACTGTTCTCTCATTAGAGAGAGAAATAGACACAACATGTAATGATTTAATCTAAAGGTCACCACAGATCAGGCATGACTCTATACACTTATCTGTCTATGTGTTTCATTTTTTAAGGACTATGCTGGAAGTGGAGTAGTATTCTTAGTTGGTGGCACAGCAGCACTGATTGCATCATTTGTCACAAATGCACGTGCTGTCCGCTATACAACACCTACCATCAATCAAAGCTATAGTTTACCAGTAAGTTGAGGAATTATATATAATACATTATTAAAAGCTGAAATCTTTTTGATAATTTGCTCCATTTACAAGTTAGATATATTTTTCACTTACCATATTTTAAATATTTAGAAGTCAGTCATCTTTGGTACACATGACAATAAATAAATCAATCTTATTGAAGTGTTTCTGAAAATTATATTAGAAAGAAACAGCACACTTGTAAAAGAAATTAGTGAAACACTGCCTGGCTTTAAACCTTTAATAGGAACATAAGAGGGAACGTTTAGATTAGATTCCCTACAGCGTGGAAAGGCCCCTTTGGCCCAACCAGTCCGCACCGACCTTCCGAAGAGTAACCCACCCAATCCCATTTCCCTTTGACTAATGCACCTAACACTATGGGCAATTTAGCATGGTCAATTTACCTGACCTGCACATCTTTGGACTGTGGGAGGAAACCGGAGCACCAAGAGGAAACCCACACAGACACTGGGAGAATGTGCAAACTCCACAAAGACAGTCACTCAAGGCTGGAATCAAACCTGGGACCTTGGTGCTGTGAGGCAGCAGTGCTAACCACAGAGCCACTGTACCTCTCCATTTAATCTACGAACAATTGTCAATATGTATGTAGAAGTATGTTAAAATATTTATACAAAGGAACCTTGATTATCTGGCATTTGATTATCTGACATTTGATTAATCAAACTAAATACTCCATGCCCGTGTTCTTCAGACTATCAAGGTTCGTCTCTATGTGAGAAAGGTTGGCAGATTGAAGTATTCAAATACTAGAAGCTCAAGGGTCATTTTTACAGACAGCATGTAGGTATTCTGCAAAGACTACAGTTTCACCTGCCCAATACAAAGAAGACCACATTATGAGCGGCAAAAATAGCAGGCTTGATTGAATGAAGTGCAGAGAAATTACTGCTTCATCTGGAAGGTGTGTCTCAGTGCCTTGGATAGTGAGGATGTAAAGGAGAAAGTATTGCACCTTCTACAATTGCATGGGAAGCTGCTGTGAGGAGATGTTGAGAGCAGAGGAGGAGTCCTGCAAAATGCTGATAAGGAGAATGAGTGGGATATGTGTATCTGGTAGTGGTATACAGTTGGAGGTGGCAGAAATTGTGATTTATGATCTTGTAGATGCAGAGGCTGTTGCTGTGGCAGAGAAGGGAAGGAGAGCCTTATCAACCACTGTAGTGGGTAATCCTCAGTTGAGGAAAAAGGTGCACATATCTGAGGCATCCTGCAGAATAGATGAGATGGAGACAGAAACGTGGAGAATGGAATTGAATCCTTATAGGAAGCAGGGTGTGAGGATATATAGTCAAGGTAAGTGTGGCAGTTGGTGCATTTATAATGGTGACACAGTGGGAAGATAGGTACATAGATAAATGCATAGATACATTGATAAATACTTAGATAAATGTTTTAAAAGAGGGTGGATATGATGCGGAAGTTATAAGAAGAGATAGCCAGAAGTAATTTTGTGAAGATCAAAGATGTGTTCACTTCAAGGGAACTCAAGTTGTACAAGGGAAAATATATAAAATGTTACATGCTATCCATTTTGCTCTAAGCCTCGGAAATCTTACTGTGAGTAAAACATTTGTGGAAGAAAAAGGAGTCTTTGAAATGTTGATGCCAAGTTGAATACAGAACACAAGACAAACTAAGAGATACTTCAAATAACGAGCAAAAATGAACTCTAAAAATGGAAGTACTGAAAAGGAATTATCAGTTTATTGGCCATTTGATAAAAACTGAAAAACTGTTTGTGATATATATAAATAACTTGAATGAAAACATAGATGGGTAGGTTAGTAAGTTTTCAGACGATACAGAGATTGGAGGAGTTGTGGATAGTGCAGAAGGTTCTGGATGTAGGTTTACTCGCTGTGTTGGAAGGTTCATTTTTAGATTTTTCATCACCATGCTAGGTAACATCATCAGTGAGCCTCCGGCTGAAACATGGTCCACTTTCTATTTACGAGTTTAGGTTTCCTTGGGTTGGTGATGTCATTTCCTGTAGTGATGTCATTTTTGTTCTTTTCTCAGGGGCTGGTAAATGGGATCCAAGTCAAGGTCTTTGCTGATAGAGTTCCAGTTGGAATGCCATGCTTCTAGGAATTCTTGTGCGTGTCTCTATATGGCTTGTCCAAGAATGGACGTGTTGTCCTCGTCGAAGTGCTTCCTTCCTCATCTGTATGTAAGGATACTAGTGAGAGTGGGTCATGTGTTTTTGTGGCTAGTTGATGTTCATGTATCCTGATGGCTAGTTTTTTGCCTGTTTGTCCATTGTAGTGTTTGTTACAGTTCTTGCAAGGTATTTTGTAAATGATATTAGTTCTGCTTGCTGTCTGTATCGGGTCTTTCAAGTCCATTAGCTGTTTTAGTATGTTGGTGGATTTGTTGGCTACCATGATGCCAAGAGGTCTGGATAGTCAGGCAGTCATTTCTGAGATGTTTTTGTAGGGGAGAGTGGCTTGGGTTTCTGGACATGTCTTACCTGCTTGTTGGGGTTTGTCGCTGAGAAATCAGCGGACTGTGTTCATCGGGTACCCGTTCTTTTTGAATACACTGTGTCGGTGATTTTCCTCTGCTGCAGCGTAAGGTGGCTCTTGAAATAATGTTCGAATGCAGTTTTATTTGTGGGAGTTGGGATGATTGCTTCTGTACTTCAGTTTTTGGTTGTTGTTTTCCTGCAGACGCTGGTTTGAAGTTCCCATTGACTGTTCGCTCTACTACGATATTTAGGAATGGCAGTTTGTTGTTGTTTTCCTCTTTAGTGAATTTTATGCCAGTAATAGTATTATTGATGGTCTTGAAAGTTTCCTCTAATTTGTTTTGTTTAATGATGACAAAGGTGTCATCCACACAGCAGACCCAAGTTTGGGTTGGATGGTTGACAGTTGTTTGTTTGAGTCTCTGCATTACTGTCTCTGCTAAGAACCCTGATATCAGAGATCCCATGGGTGTTCAGTTGGTTTGTCTGTAGGTTTTGTTGTTGAAGGTGAAGTGGGTGGTAAGGCAGAGGTTCCACTAGCTTGACAACATTGTCTTTGATGAAGTTGGTGGTGTTTGGTATATGTGTGTCTTTGGTTCTTCTAATAATGTAGTCAGTGTTACCTTGGCCAGGTTGCTGCTGATGGATGTGAACGTCAAGAGAAGACCATTATTTCATCCTCTTTAATCTTGGTGTCTTTGATGGTCTTCAGGAATTCTTGGGTGGAGTGGATGGAGTGGCGTGAGTCCTCTACTAAGTGTTTTAGTCTTTGGTGTAGCTCCTTGGCCAATCTGTAAGTTGGTGTTCGAGATAATGAGACTATTGGTCTGTTGGGGGCTCCTGGTTTGTGAATTTTGGGTAATCCGTAGAAATATAGTGTGTTGGATCCATCTGGTTTCATTTTTTGGAAGTCGATCTTATTTATTTTTCCAGATTTCTGATGTTTTCAAGTAGGGCTGTGATTCACTTCTCTAGTTTTGGGATTGGGTCTATCACCACTTGTTGGTAAGTATTGATATCTGCAAGTGGTGCATTCACTTTCTCAATGTAGTCTCTTTGATGTAAAATGCCCTTTGTCTGCAGGTAGGATAACAATTTTTTTTTAGTCTTTCTAGCGCTTCCCTTTCTTGTGCATTGAGTGTGTTTCCTTCCTTTTTCCTGCTTAATATTGGTGTGACGGTCTGTATGATGGTTTGCTGGGTTTCCTCTGTGAGTTGGTTGTCTTTCAGTGTTGTTCAGTAAGAAGTCTTTCTTGTCCGTATCCTGGAAGTTGTAATTTAATCCTCTTACTAAGACGTTTTTTTCAGTGTCTGTTAAGGGTCGGTCAGATAAGTTTTTTTTCATATCCATGCTTCTGTGTTCTCTGTGTTCTTATTTTGTATAATTTTGTTTAGTTTTTTTCTGCTAGTCTAGTTTTTTTCATTTTCTGTGTTTGTCGCTGTCTAATGTCTATGACTTGTTGTACTGTGTCTGTCTATTGTATTAGTGAGTAAAGTTTTTTTTGGTATAAAATTTCCCGGTTATATTTTGTGGGCATCGGAAATTATTTCTTGAAGCATGCTGCGGCTGTTTTGCTTTGCTATTCTTTTGGCTAGTGGGGTGTTAAGGGGAGGTTTGTAATTAAAACAGGTAGCACCTGTTTCCATAGGCAGTCGTTCAGGAAGTACAGCTGTTCACAGGTGGCGTTCTGTCAGATGGCTTTGGTTTCCCATTTTCAGGCCAGTGATAGCATATTGCACCCATCATCAGTGAGCCTCCGGATGAAGCAGTGGTGGTATGGCCTGCTTTCCTATTTATGTCTTTAGGTTTCCCTGGGTTGATGATGTCAGAAGTTGTCAAAGGATACAGTGGGATATAGATCAGTTGCAGATATGGTTGGGGAAATGGCAGATGGAGTTTAATCTGAGTAAGTGTGAGGTACTGCACTTTTGGAGATCAAATAGAGTCATAGAGTCATAGAGATGTACAGCATGGAAACAGACCCTTCGGTCCAACCAGTCCATGCCGACCAGATATCCCAACCCAATCTACTCCCACTTGCCAGCACCCAGCCCATATCCCTCCAAACCCTTCCTATTCATATACCCATCCAAATGCCTCTTAAATGTTGCAATTGTATCAGCCTCTACGACTTCCTCTGGCAGCTCATTCCTCTGTGTGTAAAGGGTGCCCCTGAGGTGTCTTTTATATCTTTCCCCTCTCACTCTAAAACCTATGCCCTTTAGTTCTGGACTCCCCCACCCCAGGGAAAAGACTTTGCCTATTTACCCTATCCATGCCCCTCATAATTTTGTAAACCTTTATAAGGTCACCCCTCAGTCTCTGACGCTCCAGGGAAAACAACCCTAGCCTGTTCAGCCTCTCCCTATAGCTCAAATCCTCCAACCCTGGCAACATCCTTGTAAATCTTTTCTGAACCCTTTCTAGTTTCACAACATCTTTCCGATAGGAAGGAGACCAGAATTGCACTCAATATTCTAACAGTGGCCTAACCAAAGTATATAGTTAATGGCAGAACCCTGAACAGCATTGATGTATAGAGTGATCTTAGGGTTCATGTCCAATGCTCCCTGAAAGTGGCAATGCAAGTTGATAGGGTGGTAAAGAAGGCTTATTGGTCAGGGAATAGAGTACAAGAGTCAGGATGTCATGTTGCTGCTTTATAATACTTTGGATAGGCTACACTTAGAGTGCTGCATTCAGTTCTGGTCACCATATTACAGGAAGGACATGGAGACTTTGGAGTGGGTACAGAAGAGTTTCCAAGGATACTGCTTGGATTGGAGGGATTGGGCCACAAGGAGAGACAGGTAAAAATTGGCTTCTTTTCTCTTGAGTGGCAGAGGCTAAGCATATACTGGATAGAAGAGTGGCATGGTGGCTCAGTGGTTAGCACTACTGCCTCACAGTGCCCCGGGACCAGGGTTCGATTCCCACCTTGGGTGACTGTCTTTGTGGAGCTTGCATGTTTTCCCTGTGTCTGCGTGGGTTTCCTCCAGATGCTCTGGTTTCCTCCCACAATCCAAAGATGTGCAGGTCAGGTGAATTGTTCATAGTGTTAGATACATTAATCAGGGGAAATGTAGGGGAATGGGTCTGGGTGGGTTACTCTTCGGAGGGTCTGTATGGACTTGTTGGGCCATAGGGCCTGTTTCCATAATGTAGGGAATCTAGTCTAATCTAAGTCTGTAAGATAATGAGATGCATGGGTAGGGTTGACAGTCAGAATCTTTTTTCCAGAGTTAAAATGTCTAATATTACAGGGTATGCATTTAAGGTGAGTGGGAGAAAGTTCAAAAGAGATGTGAGGGGGCAATTGTCTTACACAGAGAGTGGTAGGAGTCTGGAACGCGCTGTCAGGGGTGATTGTGGAGGAAGACATGATAGGGCAGTTTAAGAGACTTTATATAAGCATATAAATAAGGAAGGAATGGAGGGATATGGATTAAGGCATGCAGAATGGATTAGTTAAATTTGGTATCATGTTTGGCACAATGTCATGGGCCAAAGGCCTGTTCCTGTGCTATACTGTTCTGTGTTCTCTGTACTATTTTTTAACTAAGGTTGGTCAGCTGTGGAATTCATTACATTAGAAGGTTATGGAGGCTGGACGACTACGTATATTTAGGAAAGAGATTGATACCTTTAATACCTTAAAATTAAACAATGTATATGAAGAGCAAGCAGGAATACAGCATTGAGACAGAGGATCAGCCATCATCATATTGACTGGTGAAGTAGACTTGAAAGGCTGAATGGTGTCATCCTGTTCCTAATTTCTGTGTTTCCAGATTGCATCTACCATATATTTGCTCATTGATTCAACTTCTCTACTTCATCCCAAAACTTCTTTATATCCTTCTCACCACTCTCAATCCTATCTAGGGTTGGGTCATCAGCAAACTTTAAAAAAGTTACATTTGATTCCCTCAGTCAAATAATTGGATATGGTACTTCACTTCCACTCTGAAAATGATCCATTTATTCCTAATCTATAAGTATTGATGGCTAACCAACTCTCAATCCATTCGACTATGTTACCAGCAATTTCATATGCTTTCATTTTTCTCACGGACCTCTGGGATAGGACTTGAGATGATTTTCCTTTCATAAATCCTTTATGTCTTATTGACTTTGTGTGATTCCATTGATACTTTCTAAATGTCCTGGTATCATATCCTTTATAATAGACTGCATCATTTTTCCTACTCCTGGTGTTAAATTTGTTTGCAAGGCCTATACTTTTTCCCCACCTTCCCTTTTTAAATAGTGGGGCTTCATTTGACATTTTTCAATTTCCAATGTGCCGGACCATTCCAGAAAGCACAAAAGTTGGGAAGATGTTATGGGCCAGACCAAACCCCTACACCCCCAACCTCACCATCCACCCAAAGCATATAATGGAGAAAGCCTAGACTCTAACTACTTTATATATTTTTAAAAAGGCAAGTATAAGGTAATGTATTCCAGATATTATTCAAGTGGTCCACCACTAAGCTTTAATCAAAACACACTTGATTCTTGCAAAACAGTTAAAATACAACAAAAAGAAGAGTTAGCATAACTTTACTCTATTGAGATACTTAACAAGGTGACGGTTTATTTGACTGTTCCAAAATAGATAGCATCCCATAAACTCACCCTTGGGAAAGGCAGTTCAGCAAAACACTTATTATTCTCTCATGCTGTGTTTTTCCAGTGCAGTAAAAAGAAACATGGAAAGAAACAATCTGCCCTTAATGATTTTTTTTTAAAAGGAAGCTTCTCTTCTAAGACTTTACTCCAGCAGTGGAATTCAAGCTTTCAGCTCCAGCAGCCAGCAAAACCATCAAATCACTGAAAGCAAAACCAAATTCTTTTGGATCTATGAGAGCCTAACCCCACCTACTCATGATTCTTTTGTTAAAAACAGTCAGGGAGACCTCAAAGCTGTTTATCAACTGCCTGAAAGATGGAGACATTTCAATACCAATATGCCAACAGCTTTCTGCAAGAGAAACAGTCCAGACCCCAGCAGTTAAAGACACCATTTCATCACAAAGATGACAATCAAAATGTCTATAATTTCTACAACAACATCCTTTAATGCCCTTTTATTTTGACTATCAAGTGGGGATTTATCAGTTGTCAGTCCGATTAATTTCACCAGCACATTTTTTTTAACCAATACTGATCTTCAATTCATTCCTTCCTAATAGATTCTTGGCTCCCAGCATTCATACTGTTATTTTTGTTTCCTTCTGTGAAGGCAAAACTAAAGTAGCTGTTTAATTGTTCTGCCTTTTTCTGGTTCTTCATTATCAACTCTGCTGATTCAGACTGTTAAGGCACCTACATTTGTCTGCACTAATCTCTTTTTACATACTGATAGAAGCTTTTACTGTTGCTGTTATATTCTTTGTAACTCTACTCTCATTCTCTTTCTTCTCCCTCTTAATCAAACGTTTGGCTCCCCTTTGCTGAATTCTAAACTGCTCCTGGTCTGCAGGCTTGCTTCATTTTCTTTCAACATTATATGACTCGTCTTTGAATATAATGCTATCTATAATTTATTTTGTTAGCCATGTTTGGGACACATTTCCTGTTGCCTCTTTTACCAAAAAGGAATGTATAAATTTGCAGTACAGCATTTGTTCCTTAAATTTTAGCTATTGACTATCCAATAACTTGCTTCTGAATAAAATTACCTAGTCTATTCAGATTTATGACATTAGCTTAGGATTGGACTCCTTTCACTTTCTACCCAGTGAAGAAATATGTCATATTATGGTCACCTTTTTCCTATAGGGCTTCTCACAACAAGATTAAAAGCTAGATTAGAGTAGTGCTGGAAAAGCACAGCAGTTCAGGCAGCATCCGAGGAGCAGTAAAATCGACGTTTCGGGCAAAAGCCCTTCATCAGGAATACAGGTAGAGAGCCTGAAGGGTGGAGAGATAAGTGAGAGGAGAGTGGGGGTGGGGAGAATGTAGTATAGAGTACAATAGGTGAGTGGGGGAGGGGATGAAGGTGATAGGTTGGGGGGGGGGGGGAGGGGGAGGGTAGAGTGGATAGGGGATAGGTGGAAAAGAAGATAGGCAGGTAAGAGCTTCATGGCAGAGGAAATGACCTGGGAGTTGCAGTGGGAGAGGGACTCCCTGAGATTCTTGTAGAGAGAGAAGGAAAACTTCTTCAAGGCACGCATCCTTGCAAGAGGATTCACAGTAGGGTTAAAATCAACTATGTAAAAATAACGACTGCAGATGCTGGAAACCAGAGTCTAGACCTCTTTTCAGTGCATCGAACTTGATCAGGAAAGCTTGTCCACTAGTTTGCTTCTCAATATACTGGTCTCTCAAACAATCTTGTACACACTGCAGGAATTCATCCACCACAGAATCAGTGCTCAGGTAGTTTTCCAGTCTATATTTAGATTAATATTACCTAAGACTCCCTTGTTGCATGCATCAAGAATTCTTATTTAATGCTATCTCCTACCTTACCCTTACTGTTTTAGAGGGCTATAGACACCCAACTAATGTTTTCCACCCCTTGTTGCTTCTTAGGTCGACCCAGACTGATTCCACATCAACATTACCTGCATCAGTATCCCTTCTCACTATTGCACACCACATCCTTTTCTTTTTTGCCTTTCCTTCCTAAAAGTTGAATACACTTGCATGTTCAGTTCCCAGCCTTGGCCACCCCATAGCTATGTCTCCATAACCACAATCAAATACATGCGTACAAACTATTTGAGCTATTCATTGATCAACCTGATTGCAAGTTCTCTGTGCATTTAGATACAATATCTTTATACTTGTATCTTTAACGCTTTTAAACAATTTATTTGAACCACAATCCTGTTTGTGGCTACAAAAACAGAAATTGCTGGAAAATCTTAGCAAGTCTGGCGTCATTTCTGGGAGAAATCAGAGCTAACGTTTCTGGTCCAGTGGTCCTTCTTCAGAACTGCTGGCAGTTAGGAAGAGATGGTTTCTATGCAAAAGACAGGGGTTGGGAGGGGTGTGGGAAGCAGGTCGAATAAATGATAGATGGAGATTTTGCAAAAAAGACCCTGACATTTGAACATACATTTAATTGAGAGCTTCAAACTAGTGTCTACAGAAAACAACAAACACAAACCAAATACTTAACTTCAGAAGCAATCATCCCAGCACCCACAAATGGAGCTGCATCAAGACATTATTTCAATGAGCTACATCACACTATAGCACCCAAGAACTACAAGCATCAGAAGAAAAGTACCTATACAACATTTTCAAGAAAAACTATTATCCAACAAATACAATCTATCGATTCCTCAGAAACAAACCCAAACAAGCAGACACAATGCAACCAAAAACTATAGCCACATTACCTTATATCAAAGACATATCAGAAATGACTTATAGACTATTCAGACCCCTTAGCATCATGGTAACCCACAAACCTACCAACACACTTAAACTGCGACTGATGAACCTAAAGGATACATTAGGTACTACCAGTAAAACTAATGTCATTTGCAAAATACCATGCAAGAACTGTAAAAAACACTACATTGGACAAATAAGTAGGAAACTTGCCACCAGGATACATAAACACCAACTAGCCACCAAAGGACATGACCCACTATCACTAGTTTCCATACATACAGACTAAGAAGGACACCACTTTGACTGGGACAACACACACATCCTAGGACAAGTGAAACAAAGGCATGCACGAGAATTCTTAGAGGCCTGGCTTTCTAACTGAAACTCCCATCAATAAACTCCCATCATTGATTTTGACCCTATTTGATAAAAAGAACTGGAAATGACCCTACCCACCTTAAGAAATGAAAACCTTTGGAAAGAGTGACCATAATTCAGTTACGGTTAGTTTAGTGATGGAAAGGGATAGATACATGCAACAGGTCAAGAGTTATCGATGGGGTAAGGGCAATTATAATGCGATTAAGCAAGAATTAGGATGCATAGAATGGGGTAGCAAAATGGAGGGGATGCAGACAATGGAAATGTGGAGCTGGTTTAAGGAACAGATATTGCATGTCCTTGGTAGGTATGTCCTTGTCAGGCAGGGAGGAAGTGATAAGGTAAGGGAACCGTGGTTTACTACAGAAATTGCATCTCTTGTTAAGCAGAAGAAGGAGGCTTATGTGTTGATGAGGCAAGATGGTTCAGATGAGGCAATGGAGAGTTACAGATCAGCTAGGAAGAATTTAAAGAGAGAGTTAAGAAGAGCAAAGAGAGGACACGAGCAGTCTTTAGCGAATAGAATAAAGGAGAACCCTAAAGCTTTCTATGGGTACGTGAGGAATAAAAGGATTACTAGGGTAGGAATAGGGCCAGGAGAAAGTGAGGACTGCAGATGCTGGAGATCAGAGCTTAAAAATATGTTGCTGGAAAAGCGCAGCAGGTCAGGCAGCATCAAAGGAGAAGGAGAATCGATGTTTCGGGCATAAGCCCTTCTTCAGGAAACTGAAGAATAGGGCCAGTCAAAGACAGAAGTGAGAAGTTGAGTGTGGACCCTGTGGAGATCGGAGAGATGCTAAACAAACATTTCTCATCGGTTTTCACTCAGGAAAAGGAGAATATTGTAGAGGAGAAGAATGAGGTACGAGATATTAGACTAGAAATGATCAAGGTTAGTCACGAACAGGTGTTATCAATTCTAAAAGGAATGAAAGGTGGGATTTATCCGAGGATTCTCTGGGAAGCTAGGGGGGAGACAACAGAGCCTTTGGCTTGGATATTTGAGTCATCATTGTTTACAGGTTTAGTACCAGAGGACTGGAGAATTGCAAAGGTTGTGCCCTTGTTCAAGAAGGGCAGTAGAGATGACCCAGGTAATTATAGACCAGTGAGCCTTACTTCTATTGTAGGAAAGATTTTGGAAAGGATTACAAGAGATAAGATTTATAATCATCTAGCAAGCAACAATTTGATTTCAGATAGTCAACATGGTTTCGTCAAGGGAAGGTCATGTCTCACAAACCTCATTGAGTTTTTTGAGAACGTGATCAAGCATGTAGATGAGGGTAGGGTCGTTGACATGGTATAAGTGGATTTCAGTAAAGTCTTTGATAAGGTTCCACATGGTAGGCTGTTGGAGAAAATGTAGAGGCATGGAATTAAGGGTGATTTAGTAGTTTGGATTAGAAACTGGCTTTCTGAAAGAAGGCAGCGTGTGGTAGTTGATGGAAAATGTTCAGTCTGGAGTCCAGTTACTAGTGGTGTGCCACTAAGATCTGTTTTGGGACCACTGTTGTTTGTCATTTTTATAAATGACTTAGACGCAGGCATAGGTGGATAGATTGGTAAATTTGCAGACGACACTAAAGTCGGTGGAGTAGTGGATAGTTTCGAAGAATGGTACAGGTTGCAGGGGGATTTGGATAAACTGCAGAATTGGGCTGAGAGGTGGCAAATGGAATTCAATGCATCTAAATGTGAGGTGATGCACTTTGGGAAGAATAACAGGAAGGCGGAGTACTGGGTCAATGGAAAGATTCTTGGTAGTGTGGATGTGCAGAGGGATCTTGGAATCCATGTACATAGATCCCTGAAAGTTGCCATCCAGGTTGTTAATGCTGTTAAGAAGGCATGCGGTGTGTTAAGTTTCATTGATAGAGTGATTGAGTTCCGGAGCTGCAATATCATGCTGCAACTATACAAAACGCTGGTGCGGCCACACTTGGAATATTGTGTACAGTTCTGGTCGCCGTAATTTGGGAAGGATGTGGAAGCTTTGGAAAAGGTGCAGAGGACATTTACCAGGATGTTGCCTGATCTGGAGGGAAGATCTGATGAGGAAAGGCTGAGAGACTTGGGTCTGTTCTCACTGGAAAGAAGAAGGCTAAGAGGGGATTTGATAGAGACATACAAGATGATCAGAGGATTAAATAGGGTAGACAGTGAAAGTCTTTTTCTTAGGATGATGACGTCAGCTTGTACGAGGGGGCATAACTACAAATTGAGGGGTGGTAGATTTCAGACAGACATCAGAAGCAAGTTCTTTATGCAGACAGTGGTAAGGGCGTGGAATGCCCTACCTGCTAATGTAGTCAACTCAGCCACATTAGGGAGGTTTAAACAATCCTTAGATAAGCACATAGATAATAGGGATAGTGTAGGGGGACGAGCTGAGAATAGTTCACAGGTTGGCGCAACACAGAGGGCCGAAGGGCCTGTTCTACGCTGTATTGTTCTATGTTCTAATAGAGAGGCGGGACATACCACTAGCGCTTCACCAGAGACTCTCTCTGATGATTTTACCTAGTCATGGTGACGAAATGTCTGAAAACAAATCTTTCAGTTCAGTGAGCTAAGTTACCTCCAAAGATCCTGAGCTTCCAGTTGCTTGCCACTTCAATATACCATCCTGTTTTTTTGTCCAACATCTCTGTTTCAGGCTTGCTGTAGTGTTCCGGCTAAACTCAGTGCAAGCTATAAAAACAATGCCTCATTTCCGCTCGGAAGCTCTGTAGTCTTCTGAACTTAATATTAAGTTCTACAATTATTAGTCTTTCCATGCATTCCCTCACCACCTCACATATCAGGTCTTGGCATCACATGGGCTGCTACCACATACTACCCATTGTCAATCACTAATAGTCCCCATTATAAGCTATTTATTCCCCCAGACTGACCTTTAAACACTCCTTTGTTTGTCCAACTGTTATTTCTGTGTCATTGAACTCTATCTCCAACTGCCGTTTACTTGTTGCTAGCAGTCTCACCTGAAATCGCATCCTATTGTCTCCTGATTTATTCTTCCACATATCAATCACCTGAAAAGACCAAGTTTTGTCATCTTGGTTTATTATGTAGATCTCTGCCAAGATAGAATAGCACCAGGAAGTTAATGTCTGTGTTTACTTTGTGTATTGATTAACTATTTCCCAAATGTTTCAAGCGATACAACTAAGAAGACCAAATCAACAAAACTCAACATTAAACCTAATTCTACAGTCTTATTGATGCACACTTAGTGGACTTTAGTAAGGCATTTGATAGACTAATGGAGAAAGTGTGCAGGGTTTTCTACCTAGGTGGATAAAGAACTTGTTGAGCAACAGGAGACAGAGAGTTCAAGGGAGTTTCTCGAAATGGAGAAGGGTGACCAGTGGTGTTCCGCAGGGGTCAGTGTTGGGTCCACTGTTGTTTGTGATATACATAAATGATCAGGAAGAGGGCATGTTGGTATGATTAGCAAGTTTGCAGATGATACGAAGATTGGTGAAGTAGCAGAAAGCATAAGAAACTGTCAAAGAATACAGGAGGATATAGATAGACTAGAGAGTTGGGAGGAAAAGTGGCATATGGATTTCAATCCAGACAAATGTGAGGTGATGCATTTAGGAAGACTAATTGTAGAGCAAATTATACAATGAACAGAAGAGCCTTGGGAAAAGTTGATGGGCAGAGAGATCTGGGAATGCGGGTCCATTGTACCTTGAAGGTTGCTGCACAGGTGGATAGAGTGGTCAAGAAGGCATGTAGTATGCTTGCCTTTATTGGACGGGGTATTGAGTATAAGAGCTATAAATTTTCTTTGTTCTTTGTTCTTGTTCACACATACATATGTCTGTAGGCTTATTACTACTTTTGTTACAATCTAAATAATTTTAAAACATAAACTGTGTTTTAACCTCAAAGCATTCTCGCATGTTAGCCCAAGTTTAAGTAGCCTGAGCCATAAAACAAAAATCATAAACCTTTCTTCTGACCTCTCAAACTTTCTTCCTATAGAACTGTTTAACAACTAACCACTAACTAATATAAAGTAATTCCTTGTTTGCTTAATCAAGTCAAAGTCATCAATTATTGAAAAATTACTCAATTTTACAAGGAGATTGGGGTTATGGAGCTGCCATGGGGTTTTGGCTGTGGTAATTCATGGAAACCTGTCTCCTTGCCTTACTCCCACTAATTATCAATTGCACTGTACCTGACTTGTGAGTACCCCAAGGGCCCCTGAAATTAAAAGATGTTTCATTCTTCCACATTAACATCTTAAGTTAATTCAAAATGAAAAAAATCTTTGTGTTCTGTGAGTTTTTCTGTCAACTGCACTACAAATAGAAATAGATGGTTAACATTTTGTAACCCTAGACTGTAGATCCATTTGCAGAAAACCACGCCCTTTAAAAGGATGATTATAATGTATAAGATAAACATGATGAATACACAGTGATTTGCTTTCTTTTATAGCTTGCAGTCCTTGGAGCTTTTATGCAAATAATTGGCTCCTTAGGCTTTGTTGTTGGTGCACAAGGTCACATTACAGAGTCTGGAGATGGTCAATTGGCCAGTCTTGCTGTGGTCAATACTCTACTATCAACAGGATCGGCAGGTCTATATGGTTTGTTTTTCCTGAGAATGAGGAGAGACACTTACAGTATACCACGATTGATTAATTCAGCACTTACAGGAATGGTAACTATTCAAATATTTGAACAAATGACACAAATGTATTTATGAAATAGTTTGCAAAATATACAGCTCTAGAACAGAGAAAAAGTAAGCAATATTTTCAATATTCTATGTTTCAAACCTCTTCTTTCCTTTTTCTGCCAAGTATTTATCTAATGTCCTCTGGAACATAATATTATTACTTCTACATCCCTCACCAGATGTTTTGATACTTTCAGTCACTTCCCTTTTAATATTGAGCTTGTGATGATTTCAGGTGTCAAAACTATTTATTCTTTAAAAGCTGGAATTCCTCTATGTGATCTCATAGAATTAATAAAATCCCTACAGTGCGGAAAGAGACCATTTGGTCCATTAAGACTGCAGCACCCTCCAAAGAGCATCCCACCCAGACCCAGCCATCCACCCTATCCCAGTGACACTGCATTTACCATGGCCAATCCACCCAACCTGCATATCTTTGTACCGTGGGAGGAAACTAGAGCAGAAACCCATGTCTCTGGCCTTACACAAATAGACTTGCGATCATAATTCCTCTTTTTCTGTGTCTCTGAAGCAATTATAGGAAATATTACTTGTTCCATCTTTTTTTGGTAAATAATTCCCCACCTTTTTCCCACATTGGTGCCATCAGCAAATTAAGCAAATTAAAGATTTGCTTTTGTCAATAACTTGTATTAACATAGTGCCTTTAATAGAGTAACAAATCCCAATGTGCTTCATAGTTCTGTATTATTGAAGAATGTAATACAGTGTTAAAATAGATATTAGGAGAGGTGGCTGAGTACTTCTTCATTAGAACCAGAGTAGGCCATTTAATACATCAAGCTCCTTGGATGCTGCCTGAACTGCTGTGCTCTTCCAGCACCACTAATCCAGAATCTGGTTTCCAGCATCTGCAGTCATTGTTTTTACCCCATTTAATACATCAAGCCTGTTGTGCCATTCAGTGATCTTGGCTGAACTATGACCTGACCTCATATGTTTTACCAGACAGTTCTTAATATCTTTGGCTAACAAAAATCTAGTTGTATTTGCACTTGTAGAATAGAGTTTCACATTTCTACCAGTCTTCGAGTGAATAAGTTCCCGAAGTACAGTTGTGGCCTCTTAACTTAAGTAGGCATATACTTGTATTGGAGGCAGTTCACAGAACGTTAATTTGTTGGTTCCTGGATGAAGGGTTGACTCATTAGGAAAGGTTGATCAGATTTGGTCTGTTCTTAGTGGATTCTAAACAAAGGATTCTTATTGAAGTATATAAGATTCTGAAGGGGTTTGATGGGTTAGATTCCTAAAAACTGATTCCCTTCAGGATGATATCTTGATTAGGGGATATAGAATAAGGGGTCATTGACTTAAGATGGACACAAGGAAGAATTTTTGCTCTCAGTGGAACATAACTCTTTGGAATTCTCTAAGCAAGAGCTTAGTGAATGGCATAGCATTCTTGAGGAGTGAATGGCTAATTCCCGCTGTTAGTTGCAACAAAATGTAAGAATGATCAATCAGCAGGTCATTAGTCGACTGTGTACTGATTTAAATATACTCCATCATAAACTGTACAGTTTATGTATAAAACAAACGTTTTAAAGGTTTTTTTCCCTAAAGTCATGTATTTTACACAATACTTATGCATCCATATTAATTCTTGTTTGCTTTTGGTAGGTGGCAGTTTGTGGAGGTGCCAACAAATACTTACCTGCACTGGCAGTAATGTGTGGGGCCTCAGCATCTCTCTTATATATGGCACTTAAACATTTATGCACAGTTACCAAGATTGATGATCCTACAGATACTATTGCCAGTAAGATTCTTCACATGGTAATATTATTTAGTGATGCACTCAATTAATGTAGCACTTTTTAATCACCTCAGAGTGTCTCCAAAGCCATTGATGTACATTCTGTGTGAATAATGTTGTTTGAGAGAGATATTTCGACAAAGGACACCAATCAGGTTTTCCAAATTGATCTGATTCTTGTTAATTCCCACCTATGATATCATATGACCTGCACTCAGCCTACTACCTTTCTGCCATCACCATTTCTACAGCAACAAAAATGGGAATGCAGCTTGAGAAGGATCAGTTACAACTTGCAAGCCCATCTACCTGACAACATCTGGAAGCTAGAGAAATATTAGCAGCCTTTGTTTGCTATTTGGGCTGACAGACTCATTTGTGAACTCTGGTATAACTTCTATAAGGACAGCCAAGCAGTCAGTGGAAGAATGTATGAATGAAAAGCCTTTGTGATGTCACTCCACAAATGTTCAAACAGACAACTGCATCCTCTATGTTTTGTAGGAAGTGCTTTTCAGTACTGTCAATATTTTTTTTTCGGATGCTGTTGTATATCCAGCATTCTCCAGAATTATTGTGCAATGATTCAGCAACTCTATCTAGCTGGTGAGTGATAGGAGTGTGGTTCACTGAGCACTGAGGATAAGAGATGTCATTTGTAGATGCATTCACTGCTTTTGACATGAGGTCATTGGACTTCTTGATGCACTGCTGCTAAGTCCAGACTCTAGGAATTTATATTTCTGGTCCCTATTCCAATCTCTTCTGATGGTTGTCTTAGGAGCTTCTGATTCTCCATGAGACATGGTGTCCCTCCTGCTGCTACTTTCACCGATTATGTCTTCAACTCTGTAAGAAGGGAAGAAAACCACACTGTGTTTAGTCGTAAATTACAAGATTAAGAGTTTTAAAAGCTAGCAATAAAGTTACAAAAAGTGATAGACAGAGAAAATAAGCTCTTGAGAGAAAATAACAAGTCACATAAAAACAGTCAATAAAATGTAAAATTTTACTGTTTAAAAAATAATTGGTGCCACTGTAAACATAGGTCCCTTGGAGAATGAGGTTGTGGTAAAAGTAATGGTTGGCCAAGAAGTAGCAGAGGAGTTGAATAAATGATAATAATTAGGGAAAATTAATAACATCCCACAAATAATAAATAATCAAGGGCAGAGTTGGGCGGGCGGGTGGGGAGCAGCTGTTTGGGTGAGAAGATAAGCACACTAATTATTTGATTGCTTGCATCATAGGATTTTAGAGGAAGTAGCTGCAGAAATGGTGAATGCACCGATAATAATTTTCCAAGAATCCTTGGATTCTATAAATTTCCCAGACACTTAGAAAATTGCCATGTAACACCCATATTCAAGAAGTGAGGAAGACAAAAAAAGCTGGTAATTATCGGCCAGATATCTTAACATGTTATTAGAAAAATGTTAGAGTCTATTATACGGGATGGTTGAGTGTTTAGAAATACATAATTTAATCAAGTAGAGCCAGCAGCAGGACTTCATGAAGGAGAGATTGTACCCGACAAATTCCGTGTAGTCTTTTGAGGAGGTAACAAATAGGGCGATAAAGGAGAACTGGTAGATGGATTTTTGAAAGGACTGGGTACTGAAAATGAGATACTTATTAAGACAAGAGTGCACAGTATTAGGATAGTATATTAGCATGGGAAATTGGCAAGCTCAGTTGGCCGGAAGGCAAGTTTGCAATGCAGAGTGATGGCAACAGTGTGGGCTCAATTCTCACACCGAGTGGACTTTTCATGAAAGACTGTGTTTCTTGATGCCTCCCCCCACCTGAGGTGTGATAAGCCTCAGGTTAAACCATCATCAGTCACTCTGTCACACTCTCTCTCTGTCTCTGTGTGTCTCTCTCTCTCTCTCTGTCTCTCTACTTTGAGAGAGCAGCCCAATGGTCTGGTTAAAGTGTGGTGACTTTACCTTTATTATGATGGGTAGAGAATTAGCTAACTGATAGAAAACATAAAATTGGGATAAAGGGGACACTGTCAAGATGGCAACTTGTAACTACTGTCGTAGTTGTGGGTATCTTCGCTGAGCTGGGAAGTTGATTTGCAGATGTTTTGTCCCCTGTCTAGGTGACATCTTCAGTGCTTTGGACCTCCTATGAAGCGCTGCTGTATTGTGTCTTCTGGAATTTATTTGGTTCCATTCCTGCTACTTCCGATTGCCGGTTCTAGTTGTTCATTGTACTAGTCGGTATATTGGGTCTAGGTCTATTTGTTTTTGGTGGAGTCCGTGGATGAGTGCCACACTTATAGAAATTCTCTAGCTGTCCTCCGTTTGGCTTGTCCTGCGATCATTGTGTTATCCCAGTTGAATTTGTGGTCCTTGTGTGTGGCTGCTAGGGACAGTTAGTTGTGGCGTTTAGTGGCTACTTGGTGTTCGTGAATGCGGATTGCTAGTTGTCTGCCTGTTTGTCCAATATAATATTTTGTACGGTCTTTGCATGGAATATTGAAAATTACGTTGGTCTTGCACATGGTGGGTATAGGGTCTTTTGTCCTGGTGAGGCATTGTCTGCGTGTGTCTGTCGGTTTATGGCTGTCATTTATTCCAGTGTTCAGAGAATTCTGGCTGTCAGATCCGAGACATGTTTTATGTAAGGTAACATTGCTAGTGAGTTAGATCGTGGCATGTCCCCGTCACGTTGTTTGACTGTTAAGCATCTGCGGATGAAGTTTCGGGGATATCCGTTCTTGGTGAATACTCTTAGAGGTGTTCTTCTTCCCTTCATAAGTCGAGAGTGCTGCAGTGTGTTGTAACTCTTTTGAACAGGGTCCTAATGCAGCTTCTCTTGTGTGTGTTCAGGTGATTGCTGTTGCAGTGCAGGACTTGGTTGGTGTATGTATCTTTCCTGTACATTTTTGAGGTGCATTCACTGTTCTGTGTTCTTTCTATCATTACGTTCAGGAATAGGAGTTGATTGTTGATTTTCTCCTCTCTCGTAAATCTGATCCCTGTGAGCATGGTGTTGATAATCTGGTGTGCTTGATTCCTGCTCAGTTATGATAACAAAAGTGTCGTCCATGTATCTGATTTAGAGTTTGGGTTGGATTTGTGGGAGGGCTATTTGTTCCAGTCTTGCATCGCTCTTTCTACTATGAGCCCAGAGATGGGTGAGCCCATTGGTGTTCCATTGATCTGTTCATATATTTGGTTGTTGAATGTAAAGTGTGTCGTCAAGCCCAGGCCTAGTAGTTTGAGTATGCAGTCCTTTTTGGTAGGTTGTCTGTTTTGCTTGTCCAGGAGGTTGGCTATTGTCTCACTGGCTAGAGTTTTGTCAACTGTAGTGAACAGTGCCATTACATCAAGTGAGACCATTGTTTCGTCCTTGTCTACATTTATGTTTTTGATGTTAGTAAGGGTACAATGGTTTGTCTGACTGTTTGCTGTGTCTCTTCGATTAGTCGGTTAGTTCTGAGCATTCTAGAAAAGACAAATGAACAAACTCAACACCAAAGAGAGAGAGAAGTTATAAAAACACTTAAAAATGACAAGAATATAATCATAGTACCAGCGGATAAGGGCAGAATAATGGTTATCATGGATGGGCAGCATGGTGGTTCAGTGGCCAGCAGCCTCACAGTGCCAGGGACCCAGGTTCGATTCCCACCTCGGGCAACTGTCTGTCTGGAGTTTGCACTTTCTCCCCGCATCTTTGTGGGTTTCCTCCGGGTGCTCCAGTTTCCTCCCACAATCTAAAGATGTGCAGGTCAGGTGAATTGGCCATGCTAAATTGCCCATAGTGTTAAGTGCATTAGTAAATGTGGGGTAGGGGAATGGGTCTGGGTGGGTTACCCTTCGGAGGGTCGCTGTGGACTTGTTGGGCCGAAGGGTCTGTTTCTTTACTGTCGGGAATCTAATCTAATCTAAAATCAAGACCGAATGTATTCAGAAAGCAGAGAAACTACTTGCAGATACTGACACCTACCTCCAGAGAGTTTGTGACCCCATGACATAGCTAACCAGTAGAATAAACTACATACTATGGAACCTGCAAAAAAAAGGACTAATAACCAGGATTGACCTACAAAGGATGAAACCAGAAAGCAACAACACCCCAAGATTTTACGGATTGCCCAAAGTACACAAACCAGACAAACTACTTAGACCCATAGTGACACTCCCTGGAACTCCATTGCATAAACTGGCAAAAGAACTTCAACAAAAACTAAAACATCTTATTAGCAGACCCAAACACTCCATACAATTATCACAGCAATTCCTAGACAACGTCACTCCACTCCCGGCACATTCACTTGACACGCAAGAGGTGTAAAACCTGTACCCACTCTTCCGCCCTCACCTCTAAGCAAGCCCCAAAGGAGCTTCATCCAACAGAGATTTTCCTGCACATCCAAACCCCTCATCTGGACTCGATGTGGTCTCTTCTACATTGAAGAGACAGGGCGCCAACTTGTGGAATGTTTCAGAGAACGTCTCCAGGACACATGCACCAAACAACCCCACCGTCCTGTGGCCGACCACTTCAACTCCCCCTCCCACTCCAAGAAGGACATGCAAGTGCTGGGCTTCCTCTACTGCCAAATCCTCGCCATCCGATGCCTGAGGGAAGAATGCCCCATCATTCGACGAGAGACCCTCCAACCACACTGCATCAATGTTGATTTCACCAGCTTCCTCATTTCCTGTCCCTCCAGTTTATCCCAGATCCAACCCTCTAACTCAACACTGCCCTCTTGAACTTTTCACACCTGTCCATCTTCCTTCCAACTATCCGGTCTACCCTCCACTCTGCCCTATCACCATCACCCCACATCTGCATCCACCTATCACTTTCCCTGCTACTTTCACCCCCAGCCCCACATCCCTCCTATTTAACTGTCAGCTCCCTTGGCCCCCAACCCCCCCACATTCCCGATGAAGGGTTTATGCCCAAAACCTCGACTGTTCTGCTCCTTGGTTGCTGCCTGACCTGCTGTGCTTTTCCAGCACCACACTTTTTGACTCCCCTGTGCGAGCACCTCGGAGCAATTCTTGTAATCTCAGAATAAGGAAATCATTCATTTAAAACAGTTGAAGGAATTTCTGTGAGTCTGCCGGATTCTTTATCGCAGATGGTTGTCAAATATGTGACACTAAGTACATTAAGGCTGTTACGATGCAGAGGACGAACCCCTCTGCTAATTAGAACCAAAAAGCTAGTTTCGCCTCATAATCTATTAAAAATGTGAGTGAGCAAAAGAGAACTCCTAATAGGTTTGTGAACTCTATTCACTCTGACTCTATTTGAGTCTTTATTGAGCATCGCATCCACTTCCTTCTGGACCTGTGCAGCTTTGAGAGGATTAACCCTGTAGGGGTGTTGTTTTATTGGAACAGCATTCCCTACTTCCAACTCATGCACAGTAGTATTAGTCCTCCCCATACTATTCCTGCATATGTCCTCATATTGCTGCAACAAACCTTTCACCTTGGTTCTTTGCTCCTGAGACAGTTCACTATCCTATCCCATTCTTCAAAGACTTCCTCGTTATTTAATGTATTTTGAGGCATTTTAAAACCACACTATCTGGATTTGATTCCTCACTCTGTCGGGCAGTAATTAACACCTGTTTGTCCAGTGGCTTTCCTATCCTCTGGTACATTTTACAAGTGCAGCAAAACTCAACCACATCCTTATGCAGTCCAGACCAATAAGAAGTGTTTTTGTACCTTAGCTTGAGTCTTCCTCACACTTGGATGATTTCCTACTGGTAATTCATGTGCTACCAATAATATTTCCTGTCTGTATGCTACTGGCAACACAATCTGGTGCACTTCTGCCCATTTCTCCTCTGCACTAACCTACCAGGAACTCCATTTTCATCTTAAGATTCTATCCTTAAGATGAAAACCGTCGGGAATACATTCTGATTCCTATTCTGAGTATGCATCATAACATATATAGTTTGTTGTATCATAGGGTGGCATGGTGGCTCAGTGGTTAGCATCGCTGCCTCATAGTACCAAGGTCCCAGGTTCGATTCCAACTTCAGGCTTCTGTCTATGTGGAGTTTGCACATTCTCCCCGTGTCTGTGTAGGTTTCCTCCGGGTGCTCTGGTTTCCTCCCACATTCCAAAGACGTGCAGGTCAGGTGAATTGGCCATGTTAAATTGCCCATAGTGTTAGGTGCATTAGTCAGAGGGAAATGGTTACTCTTTGGAGGGGTGGTGTGGACTGTTGGGCTGAAGGGCCTGTTTCCACACTGTAGGGAATCTAATCTAATCATATTTTTGTTTAAATCCATTAGCCTTTCAGGACTAAACACTTTTGCCTGTAGCTCTACCTGTTCAGGATTTTCCTGTACCATTACCTCAAACAGGGTGTCAGCTAACTGAACCTTAACTCCTTTGTCTTTCTCTTTAGTTTTTCCTTCTTGCTGTAACTTATGATAGTGGGGTCTTGTTATTACATAGTCTGGAAAACTTGCAGGGTATTTTTCTTCTAACTCCTCAGTTCCCTGCTTTTCCTTTGGCTTTTCCACCACAAGTGGCAGAACCCCTACCTTGGGTTCCAAGGGTTCCACAGGACCCTGCTAGGTCATTTCCAAGAACAAACTGTATTCCTGGAACTGATGCTCTGTCAATTCCTCCCACTCTTACTTCCCCAGTCTTGATTGACTCTCCAACTTGATCTTGCATAGAGAACACTAAATTTCTGTCCATCTATTCCACAAATTGCCACTCTCGCGGGTAACATGTCAGAAAGAGTGCAAATACTTTCATCTCTTACTATTAGAAACTGACCAGATCCTGCATCTCTTAAAATTGTAACTTCTTTCCCTTCTCTCTCTGTTCTTTCTGAGTAAACTTTACCCACAGAGATGAAGTCTATAGAGATCGGGCACTAATTCAATACCCAGCCCCGCCAAGGCTGTGCATTCTCCTGCAGCTCCTCAACTCTTCTTTGCGTTTCCTTTACTACTTTCACTAATCCCACTGGCTTGGCCTCTTTGACCATATCTTTTGCTCCAGTGCCTTTCTTCAATGACCAGCACTGTGACTTGGCATGTGCCTCACCTCACCAAAATGAAAATACTTGAGGACTTTCACCTCTTTTTCAGCCCTTTGGGCTTCTTTTTTCAACTGGTGGTGAAATATTTCCAGTGTGATCTTCTTTTCGTTTTGTAGTAAAGGATCTCCCCTTCTCCCAATTTCTGTCCCTCATGGAATGAAATTGCTGTCAGAAGCTAGATTGCGATTTATACACTAATGCATATTCACCTGCCATCTCTGCAGCTCTTCTCACTTCTTGAACTTTCTATTCATCTAATAAGTTCTTATCATTTTTGGAAGTGAATTTTTACATTCTTTCAGCAGAATAATCTCCCTTAGACCCTCACATTTCTTGTCTATTTTTAAGTTCTACACCCATATATCAAAATTGCTTTGTTTAATTCTTTCAAACTCAGCATAAGTCTGACCTGGTTCCTTCTTTATATTTCTGAACCACTGGCTATACGCTTCTGGTACTAATTCATAGGCACTCAAAATTGCCTTTTTGACATCTGCATAATCTCTTGACTCCTCATCTGACAACGCTGCAAATCCCTCACTAGCTTAGCTTGAACAATCATTACCCACAAATTCTCTGGCCACTCCATCTGCCTAGCCAATTTTTCAAATGAAGATAAAAAAATGCTTTGACATCTTTCTCATTGAAATCTGACAATGTTTTAATATACTTGTATATATCCCTACCATGTCTTTGGCTCCGATGGGTTTGCTCATCATCACTCTCCTCCCCCCAAGCCTAACTTCTACTTCAGAACAGACCATAGAGCATGGAGTCCCGCATCGGGACGAACCTCGACAAACACCACTGCATTCTTCTCCAGACATCCTTTGCGAAGGCACATTCCAGAAGGAGGTGTGTGACAGTCTCGTCCCCTCCACAGCCACTTCGAGGGCAGCATGCGGTGTGGCAGAGAGTCCGAGCATGCATAAAGGATGTCACAGGCAGAGCCGATGAGGCATTCTGCCCACGGAACTGCTCGACAAGATCCGCTCTCTCCTTTTCCCGAAGGGTCTCAAGGACACTATGTGCTGACCACTTCCTGATGGACTTGTGGTGAAAAGTGTTTTGCTTCATAAATTTCTCCATGAAGGACGGGTGTTACGGAACGATCCAACTACTTGGAGCGTTCTGCAGCAGCGAGGCCAGGCCCATCCTTCACAACATCGGGGACAGGTAGAACCTCAGCACGTAGTGACACTTGGTGTTTGCGTACTGGGGATCCACACACAGCTTGATGCAGCCACAAACAAAGGTGGCCATCAGGGTGAGGGTGGCATTGGGTGTGCTTTTTCCCCCGTTGCCCAGATCTTTATAAATCGAGTCCCTTCGGACCCGGTCCATCTTTGATCTCCATATAAAATGGAAGATGGTCCAGGTGACTGCGATGGCACAGGTTCTGGGAATAGGCCAGACCTGTGCCACATATAACAACACTGACAGTGCCTCACACCTGATAACTAGGTTTTTACCCGCGATGGAGAGCGACCATAGCTTCCATCTGCCCAGATTCTGCCTCACTTCCTTGATACGCTCCTCCCAAGACTTGGCGCATGCCCCAGCCCCTCCGAACCAAATACCCAGCACCTTCAGGTGGTCAGTCCTGACAATGAAGGAGATGGAGGATTGGTCGGCCCAGTTCCCGAAGAGTGTGGCCTCGCTTTTGCCTCGGTTTACCTTGGCCCCGAGGCCCATTCCAACTGGTCACATATGCACCTGAGCCTGCGCACGGACAGTGGATCCAAGCAGAAAACAGCGACATCATCCATGTACAGGGAGGCCTTAACCTGCAGACCCCCGCTGCCAGGAATAGTCACCCCTCTCAGGCTCGCATCCTTCCTGATGGACTCGGCAAATAGCTCTATGCAGCACACAAACAAGGCAGGAGAGAGAGGGCAGCCCTGTCTGACTCCGGATCTGACTGGGAAGCTGTCTGATTCCCACCCATTGATTGAGACTGCACTGACAATGTTGGTGTCGAGCAGTCTGATCCAGTTGTAGATTCCCTCCCCAAAGCCCATTTTGGAGAGAACATCTCTCATATACGTATGTGATATCCTGTCAAAGGCTTTCTCCTGGTCCAGGCTGATGAGGCAGATGTCCAGTCCCCTGTCCTGCACGTAGGCGATCGTATCCCTGAGGAGTGCGAGACTCTCAGCGATCTTTCTGCCCGGTACAGCCCAGGTTGGTTAGGGTGGATCACTGATCCCAGAGCAGACCTGACCCGGTTGGCGATGACCTTTGCCAAGATTTTGTAATCCGCATTCAATAGTGAGATTGGTCTCCAATTTCTGATTTCCTCCCTCTCCCCCTTCCACTTGTAGATGAGGGTGATGATGCCTTTCCTCATGGATTCACTCATGGTACCTGCCAGAAGCATACTGACATATACCTCCAGCTGGTCTTGACCAATCAAGACCCACAGAGCAGAATAGAGCTTGACCGGTAAGCCGTCGCTTCTGAGAGTTTTATTCTTTTTGAAGCACTCGAGGGCCTTGGTCAGCTCATGTAGAGATAGTGGCTGGTCCAGCCTCTCCCATGTTCTGTCGTCTAAGACCTCCGTGATAAAGGACAGGAACGATCGGGAGGCCACACTGTCGGTTGGCTTCGAGTCATACAGACTGGCATAGAAGGATTTGCTGATCCTAATGACATCAGCCTGAGATGACGTTACTGAGCCATCTTCTTCCTTCAGGCTGCTGAGAACGGAGCTCTCTTTGTGCACCTTCTGGAAGAAGAAACGTGAGCCTGTCTCGTTCTGCTCCATGGAGCGGACCCTGTACCGGAAGATTATCTTGGAGGCCTCCGAGGCAAAGAGCAAGGCTTGCTGGACTTTCACCTCCTGGAGGTCCTCTGTGACGTCGACCCCCATCGTCTGCAGCAGGAGCAAGTTCTGGATACTTTCCTGGCGTTGGGAAAGTTTTCCCCGCCTCTCTCTCACCTCCTGAACACCTTTGAGGATGAAGAACCTCTTGATGTTCCCTTTTACTGTTTCCCACCAGTCTGCTGGAGACTCAAACAGGGGCTTCACGGTTCTCCAACCTGTTCTTGAGCTGCTCAATGTTTCCCAGGGTCAACAGCTTGGTGTTCAGCTTTCATGTTCCCTTACCAGCCCACTGCTCATCCTGTAGGTGACAGTCGGCCAGCAGGAGGCAGTATATGTCTGCTTTATTTAATTTAAAAAATATACATTATTCATAAATATTTTGATGATCTGTACAATTGGTCATGCCATACTATATAAACATTCCATTTCTTTGCATACAGAGATCGAATAATCACTGTGAAGGATGAGTCTGTACATTGACCATCCATATGTTTAGCTGAGGCGTCAGCGGAGCCCAATTACTGCGCGGGCCCCCTGTTCCTTGGCAGGCAGACGTTACACAGTGGTCTTTCCACACCGCACCTTGGCGACAGCTGCCCCAAGCTTCAGCGCGTCCCTTAACACGAAGTCCTGGACCTTGGAATGTGCCAGTCTGCAACACTCAGTTGGGGTCAGCTCCTTCAGCTGGACAGACCAAAGAGCATCTTTCACCGAGTTGATGATCCTCCAGGCACAATTGATGTTCGTCCCGGTGTGTGTCCCGGGGAACAGACCGTAGAGCACGGAGTCCCGCGTCACGGAGCTGCTTGGGACGAACCTCGACAAACACCACTGCATTCGTCTCCTGACTTCCTTTGTGTAGGCACATTCCAGAAGGAGGTGTGTGACAGTCACGTCCCCTCCGCAGCCGCTTCGAGGGCAGCATGTGGTGTGCCAGAGAGTCCGGGCGTGCGTAAAGGATCTCACAGGCAGAGTCCTTCTCACCACCAGCCAAGCCATGTCTTGGTGCTTGTTGGAAAGTTCTGGCAATAAGGCATTCTGCCAAATTTCTCCACAAAGGACAGGTGATACGGAATGGTCCAACTACTTGGAGCGTTCCGCGGCAGCGAGGCCAGGCCCATCCTTTGCAACACCGGAGACAGGTAGAACCTCAGTACGTAGTGACACTTGGTGTTTGCGTACCGGGGATCCACACACAGCTTGATGCAGCCACACACAAATGTGGCCATCAGGGTGAGGGTGGCATTTGGTGTGTTTGTTCCCCCATTGCCCAGAGCTTTGTACATTGACTCCCTTCGGACCCTGGCCATCTTTGATCTCCATATAAAATGGAAAATGGCCTGGGTGACTGCGATGGCACAGGTTCTGGGAACAGGCCAGACCTGTGCCACATATAACAACACTGACAGTGCCTTACACCTGATGACCAGGTTTTTACCTGCGATGGAGAGCGACCGTAGCTTCCATCTGCCCAGTTTCTGCCTCACTTTCTTGATATGCAACCCCCAAGACTTGGCGCATGCCCAGCCCCTCCGAACCAAATACCCAGCACCTTCAGGTGGTCCGTCCTGACGGTGAAGGGGTTGGAGGATTGGTCCGCCCAGTTCCCGAAGAGCATGGCCTCGCTCTTGCCTCGGTTGACCTTGGCCCCCGAGGCTCGTTCCAACTGGTCACATATGCACCTGAGTGTGTAACTGTATCTGCCACCACCACTGTTTCTGACAGCTTGTTCCACACATATACCACCCTCTGCGTGAAAAGGTTACCCTCAGGTCCTTTATAAATATTTCTCCTCTCACTTTAACCCTATGGCCTGTCGATTTGGACTCCCTGACCCTTGCAAAAAGACCTTGGTTAATCACCCTATCTAAGCTCTCGGAGTTCATTTATATAGATTATAAAAATTTTGAAGCTCCAGCACTGATCCCTGTGACAAATCACCTATTACATTCTGCCAATCAAAAATATTACCCATTTACATCTACTCTGAATACTGTGGCTGGAGAAACTCAGTTTGCCCACCAGCCTCTGATGAGAAAACAACATTGATAGGAGGGCCACTAGACACAGTGTTAATACAGTTTTCTGTGTATTGAAAGTGCAGGACCTGCTGAATTTCTCCAGCAATTTCTGTTTGTTTGTTTTAGATTTCTAGAATCCAGAGTTGTGCAAATAACCTTAAATGTGGGTCTTATCAAATGCCTTCTGAAAATTTAAGTACAGTACATTGGTTTTCCCATTATCCACAGCATGTTAGTACAGTAATCTTTTATAATTTGGTCAAATTGGTTAAACATGTTTGATTGCCTTTTACAAACCATGTTCATTTTTCTCAATTCCCCTGAACCTGCTATAATATAATTAATATTCAATTCTAATGCCCTCCCCATGACAGATATTAACTGGCTTGTAGTTGTCTGCTTTCTGCCTCCCTCCCATTGAATAGTTTAATTTTCTATTTGAAAAGCAAAGAAGCACCTCCTTTCCCTTCTTCGTGCAACTTCCTTACGCACCCGATTCCAAAGACTGTGTTCAAAATTGCACTCAGTGGTATGTTGCACTGAGATCCCTCTAATCATTTCCTCTGAAACTAGAGTTTCACCCCTACATAAGCAATTTCCACTGGTTTACTTAATTAGCTAACTCCAGTTGCTGTAAAACAGTGAATTTGTATTTTACTACTTAAAAGGGTGCTTCTAATGCAGTGGTTGAGTCGCACCTCTGAACCAGCAGGACTGGATTCAAGTCTCACCTGCTCAAGAGGTGTGTAATAACATTCCAGGAAAATATCTATGTTAAAACTGGATAAAAGTTAGAATTTAAACTGTAAATGACAGTTATGCATTAATTTTGCCTGCATTTCACATTTTAAAGAAATAGAACTCCCTTTTTCACCCACTCCCATCAATTTTCAAAATCATGTTCAATTAAAACTCCAACATTTGATACTGAGTGCTTTGTGGACTTGAACTGCATTGAAATGTGATAAAGGCTGTAACTGTTATGGAGAATCCAACATTCACAATATATAGACATGTTTGTAATTCTAATCACAGAATTTATATTTCTTTTTGTTTAAAAAATATTTGATAAAATGATATATGAAATGAACAGTATAAGTATAGATAACAATTGCCAATAAATCACGTTTATTTATTTTGTTTTAGTTTACCTGAGTGGAGGTTCATTGGGCTTGATGTTTGCTGGATTATTTATGGACCAGACAAATAATCAAGGACAAGCTGTGGTAAGATAAAGCTCTCTAACGATTATAAAATATCATGACATATTTTTAATTATCAAACAGAATACTCGAGTGATTGGAACTCTAAAATAATGAATTAATACCTTGCTGTATGGTTTATAAGACTGAGAAAACAAATTTTGTTATGACAAAAATGATTAATTGTTGTCCAAATTGTTGCATGTTATCAGCATCTTTAATTCTGTCGTGAAAGAAAGTACAGCAGGAACTACTCAGCAGGTCACTCAGCATCTGTAGAACAAAACAGAGTCTACATTTCAGGACAGAACTCTTCAATCAGGAACATTAGCAGCAGAATTATATTCAGCCATGATCTGTAACCTCATGGCCTGACATATTCCACCTGCTCTACCAATACATTTAAGCCAGGAGATCAACTTTGATTCAGTGAAGAGTGCAAGAGGGCATGTCAGGAGCAGTCCCAGGCATCTTTTAAAATTGGTGTGTCAACCTCATAAAGCTACAACACAGGACCACTTGCATACAAACCGTGGAAGTATTATGTAATGGAACTAAGTGATCCCACAGTCAATGGGTCAGATCTAATCTTTGCAGTCTTGGCCACATCTGGTCATGAATGGTACTGGACAATCAAACAACTAACAGGAGGTGGAGGTTCCACAAATATATTTGTCCTACATGTTGGGATTCAAAACACAAGTGCAAAAAGAAAGGGCTGAAGTATTTGCATCCATCTTCAGCCAGAACTGGTGAATGAATAATTCATCTTGACCTCCTTCTGAACCCCAGCATCACAAATGCCACCCTTCAACCAATTTGGTTCATTCCAAATAATATCAAGAGCTGGCTAACAGTCGTGGATACTGCAAAGGCCGTGGACCTCAACAACATTCCAGCATTAGTATGAAAGACTTTTGCTACAGAACTAGTCATTCTCTTGCCAACCTGTTCCAGCACAGTGACAACAATGGCATCTACTTGGCAAGGTGTAAGAATGCCCAAGAATGTTCTGTATATAAAAATCGAGCCAATTATCATTTTATAATTCTAGTCTTGTTAATCAGCAAAAGAATAACCTTCTCATGGTCCAAACATCAACAAATGAGCTGAATTCCAAAGACGAGGTTAAAGTGAAACTCCTGAACATCAAGAAGCCCTAGAAAATCAGTGAGAAAGCTCTCCTGGTTGAAATAATTCCTAGCACAAAAACAAATCGTTCTTGTTGTTGACAACAGTTATCTCAGCTCCATGAGCCACTGCAAGGGTTCCTCTGGGTAATGTTCTTGGCCTAACCATCTTTATCTTCTTCATCACTGACCTTCTCTCCATCACAGGTCAGAAGTGGGGATGTTCACTCATGATTGCACAACATTCAGAACCATTCACAACTCCTCAGATACTAAAGCAGTCCATGTCCATACACAGCAAGATCTGGACAATGGCTTGGGATGAGAAATGGAAAGTAACATTTACACTATACAAGTGAAAAGAGAGAGAATCTAGCCATCACCCACCATCACTCCTTGATATTCAATGGAATTACCATTGTTCAATCAGCTACTACCAGCATCCTGAAGGTTATATTGATGGGAAACTGAAATAGAACTGCCAGATAAATATGTTGACTACAAGAGCAGGACAGAAGACAGGAATTCTGTGTGAAGAAACTCACCTGTCTCCTGAGTGCATATGTACCATCTAAAGGATACATATCCAGAATGTGATGGAGTATTCTCCATTTGGCTGGATGAGTGAAGCTGTGACAACACTCAAGAAGATTGACACTATCCAGGACAAAGCAATCTGCTTCATTGGCATTCAATCCATTACCTTTAAACTTCACTCACTCCACCACTCATACACAGCAGCAGCAGTGTATACTGACGATGCATTGAAGTAAGGCTCCTCCAAGAGCACTTCCCAAACCTTTGACTTCCACTGCAGGAACATCACCACCTGTAACGTCACCTTGCAAACCACACACCATTCTGACTAAGGACTATCTTGTTATTTCTCCCACTGTCACTGGGTCAAAATCCTTTAACACCCTTCCTAATAGCACATCTGTGTCCTTACAACCCAAGGACTGCATCAGTTCAAGAAAGCATCACAACACCATCTCTCAGAACAATTACCAATTGGTAATAATTGCTGGCCCAGGCAGAGACATCCACAATCCATAGATTAATTTAAAAACAACGTGCTGGGCAGAGGAAGGTGGGTGAAAGTAGGAAGGTTGTCTCTCACCAAACTTGGTGAAAGATCAGGAAGGAAGGGTTGGAACCACCTTTGATTGGTTCCCCATAGGCACGTGGGGTGCCCCCTCCATAATTATACCCCACATTTGTACCTCTTTGTCTGGTCTCCACAAAACAGAGACCAATAAGGTGGACCAGAACATGAAAAGAAATTATTAACAATGGTAAGAAGATATTCAAGATAGAAAATAGGGAGTTAATTGACAAAAGTTTTGGAGATAAGATCCTGTGTAAGTATAAATTGCATCTGTGTGTACTCAAACAAGCATTGTCATATTCATTGGCCATGATGAAAACTACCAGAACTGACAGGTGACAATTATCTGGAAAGATTGAACAAGCTGGGGCCCATTCTAGAGAAACAAAGAAATGTTAGTATGCAGTGAATAAAGAGAACTGATGGCTGACCTGGCAGAAATTCCTGAAATTTTGAAGAGGATTGTTCGATTTAATGTGAAGAAAACATTTCCACTTGAAAGGCAGATCAAAAGTAAAAGCTGTAAATATAAAAGAGTCACGAGTAAATCAAGAATGGATTTTGTCAAGAGATGGTTAGAAATTAAATTGGAAAAGCTTGTATGAAACATAAATACGGGCATATAATTGTTTGGCTGAGTAGATTACTTTAATGTTGCAAATTCTATACATTCAATATGCTGATGTAGAGACATTATTTTGAAACGTGTAATGTATGAAATTTAAATTTGGATATTTGTCATCTAAGACTTGACAACGAAGGTCAGAAATCACACTAAGATTATCTACAAAGTTCTTTGCATAGATGATATAAAGAACACATCAATCATATTTCAGATCAGACCATTGCTTTGATGTCAACATGCTTACCCAGCGAGGATTTTTGTTTGATTATTTTGAAAGAAACCTAATATTTACTGTGATAGTGTATGCAGTGAAACTAAAAGCATTTAATGCTGTTTTCTGTGTGAATAGCAATGCAAAGGCTATCTGAAAAATAATTTAGATTGTCCAACACGACACAGAGACTTCCACCACTGTAGGACCTTCCTTTCAATTGATTCAGCTGCTCTGTATCACTTCAATTTCTTTCCAGAATGGCTGCATTTTAGAATTAGCATTACATAACATGTATGTGTTTTATATTTGTGAACTATTGGGTATTTGAATATCATTGACTTAATTGAAATAACAACTGAAAGTTATCAGGTGGTCTATTGAAATCATGCTCAAGGTCTTTTTAAGAATTGTTCATTGTCTTTTATTGCAGGCTATTGAATATAATTGCCTTGCACTTTGTGTTGTGATGATTTGGACTGCATTTGTTATGGGTTTTGTATACCTGCTACTAAAAATTGTTGGAATTTTAAAGCCATTTCCAAAATTAGAGCCACAAGGTAGGCTTTCCGATACTTTAATATTTCATAGAAGATAGAATAGCTCCAATTATTTTAGTATAAGGTAAAAACGGAAAATGTTGAAAATACTCAGCAGCTTTATCGCAGTATGTGTGAAGCGTGAAACAGAAATTTAAAAGCTAATCAGCTTGATTTGAGGAGTAGGGGTAAACATAGAACATAGAAGAATACAGCGCAGTACAGGCCCTTCGGCCCTCGATGTTGCGCCGATCCAAGCCCACCTAATCTACACTAGCCCACTATCCTCCATATGCCTATCCAATGCCCGCTTAAATGCCCATAATGAGGGAGAGTCCACCACTGCTACTGGCAGGGCATTCCATGAACTCACGACTCGCTGAGTAAAGAACCTACCCCTAACATCTGTCCTATACCTACCCCCCCTTAATTTAAAGCTATGCCCCCTTGTAATAGCTGACTCCATACGTGGAAAAAGATTCTCACTGTCGACCCTATCTAAACCCCTAATCATCTTATACACCTCTATCAAGTCACCCCTAAAACTTCTTTTCTCCAATCAAAACAACCCCAAGTGCCTCAGCCTTTCCTCATACGATCTTTCAGCCATACCAGGCAACATCCTGGTAAACCTCCTCTGCACCCGTTCCAGTGCCTCCACATCCTTCCTATAGTATGGCGACCAAAACTGCACACAATACTCCAGATGCGGCCGCACCAGAGTCTTATACAACTGCAACATGACCTCAGTACTCCGGAACTCAATTCCTCTACCAATAAAAGCCAGTACACCATATGCCTTCTTCACCGCACTATTTACCTGGGTGGCAACTTTCAAAGATTTGTGTACATGGACACCAAGATCCCTCTGCTCATCCACACTACCAAGTATCCGACCGTTAGCCCAGTACCCCATCTTTTTATTACTCTTACCAAAGTGAATCACCTCACACTTAGCTACATTGAACTCCATTTGCCACCTTTCTGCCCAGTTCTGCAGCTTATCTATATCCCGCTGTAACCTGCCACATCCTTCCTCACTGTCTACAACTCCTCCGACTTTCGTATCATCCGCAAACTTGCTCACCCAACCTTCTAGCCCCTCCTCCAGGTCATTTATAAAAATGACAAACAGCAATGGTCCCAAAACATCCTTGCGGAACACCGCTAGTGACGGCACTCCAAGATGAACCTTTGCCATCAACTACTACCCTCTGTCTTCTTCCAGCCAGCCAACTCCTAATCCAAACCTCCAACTCACCCTCAATGCCATACCTCCGTATGTTTTGCAGTAGTCTACCATGGGGAACCTTATCAAATGCCTTACTAAAATCCATATACACCACATCTACTGCTTTCCCCTCGTCCACCTCCTTAGTCACCTTCTCAAAGAATTCAACAAGGTTTGTGAGGCACGACCTGCCCTTCACAAAACCATGCTGACTATCCTTGATCACATTATTCCTATCCAGATGTTCATAAATCCTATCCCTTACAATTCTCTCTAAGATTTTGCCCACAACAGAAGTGAGAGTCACCGGCCTATAGTTACCAGGGTTATCCCTACTCCCCTTCTTGAACAAGGGAACCACATTTGCTATCCTCCAATCTTCTGGCACTACATAAAAATCAAGGCCAATGGCTCTGCAATCTCCTCCCTTGCTTCCCAGAGAATCCTAGGATAAATGCCATCAGGCCCAGGGGACTTATCTATTTTCACCCTTTCCAGAATTTCCAACACCTCTTCTCTACATACCTCAAAGCCATCCATTCTACTTAATTGTGACTCAGTACTCACATTGACAACAATGTCCTGTTCCTGATTGAATACTGACGAAAAGTATTCATTCAGTGTCTCCCCAATCTCTTCAGCCTCCACACGCAACTTCCCACTACTATCCTTGACTGGACCTATTCCTACCCTAGTCATTCTTTTATTCCTGACATACCTATAGAAAGCCTTAGGGTTTTCCCTAATCCTACCAACTAAGGACCTTTCATGTCCCCTCCTTGCTGTTATGCTTCTGTTATGCTTCTGTTATGCTTCTGATTTTAAACCATCCCCACAGAAATGCCTGGCTCCCTGCTCTTTGAGTGTCTTTATATTAAAGGCTGAAGGCTTATTGGGAGGGCTGGCACATTTGATCAGGATAATCCTGGCCATGCTTGGCTGTCTCACACTGACTGGAAGCTCTCTGAGCCCAAGCAACTGCAGCTAATGTCCAATGCTACTCACCACTAGACTGGACTGAATGTGAAAATAAGTCAGGTGGGTGGGATGTACTGCTGGATCCAAGCTGTCACGGTGCAGCAGTGGTGCTTAAGGGTGGGGGTAAAACAAAATAGGGGAGAGAAATATAGTTTGGAAAGACCTCCAGATGGATGTCTGATGGGCACAGGGTGTCTATAAAGGTGGTACCCCATACTTTGCCCAGCAACCAGCCCAAGCATTAAGTGCTGCCTAGGTTTACACTTGTCATACACAGGCCTCTCTTATCACTGATATCAGATATAAATATCAGAGGTAGGGGGAAGAAACCTTGAAGTGTTCCAGTACCTCCTCACTCACTTGGAAAAATACAGTGGGAGCAGGGACTATGCACTAGAAATGGTGCTTCTGTTATGCTTCTGATTTTAAACCATCCCCACAGAAATGCCTGGCTCCCTGCTCTTTGAGTGTCTTTATATTCCAGCCCAGTGTTTGAAGTTAATGAGCCATTGTTATAACTTGTGTCATTCTCACTATATGGAGAATGACACAAGTAGTTTCAATTTCTAGGTGCCTAGAATACCACTTCACTTGATAACTGCTCAGTTAGAGAGAGCCAGTCTTTGCTAAGACATCTACACACACTTGATAAAGAAACATTCAAGCCAAAGTTATAGTGTCATACAGCACAGAAACAGACCGTTCTGTCCAACAATTCCATGCTAATTATAATCCCAAACTAAACTAGTCCCACTTGTCTGTGTTTGGGCCTGTAACCCTCCAAATATTTCTTATTCATGTGCTTATCCAATCCTTGGGGAATGTAAGCAATCATAGTTGGTAGGACAATGTCTGCAGTATTCACACTTGTTATTGATTGTAAAGGAAGCAGCTGACCTTACAGTCATGTTCCCAGAGGACTATAGGTGGCAGTGATCACAATATGATAGAATTTCATGTTCAGTTTGAGAGGATGAAATGTGGGCGCATGACTACTGTTTTAAAACTAAATAAAGGTAACTTTGGCAGCCAGATAGAACCAACTATGGTGAGCTTGAAATGTAGATTTGTAGTACAGACCTTTCTTCAAAATGATTTATCCCATCGAGAGAAAGGCTATTTGAAAAGAATGCATGAATCATGGCTAAATAAGGAAGTCAGGGATGGTATGAACTATTGAATAAATCTTAAAAGATAACGCTATGTCAGAGGATTTAGCAGACTTTGAGAAACAGTAAAGAAAAGCTAACAATTACAAAAACTGAGGCAGAAGATAGTATTTGAAAAAACTAGCTCATAATATGAAGATATTAGGATTAAATATTTTGAATATTTTCCAGAATGAGGTTCATTGCAGCAAATCTGACATGTCAATGTTGACTTTTCTCTTGCAATCCTTTGCTCTTCACTTTTGTAATTACACAACTGGCCTCTTTTAATGCCTTCTCATGGAGCTGTGTAGTAGGATTGGCACAAATGCTCACCATTGCCAAAATTTTATGACGTCCATTCCACTGACACCATATTTAAACATTAGTTTCACAGCACCTCAGACACTGCAAACCAGGAACTGCCATTAACACTTCATTGCTTCACCATTATTATGGAGTACACAATCCTAAAAAGAAGACTTTCATCCCACATTTTGGCCATGCTGGAGATGTTAGTGGACATGGTGGTGGAGAGTAGGACTATGCTGTTTCTGAGGAGACAATGAGGTCTGCAGATGCTGGAGATCAGAGTTGAGAGTGTGTTGCTGGAAAAGCACAGCATGTCAGGCAGCATCTGAGGAACAGTCCAAAACATCGATTTTCCTGCTCCTCGGATGCTGCCTGACCTGTTGTGCTTTTCCAGGAACACACTCTATCCTTTTTCTGTAGTTTTGCTTAAGGAATGGAGCTAATTGATTAGCCCAAGCACAGGCTCAATGTGTGAAATGTCTCCTACAGTGTTTTATATTTCTAGATGTTCGTTGCAATCCTCTGCTTCCAGTTCCTTCAATGACAGGCAGGTCACCTTCCCAAACATGGACTGCTGCAGACAAAATAAATCAATGTTCCAAAACGTCCGTGATGCAAGCTGTGAGACTCTAGATGATTGGTAAGACAGGCTTGATTTGGTAAACGTTTTTCTGGTCCAGCTGCTACCCCAAGGTATTTCAGACAAGTTATGAAGCAGATAGGGCCAATATAACTGTTACATAGGAGACCCAAGCTGCATGTCCAAGATATTGCATTGAGGTATGGCATTGAGGGTGAGTTGGAGGTTTGGATTAGGAATTGGCTGGTTGGAAGAAGACAGAGGGTAGTAGTTGATGGTAAAGGTTCATCTTGGAGTGCAGTTACTAGCGGTGTTCCGCAAGGATCTGTTTTGGGACCATTGCTGTTTGTCATTTTTATAAATGACCTGGAGGAGGGGCTAGAAGGTTGGGTGAGCAAGTTTGCGGATGATACGAAAGTCGGTGGAGTTGTTGACAGTGAGGAAGGATGTGTCAGGTTACAGCGGGATATAGATAAGCTGCAGAGCTGGGCAGAAAGGTGGCAAATGGAGTTCAATGTAGGTAAGTGTGAGGTGATTCATTTTGGTAAGAGTAACAAGAAGATGGGGTACTGGGCTAATGGTCGGATACTTGGTAGTGTGGATGAGCAGAGGGATCTTGGTGTCCATGTACACAGATCTCTGAAAGTTGCCACCCAGGTAAATAGTGCGGTGAAGAAGGCATATGGCGTACTGGCTTTTATTGGTAGAGGAATTGAGTTCTGGAGTCCTGAGGTCATGTTGCAGTTGTATAAGACTCTGGTGCGGCCGCATCTGGAGTATTGTGTGCAGTTTTGGTCGCCATACTATAGGAAGGATGTGGAGGCACTGGAACGGGTGCAGAGGAGGTTTACCAGGATGTTTCCTGGTATGGTAGGAAGATCGTATGAGGAAAGGCTGAGGCACTTGGGGCTGTTTTCATTGGAGAAAAGAAGGTTTAGGGTGACTTGATAGAGGTGTATAAGATGATTAGGGGTTTAGATAGGGTTGACCATGAGAACCTTTTTCCACGTATGGAGTCAGCTATTACGAGGGGGCATAGCTTTAAATTAAGGGGTGGTAGGTATAGGACAGATGTTAGGGGTAGGTTCTTTACTCAGCGAGTCATGAGTTCATGGAATGCCCTGCCAGTAGCAGTGGTGGACTCTCCCTCTTTATGGGTATTTAAACAGGTATTGGATAGGTATATGGAGGATAGTGGGCTAGTGTAGGTTAGGTGGGCTTGGATTGGTGCAACATCGAGGGCTAAAGGGCCTGTACTGCGCTGTATTTTTCTATGTTCTATGTTTCTATGTTCTATATTTAGGTTTTTTTTTAATTCAACCTGTTCAGAGATGTTACCTCTGCAGAAGGTATAACACCTGCTTGCTTACTTCCTCCCTTCTCAGGCCCCAAACATACATTCCAGGTGAAGCAGCACTTTACTTGAACTTCACTCAATCTAGTCTACTACATTCGCTGCTTACAACGTAGTCTCTGCGTTGGGAAAACAAAGCATGGACTGGGTGACTGTTTTGCAGAACACCTACTTTCTGTTTGCTTCCTGCAGGGATCCTGCGCAGCTCAGTGAAAGCTAGAAGAACAGCACATCATTTTCTGTTTGGGAACTACATAGCTTTCTGGACTCAATATCACATTCAACTATTTTAGGACTTGAAGCCTTCACCCATTAGATAAATGCGAGGTGCTGCATATTAGGAAAGCAAATCTTAGCAGGACTTACAGAGTCATAGAGTCACAGAGATGTACAGCATGGAAACAGACCCTTCGGTCCAACCCAATTTAGTTCCACCTGCTAACACCCGGCCCATATCCCTCCAAACTCTTCCTATTCATATACCCATCCAAATGCCTCTTAAATGTTGCAATTGTACCAGCCTTCACCACATCCTCTGGCAGCTCATTCCATACATGTACTACCCTCTGCATGAAAAGGTTGCCCCTGAGGTCTCCTTTATATCTTTCCCCTCTCACCCTAAACTTACGCCCTCTAGTTCTGGACACCCGATCCCAGGGGAAAGACTTTGTCTATTTATCCTATCTATGCCCGTCATAATTTTGTAAGCTTCGATAAGGTCACCCCTCAGCCTCCAACGCTCCAGGGAAAACAGCCCCAGCCTGTTCTGTTCAGCCCCTCCCTGTAGCTCAGATCCTCCAACCCTGGCAACATCCTTGTAAATCTTTTCTGAACCCTTTCAAGTTTTACAACATCTTTCCGATAGAAAGGAGACCAGAATTGCACGCAATATTCCAACAGTGGCCCAACCAATGTCCTGTACAGCCACAGCATGACCTCCCAACACCTGTACTCAATACTCTGACCAATAAAGGAAAGCATACCAAATGCCGTCTTCACTATCCTATCTACCTACGACTCCACTTTCAAGAAGCTATGAACTTGCACTCCAAGGTCTATTTGTTCAGCAACACTCCCTAGGACCTTACCATTAAGTGTATAAGTCCTGCCAAGATTTGCTTTCCCAAAATGCAGAACCTTGCATTTATCTGAATTAAACTCCATCTGCCACTTCTCAGCCCATTGGCCCATCTGGTCCAGATCCTGTTGTAATCTGAGGTAACCTTCTTCGCTGTCCACTACACCTCCAATTTTGGTGTCATCTGCAAACTTACTAACTGTACCTCTTATGCTCGCATCCAAATCATTTATGTAAATGACAAAAAGTAGAGGGCCCAGCACCGATCCTTGTGGCACTCCACTGGTCACAGGCCTCCAGTCTGAAAAACAACCCTCCACCACCACCCTCAGTCTTCTACCTTTGAGCTAGTTCTGTATTCGAGTGGTTAGTTCTCCCTGTATTCCATGAGAGCTAAACTTGCTAATCAGTCTCCCATGGGGAACCTTGTCGAATGCCTTACTGAAGTCGATATAGATCACATCTACTGCTCTGCCCTCACCAATTTTCTTTGTTACTTCTTCAAAAAACTCAATCAAGTTTGTGTGGCATGATTTCCCACGCACAAAGCCATGTTGACTATCCCGAATCAGTCCTTGTCTTTCCAAATACATGTACATCCTGTCCCTCGGGATTCCCTCCAAAAACTTGCCCACCACCGAGGTCAGGCTCACCGGTCTATAGTTCTCTGGCTTGTCTTTACCGTCCTTCTTAAACAGTGGCACCACGTTTGCCAATCTCCAGTCTTCCAGCACCTCATCTGTGACTATCGATGATACAAATATCTCAGCAAGAGGCCCAGCAATCACTTCTCCAGATTCCCACAGAGTTCTCGGGTACACCTGATCAGGTCCTGGGGATTTATCCAGCTTTAACTGTTTCAAGGCATCCAGCACTTCCTCCTCTGTAATCTGGACATTTTGCAAGATGTCACCATCTATTTCTCTACAGTCTATATTTAGATTTAGATTTAGATTAGATTACAGTGTGGAAACAGGCCCTTCGGCCCAACAAGTCCACACCGACCCGCCGAAGCGAAACCCACCCCTACCCCTACATTTACCCCTTACCTAACACTACAGGCAATTTAGTATGGCCAATTCACCTGACCCTGCACATCTTTGGATGGTGGGAGGAAACCGGAGCACCAGGAGGAAACCCACGCAGACACGGGGAGAACGTGCAAACTCCACACAGTCAGTCGCATGAGGCGGGAATTGAACCCGGGTCTCTGGCGCTGTGAGGCAGCAGTGCTAACCACTGTGCCACCGTGCCGCCCACATCCTTTTCATATCCTTTTCAACAGTAAATACTGATGCAAAATATTCATTTAGTATCCCCCCCATTTTCTGTGGCTCCACACAAAGGCCGCCTTGCTGATCTTTGAGAGGCCCTATTTTCTCCCTAGTTACCCTTTTGTCCTTAATATATTTGTAAAAACCCTTTGGATTCTCCTTAATTCTATTTGCCAATGCTATCTCATGTCCCCGTTTTGCCCTCCTGATTTCCCTCTTAAGTATACTCCTACTTTCTTTATACTGTTCTAAGGATTCACTCGATCTATCCTGTCTATACCTGACATATGCTTCCTTCTTTTTCTTAACCAAACCCTCAATTTCTTTAGTCATCCAGCATTCCCTATACCTACCAGCCTTCCCTTTCACCCTGACAGGAATATACTTTCTCTGGATTCTTGTTATCTCATTTCTGAAGGCTTCCTATTTTCCAGCCATCCCTTTACTTGCGAACATTTACCTCCAATCAGCTTTCGAAAGTTCTTGCTTAATACTGTCAAAATTGGCCTTTCTCCAATTTGAACTTCAACTTTTGGATCTGGTTTATCGTTTTCCATCACTATTTCGAAATGAATAGAATTATGGTCGCTAGCCCCAAAGTGCTCCCCCACTGACACCTCAGTCACCTGCCCTGTCTTATTTCCCAAGAGTAGGTCAAGGTTTGCACCTTCTCTAGTAGGTACATCCACATACTGAATCAGAAAATTGTCTTCTACACACTTAAGAAATTCCTCTCCATCTTAACCTTTAACACTATCGCAGTCCCAGTCAATGTTTGGAAAGTTAAAATCCCCTACCATGACTCCCCTGTTATTCTTACAGATAGCTGAGAACTCTTTACAAGTTTGTTTCTCAATTTCCCTCTGACTGTTGGGGGGGTCAATAATACAATCCCAATGAGGTGATCATCCCTTTCTTATTTCTCAGTTCCACCTAAATAACTTCCCTGGATGTATTTCCGGGAATATCCTCCCTCTGCACAGCTGTAATGCTATCCCTTGTCAAAAATGCAACTCCCCCTCCTCTCTTGCCTCCTTTTCTATCCTTCCTGTAGCATTTGTATCCTGGAACATTAGGCTGCCAGTCCTGCCATCCCTGAGCCATGTTTCCGTAATTGCTATGATATGCCTGTCCCATGTTCCTAACCATGCCCTGAGTTCATCTGCCTTCCCTGTTAGGCCCCTTTGCATTGAAATAAATGCAGTTCAATTCATTAGTCCTACCTTGTCCCTGCCTGCCCTGACTGTTTGACTCACTTCTGTTCTCAACTGTACCCTTCTCAGATCGATCTCTTTCCTCACTATCTCCCTTGGTCCCACCCCCCCCCCCCACCTTATTAGTTTAAATCCTCCCAAGCAGTTCTAGTAAATTTCCCTGCCAGTATATTAGTCCCCTTCCAATTTAGGTGCAATCCGTCCTTCTTGTACAGGTCATTTCTACCCTAAAAGAGATTCCAATGATCCAAAAATGTGAATCCCTTTCCCATACACCAGCTCCTCAGCCATACATTCATCTGATGTATCCTCCTATTCCTGCCCTCACTAGCTCGTAGTGAGTAATCCAGATTTTTCTGCTCTCAAGGATCTGCTTTTTAAATTCCTGCCTAACTCTCTGTAATCTCCCTTCAGAGTCTCAATCTTTTCCCTTCCAATGTCGTTGGTTCCAATGTGGACAATGACCTCCTGCTGGCGCCTCTCCCCCGTGAGAACATTCTGCACCCTCTCTGAGACATCTTTGATCCTGGTACCAGGGAAACAACACACCATTCTGCTTTTTCTCTGCTGGCCACATAAATGTCTGTCTGTACCTCTGACTACAGAATCCCCTAACACAATTGATCTCTTGGAAGCCGACGTATCCCTCGTTTCATTAGAGCCAGTCTCAACACCAGAAACTTGGCTGTTCGTGCTATGTTCCCCTGAGAATCCATCACCCCCTACATTTGAAATGGGTAAGGTCCTTGAGAATGTGGCTGAACAAAGAGACCTTGAAGTGCATGTTCATAGCTCCTTGAAAGTAGAGTTGCAGGTAGATAGAATAGTGAAGAAGGTGTTTGGCGTGCTTTTCTTTATTGGTCAGAATATTGAGTACAGGAGTTGTGAGGTCATGTTGCGGCTGTATAGGATATTGGTTAGGCCACTTTTGGAATATTGCGTGCAGTTCTGGTCTCCGTCCTATCGGAAGAATGTTGTGAAACTTGTATGAGTTCAGAAAAAGTTTACAAGGATGTTGCCAGGGTTGGACAATTTGAGCTATAGGGAAAGGCTGAACAGGCTGCGACTGTTTTCCCTGGAGCGTCGAAGGCTGAGGGGTGACCTTCTAGAGGTTTATAAAATCATGAGACGCATGGATAGGATAAATAGACAAGGCCTTTTCCCTGGGGTGGGGAAGTCCAGAATTAGAGGACATAGGATTAGGGTGAGAGGGGAAAGATCTAAAAGAGACCTAAGAGGCAACTTTTTTGCGCAGAGGGTGATGCGCGTATGGAATGAGCTGCCAGAGGAAGTGGTGGAGACTAGTACAATTGCAACATTTAAGAGGATCTGGATGGGTATATGAATAGGAAGGGTTTGGAGGGAAATGGGCCGGGTGCTGGCAGGTGGGACTAGATTGGGTTGGATATCCAGTCGGCATGGACAAGTTGGATCAAAGGGTCTGTTTTTGTGCTGTACATTTCTATGACTCTATGAGACCAAGTCACCAGATACAGCTAAGCTGGACTGAGGTAGCAGCCTAGCTTAATGCCATGTTCTAGTTGAAATGGAATGCACAGCAATGCAGGAAGAGAGTGAATGACCTTCTCTGCTCCTCAAGGGTAAGTGTCACCATTTTCTCTCAGATGCCTCACACTCACAGGGCCACTGTACACTTGAACTCTGCCCTTGTCGTTAATGTAAAATCACCATAGTCCTACCAGACCATAGGGCTGCTCCCTCAGGAGAGACAGAGCAAGTCAACTGGTGTTGATTTAATCTGAGGGTCACCAAGCCTTGGTTCAGGGGGGACATTGAGAAGGAGGTCCTTCAAGGTAACTGCAGCCAGTGTTTGATTTGAATCCATATTTTGGGGTCACTCTTGATTGCAGACTAGAATGCTTCAATGACAATTAGTGCCTCTTTGAGAGGACAAAGAAATAATTCCCTCTTAAGCTGATCTCCTTGCAGAAACGCAGCTTTAATACTAGCTCATTATTCCTCCGAGTATTTGTTACTAACAAAACCAAAAAGATTTTCAAAAATTGCTTTTCCTGCCACAGTAAATCTACCCTTCTGTCTTGATAATCCAGTTTTTCTTCAAAACATTGTGGCACGAGACTTGCTTTATCCTTGTGTCTCATCGAGGGACAGCTTGTTGGTGGTCCATATCCACCTACAAGACAGTACTGGTTGTCCCCTAACTGACACTTCTGTGTGCATCTCAAATTCCATCCGTCTTTGTAGTTCTTTGTTTTCACATCTTTTATTAACTTATGTTTTGGTTTGTTTACAGACACCAAAATTTTCCGATTGCAATGGTTTCTGTCATTGTTAAACTACACCCTCTTTCTTGCTTTCTATCATTTTCTGAATCGAGTTTCTCTTTATAGTTCATGATTTCTTTCAAAGGGCATGTTCGCTTCTGGGCCCACTGTTTGAGCTTATACTGTATTTTCATGCCTTCCATCTTTGTGCTTCATGTTCCCAATCCATGGGCCCAACCTTCTGCCCCTCATCCTGTACAATCAACCAAAATTTAAGTTTTCCACGGATCTTTCTTTCTCTACATATATTTCTCCATTGACTAGCCTCTTTTGATACACATTTGAGTTTGGTACCACCTTTTGACAGTCGTCTTTTGGGACTAATGGCCTCATATTGACCACTACAACTGATCAGACAACCTGACAATTGGACCAGTATGACCCTCATAGCTGTGCAATATTTGGATATGAAAAGCTTCTTGCTCCTCATTACTTTCTGTAACTTCTTAAGAATCTGCAAATTTGTGATCAATACCAAACAGTATTGAAGAATGCACTCAACTAATGTGATTTCCATGCTGTAAAATTATTATTTTTCCTTCTTTACTGGTTCCATTTAGAAGGAAAAAAAAACAGTAGATGCATGGGAACACCACCACCAGCAACCTCACTGGACCTCTCCATTTTTAACCTTCTCTCTTGTAATAAATCATAGCTCCCAAAGTAAAAGTGGTTTCTGATGTCCTTACCTTATATCTTAAGGTCCACCAATATTTTTCTGAGGCTTTGACTTTAAATGAACCCCTCTCTCCCTGCATGCAGTGTATTTAAATATTCTGATAAAGCTTAACTAATTGCAGCCCTTTCCCAGCCTGGGGCCTGATCACTAATTACTAGTGGAACTTTAGGATTCATGCCAAAAGCTTGCTGATAAGAACTATATCCTCCCATCATTTACAATAAATGTGTAGTATATACAGCCCGCACAAGTGCAGATGATAAAATTTTGGCAGATCAGCTAAACTGTAAATTATGAACTATTTTTTCTGTTAATGCGTGGTTCTTTTCACTGACCTCATTGATAAAAGAGTTTTCTGCTGTCCTTTTTGTAAATATTTATGTTCATATTTGCATATATATCTCTGACTTAATCATTAACAAACTCCCACTTATTGTCAGTGAGAAATTTGGCTGGTGTTTCAAGTCTGATCCCTGTCCACTTTTCCATTACCTTATTTAAGGAAAGGCAACAGGCTATTGGTATTATTGCTGGACTGTTAATCCAGAGACCCAGGTAATCATCTGAGCATCTGGCTTTGAATTCTATTACTGCAGATGGTGGGATTTGAATTCAATGAAAATTTCGAATTAGGAGTCTAAAGATAACCATAAATCATTATTGGAAATGTCCATTTGGTTCACTAATACCCTTCAAAAAAAAAGCTCCTTACCTGATCTGGTCCCTACATGTGACCCAAGACCCACGACAATGTCATGATCAATGAATGCAGTCTAGTCAGCAATGTCCTCATCCCATGAATGAATAAAAAAGGTCACAATTATTTTCCTGTCTTTGCATTATTATTGACAGACAAGTTGCCAAATGTGCAAAATATAAAATGAATTTCTTTTTCCCTTCATCTTATATATTTAAATCCATGACCACTATTCATTGAAATATCTTGCTAAGGGCAGACTTACTGTAGACTGGGATGGTGTTCTTCAATATTTCTTACATATCCGACAACCATCAATTATCTCTATGAGCTTAATGTACTTCCCAGCCCTTAATCCTGCATACTTTACTAAAAGTTTCAATGTTCTACAAGATGGATGAGATGAGAAAATGGCCTATATTTTTAACACAATTGCCTTTGTCTTCTAAATTTCTATACCCTAATGTCAATCACATTTCTTTAAATTATTTAGTGGAGTGATTATGTTCCATAAAAGGAATACAATATTGTTCCAACTGTGTAAATTGCAGCTGCACAGATTTTCCAAACACCAGAGCTTTGTTGTTTTCTATATCAAATTTCATCAATGTTTTTTTCATTGATGGTCTGCTTAAAAACAAGGATATTTCACTGGACGCTAAATCTATATTAATAAAATGATTGATTCTTACTATTTACATGAAATAATTACTCTTCAAAGATTTTACTGTTATCACTTCCAAACTGATGGAAATCAAATTCATTAATTTTGTTCTGATTCTTTTTACTTAGGGTTGAGCTAACACTTAACCAATGTATTGCATGCAACAGATGTGCACCCACTGCCAAACTGCATAATTGAAAAATTCTGCCACCAATATGTTCATCACTTGACTGAAGCTTCTTGTGATCGATACAATTGATCTTTAATCTGTATCTCCAGCTTCATCCTTCAAATCTTCGGTTTCATGTTTGGTTTTGAGGACTTTACACAGCATATAGGAAATAAAATATTTGCACAGCGACTGCTATCCCATCACTAAGTCACCGTTTATTTATGTGTGCACAGTAAATTGACTCTGACCAACTAGTTCAGAGCCAGTCCTGAGAGTGAAGAGACTCTGATTCTCCTGTCAGCCAGGGTTCCCTGACTGGTTCAGGTTTACAATCCTTATCAAGGATCTCATAGTAAATGAGTACTTGGCCCTTGTTCCAATCACTACATTCCTTCCCCCACTAAATATGAGGATGCAGGTTTTTTTTTCTTGTAGCTGCTTTTGGAATGTGTTTGCCGCAAATCCTGTCCTCCACCTTTGGCTCAGACACAGGCAGCATACACCAGACCATAGCCTGTTTCTTGAGCTCAGAGCGTCTCGGAACAGTTTCCTTTTCTTCCTCAGGCGGTAATGGTATTAAGGTTGCATCCATTTGGACTCTGAAGTTTCTCTGATGCCAGATGCAGGGAGAGAACCCATGGATTCTGACAGCCTTTCTGGCTGTTCTGAGGGGTCAGGTATATTTTGCTCCTGTGCCGTTTGCGAGCTAGTAACTTTCAAGTGATCCACATATTTATTCAGGACTGCCTCACTGACCTGAGCTTGTATGTCATGGGACCTGGCCTTGCATCAACTTCGCCTTGTACCCATCCAGAGCCATTTCCGTGGTTTTGACACCAAAGTTTGTCCCCCGAAGTAAGCTGTCTCTCTTGCTTAGAAGAGGCACGTGGCTGGCATCGGCCATCCTGTGGTTGTTACGTACACATGTACACGCTCACCTCACTCCACCCACCATTCTCACACACAACCCCCACCACACACACATGCCCCCACACACCTTCCCCCCCCTCCATACACACGTCCACACACCTCCCCCTCACACACACATCCATACACACACTCCCCCACACACACTTACACACCCACTCACATCCGCAACTTGTTAGTATCACTCTGAAGTTGCCTGGATGCGTTTAGCTCCAACAACACTCGAGAAATTTGATACCATCCAGGAGAAAGCAGCCAACTTGATTGGCACCACATCCACAAACATACACTCCCTCCAATACTCAGTAGCAGCAGTCTGTACTGTCAAACGAAACTTGTAGGTAGGGTGAGTGAGGTATTCGCATCCCTATCAGAAGAGGTATCTATTGAGCATGAGGAGGTGAAAAAAGCTATCTTAAGTGCATATGAGTTTTTACTAGAAGCCTGTAGACAATGTTTCAGGAATCTAAGAAGGGACCTTGGTCAAACCTATATTGAGTTTGAAAGGATCAAACAGACTAATTTCGATAAGAGCTTTAAAAATTGAGCAAACCTATGATGCCCTTTGAGAGCTGACTATTTTGGCGGAATTCAAAAGTTCATCGCCTGAAGTAGCGCTAACTCATGAGGAAGAGCAGAGAGATAAAATGGCAAAGTTAGCAGCTGATGCGGCTGATGATTATGAACTGGTCCATAAAACACGGTTTGGATTCCAGAATCAATTTCAGTCCACGAGGGATAGAAATTGGGGCAAAGAGAAATCCTCATGTGGAAAGGGAAAGGTAGCTCTCAGTCATAAGATCATAAGGATAACTTACCAAGGGGTAGAAAAAGAAACCCTTGAGGGGGACAAAGAAGTTAAAAAGCTCTGGTGGAGATCCAAGATGGCGGCAGTTTGAGTGGTCTTCTATGCTGGGCTCTGTGCCATACCCCCTGACCAGGTGGACCTTTACCCCCTTTGTTAACCACCCCAGGAGAAAAGCTTGCTAATATAAACTTACTGAACATCTGGAGCTGATAAAATTGTGGTGTGACAGTTTTAAGACCAGAATGAAAACAAATAAAGGAAAGGGGCTGAAAGTACTCCCCTACTGCATTGAGGTGCCTGCAGCCATTGCTCAAACTCCTGGGGTGGCCCCTTTGGATTTAATGGGGCAGTAGCAGTTACTCTCAGAGTTTGCAAAACTCTGAGAAAAGATTGAAGCAGCGGTAGAACCACTATCTGCCATGCTGAAAAAGCATGAGCAGGAAATTTAATTGTTGGACCGTAGAGTAGAGGCATGGAGGAGAGGATCACGGCATCGGAGACTGTGGCAGAGGTCTCAGGAGGAAGGATCCTAATGCTGGAAGACCAGGTTCAGGTCCTTCAAGAGCAAGTGGACAACCTGGAAAATAAAAATAGAAGAAAACCTTATGGCTTTTGGGTCTTCCAGAACATGAGGAAGGCGAACACCTCGTTGGCTTCCTGGAGAAGTGGCTCCAGAACTCTCTGGGGCTGGAGTTGGAGTCGAGCCTGTTGACTGTGGAGCAGGGCCACCAGTTCGCAATGCAAGGTCTGGGTCGGACCTGCACCCCTGCGCAATCCTAGTGTGACGCTTGCATTATAAAGAAAAACAGTTAGTGATTGAAACAGCAAGAAGACCAGGAAGAGATTCACAGGGTTTAATGCATAAAGGCTCAAGCATAATGTTTTTTTTCAGGACTTCTCAGGAGCCATAATTAAGAAGAGAAGGGCATTTGATGTAGTTAAGAGAAAATTAAGGGATCTGAACATTCAATATTCCTTGAGATACCCGGCCATGTTGCATTTCGCTCATTAGGGACGTTAAATAATTTTGATTTTGCAGAAAAGGCAAAGGACTTTGTGAATTCTCTGAATTAAAGGACTCGGGTTGGAGTGTGGGGGAGCATTGTTACAGACAATGGTATGGTTGTTTTTTTATTTTTTATTGCCCCTTCTTTTCTCCTCTCTCCCCTTGTTTTATCCTTATTGGCTTTATACGTACAGCCTTGATGTAAAACTGGAATTATTTCACATATCGGTCAGTTGGATATTATCTGCAGCTTTTTCTTTACTGCTGTCCTTTTGTTTTGGTTATACCTGTGGTTAAAATGTGTGTGTGTGTGTGTGGGGGGGGGGGGGGGGGGGTGTTGGTTGATAAGCATCCATTGTTAACTCTCAGAATACAAATAACAGGTTTTCTTCATCTATGAATTGCCTGGGGCTTGGGCATGGCCTCAGCTAGAGGGAGTTAGAATGGTAGCAAGGATTGGGAGGAGTGCCACCTATGGGCAAGGGGGGAGATCTCCAGTGAATTGGGGGATAGTTGGGTGTTTGCATAAGTTAAATGTAGTGGTTAGTTTTTTAGTTATAGTTTTTATAGGAATAGTTTTTAGACTTTATAGAGTTAATGTCTTTGTCACTTGCCGTATCTCAGATAAACTTCCTTCTCTTGGGAAACCACGGGCTGCCCTGGACGACCATGGCTGGTGATTTGTTCAGGTGGTGCACCTGGAATGTAAAAGGGAGCCATTCCCTCATTAAAAGAAAGAAGGTGCTGTCAAGCCTTAGGAAGGAAAGGGTGGACATCGCCCTGCTGCAAGAGATACATTTAACTGATAAGGAACATCAGAAACTGCAGCAGGGTTGGGCTGGGGCTGGGGGGGTGGGGTTTGTGTGTGTGCTTATGAAAGGTTTATTCTTTCTTCTCCTCTTGCTCTAACAGTAGAGGAGTGGCTATACTGGTAAGAAGGAATCTCCTATTCCAGCTAACTGAGCAAATTAAGGACGAACATGGATGGTTCATCATTCTTAAAGCTCTAAGGTTAGGTAAATTGCCCGTAGTGTTAGGTGAAGGGGTAAATGTAGGGGAATAGGTCTGGGTGGGTTGCGCTTCGGTGTGGACTTGTTGGGCCGAAGGGCCTGTTTCAACACTGTAAGTAATCTAATCTAATCTAATACATGGAGAAGAGTATGGTGTCCTGAATGTGTATTGTGCCCTGGCACACCCTCTTAAATTTCTAATTGATGCAGTCACTAAGTTAATGATCTTGGCTTGTGCTGCATGATCATAGGAGGGGATTTTAATTGCCTAATAGATCCCGAGATTGACAGGGTGCCAAGGGGCCCGGCAGGTGCGCCCGCACAATCTAAGCAGTTGGTGGACATGTGTGAGGAGTTGGGATTAGTGGATGTATGGAGGCACCTCCACTCTAATGGAAGAGACTTTACTTTCTATTCCAACCCACACTAGTGCCATACACGAATTGACATGTTTTTTATGCCATCGGATTGTTTGGACAAAATTTGGCGTGCCAAATAAGGGGTAAATGTAGGGGTATGGGTGGGTTGCGCTTCGGCGGGTCGGTGTGGACTTGTTGAACCGAAGGGCCTGTTTCCACACTGTAATGTAATCTGTAAAAAAAAAAATTGGGAATATAACTGTCTTGGACCATGGATGCATGACACTGGCGCATGGACCCATTCCTATCAAGAGATAGCAAATTTGTTGAGTACATCACAAGAGAGTTCAGGGTCTTCTGGGATATCAACTCGGGTATGGCCAATAATCTGGCAATACTTTGGGAGGTCACTAAGGCATATTTACGATTATTTCGTATTCAACGACTAGAAGGAGGCAGAGGGAGGAGCAACAAAGGATGCTGGAGACCCGGCTGCAGATAGTTGAGGAAGTATAATAGGCCCTCTTTGGTCAAGCTGCAGTGGGTCACGGCCCTCCGGGCGGCTCTCAGCTCATTGCGCACACAGGTGGCAAAAAGTGGTCTCCTTTGCTAAACAAAGACTGTTCAAATTTGGAGATAAGCCAGATACATATCTGGCGAGAAAGAAAAATGCTTCCCAATCTATTATGTCTGTTTAAGAGAAGGCTGGCACAGTTACCCATGAGTTGATCTTCTTCAATTCACGGTAACCATGCCAGCCTTCTCTTAACTCTGTGAAGTCTTCCCTAAATTTATGTCGGTTGGAGGGAGGTGAACATGGTGCAGCAAGAATGCTGTCCTTTTTTGAGAACCTGGACCTCAGTATAAACATGGAACAGGTTTTCCTGTTGAATGCGTCTATGACAGTACAGGAAGTACAGAAAGCAATAAAGCATCTCCAGGGTGGCAAAGCACAGGGGCCAGATGGATTCCCAAGTGAATTCTATAAGAAATTCATTAATGTGTTGGTGGACCCATTTCTGGGGATGTTTAGGTATTCTTATACCCAGGATTGTCTGCTGTCCTCTCTTAGGGAGGCTAATATCGCCCTCATTTTAAAGAAGGGGAAAGACCCCAAAGAATGTGGTTCATACAGACTAATTTCACTGTTGAATGAAGATTTTAAAATTCTATCCAAGATGCTGGCCCTGTTGTTGGAAAAGGTGTTGCCCTATATTATTAAAGAAGGTCAGACGCGTTTTATCAAGGGCTGAAGCTCCCCCAGCAATATCAGGAGGGTACTGAACATAGTGCAGGTTTGCCAGCAAAGATTGATCCTGGGTTTAGTGGTCTCCCTAGACCCAGAAAAGGCGTTTGACTGGATAGAATGACCGTACCTGTTTGGGGTCCTAGAGCACTTTGGTCTGGGCAGAACCTTTGCCAGATGGGTGGCCGTATTGTATAATGATCATAAGGTGGCGGTCATCACAAACGGCACTAAGTCAGATAACTTTAATATTGGGAGAGGTAGTGGACAGGGGCGTTCTCTTTCATCACTGTTATTTACCTTGGCAATTGAGCCGTTAGCTGAGGCTATCAGGAGGGATCCAGAAATAGTGGTGCCAAGGATGGGAAGGGGGAGCATAAAATCACCCTATTTGCTGAAGATGTCCTTTAGTTCTTGGCCAGTCTGGAGGAGTCCGTTCCTCGATTTATTCAAACAATTAATTTATTTGGCAGTTTTTTGGGCTACAGGATCAACTTTACAAATTTGGAAGTCATGCCGGTGGGGAGGATTAATGGAGGTGGTCTGATCTAATGGATGGAATGCAGTTCCTGTTTAGAAGGTCATCAAAAGCTGTTTAAAGCTAACTATGTACAACTATTGGAGAGAATAAAGCAGGATATGAGGCGGTGGGAGGGATTGCCGTTATCATGGTTAGGCAGAATAGTCCTGATTAAAATGAATGCTCTTCCTTGCCTGTTGGACTCCATGAGAATGCTCCTGTTGTTGCTACCCAGATGAGTATTAGGGAGGCTCAATGGTTGACTAGGTTCTTTTATTTGCTGTCGCAGGTACCCCCTAATTAAATTTACCAAATTGCAGCTTTTTCAGGGTGAGGGAGGGTTGGATCTTCCGGACTTGAACAGATATCAAATAACCGTCCTGTTAGCATGTTTTGATGACTGGGTACAGGGGGATTCGGAGGTGATTTGGCTTGACGTTGAAGCCTCGCAGTTGAGGTGTCCCCTAGTTAATCTATTATTTATGAATAGGATTGAATCTGTGACCGAGCAATGTAAGAGCCCAATCATTTTGAATATGCTGAAAGCCTGGAGGGTAATGAGGCAAGATGAGGGCAGTTGGCTTAAGACCTTGCCGTTTACCCCGTTGGTGGGAGCCCAAGGTTTTAACTCTGGCTTTAAGTTATTGGAGAATAAGGGAATCTCTTGTTCGGGAGATTTATTCAAGGAGGAGGTCTTTATGTCATTTAGAGCTGAAAATGTGTTGCTGGAAAATGCAGCAGGTCAGGCAGCATCCAAGGAACAGGAGAATCGACGTTTCGGGCATAAGCCCTTCTTCAGGAATCTTTTCGACGTTTCGGGCATAAGCCCTTCTTCAGCATCTCTGATCTCCAGCATCTGCAGTCCTCACTTTCTCCCTTATGTCATTTAGCCAACTAAGTCAGGAATATGGATTAGGAGAAAGCGAGGTCTGTAGATACTGGAGATCAGATTTGAGAGTGTGTTGCTGGAGAAGCATAGCAGGCCAGGCAGCATCCGAGGAGCAGGAGAATCAATGTTTCGGACATAAGCCCTTCATCAGGAACGTTGATTCTCCTGCTCCTCGGATGCTGCCTCATCTGCTGTGCTTTTTCAGCAACACACTCTCAACAGGAATATGGATTGTCTAACAAGGACCTTTTCGGTACTTTCAGGTAAAAGATTATATACAGAGGAATACCACGCTCTTGGTCAGTTTTACAAGTCAGACATGGGGAAAAGAGTGCTCGAGTGTATGGGTGCTCTTTTCGTTAGTACTTTGCATCATTTACAGAAGGGATGTGTCTTAGGGGATGTGGAGGGACTCTGCAGGACATGGAATCAAGAGCTAGGAGAGGATATCTCATTGGAGGTATAGGAAGATATATGGGAAAATAGAGTCAGAGAGATGTACAGCTTGGAAACAGACCCTTCGGTGCAACCCGTCCATGCCAACCAGTTATCCCAACCCAATCTAGTCCCACCTGCCAGCACCAGGCCCATATCCCTCCAAACCCTTACTATTCATATACCCATCCAAATGCCTCTTAAATGTTGCAATTGTACCAGCCTCCACCACATCCTCTGGCAGCTCCTTCCAAATACATACCACCCTCTGCATGAAAAAGTTGCCCCTTAGGTCGGTTTGATATTTTTCCCCTCTCACCCGACCCCAGGGAAAAGACTTTGTCTATTTATCCTATCCATGCACCTCATAATTTTGTAAACCTCTATAAGGTTACTCCTCAGCCTCCGATGCTCCAGGGAAAACAGCCGCAGCCTGTACAGCCTCTCCCTGTAGCTCAAATCCTCCAACCCTGGCAACATCCTTGTAAATCTTTTCTGAACCCTTTCAAGTTGCACAACATCTTTCTGATAGGAAGGAGACCAGAACTGCACGCAAGATTCCAACAGTGGCCTAACCAATGACCTGTACAGCCGCAACATGTCCTCCCACCTCCTGTACTCAATATTCTGACCAATAAAGGAAAGCATACCAAACACCTTCTTCACTATCCTATCTACCTGCGAGTCCACTTTCAAGGAGCTATGAACCTGCACTCCAAGGTCTCTTTGTTCAGCCACACTCCCTAGGACCTTACCAGTAAGTGTATAAGTCCTGCTAAGTTTTGCTTTTCCAAAATACAGCACCTTGCATTTATCTGAATTAAACTCATCTGCCACTTCTCAGCCCATTGGCCCATCTGGTCCAGATCCTGTTGTAATCTGAGGTAACCCTCTTCGCTGTCCACTACACCTCCAACTTTGGTGTCATCTGCAAACTTACTAACTGTACCTCTTATGCTCGCATCCAAATCATTTATGTAAATGACAAAAAGGAGAGGGCCCAGCACCAATCCTTGTGGCACTCCACTGGTAACAGGCCTCCAGTCTGAAAAACAACCCTCCACCACCACCCTCTGTCTTCTACCTTTGAGCCAGTTCTGTATCCAAGTGGCTAGTTCTCCCTGTATTCCGTGAGATCTAACCTTACTAATTAGTCTCCCATGAGGAACCTTGTCGAACGCCTTACTGAAGACCATATAGATCACATCTACTACTCTGCCTTCATCAATCTTCTTTGTTGCTTCTTCAAAAAACTCAATCAGGTTTGTGAAACATGATTTCTCACGCACAAAGCCATGTTGACTATCCCGAATCAGTCCTTGCCTTTCCAAATACATGTACATCCTGTCCCTCAGGATTCCCTCCAAAAACTTGCCCACCACCGAGGTCAGGCTCACCGGTCTATAGTTCCCTGGCTTGTCTTTACCGTCCTTCTTAAACAGTGGCACTACGTTTGCCAACCTCCAGTCTTCTGGCACCTCACCTGTGACTATCGATGATAAAAATATCTCAGCAAGAGGCCCAGCAATCACTTCTCTAGCTTCCCACAGAGTTCTCGGGTACACCTGATCAGGTCCTGGGGATTTATCCATCTTTAACTGTTTCAAGACATCCAGCACTTCCTCCTCTGTAATATGGACATTTTGCAAGATATCACCATCTATTTCCCTACAGTCTATATCTTCCACATCCTTTCCACAGTAAAAACTATGCAAAATATTCATTTATTATCGTCGGTGGCACAGTGGTTAGCACTGCTGCCTCACAGCACCGGAGACCGGGGTTCAATTCCTGCCTCAGGCGACTGACTGTGTGGAGTTTGCACGTTCTCCCCTTGTCTGCGTGGGTTTCCTCTGGGTGCTCCGGTTTCCTCCCACAATCCAAAGATGTGCTGGTCAGGTGAATTGGCCATGCTAAATTGCCCGTAGTGTTAGGTAAGGTGTAAATGTAGGGGTATGGGTGGGTTGCGCTTCGGCGGATCGGTGTGGACTTGGTGGGCCGAAGGGCCTGTTTCCACACTGTAATGTAATCTAATCTAAAATCTAATCTCGCCCATTTTCTGTGGCTCCACACAAAGGCTGACTTGCTGATCTTTGAGAGGCCCTATTCTCTCCCTAGTTACCCTTTTGTCCTTAATATATTTGTAAAAACCCTTTGGATTCTCCTTAATTCTATTTGCCGAAGCTATCTCATGTCCCCGTTTTGCCCTCCTGATTTCCCTCTTAAGTATACTCCTACTTTCTTTATACTGTTCTAAGGATTCACTCGATCTATCCTGTCTATACCTGACATATGCTTCCTTCTTTTTCTTAATCAAACCCTCAATTTCTTTAGTCATCCAGCATTCCTTATACCTATCAGCCTTCCCTTTCACCCTGACAGGAATATACTTTCTCTGGATTCTTGTTATCTAATTTCTGAAGGCTTCCCATTTTCCAGCTGTCCCTTTACCTGCGAACATCTGCCTCCAATCAGCTTTCGAACGTTCTTGCCTAATATCCTCAAAATTGGCCTTTCTCCAATTTAGAATTTCAACTTTTAGATCTGGCCTATTCTTTTCCATCACTATTTTAAAACAAATGGAATTATGGTCGCTGGCCCCAAAGTATTCTCCCACTGACACCTCAGTCATCTGCCCTGCCTTATTTCCCAAGTGTAGGTCAAGTTTTGCACTTCTCTCGTCGGTACATCCACATACTGAATCGGAAAATTGTCTTGTACACACTTAAGAAATTTCTCTCCATCTAAACCTTTAACACTATGGCAGTCCTAGTTGATGTTTGGAAAGTTAAAATACCCTACCATAACTACCTTATTATTCTTACAGACAGTTGAGATCTCCTTACAAGTTTGTTTCTCAATTTCCCTCTGACTGTTGAGGGGTCTATAATACAATCCCAATAAGGCGATCATCCCTTTCTTATTTCTCAGTTCCACCCAAATAACCTCCTTGGATGTATTTCCGGGAATATCCACCTTCAGCACAGCTGTAATGCTATCCCTTTTCAAAAATGCAACTCCCCCTCCTCTCTTGCCTCCCTTTCTATCCTTCCTGTAGCATTTGTATCCTGGAACATTAAGCTGCCAGTCCTGCCTATCCCCTGAGCCATGTTTCCGTAATTGCTATGATATCCCAGTCCCATGTTGCTAACCAGGCCCTGAGTTCATCTGCCTTCGCTGTTAGGTCCTTGCATTGAAATAAATGTAGTTCAATTCATTAGTCCCACCTTGTCCCTGCCTGCCCTGACTGTTCTCAGCTGTACCCGTCTCAGATTGATCTCTTTTCTCACTATCTCCCTCGGTCCCACCTCCCCACCTTACTAGTTTAAATCCTCCCAAGCAGTTCTAGCAAATTTCCCTGCCAGTATATTAGTTCCCTTCCAATTTGGGTGCAATCCGTCCTTCTTGTACAGGTCACTTCTACCCCAAAAGAGATTCCAATGATCCAAAAATGTGAATCCTTCTCCCATACACCAGCTCCTCAGCCATGCATTCATCTGCTCTATCCTCCAATTCCTGCTCTCACTAGCTCGTAGCACTGGGAGTAATCCAGATATTACTACCCTTGAGGACCTCCTTTGTAAATTTCTGCCTAACTCTCTGTAATCTCCCATCAGAATCTCAATCTTTTCCCTTCCAATGTCGTTGGTTCCAATGTGGACAATGACCTCCTGCTTGTCCCTCTCCCCCGTGAGAACATTCTGCACCCTCTCTGAGACATCCTTGATCCTGGCAGCAGGGAAACAACACACCATTCTGCTTTTTCTCTGCTGGCCACAGACACGTCTGTCTATACCTCTGATTGCAGAATCCCCTAACACAATTGATCTCTTGGAAGCCGACATACCCCTCGTTGCATTAGAGCCATGTATATGTAAGGAAAATTTCAGTATGTAACAAAGCACAGGCCAAGCAATTGAAAGGGCTCATATGGCACCAGAAAGACTCAGCTAAATTCAAGAGAGGAGCATCACTAGGGTGTCTCATAGTAAAATTAGTTTCAGCACTCTCACACACTGCTATTGGTCATATTGTAAGATCCAGAAATATTGGAGTGTTATAGTAAGGGAGTTGAAGGACATCCTGGAGATCGAAGTTAAACCGGATCTGGTATTTCTTCTTCTGGCGTTGCCAAATTTGCCCTCTCTCGGGAAACACGGGAAGAGATTGTGTGACATTCTTATCCACTGTGCAAGGAAGAATATTTTAATGAATTGAACGCTGGAAAAACCACCAGGTCTCATGGGGTGGCATAGGCTGGTGATGGAGCATCTCCCCAAGACTACTCCACAAATATATTGTACTACAAAACGGAGCAGTTTTACAAGATGTGGTGGCACTTTCTAAATTATATTAATACAGACTTATCAGCAATATTAATTAGGGCTGGGGGAAGCCATGGGAATCATGCTGGGTGCCAGTGGGGCCCATGGAAAAGACTACGGGTACAATGACTGGTGGTCCCGGGGACGGGAGCCTCGGTGGATGTGTGATGTGTGAAATAGAATAGAGTAGTGTGATATAATTTAATTTAAGTTAATTTGAATTCAGCTTAGTTTTTTTAAATTTAATTTGTTTGTAGTTTAGTTTAAGTTAAGTAGATACATTTGTTCTGGTAGAATAGTAGGTAGTTCATTATTAATAGTATCGTGATATGACAGTGTTGTACTGCCTCTACTTTTCTGTATTTTGATATTATTCTTATTTGTACAAAGATGTTCTGTAAATGATTTGAAAACGCTTCTAATAAAAATATTTATTAAAAAAATGTCCGATATTTTCACTGTGATAAATCACAATGTTGGTGGGCTAGGAGAAAGCCAGATGTAGAAAAACCAGACAAGCCTGGAAGTTTTGTTGGACTAGTAACAAAACGCACAAGGGAAGTTAGACAACTGCCTCAGAGTGTACGAGATAATCAGAGGTTTGTTAAGGAGGAAGTGCTAGATGTGTTTAAAAAATATACATGCAAGGGTAAAGTTTATTCACATAGTAGGTAAGGGGGTTACAATATTAAAGGACACAGGATTCTGTCAGTCTGCGATGCTGAAGGATGAGGAGATATGTACTCCTGAGGGACTATTGCCAGAAAAGGTACTGGTAACAGAAATCCATGGTGAGACATAAAGCATTGAAATTATGTAAAGTGAGGCTAGAGAGTACAGAGAAGAGTGGAAAATTTGTGGTAGGACACAAACTCTTAGCTCCAGGAATGCAATTTGCCCTTCCAAATGATATAGCTGCCTACTGTAGTTGAAAAGCCAGTGGAGGTGCAGGCAACTGAAAAAATGAAGGATGCTTATCCACGAATTCTCCCAGATTGTGTGATCACAAGATCCACAGAGGCTCAAGTTGAAGCAGGAGAGATCAAGAGGCACAGATAAGGAAACTGACATGCCTTTATCTGAGACCTTATTTCATCAGGTAAGTGGGACAGAGCAGGAGCAATTAGGTAAATGTGCAAGTATCTTTAGCTCTGCTACGCTTGTTGAGTTGCAGCAGAAAGATGAGAAGTTAAAACAGTTTTATCAAAAGGCATTTACAGAGAAGGAGAGTGAATGCATCCCTGTGTGTTTAGATTAGATTAGATTACATTCGATTAGATTACATTACAGTGTGGAAACAGGCCCTTCGGCCCAACAAGTCCACACCGACCCGCCGAAGCGAAACCCACCCATACCCCTATATTTACCCCTTACCTAACACTACGGGCAATTTAGCATGGCCAATTCACCTGACCCTGCACATCTTTTGGACTGTGGGAGGAAACCGGAGCACCCGGAGGAAACCCACGCAGACACGGGGAGAACGTGCAAACTCCACACAGTCAGTCGCCTGAGGCGGGAATTGAACCCGGGTCTCAGGCGCTGTGAGGCAGCAGTGCTAACCACTGTGCCACCGTGCCGCCCACAACAAATGATTATTCAACAAATGATATGTTAATGAGGAAATGGAGACCATCACACATTCAAACAGATGAGAAATGGGCATAGATTCATCAAATTGTTTTGTCAGTAGGGTACAGAAAGGATGTGCTGCGAGTGGCGCATGAGCTACCACTTGGAGGTCATTTCGGTGTGAGGAAAACAGGCTAAAATACAAAGACATTTTTACTGGCTTGGACTACACAAGGATGTCGTTGAACTTTGCCAGATGGACGTGTCATACATGGCAGCTAATTGGAAAACCACAGACAGTGATAAAACCTGCACCTTTCATATCTATTCCAGCATTTGAGGAACCTTTCACTAGAGTCTTGATTGATTGTGTAAGTCCCCTGCCTCAATCAAAAAGTGGGAATAAGCATTTATTAACAGTCATGGATGTATCAACTAGATTTCCAGAGGCAATCCCATTACGCAACATCACAGCTAAAAGTCATTGTAGAGAATTACTTAAATGTTTTATTCAGTATGGGCTACCAATAGAGATTCAGTCAGCTCAAGGACCAAACTTCAAATCCAAACTATTCAAGGATGTTATGGATAACTTGGGAATAAAGCAATTCAAATCTACTGCGTACCATCCAGAATCACAGTGAGTGCTAGAGAGATGGTATAAAACACTATATACCATTTTGAGGGCTTATTGTCAGGATTGTCCAGATGATTGGAATAAGGTAGTTCCATTTGCGATCAAAGATGCCCCAAATGAATCGACTTAAATTCAGTCCATTTGAGTTAATCTTTGGGCATGAAGTTAAAATTGATTAAGGAGAAATTAATAAGTCATAATTCAGAGACCACCCATTTGGACTATGTGTCAAATTTTAGAGTACAATTAAATAGAGCTGGAGAGTTGGCTAGACAGCATTTAAAAGTATCACAGTATGCAATGAAAAAGAAAGCAGATAAGAAATCACAAAATTGCAATTTTGCAATTGGGGGTCAGGTACTGGTGTTACTTCCAGTTACAGGTGGGCCTTTAAAAGCAAGGTTTAGTGGACCTTATCAATTCAAGAGGAAAGTGATTGAGGTGAACTACTTGGTAAGGACTCCAGACAGGAAGAAATCTCACAGGCTGTGTCATGTGAATATGTTCAAAAGGTATTTTGGTAGGGAAGGAAAGCAAGAGGAGAAGGTGTTGATGATTACAGCACAGCAGGAAGAACCAGGTTCAGAGGATTCTGAATTGGACATCCCTCAAATCAAATTGGACAAGGGGGAAGTTGTCAAAAATTGGGATAAATTATTGAGTTACTTTCCACAAGAAAATTTAAATGACTTGAAAGACTTATTATGATCATATGGGAGATTTGCGGAAATAAACTGGGAAGTTACTAACCTAATTGTGCATGGTGTAGAGATAGGAGCTGCTGCTCCGATTAAGCAACATCCTTTTCGGCATAGCCCTCTAAAGTTGGCACAGGTTCAGAAGGAGATAGAGTGCAAGGTCCAAGATGGCATAATCAAAGTGTGTTACAGTGACTGGAGCTCACCCATAGTCATGGTGCCAATGCCAGATGGTACCCAACGATTACATGTGGACTATCACAAAGTCAGTGCTGTTACAAAGACTGATGCATATCCAATTCCATATCCACACGATTGGAGGACTGTATAAAAAAGTGGACAAGCAACATACATTTCTAAGTTGGACTTGCTCAGAGGCTACTAGCAAGTACCTCTGTCAGAGAGAGCAAAGGCAATTTTGGCTTTTGTAATGCCAAATAGACTATATCAGTTCAAAGTCATGCCATTTGGTATGAAAATCGCTCCAGCCACATTTCAGAGACTGACTAATAAGATCATTGCCAGGCTACCCAACTGTTTGGTGTATATTGATGACCTGGTGATTTTTAGTCACTCATGGAAAGAACATTTACAGCATTTATTGGACTTGTTTGATCAACTTCAGGAGGCAGGCTTAGTGGTAAACCAAGCTAAAAGTGAATTTGCCAATGCCCTAGTCACTTTCCTGGGCCATGCTATTGGACATGCACAGGTTGTCCCATTGGATTTGAAAACAAAAGTAATTGAGGAATTTTCCACATCATCAACAAAAAAAAAACAATATTATAGTTCCTGGGGTTGAGTAGATTTTAATGATTAGGGTGGCATGGTGGCTCAGTGGTTAGCACTGCTGCCTCACAGCACCTGGGACCAGGGTTCAATTCCCACTTCAGGCAACTGTCTGTGTGGCGTTTGCGCATTCTCCCAGTGTCTGCATGGGTTTCCTCCGGGTGCTCTGGTTTCCTCCCACAATCCAAAGATATTCAGGTCAGGTGAATTGGCCATGCTAAATTGTCCATATTGTTAGGTGCATTAGTCAGAGGTAAATATAGAGTAGGGGAATGGGTCTGTGTGGGTTACTCTTCAGAGGGTCAGTGTGGACTTGTTGGGCCGAAGGGCCTGTATACATTCTGTAGGGTATCTAATCCAACTGGACCACTTCTGTTTACTCTTAGGGGACAAGATGCACAGGTGGTAACCTTCACGCTGTTTACTGCCCTCTGAATTGTAGGGGGTGGTACAGTTCTAGCAAGCCATAAACCTTGCAGAAATCCCACGGGATCTTGCTTGCGAAGTTGCATCTTGATTACTGTTAATCAACATGGAACACTGAAACAGGCAAAAAAATCAGATAGTAATACTCTGGCTATAATTACAGCCTTTTAGTCAGAGATCAGAATGGTTTGCATGAACTGGCTGAGGATCTCAGTGATTACACAAATATAGTTAGCCTCCTTAATACTGGGGAAGATGCAAAGCAAGGACCTATGCATATCTCTTGTCGACCAGGCATCCTGCACTAGAACGAAGTCGCTTTCTTATTTTGGGTCAAGTTAACTTCTGTCAATTGAATCTATCATTCCTCATAGGTCTTTCCCAGCCAATCCTGTCTGAATTTCTCAGCAAATCATGGAGTGGGGCAGCCAACTGTGCAGAGCTTTGTGTAAACCTCCTGTAGGAGCCAAATAGACAAGGAACCACTGCAGTTCATTCTCTATTTTAGACTTGCACCATTCCTGTACTGCTTGGATTTTCTTATCGTCAGAAGTAATGCTTTCCTTGGCAATAAAGTGCTCCAGATATCATAGTTTAACCCTGAAAAGTTCGCACTTCTTTAACTGCAGCATGTGGGCTATGGCAGTTTCTAATCTTGCAAGGGTCTCCACACATACCAAAGTAAAGATGAGTGTGTTGTCCAGATATGGAATGAGGGGTTGAATATTGAAGTTGCCAAAGACACACATTAAAGTGGTAGGGCATTATAGAGCCCAAACGGCATTATTGTGTGTTCATAAAAGCCACTGGGGCCTGTTCAACACTTAGTCTTTTAATGTCTTGTTCGTGCATGGGTAACTGGTTACAGCTGCAGGCCAAATTGAGATCACGGAAATTGATTGCATCTTTGATAACATGCAATGCTTCCTGAATCCTACATAGAAGATAAACATCTTCATGACTTGAGTACCTGGTAATTGATAGACATCTTCGATTTTCCAGTTTTCTTCTTTTTGAAGGTTAATGGGGAGACATACAGACTTGATTCAACTCATGACATGTTGCTCCAAAGATGTCTGCAGATAGTCCTAGACTGCAAGTCTGTGGTAAGGAACCTTCATTAAATGGTCATCTAGCATAACAATCCTGTGGCTTATCAGATCACAGTGACCAATGACTTTATTTTGGTTAAAGAAAGTATCTTGTAATTGGTGAGATTAGAAACAAGCTACTTCCACTGGATCACTTCCAATTTGTAAATGTGCATCTTTAAAATGAGGTTAGAGATGCACCCTCCAGTCAGTCTACTATCACAACAGTGGCAATTTTAAAGACACATATGGATGTTCTTTGTTGGAGATAAACATCTTTTTACTGAACTTGATCATCTGCGTGGATAACCTACCCTTTTCTTCCACAGTGACAAGGGTGTCTCCCAGAGTTACACTACGTAGAAACTCTGCTACATGTGACACATGATACTCCAGCAAGGTCTGATTTTATGCAGTTGGCGACAGCTGGCATGAGCTTCGAAGGACAATGATGGTGCAAAGAGGTAAAAAGAAGTTCAATTTCCTGCTACGTGAACAATTTTAGGGTCCTGTACAGGCTGAAATACCTTAGTTGCATGAGGCAAGGTCAAAGACTCTTGTGCCCTGTCTACCAAATCTTATAATGTACTGCTCACAACAGTAACCATACTTGTTTTCCAGGATTTTACCCAGATTCAACCCCAACATCACAGGTATTCTCAACTTCCTTGCTTCCATTACATTATCGATCATGTCACAAACTACCAGAAACCACAGGCTATGAAAAGTGTGATTGAGGACAGGCAGGGAGAGCTCAATGTAGCTCTGATAGGGGATATCCAGAGCCTGTGAGGCAAACCTAATCAGTGAAGAGATCAGTAAGCTTGCACTTCTCAGCAAGATGTTGATGGAAAAACTAGTGAGTACTGGTTGACACCTCCAACCTTATGCCAAGTAGGCATGTTTATTACGTGCCAAATTTCACTCCCTCTGGAGGACAAGTTCCTATCTTTCTACATATGGTCGTGTCTCTTACTGTAGGAACCTCCAAGCTCCCCACCCTCTCTCCCTAGCTCATGGTAAGAAGTCCATGTTTTACGTCTGATGAGAAAGGAGAGCTGGTGCGCTGGATATGGTCTCCGTTCTTTGTGACATTGGTGTTGTTGATGGCAGTCATATTTGAAGTGCCCAGCCCTCTCATAATTCCACCACCTCTTAAGAGCGTCCCTTGGGTGGATCAACCATCGGGCTTACCTTGGAGGTAGGTGTTAAAGGAGTAGGGCTGCACTTGTTATACAGCAATTTGTTTGACCTGCTTCTTCAGCCTGAAGTCTACAACCCCATCCACACTGACAGTTTCTTTCCTGATCTTAGGACCCAATCTTTTCCCATGTTCTTGATGATGTGATCATATGCTTCACAGAACAGTAATTAAGATTTGTCACTATTAAGCCTCCTAAACATCCCTCATTTCTTTTTGCTAGGCAGTCCATCAGTATCCTGTCCCTGATCGATTTGAAGAAGAGATCCAGGAGGACAATGCAATCAAACAACTTCACCAGGTCCTCCCCTTCAGCTTGTTTGCTTTCATAAATCCTCTGCCATAACTGTCAGACTACTGCTGTCCCTAGAAACTCTTGTCAGTACCTCAAAGATTCACTGCTGAATTCTTGGAACATTTGCTCCACTTCCCAGTACTGTACATCCCAAACAGTCTTCCCACAGTGATGTTTCATTATAAATGGTGCCTGCTTAGTCGAACTGAGGCCCATAGATGCCATAAATAGCTGAGCATTCTTAATACAGTCTTCAATTGCTGGATCATCAGGTGTTCCCTGAAATCTGTTTAGGTTCCTACTTATCAGCAAGTAGAATATCTGACCATAAGGACCCTTTCTCTGAAAAATCAAGGGAGTAACTGCCTTGAATATAGCCTAAAGGTCACATCTGTCTGCCAATGTTTGAACCTCCTATGATCCCAAAGCAATTTTAGCCTCCGTCATGGACATTGCCAGTTTCAATTCCTCCACCATCCATTCCATCTTAGAAAAGATCCTTTTCAACTTCATTTGGCATGACTTGCTGCCTGTGCTGTGGTTCTGCTATGTCAAAGATGTAATCTGAGATTTGAAAACATGGACAGAGCAAAGGTCATGAGCAAGGATTCTTTATTCCATTGGTGTCAGGTCAATTCATGTCAAGGAAAATTCATGTCAAACAAGGAACTATTCACAGTATTTAACAAAGGAAGACTGTTGTTTACATGGAGTTGAGGAATGCTCCCTTTTTCCCATCAGGACCAATTACCACCAAAAGCACCCTTTCTTCCAAAGAGGATATATTTCATCATTCTAACTACCCCTCCTTGCCACCTGCTGGTCAAGATCATTGCACAATTGATTTAACAACCCTCATCAGCACCCTCCCTCACCATTGTCACCTGCTGCAGGAAGTCTCATTACATATTCAAAATGGAGGAATCAAATGTGAGTTTTATGAACAGGACTTAGAGAGACAAACCCTAATTGGTGAGATACCATCTCAATTCATAAGTTTAGAAAGGAATATTTGTTGTAGTGACCCAGGATAATCTGCTGGTCTTTAACATCCAAATCATGTAGTACTCAGAAAGCCTCCAAGCCATTTGAGTATTGGTCCAAAGGCTTTCTGTCTGATTGGTTGTTAGCTGGCCAATCTGCAGTAGTTAGTATTTCACAAGTCAACAAATTGAAAAGATGGAGGCAAATGATGCAATCAGTGTACATAGGATGAATGATTTGTTTTTGAGTAGATGCAATCATACAACTATATTCCAGTTTGGGAGGAAAATTAGGGATATCACTTGTTATTTCAAAGATGAAAGTCTCGGTGAATTAGAGGAGCAAAGCAATCTAGAAGTCCGTGTATACTAAGCACTGAATGCTGTGTCACAGGTTAGCAAGGTCCTAATAAAGACAAGCCAAGGACTATTTTGACTTCTAGAGGAGAAGATTTGAGAAGTGGACCAAGTTCTATTCAACTTTGTTTGGATCACACTTGGTGCAGTTTTGATGACCACATCGTAGAAAGGATATTGAGGCAATGGAGATAGCGTAGAAAACAATTACATGGATGACACAAGAAATTCTTGTGTTTATATATTTGAAAATAGAAATCTAAGGAGTGATCTAATAAAGGTCTTTAAAGTTATGAAAATTTTGAGAATATGAGTACAAAGAAAAAGTTTCTTCTTGTGGAGGAGAATGTAACTAGAGGCCTTAATATAAAATAGCAAGAAATCCAGTAGAGCACTCAGAAGGTACTTCTTCACCCAAAGAGTGGCACGAAAGTAGAGCTTGCAACCAGAAGGAATGGTTAAGTTGATCATAAGTGTATATTTAAAAGAGAAATTAGGTAAGCCAGATGAGAAGGGAACAGAGGGGTGATGAATAGATTTAGGTGAGTTAAAGATGGGAGAAGACTTGAATGGAGCACACACACCAGCATGGTCTAGTTAAACTGTTTCTGAGTGGCCTATCTTATGAAATCATCTGGAATACAGAATGGTGTTAACAAATTTGGAAAAAGGATATTGGAGAATTAAATGCAATGTTGATAATTATGATTTAATACATTTTGATCTGAACAATAAGGAAATACTCCCTGGAAAATAAGTAACACAGGTTAATATGACCATTAAAAGAAAAACAAAGTATTAGGGTTTATTTCTGGAAGGGTAAAACTACAAGCAGAAAAATTTTGTTGAACATATATAGACATGAATTAGGAGATAATTGGAGTACTGTAATCATTTCTGGTATCTTTTAAAACTAGTAACAGTTAAAGAAGAATTTTAACAAGTTTCTCTGCAGAGACCTACTTGACAAAACTCCTTTTGCCAAATAATTGTTAATTCATTTTAAAAAATGTGAAAATTTCAAGATGGTTTTCAGTCTATCTTCCCGGTGCATGTAGATGAGTGTTAGTCAACACTTGTCATTGGTCAGATGAAGTTGTCACTAGAATCTTTTTCAAAAGTAGTTTATTCAGGAAACGTGGAGAAGAATTGATCCAGAAGCTTTTCAGGATAATTGTTGTATTTATACTTCCTTGTAAACTTCTCACACTGGGTTCTCTCCCTTTCTGAGAAAGGTTTTGTCAGGAATATAGCAAAAGGATGCCTTTTTTCAACAAGTTACACAGACCACCTTAACCCCAAACGATATCCTAAAATAGACTGTGGAACTGCTGGACCAATCAGACCGTAACTGTATGTTTAGTTTAAGACACTTGTGCCTTTCACTAAGTGTGTTTTTAAAGTCCCCAGTAACCGTTTTAAAAAAATAGTTCAACCATCTTCTCAGTTTTCATAATGATTCAATGTTAACAATCTTTTAAATATTAATAATGAAATACTTTTGTTCTTCCTGTAAGGAAAGATTGATGGATGGCCTGAATGATGTTTTAAAGCAAATGAAAAGTTTCCATAGAATTAATTAGAAATGTTTGCATTCATAGGGAAGTTTTCTCTAAAGGCAAGTCAAGCTTTTGAGGGAGAATGAAATGGAGAGTTACATTGATAAAATTTAGAGGGGAAAGATGGGAAGAATTTTGAATAGAGCATAAACACCAGCATGGAAGGGTTTTGTTTGGCCTAGCAGTCTGCTTCTGTGAGGTGCATCCTAAATAATCCTATTTGATTAATGTACATACATATTGATTCAATTCCAAGGAATGCAATTGATGCATCAGTAGATATCAACAGCTACGGAGGTGCAAAACAGTTTGCACTCATGTGGTGGGGGAGTGGTCTACCCAATTGCATGTGCAGTTGGGCTGAACCTTAATAGAAATCGACTAAATGTAATTTTCATCAAGTTTCATCAAGTTTCATGGAGGGTTCTCTCTGTGGGACCTAGTAAGTTTTCCTACAAATTATCCCAAACTCAACTGTATTAGAAGATACCATTCTTTGACACCTCTCTTGAACGATGATAATTCCATTCTGGCATTACAACAGCTGGTTCCATATTTAAAATGCTATTGTGTACCTGCTCAAGTGCTGGCAGTCTTGAACTATCCTGCAATGTTTTGTGGACAAGGATCTGGAAGTTTTGGTGATCAACACGGTGCATGAGAGGGCAATCCTCTTCCCGCCGGAGCAGTGAAGGAGGACATCTCACCAGATCTTGTCAGCATGGTGCAAGGTTGCTACCTAGATCAGTGTGGTCTCAAATGGAACACACAGCAAATTTGTAGGAAGTTCTGTGACCTTCTGTGCTCTTCCAGAGCAAATGCCACCGTATTCTCTTTGCAACCTCACACTCTCTCTCTCTCTGCTACTGCACTCCTATCCCACGAGTGGTTCATGCTCTACCACTTTCACTACTACTTGCAACATCTTCAGACATGTTCACTCACCTAATCCTCCCCAGACCACAACCCTGTGTAGCTTCGACACCCCTAATCACTCACTCGGGATATCTCAGTACGTTTATCCCACCTACAGCACTCAGAGCAAGGCAGAGAGTGCCAAGATGGGTGGTGGGGTGACTGTTCATCCCCTTTGAGGAGAGGATCCTTCTCATGTCTGCCCTTAGTAGCCTAGTGACTATTTTGGACTGATATCAGAGGTTGCCATTGAGTGATTACACCAGGGCTTACTGACTAATGGCAGCATATTATAACTGAACTGAGGACCACTCCCTATAAACCTGGGGACATAGCCATTTGGTTCATAAAACAAATAAGGGCAGGTTTTAAACAGTTAATGGTAGAGCCCTGGGTGGTAGGACACTAGGGGTTCAGGTATGCAGTACTTTAGAAGTTGTGTTACAGGTAGACAAGATAGTTGAGCAGGTGTTTACATTAGATTCCCTACAGTATGGAAGCAGGCCCTTCGGCTCAACAAGTCCATACCGACCCTCTGAAGAGTAACCACCCAGATCCATTTTCCAACCCTATATTTACCCCTGCCTAACGCATCTAACACTATGGGCAATTTAGCATGGCCAATTCACCTGACCTGCACATCTTTGGATTGTGGGAGGAAACCAGAGCACCTGGAGGAAACCTATGCAGACACGGGGAGAACATACAAACTCCACACAGACAGGTGCCTGAGGTGGGACTCGAACCCGGGTCCCTGGTGCTGTGAGGCAGCAGTGCTAACCATGTTTCGCATGCTTGCCTTCACTGCTAAGACTATTGTGGATAAGAGGTGGGATTTGTTTTTAGGGGAGACTGGATAGGCTAGGACTTTTTTCACTGGACTGTAGGGGATTGAGGGATGACCTTATAGAGGTTTATAAAATCATGAGGGGCATGGGTAGAATAGAATGGCAATTTATTGTCACTTGTATTTATGAAAATACAGTGAGACATTCAAAGTTTGTGCGAAGATTTGTAGCTCGGGTGCTCGTTGTTGTGGTTCTGCCGAGCTGGAAGTTTTTGTTGCAAACGTTTCGTCCCCTGGCTAGGCGACATCATCTGATGATGTCGCCTAGCCAGGGGACGAAACGTTTGCAACAAAAACTTCCAGCTCGGCGAACAGAACCACAACACAGTGAGACATGTATGAGTCACCACAATCTGGCACCATTTTCATTACATAAATTATAAAAAAGAATAATTGAGACAATATTCATCTTTTGTTCCCTCCATGGCAATCTGGGTTTATAGAGTAACTACTGGCCAATGATGCCCTTGAGGCTGCCAAAGCAAGGATAAGGTGAATAACAATGATCTTTTCTCTGGGATGGGGGTGTTCAAAATTAGGGAGCATATTTTAAGGTGAATGAAGAAAGATTCAAAAGGCACCTCAGTGGCAACTTTTTCATTTGGAGGGTGGTTCATATGTGGAATGAACTAACAGAACAAGTAATAGATGCAGGTACATTATGATGCTTAAATTATATTTGGATAGGTATATAAACAGGAAAGATTAGAGAGATTTGGGCCAAACACAGGCAAGTGGGATTAGTTTATTTGGGAAACTTGGTTGGCATGGGTGAGTTGCACTGAAGGGTCAGTTTTCTTAATGTATGACTGACTTCATTTAACTTAGAAAATAGGAGCAGGAGTAGGCCAATCAGCCACTCAGTACTCTGTTCTCTGTTTCTCTCCATACGCTTTGACCCCTTTAGCCTTAAGAATTATATCTAACTCCTCCTTGAAAATGTTCAGTGTTTTAGCCTCAGTGACTTTCTGTGCCAGAGAATTCCACAGGCTCACTACTCTCTGGGTGAAGAAATTTCTCCTCAGCTTAGTCCTAAATGGCCTATGTTATATCCCTTAACTGTGACCTGGAGTTGTGAACTCTTCAGTTATCACACTTGCAATATGTTTGCTGTATAGGCTCCTGGTGTATGCTGTAGGTGTGATGTTAAGATGTGACATTGCTGTACAGCAACATACAGAGTGATACAGCATAGAAACAGGCTTGTTCAACCCACCATGTCTAAGCCAACAAACACCAAGCTACACTAATTCAATTTACCTGCACTTGACACATAGTCTACTATGCCCTGGCATCTGAAGTAATCATCACCCGGGGAGATCCAAGATGGCAGTGACCCAGCAAGTCTGAGTCTAAAGTGCTCTGTCCAAGACTCAGGCAAAGTGGGCTGCCCGCCTCCACCACACCTGCCAAATCACTTAAAAAACTTTTATTTAATACAGCTAGTCATTTTGCACCAAACTTGAGTAGTTTGGTGCTCTGTTAAAATGACTAAGGGAAAGAATGCCCACAGCTCACAGCACACAGGAGCCCTTTCCCCACCTTCCACAGTTGCAGCTTGAAGAGAAGATCGATGCCTTTATAGAAGAGTCCAGGAGCAGGTGGGAATCGTTGTTGGTCGCGCTGCAAAAGCACAACCGAGACATAGAAAAAATCGAACATCGAGTCGGAGGGGCGGAGCTAAAGGCCGCGACCTCCAAGGCTACTGCAGAATTGGCCGTGGGTCGGGTCCGGACTCTCGAACAGCGAGTTCGAGCCTTAGAAGATCACATCGACGGCTTCGATTCTCGAGGTTGTCGAAAAAATATTCGTTTGTTGGGCCTTCCTGAACGGGAAGAGGAAGGCTAGCTTGCAGTGTTTCTGGAGCAGTGGCTCCCCTCGGATGTTGAAGCTAGAGGCTGGATCAGGCCAGATAAGGGTAGAATAGGCCCACCGGATTGCAATGCGCAGGCCCAAGTCGGACCAGCATCCCCGCCAAGTCCTGTTCCGGCTGCAGTGCTACAGAGAGAAGCAAATACTCCTGGAAGCCTCCAGAAATCTCAGGAAAGCCATGACTTACACAGGATCCAAGATTATGCTGTTTCAGGATTTTTCCCCAGCTTTGGTCCGCAAGAGGAGGGCGTTTGATAAAACGAAGAAGCGTTTTAAGGGATTTAAACATTCAATACTCCCTGCGCTAACCAGCGACGCTATATTTTAGCCACAAAAGGTCCGTCTGTAACTTCAAATCACCGGAGAAGGCCAAGGAATTTTTGGCCTCTCTTAAATAAATTGTTATAGTTAATTCGTGTGGTTAATGATGTTGTTCTGCGCCCCCCCCCCCTTACCCGGTTTACCTTTTTTTTCTCTTATTACCTTTATTGCTTAATATTATCTCTGGGGGCTAGGGAGGGGGGCGTATTTGTTCTTCACTTTGCGATTTTCCTTTTTTTTATATATATAGACCGGGTGGTCTAGTTGATTCAGGTGAGGAGGAGTGTCTGCCTTGTACTACCTTATCTCTTTCTTTTAGAACGTCAATTTTCCTGCTCCTTGGATGCTGCCTGACTTGCTGTGCTTTTCCAGCACTACTCTAATCTAGACTCTGATTTCCAGCATCTGCAGTCCTCACTTTTGCCTACCTTCTCTAGTAGGTACATACACATACTGAAACAGAAACTTTTCTTGTACACACTTAACAAATTCCTCTCCATCTAAAGCCTTAACACTACGGCAGTGCCAGTCTATGTTTAGAAAGTTAAAATCTCCTACCATAATCACCATATTATTCTTACAGATAACTGAGATTTCCTTACAAATTTGTTTCTCAATTTCTCTTGGACTATTAGGGGGTCTGTAATACAATCCCAATAAGATGATCATCCCTTTCTTATTTCTCAGTTCTACCCAAATAACCTCCCTGGATGTGTATGCTCCCTCAGTACAGCTGTAATGCCATCCCTTATCAAAAACGTCACTCCCCCTCCTCTATAGTTTCCCTTTCTGTCCTTCCTGTAGCATTTGTGTCCTGGAACATTAAGCTGCCAGTCCTGTCCATCCCTGTGCCGTGTTTCTGCAATTGCTTTGATATCCCAGTCCCACGTACCTAACCATGCCCTGAGTTCATCTGCCTTCCCTGTTCGGCCTCTTGCATTGAAATAAATGCAGTTTAATTTATCAGTCCTACCTTGTTTTCTGCTTTGTCCCTGCCTGCCCTGAGTGTTTGACTCACTTTTGTTCTCAACTAAACCAGTCTCAGATTGATGTCTTTCCTCACTATCTCCCTCCATCCCACCCTCCCCCCACCTTAGTAGTTTAAATCCTCCCAAGCAGCTCTAGCAAATCTCCCTGCCAGTATATTAGTCCCCTTTCAATTTGTGCAGGTCACTTCTACCCCAAAACAGCTTCCAATGATCCAAAAATGTGACTCCTTCTCCCGTACACCAGCTCCTCAGCCATGCATTCTTCTGCTCTATCCTCCTATTCCTGCCCTCACCAGCTCGTAGCACTGGGAGTAATCCTGATATTACTACTCTCGAGGACCTTTTTAAGTTCCTGCCTAACTCGCTGTAATCTCCCTTCAGAATCTCAACCTTTTCCCTTCCTGTGTCATTGGTTCCAATGTGTACAGTGACCTTCTGCTTGCCCCTCTCCCCCTTGAGAACATTCTGCACCCTCTCTGAGACATCCTTGATCCTGGCACCAAGGAAGGAACACACCATTCTGATTTTTCACTGCAGGCCACAGAAACGTCTGTCTGTAACTCGGGGAGCAAGGGTGATTGTCCCAAGAAAATGTTGTCGTCAGATACTGGCTGAAGTCCACTATGATCATCAGGGTTTTTTTAAGATGAAGATGCTAGCAGGAAGCTATGTCTTGTGGCTAGGATTGGATGCCGACATTGCTGCATTGGTAGGGCAGTGCCCAGAGTGCCAACAAGTACATAAATTGCCACCAGCAACACCCCATATTGTGGAAATGGCTGGGTAAACCCTGGTCATGGTGGCATGTTGACTGTGTGAGTCCTTTCATGGACTCAATGTTCCTGGTCATTAGGGATGCATAAAGTTCATTCAACAAACTCAAGGATGAAAATTTAAAAGCTATAAGGATCGTTCGCAATACACGGATTGCCAGGAGTACTGGTCACGAACAATGGGTCGTCATTTATGACCTGAGAATTCGAGTGTTTCCTAAAGTTGAATGACATTCAGCACATAAGGACAGCTCCATACCATCTATCATTCAATGATCCAGTGGAAAGAGCAGTTCAAAAATTGAAGGCAGGCTTAAAGAAGCAGCCTACAGCATTACTTGATACCAAATTTTCCCAATTCCTGTTCGATTATGGGTCCGTCCCACCCGCAACAACAGGAATAGCTCCAGCAGGGTTACTGATGGTGAGAAGACTCCACCCCAGGTTAAATCTGATATTTCCAGACCTTGGTAGAGAGGATGAAATGACAGCAGGAACCCCAATGCTGGCCACATGCATTCTGTAAATGAGAGAGATATTTTAATTCAGGGGTGAAAGTTTGGTGTAAGAACCATGGGAATGGCCTGTATGTTTACGAAGTGCAGTTGACGCAAGATCAGGTCACGTGACTTACAGGTTCGAGTAGGTAAGACAGTCTTGAAAAAAACATGTAGATCACCTGAAAACTGTTATCTCACAAACAGGGCAGGAGCAAAGCATATCTGGCCCCTCAGAACAGTCAGAAGGCCCACCAGAAACTGTAGGTTCTCCCCCTCCATCTGTTGTCGAGGAAACCTTGGAATCCAAGATGGATGCAGCTTTCAATACCATTGTCGCCTGAAGATAAGGAGGAAACTCTCCCTGGATGCTATGGATACTTGAGTCAGGTTATGGTCCAATACACACCTCCTGAGTCAGAGTCCGAGTCAGAGGAACCAGACCTGGGGCGAAAACATTACAAGAAAAGCTACAAGACCAGGCCTACATCCCTGGACTTATGGGGGTGGAGGGGGTGGGTGGGGCTGTTTGGGAATGCAGTGGTTGGAGCCAGATGGATCTTGTTGACTACGAGATTCTTGATTGGCGTTTTAACCTGGGTAAATCAGGAAGCCCTGGCTGACCGATATAAAAGGGATTTAGAATTTCCCCAGTTTTGGAGGACTGACTCCGAGCTGGCTGGCTACAGCCAGTGTACTATGCACAAGTAAATAAAGGGTGGCTTGGTGATGGGATACCAACTTCTGTCCAGTTATTTCACATCCCTGATCAATCTCTGCCTTTCCAAATATTTATTAATTCTGGGCTTCAGAATTTTTTCAAATAATTTTTCTACCACCTAATTGCAGAATAGGTTGATCTGTAATTATCTGACCTATTCTTGCTGCCTTTCTTAACAAAGGGAATGGCATTAGCTATCCTCCAGTCACCTGCCATATATTAAATATATATGCCAGACACCAGTAATCTCTTCCCTTGACTCCCATAGAAGCCGAGGGTAAACCTGTCAGGCCCTAATGTGTCCTCACCCTTGACTAATGTTGACAATCATGATAAGCTGCTTGGCTTTCAGTGCCTGCACTAAAGAGCAAGACAGAAGCACTTTAGCCCTTAAGGTATGGCTGAAGGAAAAAGGCAATAAAAGGGAAAGCATTCAGATAGTCACAAAATGAGTGTGCACTGGGAGAACAAGCAAACAGCCCTGCAATGTAGCCTGGTCCAATCTGTGTGGTGGATGCCTGTCCCAGTATGCAAATGGTCCTTGCAGCAACATTGCAAAGCTGTGATGCATTCTGAAATGCAGTGATGAAATTATATTACAAGTGGATTGGACATATGCAATGATGATATGGAGAGACTGGTACATGTCAAATGCCAGTGTTCTTGGATGCATGCAGCTGCTGCCATTGAATGTGCCCTCAGATGTGCTAGGCATTCAAGATGAAATCTGAGGGAGCACATGGTGAGCTGAAGTTACCAAGTACGCACTCTGTCATATTGGGAATTCTCAGCATCTAGTTTCTATTTAGCCAGTGGAAGAATGTAAGTCTACATATTAATGCGATCAGTTGCATACTAAGAAGGACACTAATGAATAATAACCCATGATAATAGACCTCTTGCCACCTACTAACAAGAATCTCAATTCAATGTCAAGGACATGGTTGAAAAATTGGACTTTTGGGTCTCGATGTTGAGAAGGACCTTTGTTGGCTCAATTCTTTCAAATTTCTCTCTACCATCCATGTAGTTCAGGGTCTGGAAACATTTCACCTGTTGCATGACATGATGCAATGAAAGTTTCCCCTGTTTGGCACTGCCTAGCTAGGGATGAAAGGGTTGGCTTATCAAGAATGGCTAAACAAGTTGGGCCTTTAATCATTACAAATGAGGGATAGTCTTATTGAAATATACAAGATTCTGAGGGTACTTGGCAGGGTAGATGTTGAAAAGATGTTTCCATTTATCTGGGAATCTTGAAATGTGGGCACAGTCACAGACTAAAGGGACAGTTCAGGCAGTCCCCAAAGATGAGCAGTACAGATTCTGGGTATATGCAAAATCTTTGAGTCCAATCTGAATGGGCTGGGGAGTGGGATGGAAGGAGTCAGAGATTAACAGGGTGGGGAATTAAGAAACATTATAGGGGATGAAGTACTTTGTAGAGAGTTGTCTGATGGCACAGGATGTTCATTTAGAATGTAACTCCACCTCCAGCCTAGGCACAATGCTCACAGATTTACAGGGCAGCACTTGTTAGCGTTCATATAACAGATAAAATTTGGTGGTGGGGGATGAGATGCCACTTAAGGACCATAACTGGTACATGAGCAAGTACGCAAGCCAACACAGCCTTGTCTAAGTCAGTTCTCGGAAGACATCAAACTTCACCAAGTGACTGGTTCTATTCCTCTCCATGTCTTAGGCTGAAGCAAAACATTCACAATCTCAGCATCTTATCTGATTCTGCAATAACTTTCCAACTTTATCACCAAGATTACCTACTTCCATCCCTGTAATATCACTCATTTTTGCTCTCTTTCAGTACACCTGCTTTGAGGAAAAGAACCTCCATGCCATCTTTGCCTCAAGACTCAACTGTTACAATGCCATCCTTGCCAGACATCCAGTTTCTACTGTCCATAAACACTGGATTATTAATTCACATCAAAGTCTCTCTACCCTATTGCACTCTGCTTACTGACATATATCAGCTCCTGGTAAACAACACAATTAAAATATTCATCCTCATATATCAATCCCTCCACAAGCTTGCCCTTCTCAAAAGCTGTAAAATCATCCAGCCCTACAATCCTCAAAGAACTCAGTGATTTTGGCTTGCACGCCTTGATTTTAATTGTTGTACTGTTGGTGGTCATGGTACTAGCTGTCCGGGCACTAAGGCCTGGAATTCACTACCGAAACTGTCTCTAATCTACCCATTCCTTAAAAGCATTCTTTAAAGATTACTTTTTAATCAAGCATTTGGTCAATTGTCCTACTATGTCTTGTTTAGATATGTATCAAATCTTGCCTCCTAATGTCTTTTTGAAAACATTGTGACCCTGTTAAAGGTGCTATATAAATGCAAGTTTTTTAGGAAAAGATTTTGAAGCAGAGTTATTCATAAAAAACATGGAGAAAATCAAACCAACTACAGAGGAATGGGATGGATTCAGAAATTTGGATGACGAGTAGCAGATAATATTTATTGCTATTAGACATAAACTGTTCAGACAGAGGGAATTGTGGAGCTATTTGTAAATCTTTAGGACAGCAGTGTTCAACAATAGACACTGATGGGACTTTTGAAGCAAGTGGAACATTTATTTATATATACACATATAAGATAATAATCTTAAAAGTAAAGTCACATATCCCCAGCCTTTGATTTGTGAGAGTCTAACCGTGGTGGTTTAACCGAAAGATCACCATAGCTCAGGCAAGGGGAAAGGTTGAGTAGGAGAAACCTAAATGGTAACCTCAGCTAGTACAGTGATTTAGCCTGTGCTGTTGATTTCATTCTCCATCACAAACCAGCCATCCAAGCTACCACACACTCCAAAAGTTAGTGTGTTTCCAATTAAACCTGGTGTTGTGTGATTTTTATCCAAGCTACCAACTCCCAAACATTAGCATAGTAAATTACTCAAACACCATAGCATAGTTAGGAAAAGAGGACTTGATGTGTAGGAATTATAAATACTACTGCTCATATATATTTATATTTTGATTATGTTTTACAGTAATTGACAAATACAAACAAGAAACTAACTTTTCAACAGAAAAATGTGAAACACCAGTCAACAAGATGAAAAAGAGATAACTATTTTTATGAATGATTTCTCACCTGCCTCATTTTATTGGTAGTAACGTAATCCCCACATTTTAATATTACAACTGATTAATAATTAACTTAGTGTCATGTTAACAAGTAGTTATGTAGGGAAGTTTGATGCAGTAGTTTCACGGATTGATTTCAGTAAATATTTGATCTTCGATATTACAAAGAACTGGAAAAATGCAAATAATTGAGCTGTATTTCAGAACAATGCAGTAATCTTGTCAGTGTTAAAAAAGTGTTTTTGATATTAAACTCTTCAGTAATTTATGACAGATATTGACATCTACTTTTCATTTTGCCGTCAAAAAGAATTAAACAAGAGGCTGCATTGGGTTTAGAGTGAAATATCACTATCAAGGCACTACTCTCAGCCCTGTATTTGTGTTTCGAGTGAAGTATCACCCACATTGCGCTCCTCTTGACTGTGTTCAGAGTGAAAAATCACCCATAGTGCACATCTAGAGATCCTGTGTTTAGAGTGAAAAAGCACCCACACTGCACATCACTTGGCCGTGTGTTTGAAATGAAACATCACCCGCATTGCACTCCTCTTGGCCGTGTTTACTGTGAAACATCATCCACACTGTACTCCTCTTGGATCTGTGTTCAGAGCGAAACATCACACATTCTGTATGCCTCTCAGCCTTTGTTTACTGAAAAATATCACCCACAGTGCACTCCTCCTGATCTTGTAATTACAGTGAAATATCATCCAGACTGCACTCCTCTTGGCCCTTTGCTAAGAGTGAAATATGACACCCACTGCACTCCTCTTGGCCCTTTGCTTAGAGTGAAATATCACCCAAACTGCACTCCTTTTGACCCTTTGCTAAGAGTGAAATATCCCACCTATCACATTTCCGACGCCCCTCCCCCAAGTCCCTCCTCCCTACCTTTTATCTTAGCCTGCTGGACAAACTTTCCCCATTCCTGAAGAAGGGCTTATGCCCGAAACGTCGATTCTCCTGTTCCCTGGATGCTCCCTCTATAACAACAGGACCAAGAGGACTACAGTATTAGTGATATCTCACAGTAAACACAGGATGAGGAATGCAGAATGGATGATACTTCACAAGAAACACAATACCAAGAACAGAGCATTTAGGTTGATATTTCAATCTCAATACATGGCCAAGAAGCATGCAATGTAAGTGATATCTCATAGCAACCACAGGGCCAAAAGGAGTGCAGTGCAGTGCGGGTAAAACGTCGAAATTCCAAATAAACCTGTTGGACTATAACCTGATGTTGTGTGACTTTTAACTTTATTCACTCCAGTCCAACAGCGGCATCTCCAAATCATGGCCAAGAGGATTGCAGTGTGGGTGATATTTCACAGTAAACCACAGGGTCAAGAGGAGTGCAGATTGCATGATATTTCACTCAAAACATCTAAGCGTACAGTGTGAATGATATTTCACAGCAATTACAGAGAAAAGAGAACTGCCGTGGATGATATTTCAGACTAAACACAATGCCAGGAAGGTAGCAGTGGGGTTGACATTTCATTCTAAATTAGGCTCAAGAGGAGTGCATTGTGGATGACATGTCACACTAAACAAAGAGCTAAGATTGGAGCAGTGCCTGTGATATTTCAGAGTAAACACAGAGCCAAGAGAAATGCACTGTGGAAGATATTCTCTCAAAACATAAGACCAAGAGAAGTGGGTGATATTTTGTAATGAACACAAGGCCAAGAGTGCAGTGTGGGTGATACTTTACGGGAAACATTAAGCAGAGGAGTGCGATGTGTATGGTATTTCACAAGAAACACACCAAGACAGGATTAACTAATGTCCTTTTGGGAAGGAAATCTATCAGCCTTTCCTGGTCTGGCTGACATGTGACTCCAGACTCACTGCATTGTGGGCTCAACCACCCTCTGGGAAATTAGAAATGAGCAATACATACTGGCCTGGCCAGTGATGTCCACATCTGGTGAATGAATTTTAAAAAGTGTAATGTAGGTGATATTTCACAGGAAACACAAAGTCAACAGGAGTGCAGTTAGGGTGAAATTTCATAGTAAATATGGGGCCAAGAGAAGTGCAGAGTGAATGATACTTTACAGGCAACACAGTGCCAACAGGACAGCTGTGTGGATGATAGTTCACTCGAAACCTCTGGCTAAGAGGAGTTAAATATGTCTGATATTTCACAGTAAACACAGAGCAAAGAGGAGCAGTAGGGTTATATTTCACAGTTAACAGAGGGCAGAGAGGAATGCCATAATTGTGATATTTCACAGTAAACACAAGGCCAAAATGAATGTGGTGTGGATGATATTTTACAGAAAGTATGAAGCCAAATAGAGTGCAGTGTGTCTGATATGTCACTGTAAACACAAGGCCAAGAGGAGATTAGTGTGAGTGATGTTTCATGTTAAACACATGGCCAAGAGGAGTGCAATGTGGGTGATATTTTACAGTAAACACACAGCCAAGATGAATGTTGTATGTGTAACATATCACACTAAACATTAGGCTAACTGGAGTGCAGCTCAGGTGATATTTCACAGCAATCACAAGGTCAGGAGGAGTGCAGTTTGTAGGATATTTCACATTAAGAACAGGAAGAAAATGAGTGCAAGAGAGCGTGACATTTCACTCCAATCGCAAGACCAAAAGAAGTATTTTTTGCGATATTAAACTTTAAACACAGGCCAAGAGGAATGCAGTTTGGGTGATATTTCGCTCTAAGCAAAGGGCCAAGAGGACAATAGACAATAGGCGCAGGAGTAGGCCATTCTGCCCTTCGAGCCCGCACCACCATTCATTATGATCATGGCTGATCATCCTCAATCAGTATCCTCTTCCTGCCTTATCTCCATAACCCTTGATTCCACTATCCTTGAGAGCTCTATCCAACTCTTTCTTAAACGAATCCAGAGACTGGGTCTCCACTGCCTTCAGGGGCAGAGCATTCCACACACACCACTCTCTGGGTGAAGACGTTTCTCCTCATCTCTGTCCTAAATGGCCTACCCCTTATTTTTAAGCTGTGTCCTCTGGTTTAGGTGGTATTTCACTCTAAGCAAAGGGTCAAGAGGCGTGCAGTGTGTGGGATATTTCACTCTTAGCAAAGGGCCATGAGGAGTGCAGTTTGGATGATATTTCACTGTAATTACAAGATCAGGAGGAGTGCACTGTGGGTGATATTTTTCAGTAAACAAAGGCTGAGAGGCATACAGAATGTGTGATGTTTCGCTCTGAACACAGATCCAAGAGGAGTACAGATGATATGTGTGGAGGTGCAGGTGAATCTGTGGCGGATATGGAAGTTTCCTTTGGGGCCTTGGAGGGAGGTGAGGGGGGAGGTGTGGGCGCAAGTCTTGCACCTCCTGCGGTTGCAGGGGAAGGTGCCGGGAGTGGAGGTTGGGTTGGTGGGGGGTGTGGATCTGACGAGGGAGTCACGGATGGAGTGGTCTTTACGGAATGCTGATAGGGGAGGGGAGGGAAATATATCCTTGGTGGAAATATATCCCACACCTCCCCCCTCACCTCCCTCCAAGGCCCACACCTCCCCCCTCACCTCCCTCCAAGGCCCCAAAGGAAACTTCCATATCCGCCACAGATTCACCTGCACCTCCACACATATCATCTATTGCATCCTCTGCACCCGATGTGGCCTCCTCTATATTGGGGAGACAGGCCGGCTACTTGCGGAGCGTTTCAGAGAACACCTCTGGGACACCCGGACCAACCAACCCAACCACCCTGTAGCTCAACATTTCAATTCCCCCTCCCACTCCACCAAGGATATGCAGGTCTTTGGACTCCTCCATCGTCAGACCACAACAAAACGACGGTTGGAGGAAGAACGCCTCATCTTCCGGCTAGGAACCCTCCAACCACAAGGGATGAACTCGGATTTCACCAGTTTCCTCATTTCCCCTCCCCCCACCCTGTCTCAGTCAAATCCATCAAATTCAGCACCGCCTTCCTAACCTGAGATCTTCTTCCCGACCTCTCCGCCCCCACCCCAGTCTGACCTATCACCCTCACCTTGACCTATCACATTTCCAACGCCCCTCCCCCAAGTCCCTCCTCCCTACCTTTTATCTTAGCCTGCTGGACAAACTTTTCCCATTCCTGAAGAAGGGCTTATGCCCGAAACGTCGATTCTCCTGTTCCCTGGATGCTGCCTGACCTGCTGCGCTTTTCCAGCAACACATTTCCAGCTCTGATCTCCAGCATCTGCAGACCTCACTTTCTCCTGTTGTTATAGACCAGACCAGAAGGCAGCCTATGCCCTAACTTTTTCTTATTTAAAGGCAAATCTAAAGTGTTGTGTTCCAGATACAATTCGACTGGTCAAACTACTCAATGTTAAGCAAGACACAATTTATTCAAACACTATAATTAAAATATCACAAAAGAAATAGGAACTTAGAAAACCTTAACTCTATTAGAAAACTTAACTGAATAATAGATACAGTAACGATTACTAATTAACTGTTCTAGAACCAAAAACACACCCCTTAGCAAAATTCAGAAAATAGTTTCGCGTCTTGGGTAACTCCAATAACCCAGAAGGCAAAACATCAAGAGAAAACTTAAAGTAACAGCCAGGTGACATTTACTACAGCTTCCAATTGTCTTGAGATTCCAACAGCAACTGATGCTGAATCTCAAAACTAAAAACTAGAGATCCTGGTCTGTGACCGCTGGTCACACCCAGCCAGGCTGCTTTCATTGTTCCAACGTTTTTTAAAAACCAAGGCCTCCCAAGGTGTTTACTTTATGGGCCTTCACTAGCCTGCTCAGCACCTTTGCCTTAAAATCTGTCTTAAAAGAAACTAGGACAAAAAACACTTCTTAAAGCCACAGCGTTGTCAAACCTTCTGCCCTTAAAAAAATGAGCTAGCATTATAGAAAGATGGCTTCATTTTTATAAACCATTAGTTATACCATTAGCATGCTCCAATACATATACATTATATCAACTCTAAGCATGCAAACATGCACCACTACAGTCTATTTCAGTCAGTTTATTCCTGCCACTGAACACCTCCACTTTTCTTCATCACAGTTGTGGCAATGCGTTGGCAATTACATTCTCTTGTCCTGCCAAATGTATAATTTTCAAATTGAATGGCTGCAATAGTAAATTCCATCTAAACAGTCTAGAATTTTTGTTCTTAAATTGCTCCAAAATCTTTAAGGGGTTATGATTAGGTTATACAATTGTCTCAGATACATTACTGGCAATATAAATGTTGAAACATTGTGACGCCAATATCAAGCTCAAGGTTTCTTTCTCAATCATGGAATATTTATGTTGATGATTATTCAATTTTCTGGTAAAATACCCAACACTACTTTCTATCTTGCAAAGGTACAGCACCAACACCCACATCACTCTTATTGATAAACACCTTTAGTGGCTTTGCCAAATTAGGTGTGGCTAACACTGGGGCAGTGATTAACACAGCTTTCATACTGTCAAATGCCTTTTGACAGCCTTCCGTCCACTGAAACTGTCTGCACTGCTTCTGTAAGTCAGTCAGTGGAGCAACAACACTGCTAAAATTCAGTATGAACTACTGATAAAAGCCACTCAATCCTGGAAATCGTTGTACTTCCTTCTTTGTTGATGGTATGGGAAACTCACCAAAACCTTTGTTTTCACATTCCATGCGGCCATCTGTCCATGTCCGATGATGTGGTCCAAGAAAGTGATTTAGGCTTTTATGAATTCACTCTTAGCCAGGTTTACCACCAAGCCTGCCACCCAAAGTTGATTGAACAATTTCAAGAGATTCTGCAAGTGTCCCTTCCATGTGTAACTAAAATTCACTAGGTTGTTGATATACATCACACAATTGGGTAATCCAGAAATGACTTTATGGTTAGTCTTTGAAATACAGCAGGCGCATTTTTCTTACCAAATGGCATCACTTTAAACTGGGACAGTCCCTTTGGTATCCTGAAAGCTGAAACTGTCTTTGCTGTTTTGTGTAAAATAATCTGCCAATATCCTCTGAGTAAGTCAACCTTAGAAATATGAGGTACCTTTTCAACCTTGTCAATACAGTCTTCCAAATGCAGTATAGGATATGAACTAGATTTTGTAACTACATTGACTTTGCGATAGTTGATACATAGCCATTGGATACCATTCCGTTTTGACGACATTACTATGGGTGAATTCCAGTCGTTGCAATTCAATTCGATTATCATTGTCCTTGAGCATGCATTCAATCCCTTTTGTTCAGCCTGTGCAAACTTCAGATGGCGGGGGCAGAGTAGGAAGTGTGTGGACTCTTATGCCTGGGCTTGTCATTGCCTTTTGCATTTTCCTTTTTCCTTCTTCCCCTTTTTTCTCAAACTTAGCTGATAAACAGAACTCTTCAGCAGGAGGTGGCTTCTTTAGAGTGGCAGTGGCATCTTTAAAGGCAGCATGGCTACAGAGTTGATCAGTCGGTCGGCATGTAAAGCCTGGAGCAGGACTCTTGCTTCTATTTGGAGTTGGCCTGTGGCAATACTATGGTGTGGGCTGGAAAGTTCAGAGCAGTACTCTCTCGATAGCCTGGGTTGGAAAGCCCGGAGACACTCTCAACAGCATGGCGTGAACTGGGAAGGTGGAGTGGGACACTCTCAATGGCATGGTGTGGGTGGGAAGCTGGAGTGGGACACTCTCAATGGCATGGTGTGGGCTGGGAGGTTGGAGTGGGACACTGTGCATGGCGTGGGCAGAGATGCCCAGAGCAGGACTTTGACGGAGTGTGCCATCTAAATATGCTCAAAAGGTATTTTGATAAGGAAGAAAAGCTACAGATGAATGAGGAAGTACTCAAAAATTGGGAAACATTATTGCATTACCTTCCAGACATATGCTGTAATAACAGAGGAGGAAAAGTTGTATTCTCTTTAAGCTATCTTTTAAAATTTTTTATTCTAAGTTAATGTGAATGGTGTCTATGTGCAGCAATTTTACACTCTTTTCACTGCATTTTGTATTGAATACACATGACAATAAAGGATATTCGAACTTATAGGGTTAAGTCTAGAAAGATGTTGCTTAATTGAACCAATATGTCCTATATCTGCAACATGCATAATTAGAATTTCTCAGCTTATTGCTGCATTTCTCCCCAGATGATAGTAATAACTCTTTCTGGTCATATTGATCTTCCTCTGAAAGGTAATTCCCAATTTTTTGAGTACTTCCTTATTGTCCAATTTGATTTGAGGAATGTCCAATTCGGAATCCTCTGAACATGGTTCTTCACTCTGTGTTGTAACCAGTAACACATTTGCCTTTTGCCTTCCTTATCAAAATACCTTTTGAGCATATTTAGATGGTATATTCTGTGAGATCTCATTCTATTTGGCATTCTTATCAAATAATTCATCTCACTCAATCTCCTTTTGATTTGATAAGGTCCACGAAACCTTGCTATCAAAGGTTCACCAATCACTGGAAACAACACTTTAACAATGTCTCCACTAGCAAAATTGTGAATTTTTGATTTCTTGTCTGCTTTCTGTTTCACCATACCCTGTGCTACTTTTAAATGCTGTCTAGCCAATTCACCTGCTGTATTTAATCGTTCCCTAAAATTTGACACAGTCCAAATGTGTGGTCTCTGAACTCTAGCTCACCAACCTCTCCATAATTAATTTCAGTGGTCTTCTCACCTCATGCCCAAAACTGAATCAAATGGTAGATTAATTTGGTGCTTTCCTAATTGCAAAAAAAAAGTACAAATGGAATTTCTTTATCCCAATCCTCTGGATAATCTTGACTATAATCCCTCAACATGGTCTTTGAAATTTGATGCCACCATTCTAATGCTCCCTCCAATTCTGGATGGCATGCAGTGGATTTGAATTGTTATTCCTAAACTATCCATAACTTCCTTATATAATTTTGATGCATAATTTGACCCTTGATCTGATTACATCTCGATGAGTAGTCTGTGTCGAGTAAAAGGTTTGAGGAGCTCTTCTATAATTGTTTTAGGTGTAACATTGCATAATGCAATGGTGCCTGGAAATCTAATAGATACACCAGTATGGTCAGCAAATAGTGATTCCCCCTTTTTGATTTAGGTAGTTATCCTATGGTGTAAAAGGTTCCTCAAATGCAGGAATGGATTTTAAAGATGCTGGTTTTATCACTGCCTGAGGTTTTCAATTACCTGACACATATGACATGTCCGGCAAAATTCAAATATATCCTTATGCAGTTCAGGACAATAAAAATATTTTTGTTTTTGGCTTGAGTTTTCCTCATTACCAAATTACCTCCTACTGGTAGTTCATGTGCAACCCACAACACTTCTTTTCTACATACCACTAATAATACAATTTCTTACAACTTGCCCATTTCTCATCTACCTGAATATGTGAGGGTCTCCATTTCGTCATCAAGACATCATTGTGAAGATAGTAACACTCTGGGATACACTCAGATTCTTTTTCTGTGTATGCTTTTTGATGCAACTGCTTTAGTTTTCCATCTTTCTGCTATAATTCGCTTAATTTCTCTGATTTAAAAATATCCACTTTACCTTCTACCTGTTCTTTTTTTTCTCACCGTTTAACCAAACATAGTCCCTGATGACTGAACTAAGGTAGGACTTACAGTTCATAGTAGTGTCCAGGGGAGTGTTGTTAAACAGACAGACCTGGGGTGCAGATGCATAGTTCCTTGAAAGTGGCATCACAGGTAGACAGGGTGGTAAAGGTAGTGTTTGGTATGCTTGCCTTCATCTGGCAGAGCATTGAGTCTAGGAGTTGGGACGTCATGTTATGGCTGTATAAGACACTGGTGAGGCCACATTTGGAGCTCTGTATAGCATCCTGTTCACCCTGCTATAGGAAGGATTTACAAGGATGTTACCAAGATTGGAAGGCCTGAGTTCCAAGGAGAGACTGGGACTTTTCTCCCCGGAGCACAGAGCGCTGAGGGGTGACCTGACAGAGGGTGATAAAATCATGAAGGGTGTACCTTTAAGGTGAGAAGGGAAAGATTTAAAAGGGACTTGAGGGGCAACTTTTAACACAGAGCAGTGGTACATTTATGGAAGGAGCTGCCAGAGGAAATGATAGAGGTGAGTACAATAACAACATTTAAAAGACATTCAGATGGGTGTGAGGATAGGAACAGTGCAAATGGCTCAGTTTAAGAAAACAGGTCAGCATGGACCAGTTGGGCGAAGGCCATGCTATATTAATGATCTCGTTGAACGAACTGAAGGCTTTCTGGCTAAGTTTGCAGACGATACAACAATAGGACGGCACGGTGGCATAGTGGTTAGTACTGCTGCCTCACAGAACCAGAGACCCAGGTTCAATTCCCGCCTCAGACAACTCTCTGTGTGGAGTTTGCACATTCTCCCCGTGTCTGCGTGGGTTTCCTCCAGGTGCTCCGGTTTCCTCCCACAATCCAAAAATGTGCAGGTTAGGTCAATTGGCCATGCTAAATTGCCCATAGTGCTAAGTGAAGGGGTAAATGTAGGGGAATGGGTCTGGGTGTGTTGCGCTTCGGCGGGTCGGTGTGGACTTGTTGGGCCGAAGGGCCTGTTTCCACACTGTAAGTAATCTAATCTAATAGGTAGAGAGACAGGTAGCATTGAGGAGGTAGGAAGGGTGAAGAAGGATTAGACAGGTTAGGAGAGTGGGCAAAGAAGTGGCAGATGGAGCGATCATGCACTTTGATAGGAATTTTAGAGGCCTAGGCTATCTTCTAAATGGGGCAAAAATTCAGAAATCTGAAGTGCAAAGAGACTTGCGAGTTCTAGTCCAGGATGCTCTCAAGGTAAACCTGCAGGTTGAGTTAGTAGTTAGGAAGGCAAATTCAATGATGGCACTTATTTTGGAGAGGACTTGAATATAAAAGCAGGGATGTACTTCTGAAGCTCTATAAGGCTCTGGACAGACCACATTTGGAGTGTTGTGTGCAGTTTTGGGCCCCATCTCTCAGGAAGGATCTACTGGCTCTGGAGCATGTTAGAGGAGGTTCACGAGAATGGTCCCAGCAATGAAAAGCTTAACATATGAGGAACATTTGAGGACTCTAGGTCTATACTCGATGGAGTTTGGAAGGATGAGGGGTGATCTAATTGAAACATGCAGAATACTGAATGGCCTGGACAGAGTGAATGTTGGGAAGATGTTTCCATTGGAAAGAGAGACTAGGACCCAAAGGCATAATCTTAGAGTAAAGGGAAGACCTTTTAGAATGGAGATAAGGAGAAACTTCTTCAGCCAGAGAGTGGTAAGTATATGGAATTCATTGCCACTGAAGGCTGAGTATATTAAGACTGAGATAGATATGTTCTTGAGTAACAAGGGAATCAAGTGTTACAGGGAGAAATTGGAAGAATGGGGTTGAGAAACGTATCAGCCATGATTGAATGGCAGAGCAGACTGGATGGACCTAATGGCCTAGTTTCTGCTCCTATGTCTTATGGTCTCATGACATGATGTAATTTCTATCATCTTGATAACTCACTCCAGGATAACTGTTATGTTAATATTAAAAAAAAGTTTGAACCCCTCAATTAGATTCCAGTCTGTAACATCTGTCACTCTGTGTATAAACCACCCCGATACCCTCAAGTAGATTCCAGTCTTTAACTCATTCCTGGCTAATTATTAATCTATAGCTAAACCACTCAAACATCCCAATTAGATTCTGGTGTGTAACTCTCTTCTGACTCTCAGTTACATCATATATAAATCCCCCTGAACCCCTCAAATAGATTCTAGGCTGTAACTCAATTCCTGGTACCTATTACTCTGTACGTAAATCCCCACTGAACCCTCGATTAGATTCCAGTCAGTAACTCACTCTTATGTAACTGTTATTCGATGTGTAAAGCCCCGAATGAGAGTGAGAGGGTGTAAGAGTATTGTTAGAGTTTTAGACGTTGATTCTAATCCTAGACCCAGAAGCAGCAAGAAGCCTTTATCTCTATCTATCCCACAGTTTCCATTATTGTCACAAAAAAATTCATTCCCTCTGATCTTTCTAAATCCCAGGGAGACAATCCTGGGTTTAGGTCATTTCCCTCCCTTCCCAGCGACCCCTTGCTGTCCAGCTATCATTCTGGGGAATCTATACTGCACTCAGATACACATTGATTCCCCAAGTCCCCACTCTTTCCTGCCTCTCCCTATTTATAAAGTCAATGTCAGTGCTGAGCTAACATGAAATGGCTGCCATCAACATGTTTAAGATGGCTGACACCTTCAGAATCCTTCAGCCTGGTTTTGCAGATTACAATGCCCTCTCACAGTTTGTACATTACCATCTCTCAGGCTTCTGCCGATGGAATACTGTGAGATGGGAAGCGATGATGTTTGGATGTTAGACTGAGGAGGGACAACACAGTCTCAACAGTACAATGTTAACCTGGGGGCAGGAACTGAGAAGGATTCAGTTATGGATCTGGAATTCTGTCATCACAGGAGAGGGGAAAATGTGTCAAAAACACTTCAAATTGGGTGACACCATCACAATGGCTTTCTGCGATTTGTGTACAAGGATCTGGAAAATATTGTTGAATACTCAATAAGTCCTGGAGTAAAGTCATATTTGACCCAATAATGCAGGGCCCTGGTTGTACACACACGCACACACTCGCTCACCCAGTTACACAGGGACATGGAATGACCAAATATATTCGGATTTCCAAATAAAGAATCCCTGGATGTCAGATAAACACAGGACATTCACACACTTAGGTCAGGTTCAAGACTCACCTCCCCACAACACTGAGAGGCTCCTGTATCACACTCTGGATTGGAATCAGACACTTTTTTTTGGGAGCAGGACACATCGCACATGGAATTAGGACAACTGTCCATGTGGATGTTCGGAGCCAGCAATCTAACAGGGAATCAGAACAGAACAGAGAGAATGCAACAAAGAACTTGGTGTTAAATTTGTCAAGTACTTCCATTTTTGTTGTGTATGTGTTTCTGTGTGCATATGTCTGTGTGCGTGTTTGTGACTGTGTGTTTGAGTGTGTCTACGTGTGACTGTGTAAGATGGGGAAAGTAAGGAGTGAGTTTAAATCAGTGTCTCTCATCAGATTATACCTACTGTTAATTTTTTTGATTGTGATATCATCAAGGGAGCTTTATTCTGTATCAAACTTAATGCTTTACCTGACCAGGGAGGGAATGATGGGTACAGTGTTGTCCATTCCCTGGAAATGTTTTATGGGGATGCAGTAAAGGGAGCTTGCCCATGTATCTACCCTGTACAGGCCCTGTCCTGAGAGTGTTGATGGGGACAGTGTAGGATTTAACCTGAACAACTGATCCAGCATCCATTGCTGTTTGTGGAAGAGAGTTCCAAAACTGATCTACCCTTTGTGTGTCAAAGGGCTTCCTAACATCTCTCCTGAATGGTCTGGGCCCTCAGTCTGCTCCCTCACATTCTAGAATCTCCATCTAGCGGGAATCGTTGACCTTGATCTACCCTGCCTTGTGCTGCTCATATTTTGAAGATGTCGATCAGATCACCCCTTAACCATCTCAATTTGATAGAAAACCGGCCTCATTTGTACAATCTCTCCACAGAATATAACCCCTGAAGTTCAGGATCATTCTTTTCAAACTTCTTTGTGCTCTTTTTTTGTACTCCAAGTTAATAACCACATACCAGCTTGCACTGAACTCATTCTAACACAGTTTTACCCATTCACCCAGTCTATCAACCATCCTTTGTAATTGATTTGCACTGTCTACAATGCTGCCTAACTTTATCATAGAGTCATAGAATCATCATGCTACACTAGGTTGTAGTCCAAAAAGTTTATTTGGAGGCACTAGCTTTTGGAGTGCTGCTCCTTCATCAGGTGGTTGTGGAGAATAGGATTTGGATCACAGAATTTATAGCTTATAGCTTATTCTCCACAAGCACCTGATGAAAGAGCAGTGCTCTGAAAGCTGTTCATCAAAATAAACTTGTTGGACTATAACCTGGTGTTGTGTGATTTTTATCTTTGTCAATCTCAGTTCAACACCAGCGCCCCCAAGTCATAATCCCATGCTGTCCCTGTTCTGGGAGTGTTTGATGGGGACGGTGAGCCAGTAACTCATACCCGAGTATCTGTTATTCTGTATACAAACCATCCCGAACCCCTCAACGCGATTTGAACCTTTAACTATTCCCATGCATCTGCTATTCTAAATATAAATTACCCTGCACCTCTCAATTAGCTTCCAGCCTGTAACTCACACCTGGGGATCTGTTATTCCATATATAACCCACACTGAAACCCTCGATTAGATTCCAGTCTGTAACTTACACCCAGTATCTGTAATTCCACACATAAACCACCCAAACCCTCAATTAGATTCCAGTCTGTAACTCATTCCTGGTTATCTGTTATCCAAAATATAAAACACCCCAAACCCTTCGATTGAATTTCAGTCTTTAAGTCACTCCCTGGAATCTGTTATTCCATATATAAACCACCCTGAACCCCTCGATTAGATTCCAGTCTGCAACTTACGTCCAGGTATCTACTATTTCATGCATAAGCCACCCTGATCACCTTGATTAGATTCCAGTCTGTACCTCATTTGTGGTATCTGTTATTCCATCTAAAATCACTCTGAACCCCTCGGTTACATCACAGTCTGTCACTCACTCCCAGGTATCTGTTATTGCATATATAAACCACCCCAATCCCCTCGATTAGTTTCCAGTCTGTAACTCACTCCAAGGTATCTGTTATTCCATATATAAACTACCCCAAAATCCTCGATTAGATTTCAGTCTGCAACTCACCTCCGGGTATCTACTGTTTCATGCATAAACCACCTTGATCCCCTTGATTAGATTCAAGTCTATAACTCATTCACGGTATCTGTTATTCCATCTATAAAGCACCCCAAACCCCTCGATTACATCACAGTCTGTATCTCACCCCCAGGTATCTGTTATTCCATATATAATCCACCCCAAACCCCTCGATTACACCACTGTCTGTAACTCACTCCCACATATCTGTTATTATATATATAAGCCACCCCAATCCCCTCAATTAGATTCTGGTCTGTAACTCACTCTCGGGTATCTGTTTTTCCCTCCCTGAACCACCTTGAACACCTCAATTAGATTCCAATCTGGAACTCACTCCCAGGTTATCTGTTATTCCAAATGTAACCCACCGTGAACCCTTCGAATAGATTCCAGTCTGTAACTCACTCCTGGGTTTCTGGTTTTCCCTATCTTAACCACCCAAATGCCTTGATTAGATTCCAGTCTGTAACTCACTCCCAGATATCTGTTATTGCATATATAAACCAGCCCGAACCCCTAGATTAGATTCCAGTCAGTAACTCACTCCCGGATATCTGTTAATCCATACATAGCCCTCCCCGAACCTCTCGATTAGATTCCAGTCTGTAACTCACTCCTGGGTATCTGTTATGGACACCACCCCAAACCTCTCGATGAGATTTGAATCTTTAACTACTCCTGTGCATCTGTTATTCTAAATATAAACTACCTCACACCTTTCGATTAGATTCCAGTGTGTAATTCACTCCCAGGTAGCTGTTATTCCAGATATAAACTACTCTGATCCCCTTGATTAGATTCCAGTTTGTAACTCACTCCCGGTTATCTGTTATTCCATATATAAACGACCTCAAGCCCCTCAATTAGATTCAAGTCTGTAACTACTCACAGTATCTTTTATTCCATATATAAACTACCCTGAACCCGTCAATTATATTCCAGTCGGTAACACACACCTGGGTGTCTTTAATTTGATATAAAAACACTCCAAGCCTCTCAATCAGATTTCAGTCCCCATGATCTCCCCAGTCCCGTGTTGGGGGGAGTGTATGTGGGGGAGTGTGGGCCGGGAAGCAGAGAGGGGAAAATGTGTGTGTTGAGGAGCAGACATGTGATTATTGTTTTAAATTCTCAAACTCTGCTGTTATATTTGAGAAAAGGAAAGGAAATAAGAGATTGAAGGTCAAGTTAGAAATGCCTGCATGTCAAGCAGGGCAGGGAGAGACAGACAGAGACAGAGAGACACAGGCACAGAGAGAGAGAGATAGAGAGATAGGCAGATAGGGACAGAGATAGAGACAGAGACATGTGCACTCACACTCACATGCACTCTCTTTCTCCCTCACACGTGCATGCACACACATATGAGTTGATGGGTAAATATGTATGTGCAGAATTATATTTGCAGATACATTCTATTTTGGGGGGGAAGGGGGGAGAATTGCGAGGGGGAGGAGAGTGTGGGTTGCAAAGTTGGGGGGGCAAGAGTGGGGGATGGGAGAAGGGGAGAGAGAGAGAGAAAGAAAGAAAGTGAGAAACAAAGATAAAGAGGAAGAGTGCAAGACAGACAGGTAGCAAGGTGGATGGAGAGAAACAGACAAACAGATACAGGCAAAAACTGACAGGCTCAGAGAGAGTGAGAATGAAACAGAGACAGACAGAGAGGGAAAGAGCAGGAAGGGGAAAAGTGAGGTACAGACAAAGGTGAGGCAAGGAGAGACATCAAGAGGGTAAGGCAACCATACTCACCATTCCAGCTGGTCCCAGCTCCCTCTCCCCATGGTTTCTCTCTCTCTGTGTCCCATCAGGCACAGAGCCTGCTCCAGGATCCCTGCAGGGACACAGCCTGCCTTGGGGAAGCCTAAAGGATCAAAACTGGGATGCAGATTCAAACACAACCCACACACTCTCACACACACAGGCAGACAGACAAATTGAGAGAGTAACTCACCAATACTCACCCCTGGTCACTCCACATGGCAAGAGCTAATGGCTGCCTGAGCCAGGTTTAAATACCCCCCACCACGTTTGTCACTCAAATCCCAGCTCCTCCCAAATCCCAGCTCATCAAGTTAACTCCCACTCTCAGTATCTGGAACACATCTCCCACAGGTATGAAAAACACCAATCATCATCTTTGTGGGATTACAGAGGGAAAGCAGCAGGTCAGTGGTTTAGACCAGGATTGTCCCAGTCCGTCCCTGTCCTTTCCTCAAACCGCCTGACTGGACCCATCCTGGGAATACTCACACATACACACACACACAAAGCTGCTGGTTCAAACCCTGAGCAGCTCCAGGCACACACTCAATACAAAATTACACAAGTTTACTACACAAACTAACACAAGACATTTGTACAACTGAACACGCATTCTTTGTACAAATTGATACAGGTGAGCACGGTCTTATTTCTCAAATTAAGGAAAGAATTGGCGAGTTTTGAAAAGATTTGTAGCTCAGGTTTAGGTTCTGGATGCAAGTTTGCTCGCTGAGCTGGAAGATTTTTGTCACCATATTCAGTGAGCCTCCGGTGAAGAAAGTTAGTGACCCACTTTCAATTTATGTGTTCAGGTTTCTTTGGGTTGATGATGTAATTTCCTGTTCTTTTTCTCAGAGGGTGCTAAATGGGGTCCAAGTCAATGTGTTTATTGATAGAGTTCCGGTTGGACATGATGTTTGCACAAAGTAACACAAGTTTTTTCAACAAATTGATGCAACATTTTTTGCCCAGATCAACACAGATGTATTCCACAGATTAACACAAGATATTTGCACAGTTTAATGAAACTACAATGAACCACTGAGGTCTGCAAACTTGCTGAGTTTGTTTTATTTGAATGAGGATACATCTTGTAGTTTCTTTTTTTTTGCCATGTTTTCGGTCACCCTGTGAAACCAGGCATTAGATATTCATTGTGTAAAGACTCCCATAAAGCCGCTTTGGGAAAATTTGATGCCACTTGGGACAGGGAGTTTACTTAGTGTGAAATCCAGTGAGAAATACAAGGAGCTGCAGGAAGGAGGGAGGCTGCAACTCCTACACCAACCACAAGGTGGGGCTGGAGACTGGAGATCAATGAGAAGACTGAGCCACAGCCGCCCTCTGCTGCTCATCAGATAACCTGCAATTCCCATCACTGTAACAATTGAATTCTCCCCTTCCATGGCACTTCCGGGCAATGTATTCCAGGACACAATTACTCAATGCGTGGCAAAGTGCTTTTATTCTCCCATGATACATTTTCCTCTTTTGCAGGTTTTGTTAAATGTGTGCCTATCCTTCTCAATACAAGTGGAGACAGCCTTTTGTTCCATGATGTCATGAACTTTCATCTGTCTCGAAGCCACTTACCCGTGTTAATTTCATACGCTATGATGTTGCTAGTCTCCATATTAGCTCGAAGACCCTGTCTCACTTTGTTCCCCACAGTCTCTAGCCAAACAGAAATACTCCATCTGCTGAACTCTAAAACAAAGAGTTCTGATGATGATTCACTGGCTTAAAATAATTTGTTGACTTTATTAATAATACTTTATTTCGCAGAGACAACATTTTATATTCTCATTCAAATCATCTAAAAACAAAGTAATGAAATAAGGCCCAGTAGAGATCTGGAGGGAATATCTTGAATACCAAGCCCAATGTATGAACCCATTACCATTTACCCCCACTCTCTATCTCCGAACTCATTTCCAAACAAATCAAAATTCAACTTCTAACACAGAGGTTCTACTTTCTGGAAAAGTGTTTTGTACAGGTATTGAATTTTGTTCAGGGGTCCATATAAATCAACAACTCTGACACTCACAGGGATTTCTTCAAAACTTTCAACTAATAGAAATAACTGATAAGCTTCTGAAGTGCTCAGCACTCAATCTTTAACGACATGATGATTTATAATAATTGGCATACATGTCAACTCCAGAAAGGAATCTCAGCAATCAGGGTTAATTTACCAGTTTTAAGGATTTGTCATAACAACAAAACGCTGGGAACACTGGTTCAGTGAATGTGGTTTGAATTGTGTGTAAATGTTTTAGTGAGTCAGTGACCTGGTAAAATGATAACGTCCCAACCTCATAGTCCAATTGGACTTGGATCCTGCTTGTGGATGGGATCATTGGAAGATCAGTGCGTTCATTATCATGCCAGATTGTGACAGCATCACTGCCAAGATATAAACACCAGGAATTACTGCTTTCCCCAAACCAAGAGTACTGTCCGACCCTATCAATACTCCCATACACAATCCCCATTCCCCATTCCTTCCCATCACTTTCTCCTTCCCAGGAATGGGATCCTGAGGAGAAGCTCTGGGAAGAAAGAACTTGATAATAATCTTCAAATCTTTCTGGGTGAGATGGATAGGGCTGTTGCTGTTCAGCAAGAGTTACTGATCTCCCATCGTCAGACAGAACCAAGTAGCAGTTTGCTGTCTTTGCATCCAGGCTCAATGGGCTTTTTCCTAGAGAGGAGAGAAGAGGTCGGTCAAACAGAGCTATTCCACTCAGTTCAGTGAGTGACAGCTGTAGCGGGGGAGTTTCAATATCTCACAGATTCTGTTAGCCCCATATTACCTCATCGACTGAAATCTTCTCATATTAAATTAATGGCCTTGAGTCAAAATCCCTGTTATAGAGTAATGTGTGATCCCAGTCTGTACAGTCAGTGTGAACATTGTAAAACTCTACTCACTTGAGTTAGCCATACCTCCTGTACACAGTGGGTATGAGAGGACACAGTGGCCAGTGGCTGTGAGATGAAATGGGTGCTATACAACACCGTGTGAAGGGGAGGTACAGTCAACAGTTAGTGCAGATTTTAAAACTTGCTAGAGTACTGGACATGGAACAACATTGTGTTGGAGCCCTCAGAGATGGTGAGAACAATGAAAATGCTAAGATTGAGAGTGGGATACACAAGTGGACAGAGAGCAAGTCCCAGGTGAAATGCTGAGTTCCAGCAGAGGTTGCATTGTGTATCAGGAAGAGTTGGTGGAGGAGATGATTTAGCAAATTGTGTTGTTACTGAGTTTGGAGACTAAGGGTGAAGAATGGGTTCCTGATGCACACACAGGGAGCTGACATGAAAGTTCAGGAATATTCCCAGCTATCTAAACACAACTAACCCGACCCGTTCCCATTCCCTTAGATTGGAGAGAAGCTGAATGTTCTTACTGATGACTGCCAAGATGTCTGAGTGGTACTTTTCCCATCCATTCAGTTTCTTCTGGAGGTGTTCTGATATATCGGTCAGGTTCAGGGTGAACACTGGAACAGCTCGCTCTGGGACTTTCTGAATCTCAGTCACTCTGAAATTGAAGAGGAGAGAATGGTTTGATCAGTAGGTCCTTTCAGATCAGAAATTCAAAGGGGAATGAGTGATCAATGCAACAATCTGTCCCCCCTTTTACTGCTTGTACTGACCTCCCACAGCAAACCATCCTGAAAATGTCAGAATCCTGGGATTAACCCTCTCCCTGAGTTCACACTGGACTCGGCTCGAGTAGTGGGATCCTGGTTTACTGTTGCTTCAGATCAGTTTGTGATTTGCAAATCTATCTGTGTTCAGTCAGTTTCGTTCCACTGCCCTGGAACCTCATCTTTCCAATATTCAGAATGATTATTAACTGCAGGTCTCCAATGTGTGCTCAGAAAGCTCCGCTGTGCATTGCAGGAACACACTCACTGCAATCATGTGAAATGTAGACAGAAGGAACAGCCTACCAGAGATTCATGATCAGCAACGTTCTCTGTCCAACGTTCCAACTTTAAACACCCTCCCACTTACAGGACAGAGAGACAGGGCAGGGATCCTGATCCCAAACTGACCCCTTTCCCACCCTTTTCAATTTTAACACAAATCAGGACTTGGACAAGGCTCTTGTGAAAGCCCATCAGGGTCTAGTTAATATTAGGAAGTCCAAGCCTGGGTTATATCATTAAGGTGGTGGCTGGAGTGTGAGAGGTGGTCAGGAGGAGGTCTGCACCATTAGCTGTCCGGCAACCAATCAGAGGCAGGAGGACCTGACTGGCCGAGGCCAGCACTAATGACCGGCTCCTTTTATCACCCCCTTGTGGGCCAGGAGGAACAACAGGCTCCCAGGCCCCACAAGAAAACCTTCAGCAACCCCCCACCCCTCCCCAGTCTTCACCTTTCAGCCTTCATTTCCCTTCCCTAACCTCCCCAAGGGGGTCTCTGGAGTTTCTATTTTCTTCCCGGAGCGATGGAGACAGTGTTGTCAGTTTACATGTAGAATGTGCCACTTCCCACCATATTGTCTGTATGTCAAATTACAGTGAAACATCACTCACTGTTCCCACAGTGTGAAAGCATTATAACTGGGAAAGGTTCCAAGCTGTGATTCTGCCTTCACTCTGCTTCAGGTACATGGGAGGTCCTCCATCAGCGGCAGCTACTGTATGACTGAGAGGGACTTACCTGGAAAGGAGCTGTTTTGAGTTCTGTGAATAAAGAGAGGAGATAAATTCAGTCAACGAACAAGCCAACACTCAACGAAACCAAACAGTGAATTTGGGATTGAGAGGAAGAGTTCAGCATGAAACATTAAGTGGGGCGATTCCCAACAATGAGGAACAATCCCACATTTCACTGCACTCCGTCATGGAATAGTACCAACAATCCAAGGGCAGTACACCGCCAGTACCACAACGCTGAGGGCAGGATTGAAGGCCAACTTGAATACTCAGCTCCATCAACAATCTTTCAATAATTTGCCCTGTTATTAGATTCACAGAAACCCAGTTAGTGTTTGTACCTGAATAAGGGAGAGAGGGTCTCTCTGTAACAGACTCTGGATTTCTCCATCTATTAATGCAATCTGTTCCATCTTGCTGTTTAATGCTTCAGAACAGCTTCGAATCTGAGAGAGAGCTTGGAGTCCCTCCTCATCGATCACTCTCATGGTGGATTCTTCATCTTCATCCAGCTTTCTTCTCCATTCAGAGAAGCTCTGTGTTGACTTCCCTTTCCAATCATTGATTCGGGTCTGAAAACCAAACCAACTCTCATTACACAACGCCCTTTCTCATAGCTGTTACCCTGAGCACACAGCACTTTCCAGGGACAGGACCGTTTGTTTTGATCACTCCACCACCATTACAGATAGACAAGCAGTGGGATGTGTCCACGGGGAGGGAAAATAGGCTTACTTTGAGTCTAAAAGTAAGTGCACTGTATTTAGACTGGGGAATCGAACTGCCATTCACATCTGGACCATACCTGCTGTGGGAGATTGAGATTCATGAGTGGACAGTGACTAGAAAGAAACAGAATCCAACAAATTTTAGGTCAGGGAATCAGCATCAAGAGATGATGCGTTTGAGAGAAAGACAGGCTGAGAGGGTCATGAATGAGGTATTTGAAATGATGGAGGGATTATTGGACTCATTTTTAGGGTGAGGTATTTGACAAAGATCAGGATGGTCAGACTAGGAGGCCTGTGGATAAAAATCCATGAACACAGAGGGTCTTCGATCTTTGGATTGGAAAACAGTGAAACCATCTCTAAATAAAGTCCCACTTTTCCCCACCTTGATTTCAGCCTCTGATCTCTCCAATGTTCGCTGTTTGGTGGAACAATTCTGCTGGACTCCCTGCAGCTTCTTGATTTCCTTCTCCAGTTCATCCTAGAAAGACATGCAGAAAGTCATTCCAGAAACAGAAACCATTGGAAGATCTCAGTGGGTCTGGCAGCATCTGTGGAGAGAAATCGGAGTTCACGTTTAGGGTCCAGTGACCCTACTTCAGAAAATATTTTTTTGAAAAGGAGTCAGAAGCGGGCTCTGCAGGGTTGGGGAGACTATGAGCTTGGAGATAGTAGAGGGGAGACCACCAGATGAAACAAGGTTAGTGATAACTATCGACACAATGGTCTAGTGTTCCATATGGTGGGGTCATGGTCCAGTGGGATGATAGGAGGAGGTATCTGAGAACTGGTGGTCGGTCACTGCAATGTAAAGGTCAATATGCTAGACACCAACGACACCACCTTTGTCAGCAGGCTTAATGACAAAGTCAGGGTTGGATCTGAGAGCAAGGAGTGCAGTCAGTTCAAGGGGAGATGGGTTGGAATGGGAAAGGGGGGATAGAGAAATTGAGATGACAAATGTCACATCAACAGTTCTCAATGAACAGGTCACGTGCAGGGACCAGAGGGAAGGGTCCAGGTGGATGGAGAGTGTTGGAGCTGGGTAAAGGGATCTGTGGGACAAGGAGAGATCATTTGTCTAAAGAAATGGACATGGTGGCTAAGGCCCGAAATGTATTCAGGTGGGAATGCAGATGCTTCAAACTGAGACCTTTGCTGGGTCCAATCCATTCAGCATCAGAGAGCAGAAGATCAGAAGGGAGAGTAGATGCATGACAGGAGGTAGGGTTGGGAGAGGGCAATGGAGTCAGAGGGGAGGGGAGGGTAGGAAGGTTCCAGAGGGGTGAGAGTATCTCTCAGTTATTGCATCTTGTGTTCCTTAGTGTCTGAAAGGAAAAAAAATGTTTCATGTTAGCACGTTGAATGAGCCAGAGAATGAAGTGGAACTGAGGGTTAGGGCAGCTCTGAGCCAGCATGGGATGGTGCTGATGGAGAGGGAGGTGGACAGTGTGCATATGGCAACACATGGGAGAGTTCAGCCATCTCTGGAATGTTGAACATCACAGTGATACCTGTGATCCTGGCTGGATTCAAAACACAAAGGATGAAGCTTGAGTTGGAATCTACATGGGGTGAGTCTGAGCCGGAGGCAGTCACTGAGTAATGTGATGAGGCTATGGAAACGAGTTTTGGCAAATACCTTTAGACAGCTATTCCAAAGGATTCAAACTGTGATTGGCCATTGACCAGAAACTGGACAAGCCACAGAAATACAGTGGCTTCAATAGCAGGTCAGAGACTATGAAAACTCACCTCCTGACTCCCCAAAGCCTGTCCACCATCTACAAGGAACAAGTCAGGAGTGAGATGGAATACTCCCCCCTTGCCTGGATGAGTGCAGCCTCAAGAAGCTTGACACCACCAGGACTAAGCAGCCCACTTGAATGGCACCACATCCACAAGCGCTCAATCCCTCCAACCATCAACACTCAGTTGTAGCATTGTGTGCTATCTACAAGATGCACTGCAGAAAATCACTAACGATCTTTAGTCAACACCTTCCAAACTCACAACCTTAATGTTATATTGTTCCAAAATGTTTTTGGAACTATACAGCCATGCGTCAGTATACATATGTGCACAGAGTGCCGCATCACACAATACTGCACTACAACTACACTGTCGTGATATTCTGAAAAACCACCCTCAAAGGGAGCTCAAGTCCTTGATGCAGAAAGAGGGATTATTATTTCAAATGCTCAGGTCTTACAAAAACAACACATTGTATTTAACCTTAGAAATAATATCATTTACCGTAATTGCAGCTTGTGCCTGATCCAGGCTCAGTAATGTGTGGGATCTATGTTTCCCTATAATTGTACAGGAAACACACACACACTCTGCATCCTCTTTACAATAGTGCTGTAGCAGCTTCAGATGGTCAGGGCAGTGTCTCTCGGTAACTTTAACCCCAGGCTCAATGAGTGTGTGATCTCTGTAGGCCTCTTTCAGTAAATGTGGTTTTAAGTGTTGAGAGCAAAAAGACGTTTCACATTTCAGACACGTCTTCACAGCTGGTTTTGGATTCTCAATGCAATATTCACACGTGAGATGAAATGAACCAGCTTCAGTCTGCATCCTTACAGATTCCAAAGTATTTCCACACAGCATCAGAGAGTAAGACAGCTACAGGAAATGAAATTATTATGAACACAGGGCGCTGGGAGTGACACTGTTTGTTTTAGTTTCATGACACACTCTGCTTGGAGATTAACAAACACCCGCAGTATCAGTTCAGAGTCCAAATCATAACAACAAGATTGCAATTTTACAATATGGAGCCAAAATACACCAAGACTGAGGTACACACAAACCCAATACTAATCAGGTCACACCACACCTAAGATAGTTTAATAAACAAATTAAAAGTGGTACCAAGTGGAAATATTTATAGCTTGCAGAGAGGAAAAGGAAAGAGCTCTCTGGAATGAATGGAAAATCGATCAGAAAAATTAAAGAGGCAAAGAGCAATGGATATAAGGAATGTCGGATCAAGCATGATCGGGCACTAAAGATGATCAAACAGAGTAGCCAAAAGGCAAAATAATGTTGGACCACAACCTCAGCATATACAGTCAGAGGATGTCGCAATCAATCTATATAAGGGTCACATTAGTCCCACCTCAATCACCGTATCTAGTCCTGGTAGGTCCCACCTTGAGTATTGTGTCTCGTTCCAGTCAGGCTGGCTGAGTTAGCAAACACTTGGCAAATGCAATATAACGTGGATAAATGTGAGGTCCTCAGCCCCATAATATACTCCCTGTAGACCATGGCTGTGTTGCCATATTCCAAATGAAAGCCATCTGCAAGTTCGCTGATGATATCACCACAGTACAGGTACACAATCCTTTATCCAAAATTCAGAAATCCGAAAAGCTCCGGAGTCCAAAATTCTTTTTGTGGAGTGTGGAGCATCATTTTGGCATGCGGGCAGGTGACCCAACTCCACACCCATTCGATTCATGTCACTCAGGTGTGATGTGGTGGCGTGGCCCAGCGCTTGGCAGGCTGTACTATCCACACGTCTGCCTGCTGTTAGGTCATTCTTTTTTATTCCACTGTGAAAATATCATTTATTCTGAAATCTGAAAAATTCCAAATTCCAAAAAACAACTGACTCCAAGGGTTTCAGGTAAAGAATTGTGTACCTGTAGCACGGATATCTGACAACAACAAGTCAGAGTACGGAAGGGAGATAAAGGGTTTGCTGAGCTGGTGCAGTGAGAACAACCTCTCTGTTAACTTCAGCAAAACAAAAAAACTGACCAGTGACTTCAGAAAGAAAGGAGGAGAACATGCCCCATCTACATCAACAGAACTGGGGTTGAGAGGGTGCAGAGCGTCAAGTTCCTCAGAGTGACCATAACCGACAACCTGCCCTGGACTTCCCACGTAGATGCAATCATCAAGAAGGCTCAACGACTCTTCTTCCTCAGGTGACTCAGGAAATTCAGCATGTCCATAAGGAGCCTCACCAACTTTTACAGATAGAAAGCATACTGTCCTGGTGCATAATGGCCTGGTACAGCAACTGCTCTGCCCAGGACCATAAGAAACTACAGAAGGGAATGTGCACAGCCCAGACCATCATGGAAGCCAACCTTCCATCCATGGACTGAATTTACACAGTTTGCTGCTACAGAAAGACTGCCGACAACATCAAAGACCCATCCCATTCCAATAATGAACTTCTATAACCTCTATAACTTCTATAACTTCTATAACCTTTGTCAGGATACCCAAGACTGTAGGGGGGCTGTGGAGAAGGTAGCACTGACAGGGACTACTAGCGGACACAGAGATGGGCTCAAGTGCGTATACATCAACGCAAGGAGTATCAGAAATAAGGTGGGTGAACTTAAGGCGTGGATCGGTACCTGGGACTACGATGTTGTGGCCATCACGGAAACGTGGATAGATGTGGGACAGGAATGGCTGTTGGAGGTTCCTGGTTACAGGTGTTTCAGTAAGATTAGGGAGGGTGGGAAAAAAGGAGGGGGGGTGGCATTGCTAATTAGAAATGGTATAACGGCTGCAGAAAGGAAGTTTGAGGGGGATCTGCCTCTGGAGGTAGTATGGGCTGAAGTCAGAAATAGGAAAGGTGCAGTCACCTTGTTGGGTGTTTACTATAGGCCCCCCAATAGCAGCAGAGATGTGGAGAAACAGATTGGGAAACAGATTTTGGAAAGGTGCAGAAGCCACAGGGTCGTAGTCATGGGCGACTTCAACTTCCCAAATATTGATTGGAAGCTCTTTAGATCAAGTAGATTGGATGGGGCGGTGTTTGTGCAGTGTGTCCAGGAAGCTTTTCTAACGCAGTATGTAGATTGTCCAACCAGAGGGGAGGCCATATTGGATTTGGTACTCGGTAATGAACCGGGACAAGTGGTGGGCTTGTTAGTGGGTGAACATTTTGGTGATGGTGACCACAATTCTGTGACTTTCACCTTGGTTATGGAGAGAGATAGGTGCGCACAACAAGGTAGATTTTATAATTGGGGGAAGGGAAATTACGATGCTGTAAGGCAGGATTTGAGGAGCATACGTTGGGAGCATAGGCTGTCAAGGAAGGATGTGGTGGAAATGTGGAACTTTTTCAAAGAGCAGATACGACGTGTCCATGATATGTATGTACCTATCAGGCAGGAAAGAAATGGTCATGTGAGGGAGCCTTGGTTGACGAGAGAGGTTGAATGTCTGGTAAAGAGGAAGAAGGAGGCTTACATAAGGTTGAGGAAACAGGATTCAGACAGAGCAGTGGAGGGATACAGGATAGCCAGAAGAGACCTGAAGAAAGGGATTAGGAGAGCTAAGAGAGGGCATGAAAAATCGTTGGCGGATAGGATCAAGGATAACCCCAAGGCATTTTATGCGTATGTGAGAAACCTGAGAATGACGAGAACGAGGGTAGGTCCGATCAAGGACAGTAGTGGGAGACTGTGTATTGAGTCGGAAGAGATAGGAGAGGTCTTGAACAAGTACTTCTCTTCAGTATTTACGAACGAGAGGGACCGTATTGTAGAAGAGGAGAGTGTGAAATGGACTGGTAAGCTAGAAGAGATACCTGTTAGAAAGGAAGATGTGTTGGACATTTTGAACAACTTGAGGATAGACAAGTCCCCCGGGCCTGACGGGATATATCCTAGGATTATGTGGGAAGCAAGAGAGGAAATTGCAGTACCGTTGGCAATGATCTTCTCGTCTTCACTGGCAACGGGGGTGGTACCAGGGGACTGGAGAGTAGCGAATGTTGTGCCCCTATTCAAAAAAGGGAATAGGGATAACCCCGGGAATTACAGGCCTGTTAGTCTTACTTCTGTGGTAGGCAAAGTAATGGAAAGGGTACTGAGGGATAGGATTTATGAGTATCTGGAAAGACACTGCTTGATTAGGGACAGCCAGCACGGATTTGTGAAGGGTAGGTCTTGCCTTACAAGTCTTATTGAATTCTTCGAGGAGGTGACCAAGCATGTGGATGAGGGAAGAGCAGTGGATGTCGTGTACATGGATTTTAGTAAGGCATTTGATAAGGTTCCCCATGGTAGGCTTATGCGGAAAGTCAGGAGGCATGGGATAGAGGGAAATTTGGCCAATTGGATAGAAAACTGGCTAACCGGTCGAAGGCAGAGAGTGGTGGTAGATGGTAAATATTCAGCCTGGAGCCCAGTTACAAGTGGAGTTCCGCAGGGATCAGTTCTGGGTCCTCTGCTGTTTGTAATGTTTATTAATGACTTAGATGAGGGAGTCGAAGGGTGGGTCAGTAAATTTGCAGATGATACGAAGATAGGTGGAGTTGTGGACAGTGAGGAGGGCTGTTGTCGGCTGCAGAGGGACTTAGATATGATGCAGAGCTGGGCTGAGGAGTGGCAGATGGAGTTCAACCCTGCCAAGTGTGAGGTTGTCCATTTTGGAAGAACAAATAAGAATGCGGAATACAGGGTTAATGGTAGGGTTCTTAGTCAGGTGGAGGAACAGAGGGATCTTGGGGTCTATGTACATAGATCTTTGAAGGTTGCCACTCAGGTGGATAGAGTTTGTAAGAAGGCCTATGGAGTATTATCGTTCATTAGCAGAGGGATTGAATTCAAGAGTCGTGAAGTGATGTTGCAGCTGTACAGGACTTTGGTTAGGCCACAGTTGGAGTACTGTGTGCAGTTCTGGTCGCCTCACTATAGGAAAGATGTGGAAGCTTTGGAGAGGGTGCAGAGAAGATTTACCAGGATGTTGCCTGGAATGGAGAGGAAGTCGTACGAGGATAGGTTGAGAGTTCTCGGCCTTTTCTCGTTGGAACGGCGAAGGATGAGGGGTGACTTGATAGAGGTTTATAAGATGATCAGAGGAATAGATAGAGTAGACATTCAGAAACTATTTCCCCGGGTACAACAGAGTGTTACAAGGGGACATAAATTTAAGGTGAAGGGTGGAAGGTATAGGGGAGATGTCAGGGGTGGGTTCTTTACCCAGAGAGTGGTGGGGGCATGGAATGCGCTGCCCGTGGGAGTGGTGGAGTCGGAATCATTGGCGACCTTTAAGCGGCATTTGGATAGGTACATGGATGGGTACTTAATCTAGGTTAGAAGTTCGGCACAACATCGTGGGCCGAAGGGCCTGTTCTGTGCTGTATTGTTCTATGTTCTATGTTATGTCAGACAGGAGATACAGAAGCCTGAACACATGCACCAGCAGGTTCAGGAACAGCTTTGTCCCAGCCGCTATTAGATTGATAAATGGACTCTTTAGCCTCAATAAGCAATGTAATCTGTATGTCTCGAAGTTTTTAAAATCTGTACTTCCTTGCTTACTATGATCTGCCTATACTGCTTGTAAACAAAGCTGTTCGCTGTACTTTGGAACGCGTGACAATAAATAAATCAATCAATTGGTGGCATAAACAAGAGGGCAGATTATTACCTGAATGGTGGCAGTTTAGGAAAAGATGAGGTGTAACAAGACCTGGGTGTCACGGTGGAATAGTCGCTGAAGGTTGCCATGCAGGTGCAGCAGGCAGCGAGGAAAGCTAATGGCATGCTGGCCTTCATAGCGAGAGGATTTGAGTATTGGAGTAAGGATGTCTTGCTGCAGTTATACAAGGCCTTGGTGAGGCCACACCTTGAGTATTGTGTGCAGTTTTGGTCTCCTAGTCTGAGGAAGGACATGCTTGCTGTTGAGGGAATCCAGCGAAGATTCACCAGACTGAATCCCGGGATGGCAGGACTGACTGGAATTTAGAAGAATGTGGGGGGATCTCATGGAAACATATAAAATCCTGTTGGCACTGGACAGGCTAGATAGGAAGAATGTTCCTGATGTTGGTGAAATCCAAAACAAGGGGTCACAGCCAAGAATAAGGGGAAGCTATTTGGGACTGAGATGAGAAAGAATTTCTTCACTCAGAGAGTTGTGAACCTGTGGGAATTCTCGCCCACAGGAAGCTGTTGGGGCCAATTTGTTGGATAAGAGGGAGCCAGGCATGGTCTGCAGCTAAAGGAATCAAGGTTTATGGAAAGAAAGCAGGAATGGGATATGCAATTGCATGATCATATTGAAATGGGGGGGGCAGGCTTGAGGGGCCGAATGGCCTACCTCACACCTATTTTAGATTAGATTAGATTACTTACAGCATGAAAACAGGCCCTTCGGCCTAACAAGTCCATACCGACCCGCCGAAGCACAACCCACCCAGGCCCATTCCCCTACATTTACCCCTCCACCTAACACTACGGGCAATTTAGCATGGCCAATTCACCTACCCTGCGCATTTTTTTTGGATTGTGTGAGGAAACCGGAGCACCCGGAGGAAACCCATGCAGACACAGGGAGAAGGTGCAAACTCCACACAGACAGTTGCCTGAGGCGAGAATTGAACCACAGCCTCTGGCGCTGTGAGGCAATAGTGCTAACCACTGTGCCACCGTGCCGCCCACTACCACCGTGCCGCCCACAATGTGTCTATGTTCTCTGAGGGTTTTGGCCTGTCCAATCCTTGCAGGCAATGAGTCCCAGATTCCCACCACGCTCTGGGTGAAAAACCTATTCCTCAGATATCCTCTAAACCTTCTTCCCCTTACCTTAAATCTATGCCCCGGTCATTGATCCCTCCATCAAAAGGAAACATTTCTTCCTGTCCTCCCTATCTATGCCCTTCTTCAGTGATAGGATTAAAAAATGATATCTTTAAACCAGATCACTAAGGATTAATTGTGAAGGATTAATTGGACAGGACAAGAATCTATTGAAATGAAGTCAGGATGTTGCGAGGATTGGGTGATTTGAGCTATAGGGAGAGGCTGAATAGGCTGGGGCTGTTTTCTCTGGAGCATCAGAGGCTGAGCAATGACCTCATAAAGCTTTATAAAGTCATGGGGGGCATGGATAGGATAAACAGACAAGGACTCTTCCCTGGGGTGGGGAGTCCAGAACTAGAGGGGAGAGGGTGAGAGGGGCAAGATTTAAAAGGGACTTTAGGGGCAACTTTTTCATGTAGAGGGTGGTGCAAGTATGGAATCAGCTTCCAGAGGAAGCGTTGGACGCTGGTACAATTATAACGTTTAAAAGATATCTAAATGGATATATGAATAGGAAGGGTTTGGAGGGATATGGGCCAATTGCTGGCAAATGGGACTAGATTAGAACATAGAATATTGCAGCACAGTACAGGCCCTTTGGCACTTGATGTTGCGTGGACCTATGAAACCAATCTGAAGCCGATCTAACCTAAGCTATTCAATTTTTGTGCATATGTTTATCCAATGACCATTTAAATGCTCTTAAAGTTGATCAGTCTACTCCTATTGCAGGTAGTGCGTTCCACGCCCTTACTACTCTCTGAGTAAAGAAACTACCTCTGATGTCTGTCCTATATCTATTACCCCTCAATTTAAAGCATTGTCCCCTCGTGCTAGCCATTGCCATTTGAGGAAAAAGGCTCTCCCTGTACACCATATCTAACCCTCTGATTATCTTATATGTCTCAATTAAATCACTTTTCAACTTTCTTCTCTCTAACGAAAACAGCTTCAAGTCCCTCAGCCTTTCTTTATAAGACCTTCCCTGGGTGGCAACTTTCAGGAATCTGTCTACATGGACACCGAGATCTCTCTGCTCATCTACACTACCTAGAATCTCACCATTGCTCCTTCCAAAGTGAATCACTTTACACTTTTCCACATTAAAATCCATTTGTCATCTCTCAGCCCAGCTCTGCAGCTTATCTATGTCTCTCTGTAACCTGCAACATCCATCAGCACTATCCACAAATCCACTGACCTTAGTGTCATCTGTAAGTTTACTAACCCATCCTTCTATGTCCTCATCCAGGTTATTTATAAAAATGACAAACGCAGTGGCCCAAAACAGATCCTTGCGATACCCCACTAGTAACTAAACTCCAGGATGAACATTTCCCATCAACCACCACCCTCTGTCTTCTTTCAGCTGGCCAATTTCTGATCCAAACTGTCAAATCACCCTCAATCCCATGCTTCCTTATTTTGTGCAATGGCCTACCATGGGGAACCTTATCAAATGCCTTACCAAAATCCTTTTACCCCACATCAACCACTCTACCCTCATCCACCTGTCTGGTCACTTTCTGAAAGCACTCAGTAAGGTTTGTGAGGCACGACCTACCCTTCACAAAACCATGTTGACTATGCCTAATCAACCTATTCCTCTCTAGATTATTATAAATCCTTTCACTTATCCTTTTCCAATACTTTACCCAAAGCCAAAGGTCACTGGTCGATAATTACCAGGGTTGCCTCTACTTCCCTTCTTGAACAAGGGGACAACACTTGCTGTCCTCCAGTCTTCTGGCAGTATTCCTGTAGACAATGATGACATATAGATCAAAGCCAAAAGCTCTGCAATCTCCTCCCTGGCTTCCCAGAGAATCTGAGGATAGATCCTATCCAGCCCAGGGACTTATCTGTTTTCACATTTCCAGAATCGCTTACATCTCCTCCTAGTGAACCTCAATCCTGTCTAGTCTAGTAGCCTATATCTCAGTGTTCTCCTTGATGACAATGTCTTTTTCCAGAGTGAATACTGACTTTTATGACATGGGGTAATTTAAATTTAAATTCTGCTAATTTAAACCAGCCACAAAGAAAAGATTCATCTCGGGCTGTAATCTGTTAACATTCGAGAGGCAAAGAACTATCCCCAAAGTCACTATTTAAAGTACAAAAAGTTTCAGCACTTTATTCTTTAAGTCCAACAGAGAATATTAACTAACAACTATTTACAACCCCTTTCTCTTAAACCTATCTTTTATCTCCACGTCTACAATACTGGTCCGGTAAAAAATGCTAATTAAGATTCCAAAAGTCAAATTTCAAAGCTGTTGAATCTTCTTTTTGTATCTTCCTCTGTAGATTTTCTCTCCATTTCGGTGACGATTTTTTTCTGTGCGACCTCCTTCTCTAGACAGGATTGTCTCAGAGAGTTCTTACGAGAAGCCTACATCTGTTGGTCTTTTGGCAGTTCTCTTTGTCGCTCTGGGTAACTGTTCAAAACGTCTGATAGTTATACCCCCAAAACATCGGATTGTTTCATTGGTTTTAATATTGTCAAAATACGGAATTCAAACTTTATTGGAGTTTGGTATCTTGGGGCATAATTTAAACTCATTGGCCAAACTTGAATTTGTTTTTGTTTCATAATAATCCGGCTAGTGCTCGCTGTTCTGACCAAGTGTTACATTGTTACCTTGTTCTGGACTCTCTGTGCCTCTCTAAGTCCTTACTAGCTTTCAACTCTCTTAAAGGTACAGTACCTCTTATACCTTCATAACACTGATGAAAAATGTTCATTTAGTGCTTCTCTTATCTCCTCTGACTCCACGCACAACTTCCCATTACTGTCCCTGATTGGCCCTAATCTTACTCTAATCATTCCTTTATTCCTGACATTCCTATAGAGAGCTTTAGGGTTTTCCTTGATCCAACCTGCCAACAACTTCTCATGTCCCCACCTGGCTCTTCTTAGCTCTTTAGGTCCTTCCTAGCAAACTTGTAACTCTCAATCACCCTAACTGAGCCTTCACATCTCATCCTTACATAAGCCTTCTTTTTCTTCTTGACAAGAGATTCAATTTCTTTAGTAAATCACGGCTCCCTCGCTTGACCACTTCCTCCCTGCGTGACAGGTATATACTTATCAAGGACATGCAGTAGCTGTTACTTGAATAAGCTCCACATTTCAATCATGCCCATCCCCTACAGTTTCCTTCCCCATCCTATGCATCCTACATCTTGCCTAATGTCATCATAATTGCCTTCCCCCCACTTATAACTCTTGCCCTGCATTATATACCTAAACCTTTCCACCACTAAAGTAAACATTGTGGTTACTATCACCAAAGTTCTCACCTACCTCCAAATTTAACACCTGGCCGGGTTTATTACCCAGTACCAAATGTAATGTGGCCTCGCCCCTTGTTGCCCTGTCTACATAGTGTGTCAGGAAACCTTCCTGCACACATTGGACAAAAACTGACCCATCTAAAGTACTTTAACAATATCTTAGGTTAGTATATCTGTTCAGCATGGATGAGCTGGACTGAAGGGTCTGTTTTTGTGCAATGCATCTCTGTGACTCTAAGACTCTATGTGCTTAACACTTAAATTACCTAATTTAATGTTATTGATCAAGCACTTAGTGAATGCAACTCCTCTTCTTTATAGTTGAGGAATATTTACTTAGAAGTTTCACCCGGACTCTTATAATAATAATTCAGGAAAATTACAATCTAGCTAAAACTTAATCAAACTTTGGGCTTTCAGGAAGAATGCCAAACTCTTTCAGGTGTGGGCAGGTTGGATTCTCTGACCATTACTGTCCTTAAGTCCTGCTCCCTCTAGTGCAAGTTTAAGAGAATTTGTCAGGAGATACAGCTGACCTTGATGTTCCAGCGACAGAATTGTAATTGTGTTTCACCACACTATTGCAATAACTTCATTACAAATATTTTATTGGCCTCTGCTGTTTTGAAAGTATTGCTGTCCCTTTCACTGTGCATATGTTGCTAGACATCATATTGTCTGTCTTCACATAATATACTCATAATCTGGGGGCTACTAGTTACGGCTTACATCATGTGGAAAAGGCATTTGAACCAACTGAACTAACCACACCCCTCCAGCCACCCAGAAACTCAAACCTGTTCATTATTCTAAATTGTACTGCTTATCAATCTATAAATATATAAGAAATATTTTTAAAGAAAGAGCTTCTATAATTCTTCACTCACTCTTCCATTCTGCATTTTCCTCCACTCCCCATTATTCTATAGTTTCTCCATCATGCAGCATTCCCCCAGGATCCTCCATTCCTTATCATCCCTATTATCCTCCATTTCTGCATATTCTTTCTTTCCAGTAGAAATAAAAGAATCTTTCTGTCTCAGTCTTGAATGGAATAATCCACATTTTAGGAATAATGACCTACCCTTTAAGGTAGAGAACCCTAAAAATTCACAACTGTCAACTGCCTCCAATGAAATGTCATCTTTCCTTAAATCAGGGGACCAAAACTCACTGAACCCTAGATGAGATTTCACCAGTACCTTGTACAGTTGCAGTCGGATTTCAATACTCTTATACTCCAACCTCCTTGAAATAAAGGCCACTGTACTCACATTCTACATCCAAGACCGTGAACTCTTGTCTTATATTAAACTTGTGTGAGGTATCATTTGAGCATCTTCTGCAAGTCTAAATGCAAACATTTATTGATTCCCTTCTCTCCACTCCTCCGAAAACACTAATTAATTAGACAGACACAATTTCCCTTTCATGAAGCCAAGCTGGTTCTGCTTGATGAAATCACGATTTTCCAAATGTGTTGCTGTTACTTTCCTAGTAATTGATTCCAACATTTTATAGCAATAGGTGCTTAAGCTAACAGGGGTGTCACACTGGCAGTTTCCCAATCAGCTGACAATTCTCCAGAGTTCACAGATTTTTGGAAAACTGCAACCAGGGCATCTGCTATCTCTGTAGCTATTTCTTTTAGGATCCTAGGATCTACACCATCAGGGCCAGGTGACCTATCTGCCTTTAGCCCCATTCATTGCTTCTTTAGTGGCAGTATGTAATCCCTCCCCTTGTATTCTTTTGTATTAATGGGATGGAACATAGAACATAGAATAATACAGCAAAGGGCCAGGCCCTTCGGCCCACAATGTCATGCCGAACATGATACCAAACAACCCGAGTTATCCTAGCCTCTCCTTGTAGCTCATACCCTGTAATCCAAGCAGCATCTTGGTGAACCACTTCTGCACCCTCTCCAACACTCCACATCCTTGCTGAAATATGGCGACCAGAATTGAGCACAATACTCTCATACAAAGCTGCAAATGTTCAATGAATCTTCCAGCTTTCAGACTGATGCAAGATATCTGTTTAACTCCTCTGCAATTTCCTACTCCCCAATAATCACCTTCCCATATGCATTTTCAAAGCTGCGTATGTTCACTTTGACTTCTTTCTTCACTTTTATAATTTTAAAGAAGTGCACATCAAAATACATTTTAAACATTATGAGGGATTTTACTTCTGTCACTGTTTCAGACGCTGAGTTCCAGATTCCTACCATCCTCTGGGTGAAAAAATGTTCTCCCTCACATCTACTTTGAATCTTCTGTCTGTAACTTAAATCTATGCCGCCTTAGATATTGATCTCTCCATCAAGGGGAAAGGTTTATCTATGCCCATCATAATTTTAGCTTAAAAATGTGTTGCTGGAAAAGCTCAGCAGGTCAGGCAGCATCAAAGGAGAAGGAGAATTGACATTTCGGGCATAAGCCCTCCTTCAGGAATGAGGAAGGTGTGCCACGTAGGTTAAGATAAAAGGTAGGGAGGAGGGATTTGGGGGAGGGGCATTGGGAATGCAATAGGTGGAAGGAGGTTAAGGTGAGGGTGATAAGCCAGAGAGGGGGTGGGGGCGGAGAGGTCGGGAAGAAGATTGCAGGTCAAGAAGGCGGTGCTGAGTCTGAGGGTTGGGACTGAGAAAAGGTAGGGGGAGGGGAAATGAGGAAGCTGGAGAAATCTGTATTCATCCCTTGTGGTTGGAGGGTTCCTAGGTGGAAGATGAGTCGCTCTTCCTCCAGGCGTCATGTTGCCATGGTCTGGCGATGGAGGAGGCCAAGGACCTGCATGTCCTTGGCGGAGTGGGAGGGGGAATTAAAGTGTTCAGCGGTTGGGTTGGTTGGTGCGGGTGTCCCAGAGGTGTTCTCTGAAACGTTCCGCAAGTAGGCAGCCTGTCTCCCCAATGTATAGGAGGCCACATCGGGTGCAGCGGATGCAGTAAATGATGTGTGTAGAGGTGCAGGTGAATTTCTGATGGATATTGAAGGATCCCTTGGGGCCTTGGAGGGAAATGAGGGGGGAGATGTGGGCGTAAGTTTTGCATTTTTTGCGGTTGCAGGGGAAGGTGGCGGGAGTGGAGGTTGGGTTGGTGGGGGGGTGTGGATCTGACAAGGGAGTCGTGGAGGGAGTGGTCTTTCCGGAACCCTGATAGGGGTGGGGAGGGAAATATATCCTTGGTGGTGGGATCCGTTTGGAGGTGGTGGAAATGACGAAGGATGATCCGATGTATCTGGAGGTTGGTGGGGAGGTAGGTGAGGACTAGTGGGGTTCTGTCCTGGTGGTGATTGGAGGGGCGGGGTTCAAGGGTGGATGTGCGGGAAGTGGAGGAGATGCAGTGGAGAGCATCGTCAACCACGTCTGAGGGAAAATTGCGGTCTTTGAAGAAGGAGGCCATCTGGGTTGTTCAGTATTGGAATTGGTCTGCCTGGGAGCAGATGCGGCGAAGGCGATGGAATTGGGAATATGGGATGGCGTTTTTACAGGGGGCAGGGTGGGAAGAGGTGTAATCTAGGTAGCTGTGGGAGATTTTCTGCACTGCTGCTGCCCCACCGAACTCATTTCTGCACTGCTCCTGCCCCACTGAATTCATTTCTGCACAGCTCCTGCCCCACCGAACTCATTTCTGCATCATAGTCCCATAACCCCGTACCGCCCGTTTCTACCTCCTGCCCAAAATCCACAAACCTGACTGCCCCGGCCGACCCATTGTCTCAGCCTGCTTCTGCCCCACCGAATTCATTTCTGCATACCTTGACACGGTCCTGTCCCCCTTAGTCCAAGATCTCCCCACCTACATTTGGGACACCACCCACGCCCTCCACCTCCTCCATGATTTTTGCTTCCCTGGCCCCCAACGTCTTATCTTCACCATGGACATCCAGTCCCTGTACACCTCCATCCCCCATCACGAAGGCCTCAAAGCCCTCCGCTTCTTCCTTTCCCACCGACCCAACCAGTACCCTTCCACTGACACCCTCCTTCGACTGACTGAACTGGTCCTCACTCTTAACAACTTCTCCTTCCAATCCTCCAAACCAAAGGAGTAGCCATGGGCACCTGCATGGGCCCTAGCTATGCCTGCCTCTTCGTTGGATATGTGGAATAGTCCATCTTCCTCAGCTACACTGGCACCACCCCCCACCTTTTCCTCCGCTACATTGATGACTGTATCGGCGCTACCTCGTGCTCCCACGAGGAGGTTGAACAGTTCATCCACTTTACTAACACCTTCCATCCCGACCTCATATTTACCTGGACCGTCTCAGACTCCTCCCTCCCCTTCCTAGACCTCTCCATCTCTATCTCGGACGACCGACTCAACACGGACGTATACTTTAAACCGACTGACTCCCACAGCTACCTAGATTACACCTCTTCCCACCCTGCCCCCTGTAAAAACGCCATCCCATATTCCCAATTTCTTCGCTTTCGCCGCATCTGCTCACAGGAGGGCCAATTCCAACACTGAACAACCCAGATGGCCTCCTTCTTCAAAGACCGCAATTTCCCCTCAGACGTGGTTGACGATGCTCTCCACCGCATCTCCTCCACTTCCCGCTCCTCCACCCTTGAACCCCGCCCCTCCAATCGCCACCAGGACTGAACCCCACTAGTCCTCACCTACCACCCCACCAACCTCCAGATACATCGGATCATCCTTCGTCATTTCCGCCACCTCCAAACGGACCCCACCACCAAGGATATATTTCCCTCCCCACCCCTATCAGCGTTCCAGAAAGATCACTCTCTCCGTGACTCCCTTATCAGATCCACACCCCCCACCAACCCAACCTCCACTCCCGCCACCTTCCCCTGCAACCGCAAAAAATGCAAAACTTGCGCCCACACCTCCCCCCTCACTTCCCTCAAGGCCCTAAGGGATCCTTCAATATCCATCAGAAATTCATCTGCACCTCCACACACATCATTTACTGCATCCGCTGCACCCGATGTGGCCTCCTATACATTGGGGAGACAGGCCGCCTACTTGCGGAACGTTTCAGAGAACACCTCTGGGACATCCGCACCAACTAACCCAACCGCCCCGTGGCTGAACACTTTAATTCCCCCTCCCACTCCGCCAAGGACATGCAAGTCCTTGGCCTCCTCCATCGCCAGACCATGGCGACATGACGCCTGGAGGAAGAGCGACTCATCTTCCACCTAGGAACCCTCCAACCACAAGGGATGAATACAGATTTCTCCAGCTTCCTCATTTCCCCTCCCCCCACCTTTTCTCAGTCCCAACCCTCAGACTCAGCACCGCCTTCTTGACCTGCCATCTTCTTCCCGACCTCTCCGCCCCCACCCCCTCTCCGACTTATCACCCTCACCTTAACCTCCTTCCACCTATTGCATTCCCAATGCCCCTCCCCCAAGTCCCTCCTCCCTACTTTTTATCTTAGCCTGCGTGGCACACCTTCCTCATTCCTGAAGAAGGGCTTATGCCCGAAATGTCAATTCTCCTTCTCCTTTGATGCTGCCTGACCTGCTGAGCTTTTCCAGTAACACATTTTTAAGCTCTGATCCCTAGCATCTGCAGTCCTCACTTTCTCCATCATAATTTTATACATCTAAATCATGACCCCTCCCAATCTCCTCTGCTCTAAGGAAACCAACCCCAGTCTGTCCAATATCTCTTCATTAGTCACCCTTTCCAGCCCAGGCAATATCGTAATAAATCTCCTTTGCACCCTCTCCAGTGCTAGAATATAGAACATAGAACATTACAACACAGTACAGGCCCTTCAGCCCTCGATGTTGCACTGGCCTGTGTAACCAATCTGAAGCCCATCTAACCTACACTATTCCATTTTCATCCACATATTTATCTAATGACCATTTAAATGCCCTTAAAGTTGGCGAGTCTACTACTGTTGAAAAATGTGGTGCTGGAAAAACACGGCAGGCCAGGCAGCATCTGAGGAGCAGGAGAATCGACGTTTCAGGCATGAGCCATTCTGCAGGATGCTGCCTGGCCTGCTGTGTTTTTCCAGCACCACATTTTTCAACTCTGGTCTCCAGCATCTGCAGTCCTCACTTTCTCCGAGTCTACTACTGTTGCAGGCAGTGCGTTCCACAGCCCTACTATTCTCTGAGTAAAGAAACTACCTCTGACATCTGTCCTATATTTATCACCCCTCAATTTAAAGCTATGTCCGCTCATGCTAGCCATCACCATCTGAGGAAAAAGGCTTTCACTGTCCACCCGATCTAACCCACTGATTATCTTATGTGTCTCAATTAAGTCATCTTTCAACCTTCTTCTCGCTAATGAAAAGATATCACCTTTCCTATAATGTGGACTCCAGAACTGCAGACAAAACTCTAGCTGTGGCCTAACCAATGTTTTTTTGCAGTTCCAGCATAACCTTCCTGCTCTTAAACTCTATGCTTCAACTAACAAAGGCAAATATACCATATGCCTTCTTAATCACTTCATCCACCTGGCCTGATACATTAAGGGATTGGTGTATATGCATTCCAAGATCCTTTTGATCCTTAGTATTTCTCTTACTGATCATCATGTATTTCCTTACCATGTTTGTCCTGTGAAAGTCCATCACCTCACTTTTATCTGGATTGAATTCCATTTTCCACTGATCAGTCCATCTGACCAGTCTGGTCTAATTCTATCCAAGTCACTGTTTACCATCACTACAATTTTTGGATGATCAACCTCCCCCCGCTCCTCCATGTTCAAGTTTAAACCATTTCTATAACCATAAACAGCAAGGGCCCCAACACTGACCCCTGTGGGATCTCATTGGGCACAAATCCCAAGTAGAAAAATTATTCCTCAATCATCACGTTCTGCTTCCTGCCACTCAGCCAATTTTGGATCTAATTTGCCAAACTTTCTTGGATCCCATGGGCTCTTACCTTTGCTTTGGGATCTTATCAAACGTTATTTCACACGGAAGCTTGTCAAAATGCTGAAAGTCTAAATGGACGACACCTGGTCACCTCTTTGAAAAATTCTATTAAATTGGTCAGACTTGACAAAGCCATGTTGATGTGTCTTGATTAATCCCTGCTTTTTTGAATGAAGGCTAATTCTGTCCCTTAGAATTACTTCCAATAGTTTCCCAACCACCAAGGTTAAACTGACTGACTTCTGTTTTTTTGGTGTCCCTTCTTAGGTAACAGTATCACATTGGTTGTCCTCCAATCCTCTGGCATCTGTCTTATGGCCAGAGATGAATTGAAAATTATTGCCAGTGTCTTTGCTAATTCCTTCCTTGCGTCACCCAACTGAGGTATATTTCACGTGGAGCTATATCTACTGTCAAGTCTGTCAGACTCACAGAACCTTCTCTCTGTCAATGCTCATTTCTTTAATTGTATCACAGACCTTATCCCTGATTCCTATACTCATATCATCCCTCTCAGTAGTGAACACTGACACAATGTATTCATTGAGAACATTATCTAATTCCTCTGTCTTCAAGCACAGATTACCTTTGTGATCCTTAATGGGCCGAACTCTTCCCCATTATCCATTTATCCTTAAACAATTTTGCATTTTCCTTTATTTTATGCGCCAGTATTCTTTCATTACCACTTTAGCTATCCTAACCTCTCTCTTATGTTCCCTCTTGAATATGATGTGCTCCTTTAGGGCTCCTACTGTTTTGGTCCCTCAGAACCATAAGCCTCCATTTTCCTCTTTACCTAGTCCTTATATCTCTCAATAACCAGGGTTCACAGGATTTGATGGTCTCACACTTTTTCTTTACTGGAACACATTGGCCCTTGTACTCTCCATATTTCCTTCTTGAATGTGTCCCAGTGTTCTGTGACAGATTTCCTGAAAGTATCTGCTTCCAGTGCACCCTGGCCAAATCATATCTAATCTTATTAAAATCATCCTTCTCCGAGTTGAGAACTTTGATTTCAGGCACCTCCTTGTCCTTTTCCATAACAATCTTGTGTCTGATGGAGTTATGATCACTCTCTGCCAAATGGTTCCCTCAACCATTGCTCAGCTTTGTTACATAAGTTATGGAGAAAGTGAGGATTGCAGATGCTGGAGAGTTAGACTCAAATCGTGTGGTGCTGGAAAAGCACAGCAGGTCAGGCAGCATCCGAGGAGCAGATGTTTTGGGCATAAGTCCTTCATCAGAAATATCTCGGTGGGGAGGGTGGAGCAGATAAGTGGGAAGGAAAATGAACAGGTAGAACAGGCCAAGAGGACAGTGCCGATATTGGAAGATTGGATCTGGGATGAGGTGGGGGAGGGAAGATTTGGAAACTGGTGAAATTGATGTTGATGCCGTGTGGTTGAAGGGTCCCAAGGTGAAGGAAGAGGTGTTCTTTCTCCATTTGCAGGTGGCTTTGATTTGGTAGGGGAGGTAGCCCAGGACTTGCATGTCATTGGGGGAGTGGGAGGGGGAGTTGAAGTGGTCGGCCACAGCGCAGTGGGGTTCTTTGGTGTGTGTGTCCCAGAGATGTTCTCTGAAACACTCTGCGTGTTGGCGTCCTGTCTCTCCAGTGGAAGGAGACCACATCAAGAGCAACAGACAGGGTAGATGAGATGGGTGGATGTGCAGGAAACTCTCTGCCGAATCTGAAAAGATCCTTTGGCGCCTTGGACAGAGGTGAGGGGGGAGGTGTTGTCACAGGTTTTGCATCTTTTGTGGTTGCAAGGGAAGGTGCTGGGTGTGGAAGGTGGGTTGGTGGGGGGTGAGTATGGATCTAACGAGGGTGTCACGGAGTGAATGGTCTCTGCCGAATGCCGATAGGAGTGGAAGGGAAATATATCTCTGGTGGCGGGGTCTGACTGTAGGTGGCGGAAATAGCGGAGGATAATATGCTGCATCAAGAGAGTAGTGGGGTGTAAGCTGAGGACCAGCTGGAGGGGTGGGGTTCAAGAGTGGAGGTGCAAGAAGTGGAGGAAATGTGCTGGAGGGCATTGTTTATCATATGGGAGGAGAAACTGCAGTCCTTGAAGAAGGAGGCCATCTGGGATGTCTGAGAGTAGAATTACTCCTCCTGGGAGCAGATACGGTGGAGGTTGAGGAATTTCAAGCAAGGGATCATGTTTATACAGGAAAGGGGGGTGGGAGAAGGTGTGGTCCAGGTAGCTATGGGAGTTCGTGGGTTTGAAGTAACTGTCCGTGTTGAGTTGGTCACCGGAGATGGAGATGGAGAGGTCCAAAAAGGGAAGGGAGGTGTCAGAGATGGTCTGTGTCAATTCAAGGTCAGGGTGGAAGGATGTTTGTGAAGCCAATGAACTGTTCAACCTCCACATGGGAGCACCAGGTGGCGCTGATCCAGTCATCAATGTAGCAGAGGAAAAGGATGAGGAAAAGGAAAAGGATGATTCCAGTGTAACTACAGAAGATGGACTGTTCCACATATCTTATGAAGAGACAGGTGTAACTGAGGCCCATGCAGGCGCCCATGGCCATCCCTTTGGTTTGAAGGAAGTGGAAGGATTCAAAGGAGAAGTTTTTGAGAGTGAGGACCAGTTCAGCCAATCGAATGAGTGTGTCAGGGGAGGAGTATTGGTTGGTTCGATGGGACAGGAAGAAATAAAGGGCTTGGAGGCCTTCGCCATGGTGCATAGATGTGTCAAGGAACTAGATGTCCATGGTGAAGATGAGGTATAGGGCTGAGGAAATGAAAGTCATGGAGGAGTTGGAAGGTGTGGGGGGTGTCCTGAGTGTATGTGGAGAGATCAAGGGGGCAGGATGGGGTTGAGATATGAGGAGATACGTTCGGTGGAGCAGGAGCAGATGGAGATGATGGGTCATCGGGGCAGTCAGTTTTGTGGATTTCTGGTAAGAGGTAGAACTGGGTGGTGCGGGATTGGAGAACTGAGGTTGGAGGCTGTGGATGGGAGATCCCCTGACATTGTGGATAGTCTGGGAGATGATCGTTTGGTGATGGGAGGTGAGGTTGTGGTCGAGGGGGCAGTAGGAGAAGATGTCCATGAGTTTGGCGATGTAGAGGTTGGTGTGCCAAACTACCACTGTGCGCACCCTTTCCTCTGGTTTAATGGTGAGTTTGGGTTGGAGTGGAGATAGTGCAGGGCTGTGCTTTCTGAGTGTGAGAGGTTGGAGTTGGTGAGAGAGGTGGACAGGTTGAGGTGGTCAATGTCACAGCGGCATTTGGAGATGCAGAGGTCGAGGGCAGGTAACATAATGTCCAAGTGGATGGAGTATGTTGGATAGGACAAGACAGACTTGTCTCTTCTCGGGCCTTGTATGTACTGGCTTAAAAAGCTGTCTGAGATGTATTTTAAAAAGGGCGGCACGGTGGCACAGTGGAGCGCAGCACGGTGGCACAGTAGTTAGCACTGCTGCCTCACAGGGCCAGAGACCCGGGTTCAATTCCCGCCTCAGGCGACTGACTGTGTGGAGTTTGCACATTCTCCCTGTGTCTGCGTGGGTTTCCTCCGGGTGCTTCGGTTTCCTTCCACAGTCCAAAGATGTGCAGGTCAGGTGAATTGGCTATGCTAAATTGCCCATAGTGTTAGGTGAAGGGGTAAATGTATGGATGGGTTGCGCTTTGGCGGGTTGGTGTGGACTTGTTGGGCCGAAGGGCCTGTTTCCACACTGTAAGTAATCTAATCTAATCCACGACTACTCCAGTTAATGTTTGGGAAGTTGAAATTCTCTGCAATCACTATTCCATTACTTTTACACTTGCCTGAAATTTACCACATAGCTGCTCTTCGTCTTCTCTTGCACTGTGAGGAGGCCAATGCTACACACCCAGCAATGTGACTGCTCCTTTATGATTTTTTATGTTGTCCCCATTTGGCTTCATTTGAGGAGCCTTCTAAGATATTATTTCTCCTAATGGCTGTTATCAATTGCCTGATGAAGACTGTAACCCGTCCTCTCCTTTTACCTGAAAAGGAGAGGAGACATTGTATCCTGGAATATTAAGCTACTAGTCCTCCCCCTCTCTCAATCATGTCTCAGTGACAGCAATGACCTCATACCTCATGTCTTAAGTTGCGCCATCATCTGCCTTGTTCCTCAGACTCCTTACATTAAAATAAATAGAATCCAACCTTACCAAACTCCCCTCTGCCTCAACTGGCCCAGAATTTCTACACCTTCTCGATTCACTTGCCATAATTGTCATCTTTCCCTGCTGAACTTTGCCTCTAGGTTTCATTTCTCTGGCTAGTTGTTCAGAGAATTGAATACAGGAGTTGGGAGGTCATGTTGCAGCCACTTTTGGAATATTGCGTGCAGTTCTTGTCTTCCTCCTATTGGAAGGATGTTGTGAAACTTGATAGAGTTCAGAAAAGATTGACAAGGATGTTGCTAGGATTGGAGGATTGGAGCAAAAAGGAGAGGTTAAATAGGCTGGGACTGTTTTCCCTGGACCGTTGGAGGCTGAGGGGTGACCCTACGGAGGTTTATAAAATCATGAGGGGCATGGATAGGGTAAATAGACAAGGTCTTTCCTTGGGACGGGGGTGTCCAGAGGTTTAGGGTGAGAGGGTAAAGATATAAAAGGGACCTAAGGCCCAACTTTTTCATGCAGAGGGTGGTGCGTGTATGGAATTAACTGCCAGAGGAAGTGGTGGAGGCTGGTACAATTACAGCATTTAAAAGGCATCTGGATGGGTATATGAATTGGAAGGGTTTAGAGGGATATGGACCAAGTGCTGGCAAATGTGACTAGATTAGGTTAGGATATCTCGTCGGCATGGAAAAGTTGGACTGAAAGGTCTGTTTTCGTGCTGTACATCTCTATTACTCTAAGTTAGTTTAAATCCTCCCTGGCAGCACTAGAAAACCTCCCATATTGCAGTTAAAGTGCAACCCATCCACTCTGTCACTAAAAATGCTCCCAGTGTCCCAAAAATCTGAAATCCTCCCTCCTCCACCGTCTCTCTCATCTGGACTAACCTCCTATTCTGATACATACTCATATGTTGCACCAGAAGTAATCCAGAAATTACTACCTTTTGAGTCCTCTTCATTATTCTTCCTCCTAGTTCTATAAATTCAACTTTCAGGGCCTCATCTGTTTTTCTACCTGTATCATTCGTACTCAGGTTATGAACCAGACCAGCTCCCCTCAAAATATTTTTAGGAAGTATCCGAGACACTAACATTTTCTTATTTTAAAGGTCAATGTGAAATGCATGTTTTAGGTGCACTGCAACTGGTCAAACACAATTTATTTAAAACTGTAGTTCAAATACAAACAAAAGAAAGAGGAAAGCTGAACCCAGTAATAGATACAGTAACACATACTAATTAATTGTTCCAATGTAATAACATTGCATTAATACACCCCTAGGCAAAAAGGCAAAATTCAGACAGATTCTCACATGCAGTTCTCCAAATCAAGAGGATAAAACATCAAGGGAATGTTTAGAGAGTGTAGCAGTCAGGAGACAATCACTGAAGCTCCAACACTTTTGAGATTCCCAAGATCTGATGTTACTGAAAAAAAACAAAACCTAAATGTCTTGATCTGTGAGATGGGACCACACCTATTCAGGCAGTTTAAAAAATAAACCCAAGGGCCTCAAAAGTTGTTTACACAAGTTGTTTTCAGTAACCAGTTTAATACTTCTGCCGTACAAGCTCTTGTTACAACACAGGGTAAACCCTTCAGCCAATTTAAACCAGACACACAAAAAAAGCTCACTTCACATTGTAATTTGTTAAAGTATTAGTGACAGAGAACTACCCAACCCCTACTATTTAAAGAAAAAAATAACAATTTATTCTTTACTCCAAAAAGAGAACATTAAACAACTGATTAGACTGTAAGCCTCCTTTGTCTGATAATTTATCTACCTCTCACTCTACAACAATATTCTGATCCAATAAAACCTCCAATTAAGATTTGTTAAAACATCAAGTTTCAAAACCAGTCAGCTGTCCATCTTCTCTTTGTGTCTTCCTGTCTTCTTTTCTTCAGTCTTCTGCTTCACAGGACTTTCAGTAATAAAGATTATATTTCAGACAGGAGGCCTGCAGTCAGTCTCTTTACCTCTCCCTCTGGCCAACTGATCAAAATGCCTGATTTTTATACCCCAAAACATTGGATCGTTTCATTGGTTTGATGTTGTCAAAACAGTAAAATTCAAATTTGATTGGGTTTTAGTGTCTCGGGGCATACTTTAAACTGATTGGCTAAATTTGAATTGTTGTGTAACATAGAAGCTCAGCTCAGCTATTTTTTCACAGCCAAATGTAACATTTTTAAATTTTTCAGCATACTCTGTGCTTGCACTCAGTCACATGACAGGCTTGTCAGCTTTTCAACTCTCTTGAAGGTACAGTACACACCTACAACTTCATAACATCTCCCCCTCAAGAAAACAATGAACCATCATAATGAAAAGATGGCTTTACTTTTTTTAATCTATTTCTTAACCATATTATCATGACATACATAAGACTTTAATCTAAGTTCATATTAACTTCTTCCCACGCAAATATACAACTCTGGTATCTATTCAATGTCATCTATACTTTATCAGTTAACTCTGTGATAATGCATCTGCTATTACATTCTTACGACGTGCAGCATGCATGATTTGTAAATTAACAGCTTGGGGGCTCAGATCTGTGATTTGGATAGGTTTAAACATATTGAGTCTGAGATTTGTACAGATTTGAATAGAGTTGGAGAATGAAATATCCCAATAGATTTAAATACTTGCCAGTTAGTGTCCGAGATCTTTAAATAAAACATAGGTGAGACCATTTGTTTAATTTCGGTTACTTGTGGTTGGTCAAATTAAAATTGCTAAAGGGGTTCTGAGGTTTGAAGATGATTCCCAAATCGGCCAAGAAAGTTTAGAAGGCAAGAAAAAGACTTTACTTTTAAAATTAGCAAATAGGTTAGAATTGGGTTTAAGCAAGGACAAAAGTAAAGCTGAAATACGAAGTGAATTACTCAAAAACTTAGGTGTGTCAGAGAAACAGACAAGTGCAGTACAGTTAGAAAAAATTAAATTACAATTGAGGAAAATTAAGTCAGAAAATAAACAAAGGGCAAGAGAAAGAGAGAGAGAAGAGAGAATGGAAAAAGAAAGAGAGAGAAGGTTCTTAGTTGAGCAAAGAGAGAGAGAGAGAGAGAAATAGAGAAGAAAGGGAGAGAGAATGAGAGAGAGAGAATTTGAACTTGAGAAGTTGTGATTTAGTCAGCAAAGTCAAGTTAACAGGATGGACCTGAAAGAGGAGGTAGTGATATGTACAAACATGTCAAAACTCTGCCATATTTTGATAAGAAAGATGTTGAAGCCTTCTTTATTTTATTTGAAAAATTGGCTTGGCAGATGGAGTGGTCTGAGGACTTGTAGGTAATGCTAGTTCAGACTAAACTGGTAGGCAGAACTTGTATGGCATATCCAGTGCTGTCAGATGAGGGGTTAAGAGATTATGAAGAGGTCAAACAGACTATATTAAGTGCTTATGAATTGGTACCAGAAGTATATAGACAGCTGTTCAGAAACCTTAAGAAGTAACCAGGTCAGACTTACGTTGAGTTTGAAAGAATTAAACATAGTCCTTTTGATTGGTGGATGCAGCCTTAAAAATTGATTTATGAGGCTCTAAGAATGATTATTCTGCTGAAGGAGTTTAAAAACTCACTTGCAGACATGGTAAGAATTCACATGGAGGAACAGAAAGTTCAGGCAGTGAGAAGGGCAGCAGAATTAGCAGATGAGTACATGTTGGTGCATAAGACAAGCTTCCGGCCAGAATTTCGTCCTGTGAGGGATAGAAGTTGGGGGGAGGTGATCCCACACTACGAAACAGAGAGTAGAGAGCATTGGTGAGAGTTTACCACAGGTTAAAAAGAAGCCCAAGAGGATAGCAAAGAGGTGAAAGGCCTCAGGTGTTTCCACTGTGGTAAAGTGGGATACATAAAGTCAAAGTGCTGGACATTAAAGAAAGGCACTGTGGGAAAAGATTTGGTAATGGAAGCTAAGTCAGTGGCATTAGTGAAAGTAGTAAAGGACATCCCAAGAAGAGCCGAGGAGCTGCAGATGAGTGCACAGCTTAGATAGAGGCTGCATATGAAGTTAGTGCCTGGCCTCTGTAAAGAATTTGCCTCTGTGGGTAATGTTTACTCAGAGAGAACAGGGGGAGAAGGGCAAGAAGTTACAATTTTGAGAGATACAGGATCTAACCGGGTCTCTAATAGTAAAAGATGAACATATTTGCACTCTTTCTGACCTGTTACCCGAGAGAATCGTAATTTGTGGGATAGATGGACAGATATTTACCATTCCCCTATGTAAGATCAGGTTAGAGTGCCAACTCAAGGCTGGTAAAGTAACAGTGGGAGTGATTGGCAGAGTGTCGGTTCCAGGAATCCAGTTTATTCTTGGGAATAATTTAGCAGGGTCCAAGGTGGGAGTGACACCCCTTGTTGTGGAAAAGTCCAGGGAAGACCAGGATACTGAGAAGTTAAAAGAAAGATATCCTGGTATTTTCCCAGGCTGTGTAGTAATAAGAACCCACTATCATAATCGCAGCACGAAGCAAAAGCTAAGTTCGTATTGAGGAGTTGAGGTTCAGCTAGCAGGTACCCTGTTTGATGTAATGGTGCAGGAAAAACCTGAACAGGCAGAGGGGCAGGCAGAAGTGTTTAGTCCTGAAAGGCTAATGGACTTTCAACAGAAAGACAAGATAAGAAAAGATATATATATAGAGGCATACTCAGAAAAGGAGGCAGAGAATATTCCTGAGGGCTATTATCTGAAATAGAATTCTAAGACGAAAATCGAGACCATGGCAGGTTAGTACAGAGAAGAAATGGACCGACGTGCACCAGATTGTGTTGCCGGTAGCATATAGACAGAAGGTGTCATGGGTAACACATGAACTACCTGTAGGAGGTCACCTAAGGGTACGAAAGACTCAGGGTAAGGTAAAAAAAATACATTTCTGTTGGCCTTGAATGCACAAGGATGTGGTTAACATTTGCGGTACGTGTCATACATGCCAAATGGTAGGTAAGCCACAAGCAGTAATAAAATTAGCATCTTTGTTGCCAATTCCCACATTCAAAAAACCTTTCATGTGCTTTATAATTGATTGTTTAGGTCCCCTCCCAGAACTAAAAGTGGGAACCAGAACTTGCTAGCCATAATGGATGTGTCTCCCAGATTTCTGGAGGCAATTCCATTGTGAAATATTAAGGCAGAAAGGGTGGTAGAGGAGTTAGTAGCTTTCTTAATGTGGTATGGGCTACCCAAAGAGATTCAGTCAGACCAAGGGTTTAATTTTACTGCTAGGCTGTTTAAGAACGTTATAGATAGCTTAGGTACACAGCACTTTAAATCCAGTGCATATCATCCTGAATCCCAGGGAGCTTTAAAAAGTGGCATCAGACCTTGAAGACTATGTTGAGAGCATACTGTCAGGATTACCTGAATGATTGGGATGAAGGTATCCCATTCATATTGTTTATCATTAGAGATGCCCCAAATGAATCTATTCAGTTTACTCCCTTCGAGTTAACATTAGGACATGAAGTGAGAATCCCTGGATATTAATGAAAGAAAAATTGACAGGACCAAAGTCGGAGATCTCACTCTTAGATTATGTATCGGAGGTGAGGGAGAGATTAAATTGGATAGGTGATTTAGCTAAATAACACCTAAAAAGGGCAAGCATAAAATGAAGTAGGTGACAGATAAAATATGACATATTAGTATTGTTACCAGTAATAGGAGATCTCTTCAAAGTCAGGTTTAGTGCTTTCTATCAAATTGAGAAAAAAAATTGAGTCAACTATTTAGTAACGATCTGGTAAAAATGCCAGATCGGAAGAAGCTATATTGGGTATGTCATGTCAATATATTGAAACTCTATTATAATAGGGAGAAGGAACTGGAGAAACAGGTGTTGGTTACTGATCAGCAGAGTGAGGAATCAAATCCAGATGTTTTGGAATTTGATGTGCCTGAACTACCAGTGGAAGTGGTGGAGGCTGGTACAATTGCAGCATTTAAAAGGCATCTGGATTGGTATATGAATAGGAAGGGTTTAGAGGGATATGGGCCAAGTGCTGCAAATGGGACTAGATTAGGTTGGGATATCTGGTCAGCATGGACAGGTTGGACCAAAGGGTCTGTTTCTGTGCTGCACATCTCTTTGACTCTATGACTCTAAGTCCTTGCCAAGTGGGATAGGTTGGTAAACTATCTGCCTCAGGAGCAAAGAACATAGTTGAAAGGTTTGTTACAGCAGTATGAGGACACATGCTGGAATAAGACAGGGATTGTCTAATACTACTGTGCATGAGGTAGACCTAGGAAATGCTGTTCCAATAAAATAATATCCCTACAGGCTTAATCCTTTCAAAGCCACACAGGTCCAGAAAGAAGTGGAGGCCATGCTCAAAGAAGATATCATCGAACCGAGTCAGAGCGAGTGGAGTTCACCGATTGTCTTAGTTCCCAAACCTGACGGGACTGAATGGTTGTATGTGGATTATCGGAAGGTCAATGCCGTAACAAAATCAGACTCATACCCAATTCTGAGATAAGAGGACTGTATAGAGAAAGTTGGACAAGCCAGTTATGTCACAAAGCTGTACTTACTGCGTGGTTATTGGCAGGTACCTTTATCAGAGAAAGTGAAGGAGATTTCTATGTTTGTAATCCCAAATGGACTATATCAATTCAAAGTGATGCTCATTGAAATAAAGAACGCATCTGCCACATTTCAAAGATTCATGAACAGAGTTGTGGCTGGGTTAACAAACTGTGCAGTCTATCTGGACAATGTAGTGAGCTTTTGTGAGTCTTGGGAAGATCACCCGGTACAGTTGGCAGAGCTCTTTGAACGATTACGAGAAGCAAAACTGGTGATAAATAGAACTGAATTTGTGAAAGCAGAGGTGATGTTCTTGGGACATAACATCAGTCATGGAAGGTTGACCCTCTGGAACACAAATGCAAAGGCCAACCTCGAAGAAAGAGATGCTTCAATTTTTGGGACTAAGCGGATTCTACCAGAAGTTTGTTCCAAACTTTAGCAGCGTAGTAGCACAGTTAACAGATTTTCTGAAGAACACAAAATTTTGGTGGACAAAACAATGCCAGGAGAAATTTGACAATTTAAAAGCAATATTAACTGCTTCACCAGTTTGAGCTGCACCAAACGTTTTGACACCCTTCATAGTTGCAATTGGTGCTAACGACATAGGAGTTGGAGCTGTACTGCTACAGGAAGATAATGATGGAATTTTACTGCTAGTCGGTTACTTTTCAAAGAAGCTCAACACTCACCAGAGAACTCAATCGAAAAATAACTATTGAGTTTGGTTCTAGCCTTACAACAATTTAGTGTGTATGTCACGAACAATATGTCAGAGATGGTTGTGTACATGTATCACAATCCTCTTACTTTCTTGGAATGATTTAAAGACAAGTATATGCGATTATTTCATTGGAGTCTTATGTTACAGACTTTGAACCCCCAAACTGTTACGGCACAAAGTAAACCCTTCTGCTAATTTAAACCAGACACACAGAAAAACTCACCTCGCCTCATAATCTGTTAAAGTGTGACTGAAAAAAAACTAACCAAATCCCACTATTTATTAAAAAAAATTGCAATTTATTCTGTAACTCCAAAAAAAAGAACATTAAACAACAGCTATCTACACTGTAGATTTGTCTGATTGATTTATCTACCTCTCACTCTACAACAATATTCTGATCTAATAAAACCTCCAATTAAGATTTATTAAAAAATCAAAATTCAAAACCAGCCAGCTGTCAATCTTCTCTTTGTATCTTGCTGTCTTCTTTCCTTTGGTCTTCTGCTTCACAGGACTTTCATTGATCAGACAGCAGGTCTACAGGCAGTCTGTATTGATGCTCTTTGCCTCTCTCTGGCTAACTGTTCAAAATGCCTGAGTTTTATACCCAAAACATCTCATTGGTTTGATGTCTTCAAAACAGTAAAATTCAAATTTGATTGGGTTTTAGTATCTTGGGGCATAATTTAAACTGATTGGCTACATTCAAATTGTTGTGTAACATAGAACTCAACTCAGGTATTTGTTTCACAACCAAATGTTACATTTTTAATTTTTTTCAGTACACCCAATTTGTCACATGACAGGCTTGACAGTGTGGTGCTAGAAAAGCACAGCAGATCAAGCAGCATCCGAGGAGCAGGAGAGTTGATGTTTCAATCATAAGCCCTTTGTCAGGAACCTGAAGAAGTTCTCACTCCGATCTCCAACATGATAGACTTGCCAGATTTTTAACTCTCTAAAAAGTATAGTATATGCCTACAATGTCATAACACTCTCTTCAAACAAAAACAGGACAAAATATTCTTTTGAAATGACAGCATCGTCACACTGGTATGTATCACAATCTCTATCTATTTGTCCTCTCCCTTCAGTGAGATCCCTGACCCTGGCACTGTGGAGGCAAGTTACCACCCTGATTTTCTTTTCCAGCTGCAGAAATGCCTGTCTGTTCCCTTTACAATTGAATCCCCTACCACTATAGCCCTGCACTCTTTTCCCTCTCATCTTGTGCTGCAGTCCCACCCATGAGTTTGGCTCCCTTGGCTTTCTTCTGCACAGCCATCCCTCCAAACTGCATCCAAAATCATGTATCTCTTAGAAAGAGGGATGGCCACAGAGGAATCCTACACTTGCTACCTTCCTCTACTCTGACTGGTGGTCACCCATATTCCTTTTGTCTGTTCAATCTGCCCCTGCAGTAAAAAAATCTACCACCTCACTGTGAAAGTGTATACATTCACTTCTGACCTTACAATAGAGGGCAGTCATACAGTAGAAGATATTATAATAGCATTCAAACTTATTAAAAAATTAAGGTGCAGAGGTAAGCAGAGAAATAAATACAATAACTATCACTACAGAAAAATTACTTAGGAAACTACATCCTCAGGACCTGTTTGGATGCACCCGAGGTTATTAAAGAAGGTAGCTGCAGAGGTAAAAGATACATTGGTAGTAATCTTCCATGAATACTTAGATTCTAAAAAAGTCCCAGATGATTGGAAATGACAACGTAAAATCTTAAATTGAAAAAGGAAGGAGACTCAAGGAGACAAAGAGAAGCCTAGGTTTAATGTTAGAGACTGTTATATGTGATGAAATAACAGAGCATTTAGAAATACATGATGAAAAAGAATCAGCATGTCTTCAGGAAGGTGAAATCATGAGGATATAATAAGTAGGATAGATAAAGGGGAATCAGTAGATGTAATATATTTGGAAGGAGTTTGATACAGTATCATACATTAGGCGGTTTAATAGGAGCTAATAGGGTTTGAGATAATAGATTAGCATGGATAGAAGATTGGCTAACTAATAGATGGCAGAGAGTTGTGATAAGGGGGATTTTCTAGGATAGCAACTTATAAGTAATAGAGTGCCACACAGGGATCAGTTTTGGGGTCACAATTATTTACAATATTTTAATGACTTGGATGAGGAAAGTGAACGTATTGTAGCCAAGTTTGTGGATGACACAAAAACAGCTGAGAAGGCAAGTAATGAGGATGATACAGAGAGTACACAGATGGTTATAGATAGTCTAAGCAAGTGAGCAAATGACTTGGCCGTTGGAATATACTGTGTGAAAATGTGAGGTTTTGCACTTTGGCAGGAAGAATAGAAGAGATGAATATTATTTAAATCAAGAAATGTAATATAAAGCTGCAGCAGAGGGATTTGGGAATCCCCATCCAGAAATCATAAAAGCAGCATCAAAATTCAGTGGATAATATGGAAGACCAATGGAATGTTGGCCATTATTTCAAAGGGAAAAGCAAGTAATAGTAGGGAGGTCTTGCTGAGACAGCTGGAATATAATGAATTGTTTGGGCCTCTTATCTAAAGAATAATATACTGGCATTGGTGGCAGTACAGAGAAAGTATACCTGGCTGCTATGGACTATGGCGGGACTGTCTTCTGAAGAGAGGTTGGGTAGATTGTGCTTGTACTCATTTGAATTTGTTAGAATGAGAGATGATCCTACTGAATCATTAAAAAATTCTTAAGGGGATATGATTTGGCAGATGCAGAAAGGTTGTTTCCCCTGTGGGGACCAGAGGGCATAATCTGAGAATAAGGGATCAGCCATTTAAGACAGAGATGAGAAATTTCTTCCCTCAGAGGGTAGTGAATCTGTCAAATTCCCTATGGCAGAACGCTCTCAAGGTTGTGCTGGTAAGGATATTCAAGGCTGAGATAGACATTTTTAATTGTAAGGGGAAGCGAGGGTTTGGGGGAAAAGGCAGGATTGTGGAGTTGACGGTTATTAGATCAGCCATGATATCATTAAATAGCTGAGCTAACTCAATGGGTTGAATGATCTACCTCTGTTCCTATATCTTATAGTGAACGTGTGGAATTTTCCATATGTAAGTACACATCATGGAATATATTTTAGAAAAAAGTAGGTTGATTTCTAAACACTAAATGCAACAAAGCACAGGAGTTTGGAGTGAAGTGAATGGTGAACCAGAATCGATGGGATGAATAGCCTCCTTTTGTTCCTAGTTTCTGTATTTTCTGTGGAAGTGGCTGAAAACTGGCTGAAAGGTTTGATAGCAAACTGTGGCCTATTGCCTGTCAGAACCACATCTGGGATCCTTTCGGCAGTAAATGTTTCATGCCAGCTTCTGTGCTGGTGATATAAACCTTTATGTTTCTGGCCATTATATAGTAAGACCATCCATGAAACATAAGCAGGTCAGTTTTCTGGTGGGTTAAGTAGTGGGGATTTGTGGCTGTCTGCTCAGGTCTGTGAATAGTAATACACAGTTTTTAGTCAGCTATGGGGTCCTTTGTGATCCCTGGCCACCATACCAGTGTTGAGCCATAGCCCTGCACTTGGTCATCACATGCCCCTGGTGTATGTTGTCTTGAATAGTGTCCCGCAGCGAAGTTGGAATAATGAGCCTCTTATCAAATTACAGCAAACCATCTGTAATTGTGAGATGCTGATGGTGCTCAAAATTCCTGGGCAACCTACAAGTACTGAGTATGGCTAACCTTGACATAATACTGAATGACAATAGACTCCTCCTGTTCTTGTCAAATTCAGTTGAGCTTGGATTGCACACTGATTCTGTGGGCTGAGTGTGTGATTCAACTTCGCCAATGAATTACTCATCAGTCATTGTATAGCTATTGAAAATTTATCTGGAAACGATATCTGCTGTTGACTGTTGTTCCCATTGCACATTTCAGACCTCATAAGCAAACCACATAAGGCAGAATTTAAGCCTCTATCACCCAACACTTTCCATCTAATATGGAAACAATTTCTCTAAGAACTTTGAGACTTTGGATGTTGTCTCAAAATCTCTTGCACTCCTACATGACTGAGAGAATCTCCTTTTCTATAACTGATCCTTCAGCATGATCTAGACAGGTTGGGTGAGTGGCAAATCAATGGCGGATGCAGTGTATTTTTGATAAATATGGGGTTCTTCGGATTGGAAGCAAAAACAGGAAAGAAGAATGCTACCTGGATGGCTGTAAATTGGGAGCAGGGAATGTGCAGTGGGACCTGGGTATCCTTGTGCACCAATCGATGAAGGTAAGCATGCAGGTGCAGCAGGCGGTAATGAAGGAAAATGGTATGTTGGCCTTCATTGTGTGAGGTGTTGAATACAGGAGCAGGGATGAGTTACATAGAACATAGAACATAGAATAATACAGCGCAGTACAGGCCCTTTGGCCCTCGATGTTGTGCCGATCCAAGCCCACCTAACCTACACTAGCCCACTATCCTCCATATGTCTATCCAATGCCCGCTTAAATGCCCATGAAGAGGGAGAGTCCACCACTGCTACTGGCAGGGCATTCCATGAACTCACAACTCGCTGAGTAAAGAACCTACCCCTAACATCTGTCCTATACCTACCACCCCTTAATTTAAAGCTATGCCCCCTCGTAATAGCTGACTCCATACGTGGAAAAAGGTTCTCACGGTCAACACTATCTAAACCCCTAATCATCTTGTACACCTCTATCAAGTCACCCCTAAACCTTCTTTTCTCCAATGAAAACAGCCCCAAGTGCCTCAGCCTTTCCTCATACGATCTTCCTACCATACCAGGCAACAGCCTGGTAAACCTCCTCCAGTACCTCCACATCCTTCCTATAGTATGGCGACCAAAACTGCACACAATACTTCAGGTGCGGCCGCACCAGAGTCTTATACAACTGCAACATGATCTCAGGATTCCGGAACTCAGTTCCTCTACCAATAAAAGCCAGTACGCCATATGCCTTCTTCACCGCACTATTTATCTGGGTGGTAACTTTCAAAGATCTGTGTACATGGATACCAAGATCCCTCTGCTCATCCACACTACCAAGTATCCGACCATTAGCCCAGGACCCCATCTTTTTGTTACTCTTACCAAAGTGAATCACCTCACACTTAGCTACATTGAACTCCATTTGCCACCTTTCTGCCCAGTTCTGCAGCTTATCTATATCCCGCTGTAACCTGCCACATCCTTCCTCACTGTCAACAACTCCTCCGACTTTCGTATCATCCGCAAACTTGCTCATCCAACCTTCTAACCCCTCCTCCAGGTCATTTATAAAAATGACAAACAGCAATGGTCCCAAAACAGATCCTTGCGGAACACCGCTAGTAACGGCACTCCAAGATGAACCTTTACCATCAACTACTACCCTCTGTCTTCTTCCAGCCAGCCAATTCCTAATCTAAACCTCCAACTCACCCTCAATGCCATACCTCCGTATTTTTTGCAGTAGCCTACCATGGGGAACCTTATCAAACGCCTTACTAAAATCCATATACACCACATCTACCGCTTTCCCCTCGTCCACCTCCTTAGTCATCTTCTCAAAGAATTCAATAAGGTTGTTGCAGCTTTGCAAGGGCTTGGTGAGTCCACACCTAGAATATTGTGTGCAGTGTTTGGTCTCGTATTCTGAGGAAGGATGCTCTTGCTCTTGAGGGAGTGCAGCGAAGGTTTCCCAGGCTGATTCCAGGCAGGACTGACGTATGAGGAAAGATTGACTCAGTTAGGATCGTTTTCGCCGGGTTCAGACAAAAGTGGGGTTGGGGGTCCTCCTGCTCCTATCTTGGATATTTCGATGTGGCTCCATGTCTGACAATGCACTGAAGACATAGGACTCAGGATCCCAATACAGTTTCCCATCAGGAAAGAGTATCTCTGCTGTGCCCATCACTCAAGCAGCACAGCTGCAATAGTTACCAATTGGTTGACCATACCTGGATATTTTCTCAGGCCACGACTGATTTGGAAGATCCTTAACAGCCTTTTTTTTACTGTGGAAATGGGCTTATAATATCTTTGTCGTAATATGTTCCACAGAATGAATAGATTCCTTGGGAAAAATCACACCTTTTGTTGAGGGGAGGCCCTTCCACCTGAAGTATTTTAAAACTGCATAGACTATGTGTCCTTATTCCCTGACTATTTCCCATGACAAAAAGAGGATGTGGGCATCGCTGGCTGAGCCAGCATTTATTGCCCATCCTAATTGCCCTTGATAGGGTGGTGGTGAGCTGCCTTCTTGAACTACTGCAGTCCTTCTGCTGTAGATAGTCCCACAATGCCAATCGGGAAAGCGTTCCAGAATTTTGACCTGGTGACATTGAAAGAATGGTGGTATATTTCCAAGTCAGGATGGTGAGTGGCTTGGAAAGGAACTTGCAAATGGTGGTGTTCCCACACATCTGCTGCCCTTGTCCTTCAAGATGGTATGGGTCGTGGGTTTCAAATGTGGAGTCTTGGTGATTTTTTGTAGTCTATCTGTTGAAGGTACACACTGCTACAAATGTGTAATCAGTGGTGAAGTGACTGAATGTTTGTGGATGTGATCCCAATCAACCTTTATCCTGGATGGTGTGAAACTTCTTCAGTGTTGTTGGAGATACACTTACCTAAGCAAGTGGAGAGTATTCAATCAAATCATTGCCTTACGGATGATGGACAGACTTCAGTGAGTCAGGAGGTGAGTTACTTGCCACAGTATTCAGAGTCTCTGGTCGGGTTCAGTTTATAGTCAATAACAACCCTCAGGACACTGATACTGAGATATTCTGTGATGGGGATGCCAGTGAATGTCAAAGGATTAATGGTTAGATTCTCTCCTGTTAGAGATAATCATTGCTTGGCCTGAATGTGGTGCAAATGTCACTTGCCATTTTTCAGCTCTCAAGCCTGGATACTGTCCAGGTCTTGTTTGATTTGGAAATGGACTATTCCAATGGTCTTGATCATTGTGCAGTGAACATCCTCACTTCTGAACTGATGGTGGAGGGAAGGTGAATCAACTGATTCAGCCTTGCACTCTACCATCTTCCGCTGTTTAATCAATGATCTTGCCTCCATCATTAGGTCAGAAAATGTCACAGGATATTTGATACCTTCTACTATATTGGACATAGGCCATTGGAAAATCTCTAGGTTTTGCTAGTACTTGGCCCATATCCCTCTAAACCCTTCCTATTCATATACCCATCTCGATGCCTTTTAAATGTTGTAATTATACCAGCCTCCACCACTTCCTCTGGCAGCTCATTCCATACACGCACCACCCTCTGTGTGAAAAAGTTGCCCCTTACGTTTCTTTTATATCTTTCCCCTCTCACCCTAAACCTGTAGTTCTGGACTCTCCCACCCCAGGGAAAAGACCTTGTCTGTTTATCCTATTCATGCCCCTCATGATTTTATAAACCTCTATTCTATTTTCCTTGCTGCTTCATGTGATAATTTATGCCAATAAATTGATGGTAGTTTAAGCAACATGCAGCATTTTGAACTATAATCTGATGTTTATTGTATTAAAATCAATGATATTTGTTTTCTGTTGTCAGTCTCTTCAGATATTAAAATGCTGTTAAAGCAATTTTGCATTATTTTCTCTGTGCAAGTTAAATACTACTGTAATAATCTTGCAGGATTTTCTTTATTTTAAAGCTTGAAATTCAACAATGTTGCATTATCTTGTTCTACAAGTTTTTCAACATTATTATTGCGATACTGTGGCATTTTGTTTGAAAAACACTTTCACAGAATCATACAGTATAGAAGAATCAGTACAGCTCATCAAGTCTGTACCACCAAAAATACACTACTACCTACACCAGTCCCACTTTCCCACACTTGGCCAATACCCTTGAATGCAGTGACACTTCAAGAGCTCATCCAAGTACTTTTTAAAGGTTGTAAGGTTTCAAATCTGAACTGTACTCCAGTGCATGGACTCCATCACCTCACTACCCACTGGGTAAAAAACATCTTTCCTCAAATCTCCTCTAAACCTCCTGCTTTTCACTTTAAAATTATGTGCCTATCTTATTGACCCTTAAACTAAGGGAATATGTGTTTTCTATTAGAGTCATAGAGATGTACAGCATGGAAACAGAGCCTTCGGTCCAACTCATCCATGCCAACCAGATATCCCAACCCAATCTAGTCCCACCTGCCAGCACCTGGCCCTTATCCCTCCAAATCCTTCCTATTCATATACCCATCCAAATGCCTCTTAAATGTTGCAATTGTACCGGCCTCCACCACTTCCTCTGGCAGCTCATTCCATAAACGTACCACCCTCTGCGTGAAAAAGTTGCCCCTTAGGTCTTTTTTATATCTTTCCCCTCTCACCCTAATCTATGCCTTCTAGTTCTGGACCCCCCCACCCCAGGGAAAAGACTTTGCCAATATATCCTATCCATGTCCCTCATAATTTTGTAAACCTCTATAAGGTCACCCCTCAGCCTCCGACGCTGCAGGGAAAACAGCCCCAGCCTGTTCAGCCTCTCTCTATAGCTCAAATCTTCCAACCCTGGCAGCATCCTTCTAAATGTTTTCTGAACTCTTTCAAGTTTCACAACATCTTTCCTAAAGGGAGGAGACCAGAATTGCACGCAATATTCCAACAGTGGCCGAACAAATGTCCTGTACAGCCGCACCATGACCTCCCTACTCCTGTACTCAATACTCTGACCAATAAAGGAAAGCATATCAAATAGCTTCTTCACTATCCTATCTACCTGTGACTCCACTTTCAAGGAGCTATGAACCTGCATTCTAAGGTCTCTTTGTTCAGCAACACTGCCTAGGACCTTACTATTAAGTGTATAAGTCCTGCTAAGATTTGCTTTCCCAAAATGCAGCACCTCGCATTTATCTGAATTAAACTCCATCTGCCACTTCTCAGCCCATTGGCCCACCTGGTCAAGATCCTGTTGTAATCTGAGGTAATCCTCTTTGCTGATCACTATACCTCCAATTTTGGTGTAATCTGCAAACTTACTAACCATACCTCTTATGCTCGCATCCAAATCATTTATATAAATGACGAAAAGTAGAGGTCCCAGCACCGACCCTTGTGACACTCCACTGGTCACAGGCCTCCAGTCTGAACATCAACCCTCCACCACCACCCTCTGTCTTCTATCTTTGAGCCAGTTCTGTATCCAAATGGCCAGTTCTCCCTGTATTCCGTGAGATCTAACCTTGGTAACCAATCTCCCATGGGAAACCTTGTCAAATGCCTTACTGAAGTCCATATAGGTCACATCTACTGCTCTGCCCTCATCAATCCTCTTCGTTACTTCTTCAAAAAACTCAATCAAGTTTGTGAGACATGATTTCCCATGCACAAAGCCATGTTGACTATCCCTAATCAGTCCTTGCCTTTCCAAATACATGTACATCCTGTACCTCAGGATTCCCTCCAAATACTTGCCCACCACCAACATCAGGCTCATTGGTCTATAGTTCGCTGGTTGTCCTTACCACCCTTCTTAAACAGTGGCACCACATTAGCCAACCTCCAGTCTTCCGGTATCTCACCTGTGACTATCGATGATAAAACTATTTTAGCAAGAAGCCCAGCAATCACTTCCCTAGCTTTCCACAGAGGCCTAGTGTCCACCTGATCAGGTCCTGGGGATTTATCCACCTTCATGCGTTTCAAGACATCCAGCACTTCCTCCTCTGTAATCTGGACATTTTGCAAGATTTCACGATCTATTTCCCTACATTCTATATCTTCCATGTCCTTTTTCACAGTAAATACTGATGCAAAATACTGTCTCCCCCATTTTCTGCAGCTCCACACAAAGGCCGCCTTGCTGATCTTTGAGGTGTCCTATTCTCTCCCTTGTTACCCTTTTTTCCTTAATGTATTTGTAAAAACCCTTTGGATTCTCCTTAATTCTATTTGCCAAAGCTATCTCATGTCCCCTTTTTGCCCTCCTGATTTCCCTCTTAAGTATACTCCTACTTCCTTTATACTCTTCTAAGGATTCACTCGATCAATCACTCGACCTGACATATGCTTCCTTCTTTTTCTTAACCTAACCTTCAATTTCTTTAACAGGAATATACTTTCTCTGGATTCTTGTTATCTCATTTCTGAAGGCTTCCCATTTTCCAGCCGTCCCTTTACTGCAAACATCTGTGCCCAATCAGCTTTTGAAAATTTTTGCCTAATACCATCAAAAGTGGCCTTTCTCCAATTCAGATCTGCAGCTTTTAGATCTGGTCTATCCTTTTCCATAGCTATTTTAAATCTAATAGAATTATGGTCGCTGGCCCCAAAGTGCTCCCCCACTGACACCTCAGTCACCTTCACCCTAATCATGCCCCCATAATCTAATATGCCTCCCTCCGTCACTCTCAATTCCCCCCTCAACTTCCTCTGCTCTGAAGAAAACAACCCAAACTTATCCAGCCTCTCTTCATAGTTGGACTGTTCCATCCCAGGCAACATCCTGGTGAAGCTCCTTTGTTACCCTCCAATGCAACCATGTAATGCAAAGACTAGGACAGCACACAATATTTCAGCTGTGGCCTAATCAAAGTTCTGGACAGTTCCAAATTGACCTCCCTGTTATTATAACCCCTGCCATGACTGATAAAGGGAAGCATCCTGAATGCCTTCTTAACTGTCCTAATACCCTGTCCTGCTGTTTTCATGGATCTGTGGACAAGCACACTAAGCTCTCTCTGTTCCTCCAATGTCTTTGTGTCTTGTCATTCAGTAAATATTTCCTTGTCTTTTTACTTCTTCCAAAATGTTTCACCTCACATTTATCAGGGTTAAATTCCATCTGTCACAGATCTGCCCAAGCTGTTTATATCCTCCCATAACCTTTACTCCTTACTGTCAAACCACCCAGCCAATCTTTGTCAATCTGCAAAATTACTTAACATCTGCCTCATATTCTTACATACACCATTTATGAACATCAACAATAATATCATCAATTGCACTGATCCATGTGGTATATCACTGCATAACAGGCTCCAATCACACAAGCATCCTTCGACCACCACCCTCTGTTTCCTTTCACACAGTCAACTTTGTATCCACCTTGGCAACTTCTCTTGGACTCCATGAGCTTTTATCATCTTTGCCAGTTGCCCTTGCAGGGCGGTGTCACAGACCTCACAGAAATCAATACAAAGAATGTCAATTGCTCTACCCTCATCCAAACACTCGGCCAGCTCCTCAAAGAACTCCAGCAAATTTGTTGGTTATGAACTTCCTCTGACAAAGCTGTACTGGCTATCCCCTTTAACCACCGTCATCACTTAGTCAAAAAAACCCAGCCAAGTTTGCGAGACAAGATTTCTCCTGCATAAAGCCATGTTATCCTTAATCAGTCCATTAATCTTCAAATGCAAATAAATGCTGCCCTAAGACCCTTCTCCAATAATTTCCCTACCACTGACTCTGGGCCAATAATTTCCTGGAAATATCCCTGTTGTGTTTCTTAAACAAATGAATAACAATGGATATTCTTGAGTCCTGTGGCCTCAAGGACCTACCCACCTTTATGTTTTTCATGACACCCAACATCTCTTGCATTTTAATATCAACCCGTCCTAGAATTTACCCTTCCTGAACTTCCCAACACCGAGTTAAACTACAACACTTGCCACTATCCTCTGACTTCACACAGATTGACCCTTTGGTCCCTAATAGACCCTACTCTTTCCCTGGTTATCCGTTTAACCCTGACACACTTGTAAAATATCTTGGGGTTCTCCCTAATTTTACCATGACCCCTCTTTGCTCTCCTAATGGCTTTCTTGAGGTCCTCCCTGCACTTCCTGAATTCTACGACTACTGATATTTTGCTCCCTTTTTACATTTTATGCGTCACTCTTTTGTTTTTTTATCTAGTCCTACGTATTCCTAGACATCCATGGCTCTCTGGGCTTGTTACTCCTTCATTTAGACTGAAAGGGAATATGTTGGGCCTGTAATCCCCAAGTTAGTTTGTCTAATTATTCCCACTGCTGTAGTTTGCCCTGTGCTTACTGGGGTTTTCTGTCTTTCTCCGGATCTAAATGATGGTTTTCTATGATTGGGAGCCTTCCCCATCTTCTGCAGGCAAGATGGAAATTTTCTACTTTTTCCCCGGCAAAGTGAATATTTTCCCATCTTTCACTGTTGAATAATTTTTCAAATAAAAGTCTTTGGCTGAAGCCTTAATAATTCTAACTGCTGAAATCAGTTTTAAGTTATAAATTGTAAAACAAATCTTATCACAAACTTAAACTCTAAAGACTCTTTATTCCAAATCTTCCAAATTGACCTTCAGTTGCCTTAAATGACACTTTGATACTGTGATTTTGGTATCATTTATTTTGCGGGCTCTTGAATCTGCTCGATGGGGCTTATACACTGAAGGAATAAGCACCCCTGTTCACTTACCCTTTCGACTTGGTCCTTTGCACTGTGATTTAAAGTTTAACACACCTGTCCACAAGGATTCCTAACTTTACTCAGAAAATTCTGAATACCTCCTACAGATCCTTCTTCTGTATGGACTCTAAGTTCATAATGTAACCGATTTTTACCCTCTGCCTGTTCAGTATTGTTTTTCCTGCATGTGTTACTGGTTAGCAATTTTTGAGAAGATTTGTAGCTCAGGTTGATGATAAGTATGTAAGTTAGTTCGCTGAGCTGGAAGATTTGTTTTCAGACATTTCGTCACCATACCAGGTAACATCATCAGTGAGAGTCTCCGGTGAAGTGCTGGTGGTATATCCCGCCTCTCTGTATATAGGTCTTGGTTTCTTAAGGTGGGTGATGTCATTTCTGGGTTCTTTTTTTTCAAGGGAAGGTAGATAGGGTCTAAATCGATGTGTTTATTGATGGAGTACTGGTTAGAATGCCATGACTTTAAGAATTACTACCAGTGCTTCACCGGAAATTCTCACCAATGATGTTACCTAGTATGGTGGTGAAACATCTGAAAATGAACCTTCCAGCTCAGTGAGCAAACTTACATGTGTTACTGGTTTTGAGGTGAAGGCTTTCTTCTGTTGTGTTGATTTTTCTCTGCTGCTGCTTCCATGAGTGCTTCTGGCTACTCTTCTGTTCACACACTTATAGCTACTGTCTGAGCTTTCTTATAGTGATATTGCATTTTAGATTGGATTTTTTCCAATGTTATTACTTTGAAGTATTTAAGCAGTGGTTCCCCATGCTAAAGTCTATGGAACCAACTATTGGGAGCAAGTACAGTTACTAATTCCTTTTTCTGAGCTAAGGGCATATCTAATTAGTAGAGCATAAGCCATCGGTGAGTCACTAATGAGAACAGCTCTTGCCGTTAGCGATATATAAATCCAGATTTACTGATGGGCAGACAGTTGTTATTCCATAAACATAGATGGAAGTTGCTCATGGAGACCCTTTGGAGTTTCACCACAGCAGAATGTGAAGGAGCAGCCCAAGAAATTGAAATTTGTGCTGGGCAGTTCCTCTACACTAAGAACTCTCTGAAAGTCACCATTTAACCTGAAGATTTTGGAGGATCCCAATAAAATAAAGTAGTTACAGGTTGTTCTGCTGTAACACGTGTTTAGTCAATGCAAACTCCCTGTAATGTGATTGCAGAATTGGGAATGCTGTTTCTAAAGTGCCAATATTCAAAGTATGTGTTGACTGTAATGAGATTAAATTACAGCGCTGTTTCTAGAGTGCAATTTTTCTATGGTGCAGTGTTGCATAAGCACACAACCATTATGTTATGCAAGAACTGACTGTACTTAGGAAGCTGTGTAACAATTTAACAGAATGAAAATTGAAATAACTGCAGATGCTGGAAATCAGAGAAAAAAACTGAAGTTACTAGAAAAGCTCAGCACATCTGGCAGCATCTCTGGAGAGAAATCAGGGTTAACGTTTTGGATCCAGTGATCTTTCCTCAGAATTGATGGTAGCGAGGAGAAAGTTGTTTTTATATGCAGAAGATCGGATGGGGGAGGGGTTAAGGAGTAAACAATAGGTGGAGATAGAGCCCAAAGAGAGAAAAGAACAACTTCACAGCTTGAGCTTCTCCCATGTCTTTACCCCAAACCCCACACACCAGACCTAATATATGCAGCCCATTGTTAGGCACCAACAGTCTCCATTAACAGCTATTCAATCTGCTCATCTGATTGTAATCCACTCTGTCCAACTGTTTTCTATCTCTTTGAGCTCTATCTCCACCTATTGTTTACCCCTTAACCCCTCTCCCATCCTATCTTCTGTATAAAAATCAACTTTGTCCTAGCTACCATCTGTTCTGAGGAAAGGTCAGAACTTGAAACGTTAAACTCTAATTTCTCTCCACAGATTCTGCCAGCCCTGGTAAGCTTTTCCAGAAATTTCCATTTAAGTTTAACAACCCATAAGAGCTTGTTTAACTATTCCACAGAAACTAAGCAACTGTCTAACAGTGTCCTGTGTAACTATTTAACAGATCTCCATACTGACCGCCTAATCACTTTCACTCCCCAGATCCTGACTATATCCCCCACTATCACCAATCCGGACTGGGCAATTGACCTCCTGCTACTGTCGGACCTGCCAATCCTGCTGCCATGCCACTAACCTGACACCAACCCAAAACCTGACATCACCCTCCCTAGTCCCACTGGATCTGACCTATTCTAAATACTATATCAGTTATCTGACCCCAAACCGCATTGCACCCAATCACTCTGGCACAACACCCTTTCCACCTGGCATCTTATCCCGATTCAGCTGGCATCATTTCCCCCGTACCCATCCACCCTATCCCTTACGCAGCTAGCACCCAACCCAGCTGGTACTCTACTTAGCTGACATATTACCCCTAGCCATCTCCCCAAAATCCTAACATCACATTTAACTTAGACACTTGGCTTTTGAACGCAGCTATCAAAGTGGCTGTCAGGACCTTTCGAGTCGAGAGTGTGGTGCTGGAAAAGCACAGCAGGTCAGGCAGCGTCTGAGGAGCAGGAGAATTGATGTTTCAGGTATAAGCCCTTCATCAAGAATGACGATGGATACAGAGAGATTTGGCTATCTGGATTCAAAATTGGCTGGCTGACAGAAGGCAGAGAATGGTTGTAAATGGAAAGTATTCTGCCTGGAGGTCAGTGTTGAGTGGGGTCCTGCTGGGCTCTGATCTTGAGCCTCTGCTCTTTGTAGTTTTTATAAATGACTTTGATGAGGAGGTTAAGGGGTGGGTTAGTAAATTTGCAGATGACACTAAGGTTGGAGGTGGCGTTGATAGTATAGAGGGCCACTACAGGCTGCAGTGCAAAATAGACAGCTTGCAGAGCTGGGCTGAGAAATGGCAGATGGAATTCAACCTGGATAAATGCGAAGTGATGCATTTTGGGAGGTCGAACTCGAATGCTGAATATAGGATTGAAGACAGGATTCTTGGCAGTGTGGAGGAACAGAGGGATCTGGGGGTGCAAGTACATAGATCCCTCAAAGTTGCCACCCAAGTGGATAGGGTTGTTAAGAAAGCATTTGGTGTTTTGTCTTTCATTAACAGGGGATCGAGTTTAAGAGCCTTGAGGTTTTGCTGCAGCTCTACAAGTCCCTGGTGAGACCACACTTGGAATATTGTGTCCAGTTCTGGTCGCCCTCCTATAGGAAAAATACAGAGGCTTTGGAGAGGGTGCGAAGAAGGTTTACCAGGATGCTGCCTGGACTGGAGGGCTTGCCTTATAAAGAAAAGTTGAATAAGCTCGGACTTTTCTCTCGGGAGAGAAGGAGGAAGAGAGGAGACCTGATCGAGGTGTACAAAATAATGAGAGGAATAGATAGAGTCAATAGCCAGAGACATTTCCCCAGGGCAGGATTGACTGATACAAGAAGTCATAGTTTGAATATATTAGGAGGAAGGTATAAAGCAGACATCAGAGGTAGGTTCTTTACGCAGAGAGTTGTGAATACATAGAATACGTTGCTGCTATGGTGATGGAGCAGAGTCATTGGGGACATTTAAGCAACTGCTGGACATGCACATGGATAGCAGTGAGTTGAGGGGTGCGTAGGTTAAGTTACTATATTTGACATTCAGATTAAATCTCGGCACAACATCATGGGCCAAAGGGCCTGTTCTGTGCTGTACTTTTCTACGTTCTATGTTTGCCTTCCTCCGCGAGTTCCTCCATCAGGGTGGGAGCACGGCTCCACATTTCTGATGGAGCCCTGAACACAATCTCCTCTTAGAAATGTGGAGCTCCCCTCATTCGTTAAAAACAAGAGGCAAAGTGATAATCTATGTGAGCTGAGGAGAAAGTGAGGACGGCAGATGCTGGAGAGTCAGAGCCAAAAGCACAGCCGGTCAGGCTGCAGCCGAGGAGCAGGAGAGCCTACTATTCATGCATTAGCCCTTCATCAGGAATGTGAGATGCCAGCCTCACAATATCCAAACTTCTGTAAATGGTATAAGTTTTATGGACTAGTTCGGCATGGTTACAAAGACTATCAGGATCCAGAGTTAGCACATTGGAAACTTATGCTGGAGTGTTAATTCTCTTCTCTGATTGCTGAGACTTTGCAACATTGATGGATTGGTTGGAACTCAATGCAATCTTTAGCCTTCATCCTTTCAGAACCATATCTTAAACAACATCTGCCCAAACACACACAGTTAACATTTATGCGTAACTATTTTTACCACTCCACATCTACCCCCTAAGAATCTTACTTCAGAAATTCAGGCAGTTGGAGGTTTCACAATTATTACATTCTGTTCATACTTAGAAGATTGGTAAGACTTTATTTTCAGGAATGGTGATGTTACTTCTGATCTTGACTTTGATTCGTCAGTGAACAATGACCCAGATGATTTTTTTTCCACTGGACTCTCTACCCAAAGCTATTGTCAGATTGGGTAGAGGAGAAAGTGAGGTCTGCAGATGCTGGAGATCAGAGCTGAAAATGTGTTGCTGGAAAAGCGCAGCAGGTCAGGCAGCATCCAGGGAACAGGAGAATCGACGTTTCGGGCATAAGCCCTTCTTCAGATTGGGTAGAGGTGAAGCAATCTTCAACATTAATCCTTTCAAAATCATCATGGCCTTATACAAAATGACATCAGAAATCACGAAATCCACTGGGAGATGGCATTAAGCCACCCAACATTTGAATCCATCAAGGTGACCCAGAAGTGAATGAAAGGCAATCCAAAAGGGATATCATTAAAAAGCCACAAGCTGATATGATGCAACACAATAAGACCCTGCCAAGTCAACCCGAAAGTGACATCATCAAAAATCTCCAAGAATTGTTAGAAGTCACACCCTCCAAGACAACCAGGAAGTGACATATTTCTGAGTTCTACATACCCAAACAGGAAGTGATATCATGAAACTCCCCAACCAGGAAGTGATGGCTGTGAGACTCTGCTATCAGGATTAAATGAGCAGTTTTATGGATGTGTTCCAATAACAATAAAATGCTGGAAACAGGGGTTCAGTGAATGTGGATTGAAAAGTGTGTAAATGTCTCAATGAGTCAGTGACCTGATGAAATGACAAAGTCCCAGCCTCATAGTCCAATTGGACTCGGATCCTGGGGTTAAACTGGATTGATGGGAGGAGGGTGAACTGGGAATTGTGCCGGGCCCAAAGATAGTCAGGAATAATATAACCACAATCTAAACTCCAGGATTTACTGTTACTTCCCAGATAAGATGATTTCCCCTCCCTGTCCAAACTTTCATACACAATCCCTACACCCCATTCATTCCCATCAATCTGTACATCCCAGGAATGGGAACCTGAGCTGAAACTCTGGGAGCAGAGAACTTGGGGACAGACCTTAAATCTCTGGGGGTGAGGTGGATAGGGTTGTTCCTGTCCAGTCCACGTTACAGATCGCAGATTATTGGACAGAATCAAGTTGAAGTTTGCTGTTTTCGGATCCAGGTTCAGTGGGCTATTCCCTAAAGAGGAGAGAAGAGATTGGTCAGTCAGTTATTCCACACAGATCAATGAGTGACAGCTGTAAGGTAGGAGCATTAGTATTTCCTATTCACTATCAGTCCCATTTATCTGTAAGATTGGAATCTTCTCAAATTAAATAATGTCAGAATTCCCTGTTTGAGAGCAGTATGTGGGTCCCAGACATCACTCAGAACAAAAATTGCAGTGACATACACAGCAACAGTCAGTTTAATCACACAAATCCCTGGCACTGTGCATATGTTCTCCCCAACACAATGCAGGGAATTCACCATCACACAACACATCCCACAGCCTCTGAATTACAGCCTCCCAATTTCAGCACTGGCTATTCTGGCAACACATTGCTGACAGGAGGGTGTTCTGGGTTCTCTCCCTCATATTACTATTCTGAATACAAATGTGTGTTCTCTCTCGTTCCTGCGACTGTACCATTTTGAATTCAGGAGACTGTTCTGAGCTCGCACACTCCTGTTACTGTCCCTCCTGAATGCAAGAGTATGCCCTGGGTTCTGTCTCCTCCTGTTTCTGTCCCTCCTGACTGCAAGAGTATGCTCTGGGTTCTGTCTCCTACTGTTAGCTAAGCTGCAGAGCTGGGCTGAGAGGTGACAAATGGAGGTTAATGCGGACAAGTGTGAGGTGATTCACTTTGGTCGGAGTAACCGGAATGCAAAGTACTGGGCTAATGGTAAGATTCTTGGTAGTGTAGATGAGCAGAGAGATCTTGGTGTCCAGGTACACAGATCCTTGAAAGTTGCCACCCAGGTTGACAGAGTTGTTAAGAAGGCAAACAGTGTTTTAGCATTTATTAATAGAGGGATCGAGTTCTGGAACCATGAGGTTATGCTACAGCTGTACAAAACTCTGGTGTGGCCGCCCTTGGAGTATTGTGTACAGTTCTGGTCATCGCATTATAAAAAGGATGTGGAAGCTTTGGAAAGGGTGCAGAGGAGATTTACTAGGATGTTACCTGGTATGGAGGGAAGGTCTTACGAGGAAAGGTTGAGGGACTTGAGGCTGTTTTCGTTAGAGAGAAGAAGGTTGAGAGGTGACTTAATAGAGACAGATAAGATAATCAGAGGGTTAGATATGGTGGACAGGGAGAGCCTTTTTCCAAGTATGGTGATGGCGAGCACGAGGGGGCATAGCTTTAAATTGAGGGGCGATAGATATAGGACAGATGTCAGAAGTAGTTTCTTTACTCAGAGAGTAGTAAGGGTATGGAATGCTTTGCCTGCAACGGTAGTAGATTCTCCAACTTTAAGTACATTTAAGTTGTCATTGGACAAGCATATGGACGTACATGGAATAGTGTAGGTTAGATGGGCTTCAGATTGGTATGAAAGGTCGGTGCAACATCGAGGGCCGAAGGGCCTGTACTGCGCTGTAATGTTCTATGTTACTGTAATTTTGATGTTCGATTCCTTTCACATTAAACAATAACATATTATTAAAGAATAATTTTGATGTTCAATTTCTTTCACATTAAACAATATAATTCTATGTGCTTTTCTGATTACTTGTGGTTTCCTTTCACAAGTTTTTTTTGTGATTCATTCACGAGGACATGCCAAATCCTCTGCATCTCAAAACTCTGTAACCACTTACCATTTAAATAATATGCTTCTTTTTCATTCTTTCTGCCCAAATGGATAACTTCATACCTTCGTACATTATACTCTACTTGACAAATCTTTTCCCATTCAGTTAACCTAACTCTGTCACTTGGTAGCCACATTATGTCCCCTACACAACTTACTTTCTTACCCCTACACGACATTTGCAAGTTTAGGAGTTGTATCTTCCATCTCTACATCTAAATCATTTAAATAAAATATAAAATATTGAGTAAACAGTAAAAGGTTAAGCATGCATCAGTGAGGGCGGTAGAACTCCTCACATGATGTTCGGTCAGATATGAGGAAAGAGTGATTTGAACAATGGAACAGGCTCAAGAGATTATATCAAAATCCCTTCTGTAAATTAAATTCTGTGGCTCCCTGTTCTTTCTGAATTCACAAGCACTCTCTTAGGTCCAGGGTGTGAAACTCAGACCAATACAGTGCTGTGAGGAAAGAACAGGAGCAGGAACTCAAGCCTTGAATCCCTGATTGAAGAAATGTGACTAAAAGAGAAAGGGTCAAACAGGAATAGAGGATTAATAGCAAAATGAGAGGGCTAAACACAAATTGCAGATCCCTGTTTCAGATTGTAAACACATCTTGGAATATTCCTGGTCTCCCACTGACCCTAGTTGAAAGGAGGCTGTTCCCTGGGACAGGGGCTACCCTAAAGGAGTCATGTGGGGAAGGAGTTACATTTGATAGGTCACTGTAATTGGTGAAAGCTGGCAGTGTAAACAGAGCACACTGTGATTGGGAAATGTGACACTGAGATCGAGCCTCCTTTATATCACTCAATGATTTGTTATAGATTCCATCTTTATATATTCCTACATTATGATGATCACTGCATTTCAAAACAGAACTTAATGGTTGTAATCAAATTTTGGATGTTGTGAAGTTGTGAAAGTTGCTATATGAATACAATTCTTCCTCTATTCCTAAACACACTGGCAGTACTGAGGAGCAGTGTTTCTTTAAGAAGCTGTCTTGATTTACAGTGTGTAAATCTGCCAGTTGATCCATTGTCAGGGTACAGCGAGCAATCATTAATATTTGCAATTTTGCATTTCTTTCCTGCTTTGCTTTTGATTTTTCAGTAAGCCTGAAATTGAATTTTACTTTGCAGAAATTGATTTAAATCTGGGTATGATTGTGTTTCAGATCAAGTTACACAGTTATTCAATTCTTCTCCAAGAACTTTCCTTACACATCATATTCACAATTGTTATTTTGACTGAACATTTGTTTATCTTTCGATGCGCCGCTGCAGACAATAAAATTGTTTTCTACTGTTTAAAAGGGGAACTGTTCGAACCACGTTCACCTGAATGACTCTTCAACTCCAAGTCACAATAATAAACTGCCTTACACATAAGGTGACCAACGAAATGGAAACAGAGCTTTTTTGGGGAGCAGTATGTCGTAAATGTTAGCATGTCAGAGACACCATCAAGGATGTGTAAGTAGTCTACAAAGTCTGTAGATTTTGCAAAGACTATGGGAAGCAGTTGATACAGAATCATTGTTGCTAAGCCATTACGTAGGTAAGTCTGGTTTAAGCCGTGAAGTGCTGAAATGAAACAAAAACTAGCCTTAAATGCACACTGTCTCCAGCATTCGGTACTCCATGTGCAGTGATCAACACCACCATTGAAGACAATGGAGGAAAGGACTTCGACAGAATGATTAATTGGAGACTTTACCATTGCATAATACTTTGGAAACTTGGTGACATATGTCACAAGGGTTTATCAATTTAAGGATAATTCCTAGACAAACTAGTTTGAGATTGTTACTTATACTCTGACAAAGTTGCCTTTCTATCCTTTTTTAAAAATGTATATAGTGTTTTCTTTTCCTTCACACAATTTTCTTTCATTCTTTTTTCTTTATATTATAATTTATAGTCATTATATTATCAATAATAATAATTAACCAATAAAATTGTTATTTTAATGCCATACTTGGTATTGAATATCTCTTTGAATATAACTGAGATTCTGGAAAGAACTCTTACTCTACACCTTCCTGGTGAGCCAATAAAATTGTTATTTTAATGCAATACCTGGTAATGAGAATGTGTCTGAACATAAGTGAGACTCTAGAAAGGAGTCACATTCTACAGCATCCTGGTGAGCCAGCCAGAAGCCTAAAGACAAGCATGGATGGATGCCCCAGTGATAAAATTTCCTCTTAAACAGGAGTGGGTCCAGGATCCTTGGGTTATACCAGAGATGGGTTATCTAGTAGATGTGACAGAAGTGTGGATAAGATCTGCGTTTGGCAGCTGTCCACATTACAACTTAATGAGAAAAACGATGAAACTTCGATATGATTCAGAGAATAGTTAGTAGGAATCAAGTTGCATCGCAGATTCTGGAATACTGTTCAAAAAGGAAAGGAACAAATTTGTGTTTTCCTTTTGCTCCATTTGGCTGTATGAAGCTGTTGTTGGAAGTTGAGCAGTTTTGTCACTTCCCTTGAAGCAAAGTTGTTGTTAAATTGTATAAATATTGCTGAGGTTTAGTTTAACAGGAATGAAGGGTATTGGCCTAATGGTACGATCCTTGGTAGTGTGGATGAGCAGAGAGATCTTGGTGTCCATGTATATAGATCCCTGAAAATTGCCACCCAGTTTAGTAGGTTGTTAAGAAGGCATACGGTGTGTTAGTTCTTAATGGTATAGGGATTGAATTTCAGAGCCATATTGCAGCGGTACAAAGCTCTAGTGCAGCCGCACTTGGAGTATTGCGTACAGTTCTAGTCACCACATTATAGGAAGGATGTGGAAGCATTAGAAAGGGTTCAGAGGAGATTTACCAGGATGTTGCCTGGTATGGAGAGAAGGTCTTATGAAGAAAGGCTGAGGGATTTGAGGTTGTTTTTGTTAGAGAGAAGAAGGTTAAGAGGTGATTTAATAGAGATATACAAGATGATCAGAGGATTAGAGAGGGTGGACAGTGGGAGCCTTTTTCCTCAGATGGTGATGGCTAGCATGAGGATACATAGCTTTAAATTGAGGGGTGATAGATATAGGACAGATATCAAAGGTAGGTTCTTTACTCAGAGAGTAGTAAGGGTGTGGAATGCCCTGTCTGCAACAGTAGTAGACTTGCCAACATTAAAGGCATTTAAATGGTCATTGAATAAACATGTGGATGATAATGGAATAGTGTAGATTAGATGGGCTTTAGATTGGTTTCACAGGCCAATGCAATATCATGGGCCAAAGGACCTGTACTGTGCTATTATGGTCTATGTTCTGTGTTCTGTGTTTAAGTGGGAGAAAGCTGCTAACAGTGAGTGATTTATTGGTATCCAATTGAAAGTATTTTCAGGGTTCAGGGTATGACTTTAAACCTAAGCTGGATGGAACTCACACCCAACAACAAGGTAGGTGAAGCTCCAACCCATTCCAGGGAGGAACGTCCACGCAGATTCAATGGGGCCTAATGGTGAATCTCAGGTTCTTGACTCACTTACACACAGGCAGCTGACATAAAAGTCCAGGGATATTCCCTGCTGTCTGAACACAACTAACCCGACCTGCTCTCATTCCCTTAGATTGGTGAAAAGCTGTACATTCTTACTGATGGCTCCCAATATGTCTGTGTGGTACATTTCCCATCCCTTCAGCTTCTTTTGGAGTTGTTGAGATATATTGGACAGGTTGAGGATGACCACTGGAACATCTGGCTCTGTGATTCTCTTTGTCTCTTTAACTCTGGAATTGAAGAGGAGAGAATGGTTTAATCAGTGGGACATTTCAGGTCAGAACCCAAAGGGGAATGAGTGATCGATGCAACAACCTGTCCCCTCTTCTAGTCCTCGTACTGACTCCCCCACCCTGCAGCAACCCATCCTGAAAATGTCAGGATCTCGGGATTTGCACTCTCTCCTGTATTCATTCTGGACTGTACACGTTCAGTGGGAACCTGTTGCTTCAGAGCAGTTCAGAAGAAGAGTGACTAGACCTGAACTCTGAAGGTTAACTCTGCTTTCTTTCTACGGATGTTGCAGACCTGCTGAAGTTTCCCAGCAATTTTTGTTTTTTGAAAGGGAAAATTGGCACGTATGCCTTCTCCATATAAAGCTTGGCAAATCCAACATAGTCAACTAGTACCCCAGGTGAAAATTCCTGATGAAGTGCTCCTGCCTGAAACATCGATTCTCCTGCTCCTCGGATGCTGCCTGACCTGCTGTGCTTTTCCAGCACCACTCTAATCTTGACTCTAATCTCCAGTATCTGCAGTCCTCACTTTTGCCTAGTACCACAGTAGCTTATTTCCAATCACCATAAGCAAAGTGATAAAAGACATTGTCAACAATGCTGTTAAAGAACATTCATGAATCAATATCCTGCTGCTAATGGACACTCAGTTTGCATTCTGCACTGACCACTCAGCCTCTGACCTCATTCCAGCCTTGGTCCATTTGCATCAAAGAGATGAATGCAACTAAATGAGGCGAGAATCAATGCCTTAATATCAAGACTGCATCAAATTGACTGTGGCGACAAGGTGACTGAGCGAAACCGGAGTGAATGGAAATTTGTGATTTTCAAATCTATTCTCTGCTCAGTCTCTTTCCACTGTCCTGGAGCCTCAACAAGATCAGTAATGTGACCCCAACCTGACCCCTTCTGCTCCCGTGTCAATCTTAACACAAGTCAGGACATCGATGAGGCTCCTGGGAAAGGGTATCAGGGTCGAACCAACATTTGAAATGATGATGTTATTGAGATGGTGACTAGATTATGAGAGGAGGTCAGGGGGAGGTCTGCACCATCAATTGCCCGGCCACAAATCAGAGGCTGGAGGAGTGGGCGAGCAAAATTCAGTGTTAAAGCTTAGCTTCTTTTAGCATCCGTTGTAACAGGAGACTCTCAGTCATCACAGGGAGCCTTTGGCCTCCCCCAGTTCTGATCTTTCAACTCTAATTTATGATCAACAACCTCCCAAAGGGGTCTCTGCAGTTTCTGTTTCCCTCGCTGCGTGATGGAGGACACTCCTATGGATCCCCCATTGTCCCTGTCACATGTTTCACTCTCATCGTATGGACATTTGTCAATCACCAGCTATTGAGTGGGAGTCTGATATAGAGAATTTAAACGTGGCACGGCCATTACGACTGACAAGACCCTTACATCCCAGCCTTGCAGGAGTCATCACAAAATCTCAGGTAAATGACCTGGGGTGTTGAAATTTGAATTCCACGGAAATAAGAATCTGGAATTATTAACTGCTCAAGTGGTGACTCTACAATCTCCTTCAATTGACACAGATTAGTAATGAGGTAAAAACAATGACTGCAGATGCTGGAAACCAGATTCTGGATTAGTGGTGCTGGAAGAGCACAGCAATTCAGGCAGCATCCGAGGACAGGAAAAATCGACGTTTCGGGCAAAAGCCCTTCATCAGGAATAAAGGCAGAGAGCCTGAAGCATGGAGAGATAAGCTAGAGGAGGGTGGGGGTGGGGAGAGAGTAGCATAGAGTACAATAGGTAGGTGGGGAAGGAGATGAAGGTGATAGGTCAGGGAAGAGAGGGTGGAGTGGATAGGTGGAAAAGGAGCTGGGCAGGTCGGACAAGTCCGGACAGGTCGAGTTACTGGAGGTTAGAAACTAGGATGAGGTGGGGGAAGGGGCAATGAGGAAACTGTTGAAATCCACATTGATGCCCTGGGGTTGAAGTGTTCCGAGGCGGAAGATGAGGCGTTCTTCCTCCAGGCGTCTGGTGGTGAGGGAGCGGCGGTGGAGGAGGCCCAGCACCTCCATATCCTCGGCAGAGTGGGAGGGGGAGTTGAAATGTTGAGCCACTGGGCGATTTGGTTGATTGATGCGGGTGTCTCTGAGACATTCCACCCTGACCTTCCTGGACCTCTCCATCTCCCTCCCCTTCCTGGACCTCTCCATCTCCATCAGTGACGACCGACTTGACACTGACATTTTCTACAAACCCACCGATTCCCACAGCTACCTGGATTACACCTCTTCCCACCCTACCTCTTGCAAAAATGCCATCCCGTATTCCCAATTCCTCCGCCTCCGCCGTATCTGCTCCCAGGAGGAGCGGTTCCACCATAGAACACACCAGATGGCCTCCTTCTTTAGAGACCGCAATTTCCCTTCCCACGTGGTTAAAGATGCCCTCCAACGCATCTCATCCACATCCCGCACCTCCGCCCTCAGACCCAACCCCTCCAACCGCAACAAGGACAGAACGCCCCTGGTGCTCACCTTCCACCCTACCAACCTTCGCATAAACCAAATCATCCGCCGACATTTCCGCCACCTCCAAACAGACCCCACCACCAGGGATATATTTCCCTCCCCACCCCTCTCCGCCTTCCGCAAAGACCGTTCCCTCCGTGACTACCTGGTCAGGTCCACGCCCCCCTACGACCCACCCTCCCATCCTGGCACTTTCCCCTGCCACCGCAGGAACTGTAAAACCTGTGCCCACACCTCCTCCCTCACCTCCATCCAAGGCCCTAAAGGAGCCTTCCACATCCATCAAAGTTTTACCTGCACATCCACTAATATCATCTATTGTATCCGTTGCTCCCGATGCGGTCTCCTCTACATTGGGGAGACTGGACGCCTCCAAGCAGAGCGCTTTAGGGAACATCTCAGAGACACCCGCATCAATCAACCAAATCGCCCAGTGGCTCAACATTTCAACTCCCCCTCCCACTCTGCCGAGGATATGGAGGTGCTGGGCCTCCTCCACCGCCGCTCCCTCACCACCAGACGCCTGGAGGAAGAACGCCTCATCTTCCGCCTCGGAACACTTCAACCCCAGGGCATCAATGTGGATTTCAACAGTTTCCTCATTTCCCCTTCTCCCACCTCATCCTAGTTTCTAACCTCCAGTAACTCGACCTGTCCGGACTTGTCCGACCTGCCCAGCTCCTTTTCCACCTATCCACTCCACCCTCTCTTCCCTGACCTATCACCTTCATCTCCTTCCCCACCTACCTATTGTACTCTATGCTACTCTCTCCCCACCCCCACCCTCCTCTAGCTTATCTCTCCATGCTTCAGGCTCTCTGCCTTTATTCCTGATGAAGGGCTTTTGCCCGAAACGTCGATTTTGCCTGTCCTCGGATGCTGCCTGAATTGCTGTGCTCTTCCAGCACCACTAATCCAGAAGCAGATTAGTAATGCTTCACCGAAGACTCTCACTGATTATTTTGCCTAGTCATGGTGATGAAACGTCTGAAACCAAACCTTCCAGCTCAGCAAGCTAACTTAGATACTTATCATCAACCTGAGCTACAAATCTTCTCAAGAATTGCTATCAGTAATATATATTTGGGAAAGAAATCTGTTATCCCTACCTTCTCTGGTCCACATGACTCCAGATCCATTGAATTCGGGTTGGCATTTGACTGCCCTCTGACGTGGCCAAGCAAGCCACTCAGTTGGAGCAAAACTGCTTAACAGTTAAAGAAAGGAATGAAACCCATCAAGCCACTGCACCAGACCCCAGGTACCAGAAACAACAATTAAAAACCCAATCCAGTTGACCCCGTAAAGTCCTCCTTAGGAGCCATTGGGAATAGTGCCAAAATTGGGAGAACTATCCCACAAACTACACACATAACATCTTGGCATAGCCATTATCACGGAATCATATCTGACAAGGTCCCAGATAACATCCTGGGGCATGTATGCCATACTGGCAGGCCAAAATCACAAGAGGTAACGACACCATTGGAATACTGTTGGCCAAGAATTGTGTTTGAAGCTCTCAATATAGAATCCTGAATTTTAATGGCATCACCTCAATCATGGGCAAGGAAATCTCCTGCTGATTACCGCATAAAGCAATCCTGTTGCCTGATGACTCAGTACTCCTCCGTGTTGGACACCAATAGAATGAAACACTAAAGGCAGCAATGGCACAAAATGGGCTCCAAGGGGCTTCAAGATCCACAAGTAAAAGTGGCTTGGTCAGACCCATTACTGACCAAGCTGGCTGAGTGTAAAGGACATAGCTGTTAGCGGGATGGGACCATTCGCCGCCGCCGATTAGCCACTGCCCTTTCACTGCCGAGGACACTTTGCCACTGCCCATTGGCTGCTGAGGACGATTCGCCACCGCAAGTGTTTGTAACTCATTTTTATGTATAAACCAATAAAATGATATTTATCTCACCTCTTTTTTAATCAATATATACTATGTTGTTGTATAAATAAAGGACACTGAGAAGTATGAAAGAACAGGCGGGAGGGAAAACAATCACTACATATATATTTTTCCGGTGGCGAATAGTCTCCAGAGGTCAAACGACCCCAGTGGAGAAATGCTGTTGGCGAACCGGCAGTGGCTAATTGGCGGCAGCGAATCGTCACCAACCGAGCTGTTAGATTGGGTTTTCAGCGGGTAATCAGGGAACCAACAAGATGTAAAATCAACTCGATCGCACCCTGTCCAATGTATCCATCGATGTCAGTATCAGTAACGGTGACTGCTACATCTCTGACACTATGGGCCATTGGCAGCAGCAGAACTACCATTTACCAATTTGAATTATTCCACACAATGTTAAGAAACAGCTGAAGACACTGAACACTGCAAGCGATACAATATACTGGCAACAGAACTGAAGACTTGTGCTTGAGAATGAGTTGTGCAGGTGGCCAGGTTGTTCCACTGCTGCTGAAATATGACATTTGCCAGACAATGTGGAAAATGTTGGACACTACCCTGAAGATTACCTGCAGAGCTGTCCTTAGACAACAATAATTAACTAGGAGACAGTGAGGACTGCAGATGCTGGAGATCAGAGTCAAGAGTGTAGTGCTGGAAAAGCACATCAGGTCAGGCAGCATCTGAGAAGCAGGAGAATCGACATTTCGGGCATAAGCTCTTCATCAGCACGACACTCTTGACTACAATAATTAACACCCAGCAATCTCAAAGAACTGCAGATGCTGGAAATCAGAAACAAAAACAGAAAAACAAAAACTTGACATACTCTTGGGAAATAAGGCAGGGCAAGTGACTGAGGAGCACTTTGGGGCCAGCGACCATAATTCTATTAGATTTAAAACAATGCTGGAAAAGGACAGACCAGATCTAAAAGTTGAAGTTCTAAATTGGAGAAAGGCCAATTTTGACGGTATTAGGCAAGAACTTCCGAAAGTTGATTGGAGCAGATGTTCACAGGTAAAGGGACGGCTGGAAAATGGGAAGCCTTCAGAAATGAGATAACGAGAATCCAGAGAAGGAATATTCCTGTTAGGGTGAAAGGAAAGGCTGGTAGGTATAGGGAATGCTGGATGACTAAAGAAATTGAGGGTTTGGTTAAGAAAAAGAAGGAAGCATATGTCACATGTAGACAGGATAGATTGGGTGAATCCTTAGAAGAGTATAAAGGCAGTAGGAGTATACTTAAGAGGGAAATCAGGAAGGCAAAAAGGGGACATGAGATAGCTTTGGCAAATAGAGTTAAGGAGAATCCAAAGAGTTTTTACAAATACATTAAGGACAAAAGGGTAACTAGGGAGAGAATAGGGCCCCTCAAAGAACAGCAAAGTGGCCTTTGTGTGGAGCCGCAGAAAATGGGGGAGATACTAAATGAGTATTTTGCATCAGTATTTACTGTGGAAAAGGATATGGAACATATAGACTGTAGGGAAATAGATGGTGATATCTTGCAAAATGTCCAGATTACAGAGGAGGAAGGGATGGATGTCTTGAAATGCATAAAGGTGGATAAATCCCCAGGACCTGATCAGGTGGACCCTAGAATGCTTTGGGAAGCTAGAGAAGTGATTGCTGGGCCTCTTGCTGAGATATTTATATAATCAATAGTCACAGGTGAGGTGCTGGAAGACTGAAGGTTGGCTAACATGGTGCCACTGTTTAAGAAGAGTGGTAAGGATAAGCCAGGGAACTATAGACCAGTGGGCCTGACGTCAGTAGTGGGCAAGTTGTTGGAGGGAATCCTGAGGGACAGGATGTACATGTATTTGGAAAGGCAAGGACTGATTAGGGATAGTCAACATGGCTTTGAGCGTGGGAAATCATATCTCATAAACTTGATTGTGTTTTTTGAAGAAGTAACAAAGAGGATTGATGACGGCAGAGTGGTAGATGTGATCTATATGGAATTCAGTAAGACGTTCGACAAGGTTTCCCATGGGAGACTGATTAGCAAGGTTAGATTTCATGGAATACAGGGAGAACTAGCCATTTGGATGTAGAACTGGCTCAAAGGTAGAAGAGAGAGGGTGGTGGTGGAGGGTTGTTTTTCAGACTGGAAGCCTGTGGCCAGTGGAGTGCCACAAGAATCGATGTTGGGTCCTCTACTTTTTGACATTTACATAAATGATTTGAATGCGAACATATGAGGTACAGTTAGTAAGTTTGCAGGTGACACCAAAATTGGAGGTGTAGTGGACAGCGAAGACAGTTACCTCAAATTACAACAGGCTCTTGACCAGATGGGCCAATGGGCTGAGAAGTGGCAGATGGAGTTTAATTCAGATAAATGCGAAGTGCTGCATTTTGGGAAAGCATATCAGGGCAGGACGTATGCACTTAATGGTAAGGTCCTAGGGAGTGTTGCTGAACAAAAAGACCTTGGAGTGCAAGTTCATAGCTCCTTGAAAGTGGAGTCACAGGTAGATAGGATAGTGAAGGTGGCGTTTGGTATACTTTCCTTTATTGGTCAGAGTATTGAGTACAGGAGTTGGGAGGTCATGTTGTGGCTGTACAGGACATTGGTTAGGCCACTGTTGGAATATTGCGTGCAATTCTGGTCTCCTTCCTATCGGAAAGATGTTGTGAAACTTGAAAGGGTTCAGAAAAGATTTACAAGGATGTTGGAAGATTTGAGCTAAAGGGAGAGGCTGAACAGACTGGGGCTGTTTTCCCTGGAGTGTCAGAGGCTGAGGGGTGACCTTATAGAGGTTTACAAAGTTATGAGGGGCATGGATAGGGTAAATAGGCAAAGTCTTTTCCCTGGGATCGGCGAGTCCTGAACTAGAGGGCATAGGTTAAGGGTGAGAGGGGAAAGATATAAAAGAGACCTAAGGGGCAACTTTTTCACAAAGAGGGTGGTACGTGAATGGAATGAGCTGCCAGAGGATGTGGTGGAGACTGGTACAATTGCAACATTTAACGGTCTTTTCGCATCAGAGAGCGGCGGGAGCTGGGCGGAAGTGAAGGCAGAGCGCAAAGCAGGTCGGGAAGGTAAGTGATTGTTATTAGAGTGGGTGTGTTCTAGACTCCAGGTCCTACAAAGTAGGGCCTCCTCCTTTAACCTAAATTAAGAGTCCACAGACTTGCCCCAAAAAGAAGTTCCTGTGGATTGAAGAGTGAGGCTTTAGCTCAGGAGTCTTTGACAAGGAGGTTGAGTGAAGTGATTACGCCACAGTTGAAGAGTGTGAGGACATGACTGTCAAGCTGGTTCAGTGTGCTACGTGCTTGATGTGGGAGGTCAACGACTCTGGTGTGTCTGGCTCGTATAAGTGTGGAAGGTGTGTGTACGTTCAGCTACTGACAGAGCATATTGCAGCACTGTTGAAAGAACTCGAGGACCTTAGGCTCATCTGAGAGAACGAGAACTTTCTGGACAAGACCTTCAGCGAGGTTATTACACCAATCATACCAGAAGAGAGCAGAAGAGAGCAGACAATGAGGAAGGCAGAGAGGAGACAGGTGCAAGAGACCCCAGGGGAAGTACCTGTCAGGAACAAGTTGAAGCTTTTGGAAACAGTAGAGACAGATGACACTGCCAGTCCGCGAGGCGGCCAGGTCTGTTAATCAAACGTTGGCGCAGAGGCAGAGCGGAAGAGTCGGACATCGCACAGAGTCGTGGTAATAGGGGACTCCATAGTGAGAGGAACTGACCGGGGTTTTTGTGGTAGCAGAAGGGATTTAAGGATGGTGTTTTGCTTTCCTGGTGCTAGAGTGAAAGACATCACAGACAGAGTGCAGGAAATCCTCAAGGACGAAGGTGAAGAGCCAGAGGTGGTGGTACATGTCGGCCCAAAGATGTTGGGAAGAGAAGGAGGAACATACTACAGCGGGACTTCGGAGAACTAGGAAGAAAGCTGAAAAGCAGGATGTCCAAGGTGGTTATCTCTGGTTTGCTTCCTGTTGCTCGGGCTGGTGAGGCCAGAAACAGGGAGATAATGGACTTGAACGTGTGGCTGGGGAACTGGTGCAGGAAGCAAGGATTTAAATTCATGGATCACTGGGGTATGTTTTATGGTAAGCATAAATTCTACAAGAGAGACGGTTTGCACCTTAATAGGTTAGGGACCAGCATTCTGGCAGGTAGGTTTGCTACTGCAACACAGCTACGTTTAAACTAAGTAGTGGGGGGGAGGGGACAAACTGGATGTTTAAGAAGGAATTTGAAGGGAAAGTTAGAACAAGAGAAGTCAAGAAAGACAACTGTATCAATGAGGCAGAAAACTCAGAAAGGGATCATGCTGTAAGGTTGAGTGAAATAGGAGTTGATGGGAAGGGTGAGGGCAGTAACAAATTAAAAATGCTATACATGAATGCACGAAGCATTAGAAATAAGATGGATGAGTTTGAGGCTCTTTTGGAAATTGGCAGATACGATTAGATTGGATTACATTACAGTGTGGAAACAGGCCCTTCGGCCCAACAAGTCCACACCAACCCGCCGAAACGAAACCCACCCATACCCCTACATTTACCCCTTACCTAACACTACGGGCAATTTAGCATGGCCAATTCACCTGACCTGCACATCTTTGGACTGTGGGAGGAAACCAGAGCACCTGGAGGAAACCCACGCAGACACGGGGAGAACGTGCAAACTCCACACAGTCAGTCGCCTGAGACGGGAATTGAACGCGGGTCTCTGGCGCTGTGATGCAGCAGTGCTAACCACTGTGCCACCATGCCACCCACGATATTGTGGGGATAACTGAGACGTGGCTTCAAGTGTACAGGGCCTGGGAAATGAATATTCAAGGATACACGTGCTATCGTAAGGACAGACTGACGTGCAGAGGGGTTGGGGTGGCCATGTTGGTAAGGGATGATATTCAGTCCCTTGCGCGGGGGGACCTAGAATCAGGGGATGTAGAGTCAGTGTGGATAGAGCTGAGAAATACTAAGGGTAAAAAGACCTTCTTGGAAGTCATCTACAGGCCCCCAAACAGTAGTCTGGATGTCGGATGTAAGTTGAATCAGGAGCTGAAACTGGCCTGTCGCAAAGATGTCACTACAGTTGTTATGGGGGATTTTAACATGCAGGTAGACTGAGAGAATCAGGATGGTATTGGACCTCAAGAATGAGACTTTGTGGAGTGGCTCAGAGATGGATTCTTAGAACAGCTGGTGCTGGAGCCGACCAGGGAGAAGGCACTTCTGGATCTGGTATTGTGCAATGAACCAGAATTGGTCAGGGACCTCGAAGTGAAGGAGCCATTGGGAAGTAGTGACCATAATACAATAAGCTTCAATCTGCAATTTGAGAGGGAGAGGGTACAATCGGAAATGACAACATTTCTGTTGAATAAAGGGAACTATAGAGCTATGAGGGAGGAGCTGGTCAAAGTTCAATGGTGCAATACCTTAGCAGGAATCACAGTGGAGGAACAATGGCAGATATTTCTGTGTGTAATGCAGAAGTTGCCGGATCAGTTCCTTCCAAAAAGGAAGAAAGATCCTAGGAGGAGGCATGGGTGGCCGTGGCTGATGAGGGAAGTTAAGAAACATATAAAGTTAAAAGAGAAAAAGTATAACATAGCAAAGATAAGTGGGAAAATGGAGGACTGGGAAGCTTTTAAAGAACAACAGTGGATTACTAAGAAGGAAATACGCAGAGAAAAAAATGAGGTACGAAGGTAAACTGACCAATAATATAAAGGAGGATAGTAAAAGCTTTTTTAGGTATGTGAAAAGCAAAAAAATAGTGAAGACTAAAATTGGGCCCTTGAAGACAGAAACAGGGGAATATATTATGGGGAACAAAGAAATGGCAGCAGAATTGAATTGGTATTTCAGATCTGTGTTCACTGGGAAAGACACAAGCAATCTCCCTGAGGTAACAGTGGCTGAAGGACCTGAACTTAAGGGAATTTATATTTGTCAGGAATTGGTGTTGGAGAGACTGATGGGTCTGAAGGTTGATAAGTCCCCGGGGCCTGATGGTCTACATCCCAGGGTACTGAAGGAGGTGGCTCGAGAAATCGTGGATGTGTTGGTGATTATTTTCCAGAGTTCGATAGATTCGGGATCAGTTCCTGAGGATTGGAGGGTGGCTAATGTTATACCACTTTTTAAGAAAGGTGGGAGAGAGAAAACAGGAAATTATAGACCAGTTAGTCTGACCTCAGTGGTGGGAAAGATGCTGGAGCCTATTATAAAGGATGAAATTACGTCACATCTGGATAGTAGTAACAGGATAGGTCAGAGTCAGCATGGATTCATGAAGGGGAAATCATGCTTGACTAATCTTCTGGAATTTTTTGAGGATGTAACTCTGAAGATGGATGAGGGAGATCCAGTAGATGTGGTGTACCTGGACTTTCAGAAAGCCTTTGATAAAGTCCCACAGAGGAGGTTAGTGAGCAAAATTAGGGCGCACGTATTGGGGGCCAAAGTACTAACTTGGATTGAAAGTTGGTTGGCTGATAGGAAACAAAGAGTAGTGATAAACGGCTCCATTTCGGAATGGCAGGCGGTGACCAGTGGGGTACCGCAGGGATCAGTACTAGGACCGCAGCATTTTACAATATATGTTAATGATATAGAAGATAGTATTAGCAATAACATTAGCAAATTTGCTGATGATACTAAGCTGGGTGGCAGGGTGAAATGTGATGAGGATGTTAGCAGATTACAGGGTGGCCTGGACAAGTTAGGTGAGTAGTCAGATGCATGGCAGATGCAATTTAATGTGGATAAATGTATGGTTATTCACTTTGATGACAAGAATAGGAAGGCAGATTACTACCTAAATGGAATCAATTTAGGTAAAGGGGCAGTACAGAGAGATCTGGGTGTTCTTGTACACCAGTCAATAAAGGTAAGTATGCAGGTACAGCAGGTAGTGAAGAAGGCTAATAGCATGCTGGCCTTCATAACAAGAGGGATTGAGTATAGAAGCAAAGAGGTTCTTCTGCAGCTGTACAGGGCCCTGGTGAGACCACACCTGGAGTACTGTGTGCAGTTCTGGTCTCCAAATTTGAGGAAAGACATTCTGGCTATTGAGGGAGTGCAGCGTAGGTTCACGAGGTCAATTCCTGGAATGGCGGGACTACCTTATGCTGAAAGACTGGAGCGACTGGGCTTGTATACCCTTGAGTTTAGAAGACTGAGAAGGGATCTGAATGAGACATATAAGATTATTAAAGGATTGGACACTCTGGAGGCAGGAAACATGTTTCCGCTGATGGGTGAGTGCCGAACCAGAGGACACAGCTTAAAAATACGGGATAGACCATTTAGGACAGAGATGAGGAGAAACGTCTTCACCCAGAGAGTGGTGGGTGTGTGGAATGCTCTTCCCCAGAGGGCAGTGGAGGCCCAGTCTCTGGATTCATTTAAGAAAGAGTTGGATAGAGCTCTCAAGGATTGTGGAATCAAGGGTTATGAGATAAGGCAGGAATAGGATACTGTTTAAGAATGATCAGCCATGATCATATTGAACGGTGGTGCAGGCTCAAAGGGCAGAATGGCCTACTCTTGCACCTATTGTCTATTGTCTATTGCAGTTGGATGGGTATATGATTAGGAAGGGTTTAGAGGGATATGGGCCGGGTGCTGGAAGGTGGGATTGGATTGGATTGGGATATCTGGTCGGCACGGACGGGTTGGACTGAAGGGTCTGTTTCCATGCTGTGCACCTCTATGACTCTATGCCTCTAAATTGCTGGGAAAACTCAGCACGTCTGACAGCATCTGTGGAGAAAAAGCAGAGTTAACATTTTGGGTCCAGAACTGTTCTGAAGATGTGTCACTGAACACAGAACATTAACTCTGCTTTCTCTTCATAGGTGCTGTCAGACCTGCTGTGTGTTCCCAGTGATTTCTGGTTTTGAATATGGAAAATTGCCCAGGTATGCTGCAAAAACCATGGCAAATGTAATCTGGCTACCTAGCAGCCTAGCAATTTTCTCTCAATCATCAGCAGTAAAGTGATGAAAGGCACATTTAACAGTGCTATTAAAGAGCATTTTTGAATCAATATCCTCCTGCTAATGGACACTCAGTTTGCATTCTGTGTTGACAACTCAACCTCTGATTTCATTACAGCCTTAGTCCATACATAGATGGAAGAAATGAATGCAGGAAGTGAGGTGAGAGTCAATACCTTGATATCAAGGCTGTATCAGATTGAGTGTGGCATCAAGGTTCCCAAGCTAAACAGAAGTGAATGGAAATTGGGTAGAAAAGTATCCACTGGTTGGAGTCACACCTATCATAAAATTTGTGGTTGCTGGGGTTAGTTATTGTAGTTGAGAGTGTAGTGCTGATGAAGGGCTTATGTCTGAAATATCAAATCCCGTGCTCCTCAGATGCTGTCTGACCTGCTGTGCTTTTCCAGCACCACACTCGCGACTCTGATCTCCAGCACCTGCAGTTCTCACTGTCTCTGAGTTATTATTGTAGTCTAAGGACAGCTCTGCAGCTGATCTTCAGGGTAGTGTTCAAGGTCCAAACCCGTCTTCAGCAACTTCATCAATGACCTTTTCTCCACCATAAGGTCAGAAGTGAGGATCTTTGCTGATGATTGCACAATGCTCAGCATCATTCACAACTCCTCTGAGTCTGTATGCAGCAAGACCTGGGTAATATTCACATTTTTGCTAGTCAGAGGTAAGTAATACACGTCATACAAGTGTCAGTCAGTGAGCACATCCCAACAAGGGAGAATCGAACCATTGTCCCTTGATGTTCAATGGCATTACCGTCACTGAATCTCCCCTGTATCAACATCCAGGGAGTTGTCATTAACCAAACACTGAACTGGACCAACCACATAAATACCTAAATGGCTAAATGGGCAGGTCAGAGGCTAGGACGTCTGCAGCGAGTAAATCACCTTGACTCCCCAGTGCTTGAACTACCGAGAGAGCATTAGTCAGGAATGGTATGTAATAATCTTCTTCTACCTGAATGAGTGCAGTTCCAACAAAACACAACGGGGCAAAGCAGTTTGTTTGACTGGTATCTCATACAGCACCTTCAATAGCCACTCCCTCCACCACAGACGTACAGTAGCAGTAGTGTGTACCATCTGCAGCAACTCAACGAGACTCCATGAACAGCACCTTCAAAAACCATGACTTTTAGAACCTAAAGGTATAATGACAGCAGATGCAAGGACATATCACCACCGTGAGTGTACCACCAGCTCAAGGTGTACAGTGGCATTCAAAACAGCTCACCACCACTTCCTTAACGAATGGGGAATCAATGCTGACCAAAACAGCAGCGCTCACTTGCATGATAAAGAACTACAGTGAAACACCACTCAATATTCCCACCTCGTGAAAACACAGTATCTGGGAAGGGTTCCAAACCGTGATTCTATTTTCACTTCTTTCCCAGATCCAGGGAAAGGTTCCCTTTCAGCAGTGACTGTATGACTGAGAGGAACTTACCTGGAAATCAGCTGCCTCGAGTTCTGTGGATAAACAGAGGAGGTTAAAATAGTCAATATATCAACCAGCACAGAATGGAACTAAACACTAAATGTGTAGTTGAGATGAAAGACTTCTGTGTGGAACAGAAGATGGGACCAGACACTGGAATGAGGAAAAATTCCACACTGTAATGCACTCCAACCTGGAATGAAAAGTTACCAACTTTACACATAAAGGACAGAGGGAGCACAGACACTCAGAGAGCAGGACAGGGGGAACACCGACACTCCGAGAGCAGGACAGAGGGAGCACTAACACTCCGAGAGCAGGACAGAGGAAGCACCGATACTCCGAGAGCAGGACACAGGGGGGACTGACACTCCGAGAGCAGGACAGAGGGAGCACTAACACTCCGAGAGCAGGACAGTGGGAACATCGACACTCCGAGAGCAGAACAGAGGGAAGACCGACACTCCGAGAGCAGGACAGAGGGGGGACCGGCACTCCGAGTGCAGGACAGAGGAAGCACCGACACTCCGAGAGCAGGGGAGAAGTAAAACTGACACTCCGAGAGCAGGACAGAGGGGGGACCGGCACTCCGAGTGCAGGACAGAGGAAGCAACGACACTACAAGAGCAGGACTGAGGGAACACCGACATTCTGAGAGCAGGACAGGGGGGGACCGACATTCCAAGAGCAGGCCAGAGGGAACACTGACACTCTGAGAGCAGGACAGAAGGGGGACCGGCACTCCGAGAGCAGGAAAGAGGGAACACCGACACTCCGAGAGCAGGACAGAGGAAGCACCGACACTACAAGAGCAGGACTGAGGGAACACTGACACTCCGAGAGCAGGACAGAAGGGGGACCGGCACTCCGAGAGCAGGACAGAGGGAGCACCGACACTCCGAGAGCAAGACAGAGGAAGCAGCGACACTCCGAGAGCGGATAGAGGGAACACCGACACTCCGAGAGCAGGACAGAGGGAGCACCGACACTCCGAGAGCAGGACAGAGGGAGCACCGACACTCCGAGAGCAGGACGGAGCAACACCGACACTCCGAGAGCAGACCAGAGGGAACACCGACACTCGACCAGCAGGACAGTGGGTGGACCGGCACTCCGAGAGCAGGACAGGGCAACACCGACACTCCGAGAGCAGGACAGGAGGAACACCGACACTCCGAGAGCAGGACAGAGGAAACACTGACACTCCGAGAGCAGGACAGAGGGAACACTGACACTCCGAGAGCAGGACAGAAGGGGGACAAACACACCGAGAGCAGTACGGAGGGAGCACCGACATTCCGAGAGCAGGACAGTGGGAACACCGACACTCCAAGAGCAGGACAGAGGGAGCACTGACACTCTGAGAGCAGGACAGAGGGAACAGCGACAATCAGAGAGCTGGAAAGTGGGAACATCAACAATCCAAGTGTAGGACAGAGGGAGCACCAACACTCCGAGAGCAGGACATGGGGAACACCGACACTCCGAGTGCAGGACAGAGGGAGCACCAACACTCCGAGAGCAGGACATGGGGAACACCGGCACTCCGAGTGCAGGACAGAGGGAGCACCAACACTCTGAGAGCAGGACAGAGGGAACACAGACACTCCGAGAGCAGGACATGGGGAACACCGACACTCCGAGTGCAGGACAGAGGGAGCACCAACACTCCGAGAGCAGGACATGGGGAACACCGGCACTCCGAGTGCAGGACAGAGGGAGCACCAACACTCTGAGAGCAGGACAGAGGGAACACAGACACTCCGAGAGCAGGACATGGGGAACACCGACACTCCGAGTGCAGGACAGAGGGAGCACCAACACTCCGAGAGCAGGACATGGGGAACACCGGCACTCCGAGTGCAGGACAGAGGGAGCACCTACAATCCGAGAGCAGGCCAGAGGGAACACTGACACTCCGAGAGCAGGACAGAGGGGGGACAGGCACTCCGAGTGCATGACAGAGGGAACACTGACACTCCGAGAGCAGGACAGAGGGGGGACCAGCACTCTGAGAGCAGGACAGAGGTAACACCGACTCTCCGAGAGCAGGACAACGGGAGCACCGACACTCAGGGAGCAGGACAGAGGGAACATTAACTGTCCGAGAGCAGGACAGAGGGAACACCAGAAGCTCCGAGTGCAGGACAGAGGAAACACGACATTCCGACAGCAGGACAGAGGATGCTCTGACATTCCGAGAACAGGACAGAGGGAATACCGACACTCCGAGAATAGGACAGAGGGAACACCTACAGTCCGAGAGCAGGATAGAAGGAACACCGACACCCCGAGAACAGAATATAGGGATCACCGACACTCCGAGAGCTGGACAGAGGGAACACCGACACTCCGAGAGCAGGACAGAGGGAGCACGGACAGTTCGAGAGCAGGACAGAGGGAGAATCGAGAATCCGAGAGCTGGACAGAAGGGGGAACGACACTCCAAGAGCAATACAGAGGGAGCACCGACATTCCGAGTGCAGCACAGAGGGAGCATCAACACTCCGAGAGCAGGACAGAGGGAGCACCGACACTCCGAGAGCAGGACAGAGGGAGCACTGACATTCCGAGAGCTGGACAGAGGGAACACCGACATTCCGAGAGCAGGACAGAGGGAACACCGACACTCCGAGAGCAGGACAGAGGGAGCACCGCCACTCCGAGAGCAGGACAGAGGGGGCACTGACATTCCGAGAGCTGGACAGAGGGAACACCGACACTCCGAGTGCAGGCCAGAGGGAACACTGACACTCCGAGAGCAGGACAGAGCGAGCATGGACAGTTCGAGCGTAGGACAGAGGGAGAACCACCAATCCAAGAGCAGAACAGTGGGAACACCGACATTTTGAGAGAAGGACGGGGGGTTCCGACATTCCAAGAGCAGGCCAGAGGGAACACTGACACTCCAAGAGCAGGACAGAGGGAACACTGACTCTCAGAGAGCAGGACTGCGGGAGCACCGACACTCCGAGTGCAGGACAAAGGGAGCAGCGAAATTCCGAGAGCAGGACGGAGGAAGCACCGACACTCCGAGAGCAGGACTGAGGGAGCACCGAGACTTCGAGAGCAGGACAGAGGAAGCACCGACACTCCGAGAGCAGGACAGAGGGAACACCGAGACTCCGAGAGCAGGACAGAGGGGAGACCGACACTCTGAGATCAGAACAGTGTGAACACCGACATTTTGAGAGAAGGACGGGGGGGGTCCGACATTCCAAGAGCAGGCCAGAGGGAACACTGACACTCCAAGAGCAGGACAGAAGGAACACCGACTCTCAGAGAGCAGGACAGAGGGGGGACCGGCACTCCGAGTGCAGGACAGAGGGAACACCGACACTCCGAGAATAGGACAGAGGGAACACCTACATTCCGAGAGCAGGACAGAGGGAACACCAACTGTCCAAGAGCAGGACAGAGAGAGCACGGACAGTCCGAGAGTAGGACAGAGGGAGCACCGACACTCTGAGAGCAGGACAGAGGGAGCACCGCCACTCCGAGAGCAGGACAGAGGGGAGACCAACACTCCGAGTGCAGGACAGAGGGAGCACGGAGACTCCGAGTGCAGGACAGAGGGAGCACTGCCACTTCGAGACCAGGACAGAGGAAGCACCGAGACTCCGAGAGCAGGACAGAGGGGAGACCGACACTCCGAGATCAGAACAGTGTGAACACCGACATTTTGAGAGAAGGACGGGGGGGTCCGACATTCCAAGAGCAGGCCAGAGGGAACACTGACACTCCAAGAGCAGGACAGAAGGAACACCGACTCTCAGAGAGCAGGACAGAGGGGGGACCGGCACTCCGAGTGCAGGACAGAGAGAACACCGACACTCCGAGAATAGGACAGAGGGCACACCTACATTCCGAGAGCAGGACAGAGGTAACACCGACACTCAGGGAGCAGGACAGAGGGAACACTAACTGTCCGAGTGCAGGACAGAGGAAACACCGACATTCCAACAGTAGGACAGAGCATGCACTGACATTCCGAGAACAGGACAGAGGGAATACCGACACTCCGAGAGCAGGACAGAGGGAGCACTGTCACTCCAAGTACAGGACAGAGGGAACACTGACACTCCGAGAGCAGGACAGAGGGAACACCGACACTCCGAGAATAGGACAGAGGGAACACCTACAGTCCGAGAGCAGGACAGAGGGAGCACGGACAGTTCAAGAGCAGGACAGAGGGAGAATCGAGAATCCGAGAGCTGGACAGAAGGGGGACCGACACTACAAGAGCAATACAGAGGGAGCACCGACATTCCGAGTGCAGCACAGAGGGAGCATCAACACTCCGAGAGCAGGACAGTGGGAACACCGACATTCTGAGAACAGGACGGGGGGTTGGGTCCGACATTCCAAGAGCAGGACAGAGGGAACACTGACACTGCGAGAGCAGGGTAGCAGGAGCACCGACACTCCGAGAGCAGGACAGAGGGAACACCAACTGTCCAAGAGCAGGACAGAGAGAGCACGGACAGTCCGAGAGTAGGACAGAGGGAGCACCGACACTCTGAGAGCAGGACAGAGGGGGGACCGACACTCCGAGAGCAGGACAGAGCGAGCATGGACAGTTCGAGCGTAGGACAGAGGGAGAACCACCAATCCAAGAGCAGAACAGTGGGAACACCGACATTTTGAGAGAAGGACGGGGGGTTCCGACATTCCAAGAGCAGGCCAGAGGGAACACTGACACTCCAAGAGCAGGACAGAGGGAACACTGACTCTCAGAGGGCAGGACTGCGGGAGCACCGACACTCTGAGAGCAGGACAGAGGGGACACCGACATTCCGAGAGCAGGACAGAGGGAAAACCGATACTCCGAGAGCAGGACAGAGGGGGGACAAACACTCCGAGTGCAGGACAAAGAGAGCAGCGAAATTCCGAGAGCAGGACGGAGGAAGCACCGACACTCCGAGAGCAGGACTGAGGGAGCACCGAGACTTCGAGAGCAGGACAGAGGAAGCACCGACACTCCGAGAGCAGGACAGAGGGAACACCGAGACTCTGAGAGCAGGACAGAGGGGAGACCGACACTCCGAGTGCAGGACAGAGGGAACACCGACACTCCGAGATCAGAACAGTGTGAACACCGACATTTTGAGAGAAGGACGGGGGGGTCCGACAGTCCAAGAGCAGGCCAGAGGGAACACTGACACTCCAAGAGCAGGACAGAAGGAACACCGACTCTCAGAGAGCAGGACAGAGGGGGGAACGGCACTCCGAGTGCAGGACAGAGGGAACACCTACATTCCGAGAGCAGGACAGAGGTAACACCGACACTCAGGGAGCAGGACAGAGGGAACACTAACTGTCCGAGTGCAGGACAGAGGAAACACCGACATTCCAACAGCAGGACAGAGCATGCACTGACATTCCGAGAACAGGACAGAGGGAATTCCGACACTCCGAGAGCAGGACAGAGGGAGCACTGCCACTCCAAGTGCAGGACAGAGGGAACACCGACATTCCAACAGCAGGACAGAGCATGCACTGACATTCCGAGAACAGGACAGAGGGAGCACTGACACTCTGAGAGCAGGACAGCCGGAGCACCTACACTACGAGAACAGGACAGAGGAAGCACCGACACTCCGAGAGCAGGACTGAGGGGACACCGACCTTCTGAGAGCAGGACAGAAGGGGGACCGACACTCCGAGAGCATGACAGAGGGAACACCGACACTCCGAGAGCAGGACATGGGGAACACCGACATTCCGAGAGCAGCACAGAGGGAGCACCGACACTATGAGAGCAGGACAGCGGGAACACCGACATTTTGAGAGAAGGACGGGGGGGTCCGACATTCCAAGAGCAGGCCAGAGGGAACACTGACACTCCGAGAGCAGGACAGAGAGAACACCGACTCTCAGAGAGCAGGATAGCGGGAGCACCGACACTCCGAGAACAGGACAGAGGGAACACCGACATTCCGAGAGCAGGACAGAGGGAACACGGACAGTCCGAGATCAGGACAGAGGGAACACCGACACTACCAGAGCAGGACAGAGGGAACACTGACACTCCGAGAGCAGGACAGAGGGGGGACCGGCACTCTGAGTGCAGGACAGAGGGAACACCGACACTCCGAGAGCAGGACGGAGGGGGGACCGGCACTCCGAGTGCAGGACAGAGGGAACACTGACACTCCGAGAGCAGGACAGAGGGGGGACCGGCACTCTGAGAGCAGGACAGAGGTAACACCGACTCTCCGAGAGCAGGACAGCGGGAGCACCGACACTCAGGGAGCAGGACAGAGGGAACACTAACTGTCCGAGAGCAGGACAGAGGGAACACCAGAAACTCCGAGTGCAGGACAGAGGAAACACGACATTCCGACAGCAGGACAGAGGATGCTCTGACATTCCGAGAACAGGACAGAGGGAATACCGACACTCCGAGAATAGGACAGAGGGAACACCTACAGTCCGAGAGCAGGATAGAAGGAACACCGACACCCCGAGAACAGAACATAGGGATCACCGACACTCCGAGAGCTGGACAGAGGGAACACCGACACTCCGAGAGCAGGACAGAGGGAGCACGGACAGTTCGAGAGCAGGACAGAGGGAGAATCAAGAATCCGAGAGCTGGACAGAAGGGGGACCGACACTCCAAGAGCAATACAGAGGGAGCACCGACATTCCGAGTGCAGCACAGAGGGAGCATCAACACTCCGAGAGCAGGACAGAGGGAGCACCGACACTCCGAGAGCAGGACAGAGGGAGCACTGACATTCCGAGAGCTGGACAGAGGGAACACCGACATTCCGAGAGCAGGACAGAGGTAACACCGACACTCAGGGAGCAGGACAGAGGGAACACTAACTGTCCGAGTGCAGGACAGAGGAAACACCGACATTCCAACAGAAGGACAGAGCATGCACTGACATTCCGAGAACAGGACAGAGGGAATTCCGACACTCCGAGAGCAGGACAGAGGGAGCACTGCCACTCCAAGTGCAGGACAGAGGGAACACTGACATTCCAACAGCAGGACAGAGCATGCACTGACATTCCGAGAACAGGACAGAGGGAGCACTGACACTCCGAGAGCAGGACAGCCGGAGCACCTACACTACGAGAACAGGACAGAGGAAGCACCGACACTCCGAGAGCAGGACTGAGGGGATACCGACCTTCTGAGAGCAGGACAGAAGGGGGACCGACACTCCGAGAGCATGACAGAGGGAACACCGACACTCCGAGAGCAGGACATGGGGAACACCGACACTCCGAGAGCAGCACAGAGGGAGCACCGACACTACGAGAGCAGGACAGCGGGAACACCGACATTTTGAGAGAAGGACGGGGGGGTCCGACATTCCAAGAGCAGGCCAGAGGGAACACTGACACTCCGAGAGCAGGACAGAGAGAACACCGACTCTCAGAGAACAGGATAGCGGGAGCACCGACACTCCGAGAACAGGACAGAGGGAACACCGACATTCCGAGAGCAGGACAGAGGGAACACGGACAGTCCGAGATCAGGACAGAGGGAACACCGACACTACCAGAGCAGGACAGAGGGAACACTGACACTCCGAGAGCAGGACAGAGGGGGGACCGGCACTCTGAGTGCAGGACAGAGGGAACACCGACACTCCGAGAGCAGGACGGAGGGGGGACCGGCACTCCGAGTGCAGGACAGAGGGAACACTGACACTCCGAGAGCAGGACAGAGGGGGGACCGGCACTCTGAGAGCAGGACAGAGGTAACACCGACTCTCCGACAGCAGGACAGCGGGAGCACCGACACTCAGGGAGCAGGACAGAGGGAACACTAACTGTCCGAGAGCAGGACAGAGGGAACACCAGAAACTCCGAATGCAGGACAGAGGAAACACGACATTCCGACAGCAGGACAGAGGATGCTCTGACATTCCGAGAACAGGACAGAGGGAATACCGACACTCCGAGAATAGGACAGAGGGAACACCTACAGTCCGAGAGCAGGATAGAAGGAACACTGACAACCCGAGAACAGAACATAGGGATCACCGACACTCCGAGAGCTGGACAGAGGGAACACCGACACTCCGAGAGCAGGACAGAGGGAGCACGGACAGTTCGAGAGCAGGACAGAGGGAGAATCAAGAATCCGAGAGCTGGACAGAAGGGGGACCGACACTCCAAGAGCAATACAGAGGGAGCACCGACATTCCGAGTGCAGCACAGAGGGAGCATCAACACTCCGAGAGCAGGACAGAGGGAGCACCGACACTCCGAGAGCAGGACAGAGGGAGCACTGACATTCCGAGAGCTGGACAGAGGGAACACCGACATTCCGAGAGCAGGACAGAGGGAACACCGACACTCCGAGAGCAGGACAGAGGGAGCACCGCCACTCCGAGAGCAGGACAGAGGGGGCACTGACATTCCGAGAGCTGGACAGAGGGAATACCGACACTCCGAGTGCAGGCCAGAGGGAACACTGACACTCCGAGAGCAGGACAGAGCGAGCATGGACAGTTCGAGCGTAGGACAGAGGGAGAACCACCAATCCAAGAGCAGAACAGTGGGAACACCGACATTTTGAGAGAAGGACGGGGGGTTCCGACATTCCAAGAGCAGGCCAGAGGGAACACTGACACTCCAAGAGCAGGACAGAGGGAACACTGACTCTCAGAGAGCAGGACTGCGGGAGCACCGACACTCCGAGTGCAGGACAAAGGGAGCAGCGAAATTCCGAGAGCAGGATGGAGGAAGCACCGACAATCCGAGAGCAGGACAGAGGGAACACCGAGACTCCGAGAGCAGGACAGAGGGGAGACCAACACTCCGAGTGCAGGACAGAGGGAGCACGGAGACTCCGAGTGCAGGACAGAGGGAGCACTGCCACTTCGAGACCAGGACAGAGGAAGCACCGAGACTCCGAGAGCAGGACAGAGGGGAGACCGACACTCCGAGTGCAGGACAGAGGGAACACCGACACTCCGAGATCAGAACAGTGTGAACACCGACATTTTGAGAGAAGGACGGGGGGGTCCGACATTCCAAGAGCAGGCCAGAGGGAACACTGACACTCCAAGAGCAGGACAGAAGGAACACCGACTCTCAGAGAGCAGGACAGAGGGGGGACCGGCACTCCGAGTGCAGGACAGAGGGAACACCGACACTCCGAGAATAGGACAGAGGGAACACCTACATTCCGAGAGCAGGACAGAGGTAACACCGACACTCAGGGAGCAGGACAGAGGGAACACTAACTGTCCGAGTGCAGGACAGAGGAAACACCGACATTCCAACAGCAGGACAGAGCATGCACTGACATTCCGAGAACAGGACAGAGGGAATACCGACACTCCGAGAGCAGGACAGAGGGAGCATTGCCACTCCAAGTGCAGGACAGAGGGAACACTGACACTCAGGGAGCAGTACAGAGGGAACACTAACTGTCCGAGAGCAGGACAGAAGGAACACCGACACTCCGAGAACAGGACAGAGGGAACACCGACACTCCGAAAGCAGGATAGAGGGAACACCGACACCCCGAGAACAGAACATAGGGATCACCGACACTCCGAGAGCAGGACAGAGGAAACACCGACACTCCGAGAGCAGGACAGAGGGAGCACAGACAGTTCGAGAGCAGGACAGAGGGAGAATCGAGAATCCGAGAGCTGGACAGAAGGGGGACCGACACTCCAAGAGCAATACAGAGGGAGCACCGACATTCCGAGTGCAGCACAGAGGGAGCATCAACACTCCGAGAGCAGGACAGTGGGAGCACCGACACTCCGAGAGCAGGACAGAGGGAGCACCGACATTCCGAGAGCTGGACAGAAGGGGGACCGACACTCCAAGAGCAATACAGAGGGAGCACCGACATTCCGAGTGCAGCACAGAGGGAGCATCAACACTCCGAGAGCAGGACAGAGGGAGCACCGACACTCCGAGAGCTGGACAGAGGGAACACCAACATTCCGAGAGCAGGACAGAGGGAACACCGACACTCCAAGATCAGGACAGAGGGAGCACCGCCACTCCGAGAGCAGGACAGAGGGGGGACTGACACTCCGAGTGCAGGCCAGAGGGAACACTGACACTCCGAGAGCAGGACAGAGCGAGCATGGACAGTTCGAGCGTAGGACAGAGGGAGAACCACCAATCCAAGAGCAGAACAGTGGGAACACCGACATTTTGAGAGAAGGACGGGGTTTCCGACATTCCAAGAGCAGGCCAGAGGGAACACTGACACTCCAAGAGCAGGACAGAGGGAACACTGACTCTCAGAGAGCAGGACTGCGGGAGCACCGACAATCCGAGAGCAGGACAGAGGGAACACCGACATTCCGAGAGCAGGACAGAGGGAAAACCGATACTCCGAGAGCAGGACAGAGGGAGCACCGACGCTCCGAGAGCAGGACAGAGGGGGGACAAACACTCCGAGTGCAGGACAAAGGGAGCAGCGAAATTCCGAGAGCAGGAAGGAGGAAGCACCGACACTCCGAGAGCAGGACTGAGGGAGCACCGAGACTTCGAGAACAGGACAGAGGGAGCACCGACACTCCGAGAGCAGGACAGGGGGAGCACCGACACTCCGAGAGTAGGACATAGGGAACACCGACATTCCGAGAGCAGGACAGAGGGAGCACGGACAGTCCGAGAGCAGGACAGAGGGAGCACCGACACTCCGAGAGCAGGACAGAGGGAGCATTGACACTCCGAGAGCAGGACAGAGGGAGCATCGACACTCCGAGAGCAGGACAGAGGGAACACCGACACTCCGAGAGCAGGACAGAAAGGGGACCGACACACCAAGAGTAGTACAGAGGGAGCACCGACATTCCGCGGGCAGGACAGAGGGAACACCGACACTCCGAGAGCAGGACAGAAAGGGACCGACACACCAAGAGCAGGACAGAGGGAACACCGACACTCCGAGAGCAGGACAGAGGGAACACCGACACTCTGACAGCAGGACAGAGCGAGCATGGACAGTTCGAGAGCAGGACAGAGGGAGCACCTACAATCCGAGAGCAGGACAGTGGGAACACCGACATTCTGAGAACAGGACGGGGGGTTGGGTCCGACATTCCAAGAGCAGGACAGAGGGAACACTGACACTGCGAGAGCAGGACAGAGGGAGAACCGACAATCTGAGAGCAGGCCAGAGGGAACACTGACACTCCGAGAGCAGGGTAGCAGGAGCACCGACACTCCGAGAGCAGGACAGAGGGAACACCAACTGTCCAAGAGCAGGACAGAGAGAGCACGGACAGTCCGAGAGTAGGACAGAGGGAGCACCGACACTCTGAGAGCAGGACAGAGGGAGCACCGACACTCCGAGAGCAGGACAGAGTGGGGACCGACACTCCGAGAGCAGGACAGAGGGAACACCGGCACTTTAAGAGCAGGACAGAGGGAGCACTGACTCTCCGAGAGCAGGACTGCGGGAGCACCGACACTCCGAGAGCAGGACAGAGGGAACATTGGAAACTCTGAGAGCAGGACAGAGGGAACACCGACACTCCGATAGCAGCACAGAGGTAGTACCGACACTCCGAGAGTAGGACAGAGGGAGCACCGACACTCCGAGTGCTGGACAGAGGGGGGACTGGCACTCCGAGAGTAGGACAGAGGGGGGAACCAGCACTCCGAGTGCAGGACAGAAGGGGGACCGACACTCGGAGAGTAGGACAGAGGGGGGACCGGCACTCCGAGTGCTGGACAGAGGGGGGACTAGCACTCCGAGAGTAGAACAGAGGGAGCACCGACACTCCGAGAGCAGGACAGCGGCAGCACCGACACTCCGAGAGCAGGACAGGACAACACTGACACTCCGAGATCAGGACATAGGGAACACCGACACTCTGAGAGCAGGACAGAGGGAGCATCGACACTCCGAGAGCAGGACAGAGGGAACACCGACTCTCCGAGAACAGGACAGTGGCAGCACTGATACTCCGAGAGTAGGACAGAGGGAGCACCAACACTCCGAGAGCAGCACAGATGAAGCACCGACACACCGAGAGCAGGACAGAGGGAACACGGACAGTCCGAGAGCAGGACAGAGGAAACACCGACACTTCGAGAGTAGGACAGAGGGAACAACCACACACCGAGAGCAGGACATAAGGGGGACCGACATTCTGAGAGCAGGACAGAAGGAACACTGACATTCCGAGGGCGGACAGAGGGAGCACGGACAGTCCGAGAGCAGGACAGAAGGGTGGACCGACATTCCGCGAGCAGGACAGAGGGGGGACCGGCACTCCGAGTGCAGGACGGGGCAACACCGACACTCCGACAGAAGGACAAAGGGAACACCGACACGCCGAGATCAGGACATAGGGAGCACCGACACTCCGAGAGCAGGACTGAGGGAGCACCGACACTCCGAGAGCAGGACAGAGGGAGCACTGATACTCCGACAGCAGCACAGAGGGAGCATCGACACTCCGAGAGCAGGACATAGGGAGCAACGACACTCCGACAGCAGCACAGAGGGAGCATCGACACTCCGAGAGCAGGACATAGGAAGCACCGACACTCTGAGAGCAGGACAGAGGGAACACCGACACTCCGAGAGCAGGATAGAAAGGGGACCGACACACCAAGAGTAGTACAGAGGGAGCACCGACATTCCGAGAGCAGGACAGAGGGAACACCGACTCTCCGAGAGCAGGACAGAAAGGGGACCGACACACCAAGAGCAGGACAGAGGGAGAACCGACAATCCGAGAGCAGGACAGTGGGAACACCGACATTCTGAGAGCAGGACGGGGGGGTGGGTCCGACATTCCAAGAGCAGGACAGAGGGAACACCGACTCTCCGAGAACAGGACAGTGGCAGCACCGACACTCCGAGAGCAGCACAGATGAAGCACCGACACACCGAGAGCAGGACAGAGGGAACACGGACAGTCGGAGAGCAAGACAGAGGGAACACCGACACTCCGAGAGCAGGACAGAGGGAACACCGACACTCCGAGAGTAGGACAGAGGGAATATCGACACTCCGAGAGCAGGACATAGGGAGCACCGACACTCCGAGAGCAGGACAGAGGGAGCACCGACACTCCGAGAGCAGGACAGAGGGAGCACTGACACTCTGAGAGCAGGACAGAGGGAACACCGACACTCCGACAGCAGGACAGAAAGGGGACCGACACACCAAGAGTAGTACAGAGGGAGCACCGACATTCCGAGAGCAGGACAGAGGGAACACCGACTCTCCGAGAGCAGGACAGAAAGGGGACCGACACACCAAGAGCAGGACAGAGGGAACACCGACACTCCGAGAGCAAGACAGAGGGAACACCGACACTCTGACAGCAGGACAGAGGAAGCACTGACATTCCGAGAGCAGGACAGAGGGAACACCGACACTCTGACAGCAGGACAGAGCGAGCATGGACAGTCCGAGAGCAGGACAGAGAGGTGGACCGACACTCCAAGAGCAGGACAGAGGGAGAACCGACACTCCGAGAGCAGGACAGAGGGAACAACGACACTCTGACAGCAGGACAGAGGAAGCACTGACATTCCGAGAGCAGGACAGAGGGAACACCGACACTCTGACAGCAGGACAGAGCGAGCATGGACAGTTCGAGAGCAGGACAGAGAGGTGGACCGACACTCCAAGAGCAGGACAGAGGGAGAACCGACAATCCGAGAGCAGGACAGTGGGAACACCGACATTCTGAGAGCAGGACAGGGGGGTGGGTCCGACATTCCAAGAGCAGGCCAGAGGGAACACTGACACTCCGAGAGCAGGGTAGCAGGAGCACCGACACTCCGAGAGCAGGACAGAGGGAACACCAACTGTCCAAGAGCAGGACAGAGGGAGCACGGACAGTCCGAGAGTAGGACAGAGGGAGCACCGACACTCCGAGAGCAGGACATAGGGAGCACCGACACTCCGAGAGCAGGACAGAGTGGGGACCGACACTCCGAGAGCAGGACAGAAGGAACACCAACACTCCGAGAGCAGGACAGAGGTAGCACCGACACTCCGAGAGTAGGACAGAGGGGGGACCGACACTCCGAGTGCAGGACAGAGCGGGGACCGACACTCTGAGAGTAGGACAGAGGGTGGACTAGCACTCCGAGAGTAGGACAGAGGGAGCACCGACACTCCGAGAGCAGGACAGCGGCAGCACCGACACTCCGAGAGCAGGACAGGACAACACCGACACTCCGAGATCAGGACATAGGGAACACCGATACTCCGAGAGCAGGACAAAGGGAGCATCGACACTCCGAGAGCAGGACAGAGGGAGCATCAACACTCCGAGAGCAGCACAGATGAAGCACCGACACACCGAGAGCAGGACAGAGGGAACACCGACATTCCGAGAGCAGGACAGAGGGAGCACGGACAGTCCGAGAGCAAGACAGAGGGAACACCGACACTCCGAGAGCAGGACAGAGGAAACACCGACACTTCGAGAGTCGGACAGAGGGTGCACCAAAACTCTGACAGCAGGACAGCACCGACACTCCGAGAGCAGGACGGGGCAACACCGACACTCCGAGAGCCGGACAGAGGGAACACCGACACTCCAAGAGCAGGACAGAGAGAGCACCGACACTCCGAGAGCATGACAGAGGAAACACCGACACTTCGAGAGTAGATGAGAGGGAACAACCACACTCCGAGAGCAGGACAGAAGGGGGACCGACATTCTGAGAGCAGGACAGGGGGTGGACCGACATTCCGAGAGCAGGACAGGGGGTGGACCGACATTCCGAGAGCAGGACAGAAGGAACACTGACATTCCGAGGGCAGGACAGAGGGAGCACGGACAGTCCGAGAGCAGGACAGAAGGGTGGACCGACATTCCGAGAGCAGGACAGAGGGGGGACCGGCACTCCGAGTGCAGGACGGGGCAACATCGACACTCCGACAGAAGGACAAAGGGAACACCGACACGCCGAGATCAGGACAGAGGGAACATCGACACTCCGAGAGCAGCACAGAGGGAGCACCGACACTCTGAGAGCAGGACATAGGGAGCACCGACACTCCGAGAGCAGGACAGAAGGGGGACCGACATTTTGAGAACAGGACAGGGGGTGGACCGACATTCCAAGAGCAGGACAGAGGGAACACCAATATTCCGAGAGCAGGACAGAGGGAGCACGGACAGTCCGAGAGCAAGACAGAGGGAACCCCGACACTCCGAGAGCAGGACAGAGGGGGGACCGACACTCCGAGAGCAGGACAGAGGGAACACCGACACTCCGAGAGCAGGACAGAGGGAGCACTGCCACTCCGAGAGCAGGACGCCGGAAACACCGACACTCTGAGAGCAGGACAGAGGGAGCTCTGCCACTCCGAGAGTAGGACAGCGGGAACACCGACACTCCGAGAGCAGGACAGAGGGAACACCGACAATCTGAGAGCAGGACGGGGCGGGACCGACATTCCAAGAGGAGGCCAGAGGGAACACTGACAGTCCAAGAGCAGGACAGAGGGAGCCCCAGCTCACCCTAAACCTATGCCCTCTAGTTCTGGACTATCACTGGTTACCTCTGTTCTGTCATTGCTGTTCCTGCAACTGCTCATCCTCTCTCTTGTGGATCAGTCAATGTTGGACACAGGAAATTGGTTGAGCTAGAGCAGCAGCCCAACAGACAGAATCAAATTTATTAAGCTGTTACCAGCAAATCCCACCCATGCCATGTACAGAAGCAACTGTTCTCAAACTGGCCATCATGAATTTGTTCTACCAGCGTTTTTACTTGCACATATTTCCACCGTAACAGACACACATACTCACATGTACTTATATACTCATACAGTCCCACTTGCAGACCCTCCCTGTGATGATATGTGCCTTGAAGAGGATTTTGTTTGCTCATGCTTCTCTTGAGGAGTTTGTAAACCTGGTGGAGAGATTGCTGTTCCATGGAAAGAAGCTTTAAAAATTAGATACAAGAAGCTTGAGTGGGTGGAGAAAGGCTCTCACAGCCTCAGGGTTTTAGTTCTGCTTTCAGTTGTTAAAATTGTGTTTTGGAGTTGAGGTTGCTAGAACCAGCTCTCTCTCTCTCTGCTGCTGCAAACACCAGAGTTGTCTTTCTGCTGCGAGGTTCATTCTGTTGGTATTCCTTCTTCTGGACCAGAGGAGAAAGCAAGTGAGGAAATCTGCTTTTCTGAATTTGTATTTGCAAAGGGTGTGTTTATAGACTGTTGCAATATTGGAAAAGCTGATGATTGTTGTGAATGAAAAATTATCTTGTTAAGTATTTTGATAAATTTAAAGTTATGTCAATTACTTTATTGTTTGTATTTTAATTGTGGTGTAATAATAAAGTGTTTTCTGCATATAGCAAAAGGGTTTGACTGATTGAATCACGTGTGGAATGGAGTGCCTTATACTTCCCTCTACATAACGATACAAGTTAGGGTATAGGCTATCTCCTTGACACACACGCACAGACATACACAATCTCTCTCACACACACATATACACAATCTCCCTCACACACTCATACACACACACACACACACAATTCCCCCCATACACAAACACACACACAATCCTCCACAATCCCCCCCACACACACATGCAATCCCCCCCACACACACATAATTCCCCCCCACACATACACACATAGACACATACATACACACAATCCCACACACACACACAATCCCACACACACACACACAACCACACAATCCCCCCCAACACACTCACACAATCCTACACATACACATACAAACACACACAACCACACACACACAAACACACACAAAATTCCACACACATGCACAAACACACAATCCCCTACCCCCCACCCCCACCCCACACACGCCCCACAAATACTAGCTTCACTAATATTCTTCAATAATTTATCCACCAGGCATCATAGAAAATTCCCTTTGCCCAGCAGTGGCCATGTGTATTGAAGATGTACCTGAATAATGGAGAGAGGGTCCTTCTGCAAGAAACTCTGGATTTCTCCATCTATTGATGCAATCTGTTCCATCTTGCTGTTTAATGCTTCAGAACAGCTTCGAATCTGAGAGAGAGCTTGGAGTCCCTCCTCATCGATCACTCTCATGGTGGATTCTTCATCTTCATCCAGCTTTCTCCTCCATTCAGAGAAGTTATTTGACAACTTTTCTTTAATCTCACTGATTTGTGTCTGAAAACCAAACCAACTCTCATTACAAACAGTCCTTTCTCACAGCTGTTACCCTGAGCACATGGCACTTTCCAGGGACCGGTTAGTTTGTTTTGATCACTACCACATCACCATTAAAGATAGTCAAGCAGTGGAGATTGTCCACTGCGAGGGAAAACAAAATGTCGTCAGGGTTACCTTGAGTTTAAAAGAAAGGGCACTTCCATCCACACCTGCAGTGATGGCTCCAGTTTTGGTGCCGTACCTAGTGAAGGAGATTGAGGTTCTAGAGTGGATGGTAACCAGAATGACAAAGACTGTGATGGATTTCAATTCAGGGGACCATCTGGAAAAGGTCAGTTGATTGAGAGAAAGGCAAGCTGAGAGAGACAAGGTGAAGATGTTTAAATTGATGGAGAGAATATCAGATTCACTGATTGGGTAAGGCATTTGAGAAGGGTCAGGATGGTTAGACTAGAGGGCAGGTAAATTAAATGCACAGAGAGTTAGATAAGACACCAGTGTCCTCAATATCTGCAACAAAGCCCCTGAACATGCGGTGGGGATGGAAACACTCCCACCCTTCAAATGGAAGTTGGTGAGGAATTTCTCAGGATTTGTTCCAAATTGGTTGGAAGTGTTCATTCTGTCTTCTGTTTGTCTTTGCCAGATGAGGACATGGTTCATAGTGGATCAGTGGGTGTGTGAATGAACTCTCTCTGCGTGGGGCAGGCTCACTGGCGTTAGTGGGATTTTCTTCCCTTTCCTTTTTAATTTCAGATGATCCCGGCTCCAAGACAAGTCTTCAACTGCCACTGTGTGTGTTTCAGTAAATCCAGTGTCCGAGTGATGGAATAATATTCCCTGGGAGATGCAGGGAGAGTTAAACAGCTGCCCCTCACATCAAACACAGGGGAGCTCAGTGTAATCAGTGACTCAGTTCGAACAGAACCAGCCTGATTAAGTGAGTCGAGGTACCTTTTCCAAATCTCGTCCCAGTTTTAGCTACCTTTATTTCAGCTTCTGATCTCTCCAATTCTTCCTTTTTGCTGGAACAATTCCTCTGGATGTCATCAATCTTCTCAAATTCTTTCTCTAACTTTACCTGGAAAGATGTTTGGAAATTGTTTAAAATAACAATCTGCAGTTAATTTCATAAAATATCCTGAGTGTAATCAATCAAAAATTATATCAGAGTGAGTGAAAATCCCTGGTGTCATACTATCACCCTAATTGCTGAATTTAAGGTGATTAGTTTGCTTCTTTGTCTGTCTATGGGACACTCCCCAGTAAATATGCAGCACTGATTCTGTCTCTCCATAAGTGTATAAGGTGCTTGTACTTTGGCCTCAGTGGTGGAGTTTGGACGTGCAGTAGTCCTGGCTGTCTTGAACATGTTCAGCAAGGACCTCTCTCATGGTGATCATTCTAAACCTGTCAACCTCACACTGCACTTGTGAGCTACCTGCTGTGTTTCACACATCCGAAGAATGTCTGTTGGTTGATCATGCTCAGAAAGTTTATTCCACATGGGGCACTGAGACAGAAGGCAGGCAGAAGGTGGATTTAACAGGAGTGGGGGAAGTGAGGTGCAGCATCGTCAGTCAGTGAGTGGGTCAGAGTGACAGTGATGTTTATGAGGACAGAAAGCCAGCCGATGACGGGATAAGAGCAATCTTTTTAACGAGTTTTCCAGGGGCTACAGTGAATGGTTGAAGTTTTCATATATTATAAATTTAGAAGCTTAAAAAAGTTATGTGTTGGAATCATAGAGATGTACAACCGGAAGCAGACCCTTCAGGTCCCGCTTGTCCATACTGACCACATAACCCAACCTAATCTAGTCCCAATTTCCAGCACCCGGCCCATATCCCTCTAAACCCTTCCCATTCATATACCCATGCAGATGCCTTTTAAATGCTGTAATTGTACCAGTCTCCACCACTTCCTCTGGCAGCTCCTTCCAAACACATACCATCCTCTGCGTGAAAAAGTTGCCCCTTAGGTCCCTTTTAAATCCATCTCCTCTCACCCTAAACCTATGCCTTCTAGTTCTAGACTACCCCACCCTGGGGAAGGACCTTGTCTATTTATCCTATCCATGCACCTCATGATTTTATAAACCTCCATAAGGTCACCCCTCAGCCTCCGACGCTCCAGGGAAAACAGCCCCAGCCTGTTCAGCCTCTCCCTATAGCTCAAATCCTCCAACCCTGGCAACATCTTTGTAAATCTTTTCTGAACCCGTTCAAGTTTCACAACATCCTTCCCATAGGAGGGAGACCAGAATTGCACACAAAATTCTAAAAGTGGCCTAACCAATGTCCTGCCTAATGCTCGGAGTAATAAAGGAAAGCATACCAAACGCCTGCTTCACTATCCTATCTACATGCGACTCTACTTTCATGGAGCTGTGAACCTGTACTCCAAAGTCTCTGTTCAGTAACGCTCCCCAGGATCTTACCATTAGGTGCATAAGTCTAGCCCTGCTTTGCTTTTCCAAAATTCTGCACCTTGCATTTATCTGAATGTGAGGGAGTGTGACACAGTGGTTGGGGGGGGGTGGGGCATGGTAGTTGGGGGCAGCACGGTTGCTCAAGGGTTAACACTTCTGCCCCACAGTGCCAGGGACCCAGGTTTGATTCCAGCCTTGAGAGACTGTCTGTGTGAAGTTTGCACATTCTCCCTGGGTCTGCGTGGGTTTCCTCTGGGTGTTCCGGTTTCCTCCCATAATCCAAAGGTGTGCAGGTCAGGTGAACTGACCATACTAAATTGCCCATAGTGTTCAGGGATGTTTAGGTTGGGTGCATTAGTCAGGGGTAAATGTAGAGTAATAGGGGAATGGATCTGGGTGGGTTACTCTTCAGAGGGTCAGTGTGGACTTTCTGGGTCAAAGGGCCTATTTCCACACTGCAGGGATTTTATTCTGTGTTTCTATGATTAAATCCCATCTGCCACTCTTCAGACCATTAGCGCAACTGATCAAGAACCTGTTATATTCTGAGGCAACCTTCTTCGCTGTCCAATTTTGGTGTCATCTGCAAACTTACTAACTATACCTCCTATGTTCACATCGAAATCATCTATATAAATAGTGAAAAGCAATGGACCCGGCACCGATCCTTGTGGCACTCCACTGGTCACAGGCCTCCAGTCTGAAAAACAACCCTCCCCCACCCCCATCTGTCTTCTCCCTTCAGGCCATTTCAAGGAAGTTTGTTTTTCACATTGCAAAAGTTGATCATGACTTTCTTTCAGTTCAGACTTTTTTTTTACAAGCTGTTTGGAGACCATCAGTAATCAGCTGAGGTTTTTTCGTTCTGAATTTGGAAGCTGAAAAGCTATATATGTTTGAAAGGGAGTCTTTTTTTCACATTGTAAGATATTTTTTAAAAAGTCGAACAGTTTTTTTTTAAATAAGGTGAAGTGTTTTCATTTCGGAGAGTCTTATGTGTGATCAGCTCTGGAGAAGACTGTATTTCGAGGGATTGAAGAGGAGTCATTTTAATTCAATTAATCAGCTAAGTGGTTAATTTTATTTAAGCTTTATATGCTTGATGTGTGTGCATATATATTTTTTTTCACTTTAACATTACTTTGTGTAGGTAATGAAAGTTGGTTTATTTTGCATGAGATATTATTGAACATTTTTTAGGCTTAATGTCATTGAGGAGGAGAAAATGAGGACTGCAGATACTGGAAATCAGATTCAGAGTGTGGTGCTGGAAAAACACAGCCTGCCAGGCAGCATCCGAGGAGCAGGAGAATCAATGTTTTGGGCATAGCTCTTCATCAGCCTCATTCCTAATGAAGAGCTTATGCTCAAAACATCGATTCTCCTGCTCCTCGGATGCTGCCTGACAGGCTGTGTTTTTCCAGCACCACACTCTTCGACTCTTAATGCCATTGAGGGCATTTAAGAGCTACAAAGAGGGATCACTAATAGCTTTAGGAAAGTGATTTAGAAAAGGATCAGTCAGATAGATGGGTGACTGTCAGGAAGGTAATAAAGTAGTTCAATGGTATCCAGTAGCTATTCCTCTTTCAAAAAGATATTCTGTTTTTGGAACTGTTGAAGGGGATATTCTATCTGAGGAAAATGGAAGGGCCAGTCACTTATTGGACACTTGGAATGATTCCTATTTTAGGCAGCATTTGACAATATTGTCTCCTGTCAGGTGCAAGGACAGGAGATTCTGTGGCAGTGAGTGTAAATTTGCATTCCTAGTGCTGGGATTCAGGATGTCTCTGAGCATTTCAAGCATATTGTTAAAGGTATGACTGAGAAGGCAGAAATTATTATACCCATTGGTAGGAATGACACTTTTAGGGAAAAGGTTAAAGCAATACAGAGCGAATTTAAGAGGTCAGGTAGAAGATTAAAAAAAAAAGAACCTTCAAAGTAGTAATTTCTGGTTTACTCCCAGTGTCATTGAGGGGAGGACTAAAAGGATAATGAATTGCTGGTGTTTTGTTCAGGGATTCTGGCTTTTGGTCACTTGGATATCTTTTGGGATAGAAAAGACCTGTTCAAAATGGATGAGTCTAACCTGAACAGAAAAAGGACCAATATCCTAGTGGGGAAATTTGCTTGTTCCATTAGGGAGACTTTGTGCCGATAGACAGAGGGAGTAGAGGAATTCTAAGTATTACTGTAAATGGAAGGATTGATGGGAAAAGGTTCTGGATGGGAGGAGAGTATGTCAATTAGAAAGGAAAGACAAGAGAGAGTTCAGAGGTATGTAGTAACTCTGAAGAACTAAATTGCATTTATTTCAATGCAAAGGGTTTTACACGTAAGGCTGACGAACTCAGGGCATATTTAAGAATTGGGATGGCATTGCTAATACAGAAGTTGGGCTGAAAGATAGACGGGACTGGCAGCTCCATGTTCCGGGTTTTAGATGCTACAGGAAGGAAAGGAAAAAAAGCAATAATGGAGGGGGGGTGGGGGGATGTTTTTGATTAAGGAATAAATTACTTCTATAACTAGAGAAGATATTTCTGAAAAAGTTGTCCACTGAAAATATGTTGGTAGAAGTTAGAAATAAGATAGGAAAGATCACTTTATTAGAATTGCCCGTGCCACGTGCTCGTGAGGTGAGGAATAGGGAGAGAAAGGAGTTGAACACATGGCTCCAGGGATGGTGCAGGAGGGAGGGTTTCGGGTGTTTTGATAATTGGAGCTCTTTGTGGGGTAGGTGGGACTTCTACAAGCAGGATGGTCTTCATCTAAACCAGAGGGATATCAATATCCTGGGGGGGGGGGAATTCATAAAAGCTATTAAGGTGGATTTAAACTAATACAGCATGGGGATGGGAATCAAAATTGTAGGACAGGTACAGAAGAGGATGAGAGTAGGGAGTTCCCAAATCAAGTACCTGACACTGGCAAGCGAGAACCTGGTTTGAAGTGTGTGTACTTCAACACGAGGAGCATTCAAAATAAAGTGGGTGAACTGGCAGCGTGGGTTGGTACCTGGGACTTCGATGTTGTGGTCATTACAGAGACATGGATAGAGCAGGGACAGGAATGGCTGTGGCAGGTTCCTGGATTCAGATGTTTCAGTAAGAACAGAGAGGATGGTAAAAGAGGGGGAGGTGTGACATTGTTGATCCGGGACAATATTACAGTTGTAGAAAGGATGTTTGGGGACTCGTTAACTGAGGTAATATGGGCTGAGGTTAGAAACAGGAAAGGAGAAGTCACCATGCTGGGAGTGTTCTATAGGCCTCTGAATAGTCCCAGAGATGTAGAGGAAAGGATAGCAAAGATGAATCTCGATAGGAGTGAGAGAGGCAAGGTAGTTGTCATGGGGGACTTCAACTATCCAAATATTGACTGGGATCATTACAGCACGAGTACTATAGATGGGTCAGTTTTTGTCCAGTGTATGCAGGAGGGCTTCCTGACACAGTATGTAGACAGGCCTACAAGGGGCGAAGCCACTTTAGATTTAGTACTGGATAATGAGCCTGGCCAGGTGTTAGATTTGGAAGTAGGTGAGCACTTTGGAGACAGCAATCACAATTCTGTCAGGTTTACTTTAGTGATGGAAAGGGATAGGTGTACTCCACCGAGCAAGAGTTACAGCTGGGGGAAGGGAAATTATGATGCAATTAGGAAAGATTTAGGAAGCGTAGAATGGGAAGGAAACTGCAGGGGATGAGCACATTAAAAACGTGGAGCTTATTCAAGGAAAAGCTCCTGTGTGTCCTAGATAAGTATGTACCTGTCAGGCAGGGAGAAAGATATAGAACGCGTGAGCCGTGGTTTACTAAGGAAGTGGAATCCCTGGTCAATAAGAAGAAGGTGGCTTATGTTAGGACAAAGTGTGAAAACTCAGTTAGGGCACTTAAGGGTTACAAGGAAGTCAGGAAAGACCTAAAAAGAGAGCTCAGAAGAACCAGGAGGGGACATGAGAAGTTGTTGGCGGATAGGATCAGGGTTAACCCTAAGGCTTTCCATAGGTATGTCAGGAATAAAAGAATGACGAGAGTTAAATTAGGGCCAATCAAGGATAATAGTGGGAAGTTGTGTGTGGAGTCAGAGAAGATAGGGGAAGCACTAAATAAATATTTTTGGACAGTGTTCACTATAGAAAATGAAAATGTTGGCGAGGAAGATACAGAGATACTTGCATCTAGACTAGAAGAGATTGAGGTTCACAAGGAAGAGGTATTAGAAATACTGCAGTGTGTGAAAATAGACAAGCCCCCTGGGCCGGATGGGATCCATCCTATGATCCTCTGCGAAGCAAGGGAAGAGATTGCTGAGCCTTTGGCATTGATCTTCAAATCATCATTGTCTACAGGAATAGTGCCTGAGGACTGGAGGATAGCAAATGTGGTTCCCTTGTTCAAAAAGGGTATTGGAGACAACCCTGGTAATTACAGACTAGTGAGTCTCACTTCAGTTGTTGGTAAAGTGTTGGAAAAGGTTATAAGAGATAGGATTTATAACCATCTAGAAAAGAATAATCTCATCAGGGACATTCAGCACGGTTTTGTGATGGATAGGTTGTGCCTAACGAATCTTATTGACTTTTTTGACAAAGTGACCAAATAGGTAGATGAGAGTAAACCGGTTGATGTGGTGTATATGGATTTCAGCAAGGCGTTCGATAAGGTTCCCCACAGTAGGCTATTATACAAAATGTGGAGGAATGAGATTGTGGGACACATAGCAGTTTGGATCAGTAATTGGCTTGCTGAAAGAAAACAGAGGGTTGTAGTTGATGGAACATGTTCATCTTGGTGTCCGCAAGGGTCGGTGTTGGGTCCATTGCTGTTCGTCATTTTTATAAATGACCTGGATGAGGGCTTAGAAGGGTGGGTTAGTAAATTTGAGGACGACACTAAGGTCAGTGGAGTTGTGGATAGTGACGAAGGAGGTTGCAGAGAGACATAGATAGGATGCAGAGCTGGGCTGAGAGGTGGCAAATGGAGTTTAATGTGGACAAGTGTGAGGTGATACACTTTGACCGGAGTAATCAGAATGTAAAGTACTGGGCTAATGGTAGGATTCTTGGGAGTGCAGATGAGCAAACAGATCTCGGTGTTCATGTACACAGATCCCTGAAAGTTGCCACCCAGATTGACAGGGTTGGTAAGAAGGCATACAGTGTTTTGGCCTTTATTAATAGAGGGATTGAGTTCCGGAACCAGGAGGTTATGCTGCAGCTGTACAAAGTTCTGGTGCGGCCACACTTGGAGTATTGTGTACAGTTCTGGTCACTGCATTATAAGAAGGATGTGGAAGCTTTGGAAAGGGTGCAGAGGAGATTTACTAGGATGTTGCCTGGTATGGAAGGAATGTCTTACGAGGAAAGGCTGAGGGCCTTGAGGCTGTTCTCGTTAGAGAGAAGAAGGTTGAGAGGTGACTTAATAGAGACAAATAAGATAATCGGAGGGTTAGATAGGATGGACAGGGAGAGCCTTTTTCCAAGTATGGGGACAGCAAACACGAGGGGACACAACTTTAAAGTGAGGGGAGACTGAGTAGTTTCTTTACTCAGAGAGTAGTAAGGGTATGGAATGCTTTGCCTGAATCGGTAGTAGATTTGTCAAGTTTAAGTGCATTTAAGTCGTCATTGAACAGGCAAATGGACGTACATGGAATAGTGTAGGTGGGATGGGCTTCAGATTAGTATAACAGGGCGGCGTAACATTGAGGGCCGAAGGGCCTGTACTGCGCTGTAATGTTCTATGTTCTATGTACTATAGGGCTCCCAGTAGTCAGTGAGAAATAGTGAAACAAATATGTAAGGAGATTTCATATATGTAAGCATAAATTTGTAATACAAAGGGATTTTAATTTTCCAAACACTGACTGAGGTTACCATTGTGTTAAAGGTCTGGTTGTGAAGAATTTATCAAATGTGTTCAAAAAAATTTGCTTCATCAATATGTGGATGCTCCTACTTGAGAAGGAGCAAATTAGACCTTCTTTTGGGCACTAGGCAGGGCAGGTGACTGACATAAATGGGGGAGGACACTTTGGGTCGAGTGATCATGATTCTATTAGTTTCAAAATGGTTATTGAAAATGATAAGCCTTCCATAAAAGTTAAGGTTTTTAACTGGAGTAAGGCAAATTTTAATGACATGAGACAAGAACTACAAAAAGTTGATTGCAGTGGACCATTCACAGGTAAAAGGACGTCAGACAAGTGAAAGACTTTCATGGGTGTGATGACGAGAGTGCAGAAACATTATGTTCCTGTTAGAGTAAGGCTGGTAAGATTAAGGAACAATGGATGAATAAAGATGTTGATTCAAGAGTAAAACAGAATCTTATTTTAACTATGGAAAACTTAGTTCAATTGAATCGCTTAATCAATATAAAGGGTGTAGAAAGAAATCAGGAAGAAAAAGAGGGACTATGAGATAGCTTTGGCAAATAAGGAGAAGGATAATCCAAAAGGATTCTACAAATACGTTAAGAGCAAGAGGGTAACTAGAGAGAGGGTAGGAGCCCCTTAAAGATCAAGGAAGTTATCTTTGTGTTGAACCCCAGGAGATGGCAGAGATACTAAATAAATATTTTGCTTCAGTTTTTACTATGGAGAAAGAAATAGAGGCTAGAAACACACGTAAATAAATGTGGATGTTTTAAAAACAGTTTACATTACAGAAGAGGAAATTCAGGAGGTCTCAGATAATATACAGGTGGATAAATCTCCAAGACCTGATCTAATGTATCCCAGAATGCTATGGGAAGAAAGGGAGGAAATTGTGAGACCCCTTGTGGAAATAATTCCATCATCTTTAATTCCAGGTGAAGTGCCTGATGATTGGAGGGTGGCTAATGTTGTACCTTAGTTTTAGAAAGGTTGTAAGGAGAAACCAGGGACCTATGAGGCTGACTTTGGTTATGGGCAAGTTGTTGGAGGTGATTTTAAAAGGTAGAATTATTGGATATTTCGAGAGGTAGAAATTGATGAGGGACAGTCAGCATTGTTTTGTGTGAGGAAAATCATATCTCATAAACTTGATTGAGGTTCTTTGAGGAAGTTAACAAAAAGATTCATGAGGGGCAGAGCAGTAGACAAACAAAAACAGTAATTTCTGGAAAGGTTCAACAGGTCTGACAGCATCTGCAAATAGAAATCAAAGTTAACATTTTGGGTCCGGTGACCCTTCCTCAGAACTCACCTCAGAAACAAAGAACTTGTTCATTTACTTGGACCTAAGTAAAGCCTTCAACAAGGTTTTGCATGGTAGACTAATTAGTAAACTTAGGTCACATGGGATTCTAGGTGAGCATGCCAATTGGATACAGAACTGGCTTAATGACAGGAGGCAGAGAGTGGTGGTAGAGAGTTGCTTTTTGGACGAGAGACCAGTGGGACCAATGGTGCACCACAGGGATCGATTCTGGATCCTCTTTTGTTTGTCATTTATATAAATGATTTGAATGAGAATATTGAAGACATGGTTAATAAGTTTGTGGACAACATCAAAATTGGTGGCATAGTAGACAGTGAAAAAGGTTTTCTAAGATTACAAAGGGATCTTAATCAAATGGGTCAATGGGCTGAAAAATGGCAGACAGTGTTCGATCTGGATAAATGTGAGGTTTTGCATTTTGGTTCAATGATCAAGAGTCGGGCTTTTACAATTAATGGTAGGGCTTTGGATAGTGTTGTAGAACAGAGGAACCTAGGGGGTTCAGGTACGTAAATCATATATAGTCAAGGTGGTTAAAAAGGCATTTGGCACACCACACTTGCCTTTGTTGTTCATTCCTTTGAATATAGGAGTTGGGAAGTCATGTGGAGGTATTACAGGACATTGCTGAGGCCTCTTCTGGAGTGCTGTATCCAGGTGTGGTCACTCAGTTATAGGAAGGATATTATTAAACTGGAGAGGGTTCAGAAGAGATTTACCAGGATGTTGCCAGGTATGAGGTCATTGTACACATTGGCATTAATGACATAAGAAGAGAAAAGGATGAGATTCTAAGGAGAGAATATAGGAAGTTAGGCAGGAATTTAAAAAGTAAGTCCTCAAAGGTAGTAACATTCGGATTACTCACAGTGCCAGTGAAGGTAGGAATGCTTGGCTGGGGAGCTGGTACAGGGGAGAAGGAGTCTCATATTTGGATCTTTGGAATCTCTTCTGGGGTAGAAATGACCTGGACTGGACAGATTGCACCTGAATTGGAAGGGGACTAATATCCCGGCAGGGAGATTTGGTACAGCTGTTCAGGAGGATTTAAACTACTATGGGGGGGCAGATAATGGGACCCAGAAGATAGTGAGGAATGAGTTCAGTCTAAGACTGGTGCATTCGGGAAAAGGAGCAAGTCAAACAGTTAGGGAAGGCAGGGACAAAGTGAAGAATGTAGTATCACTGATCAATTAAACTGTATTTATTTCAATGCAAGAGCGGCCTAACAGCATTGAACGGCAGATGAACTTAGGGCATGGTTGGGAACATGGGACTGGGGTATCATAGCAATTACAGAGATGTAGCTCAGGAATAGACAGGACAGGCAGCTTAATGTTCCAGGATATACATGCTATAGTAAGAATAGAAAGGGGGCAATAGAGGAGGGGGTGGTGTTTTTGATTAAGGAGAATCTCTTCTGGGGTAGGGAGAATATTCCTGGGAATATGTCCAGTGAAGTTACTTGGATGGAGCTCAGAAATAAGAAAAGGATATTTATCTTATTGGGATTGTACTATCGACCTCCCAACAGTCAGTGGGAAATTGAAAAACAAATTGGTAAGGAGATCTCAGTTATCTGTAAGATTAATAGGGTGGTTATGGTAGGGGATTTTAACTTTCCAAACATAGACCGGGACTGCTTGAGTGTTAAGGATTTAGCTGGAGAGAAATTTGTTAGGTGTGTGGATGTATCCACGAGAGAAGGTGCAAAACTTGACCTACTCTTGGGAAATAGGGCAGGGCAGGTGACTGAGGTGTCAGTGGGGGAGCACTTTGGGGCCAGTGATCATAATTCTCTCATTTTAAAATAGTGGTAGAAAAGGATAGTTGAAGTTCTAAATTGGAGGAAGACCAATTTTGGTATCAGGCAAGAACTTTCAAAAGTTGAGTGGGGGCAGATATTTGCAGGTAAAGGGACAGCTGGAAAATAGGAAGCCTTCAAAAATGAGATGCATGAGTCCAGAGACAGTATGTTCTCTTAGAGTGAAGTGCAAGGCCGGTAGATATAGAGAATGCTGAATGACTAGAAAAATTGAAGTTGTGGTCAAGAATAAGAAGGAAGCATATTTCAGATATAGACAGCAGGGATAGAGTGATTCCTTAGAACAGTGTAAAGACAGTAGGAGTATAGAATAGAATAAAATAGAATAGAATCCCTACAGTGTGGAAACAGACCCTTCAGCCCAGCAAGTCCACACCAACCCTCTGAAGAGCATCCCACCCAGACCATTCCCCATTACAGTACATTTACCCCTGACTAATACACCTAACCTACACATCTCTGAACACTCTGGGCGATCTAACATGGCCAATTTACCTAATCAGCAAATCTTAGAATTGTGGTAGGAAACTGGAACACCTGGAGGAAACCTATGTAAACAAGGGGAAAATGTGCAAATTCCACGTGGACGGTTGCCAAGACTGGAATCGAACCCAGGTCCCAGTGCTGTGAGGCAGCAGTGCTAACCCCTGACCCACTGTGCTGCCCCCAACCCCACTGTGCTGATCCCAGTGATCATGCCAACCTCTCCACATTTAGATAAATGTGAGGTGATGGATTTTGGAAAAACAAAGCAGGGCAGGACTTATACACTTAATGGCAAGGTCCTAGGGAGTGTTGCTGAACAAAGAGACCCCGGAGTGCAGGTTCATGGCTCCTTGAAAGTAGACTCACAGTTAGATAGGATAGTGAAGAAGATTTTTGATATGCTTACTTAAGATGTAAATCAGGAGGTCAAAAAGGCGACAAGAGATACCTTTGGCAAATAGAGTTAAGGAGAATCCAAAGAGATTCTACAAATACATGAAGGACAAAAGAGTAACTGGGGAGAAAATAGAACCCCTCAAATATCAGCAAGGCAGCCTACGTGTGGAACCACAGGAGATGGGGGAAATACTACAGAGGAACCTCAATTGTCCAGCATTCAATTAACTGAACTTCAGATCATCCAAACAAGATCACAAGGTCCCGATCTGTGGCTAACTATGTTATTCAGCATCGATTACCAGGCATTCAATTAACCAAATGAAATACTTCCTGCCCGTGTCTTTCGGATAATTGAGATTCAGCTGTAAGCAAGCATTTTACATCAGTGTTTCCTGTGGAGAAGGACATGGAAGTTAGAAGACAGGGGAAATAAAAAGACATCTTGAAAAAAGTCCATATTACAGAGGAGAGTATGCTGGGTGTCTTAAAATGCACAATGATGGATAAATCCCTGGAACCTGTTAAGGTGTACTCTAGAACTCTATAGGAAGCCACAGAAGTGATTACTGGGCCCTTTGCTGAAATATTTGTATCATCCACAGGTGAGGTGTCAGAAAACTGGAGGTTGGCTAATATGGTGCCACTATTTAAGAAAGGTGGTAAGGAAAGCCAGGGAACTATAGACCAGTGAGCCTGACATTGGTGGTGGGCAAATTGTTGGAGGGAATCCTGAGGGACAGGATTTATATGTATTTGGAAAGGCAAGGCCTGATTATGGATAATCAACATGGCTTTGTGCATAGGAAATCATGTCTCACAAATTTGATTGAGTTTTTTTGAAGAAGTAACGAAGAGGTTTGATGAGGGCAGAGTGGACATGATCTATAAGGTTCAGTAAGGTTTTCGACAATGTTCCTCAAGGGAGACTGGTTAAAAAGGTTAGATCACATGGAATACAAGGAGAACTAGCCTGAATAGGCTGGGGTTGGTTTGTCTGGCACATCAGAGACTGAGGGATGACCTTAAAGAGGTTTATAAAATCAGGAAGAGAATGGATAGGGTGAGAGGCGAGTCTAAAACTCGAGGATATAAGTTTAAGGTGAGACAGGAAAGATGGAGAAGGGAGAACATTCCCCCATCTACACCAACGGAACTGGGGTTGGGAAGGTGGAGAGCATCAAGTCCTTTGGTGTCATGAAAACCGAGAACCTGTCCTGGACTTCCCTGTAGATGCTATGGTCAACACAACAGCGCCTCTTCTTCTTTCAGGCAGCTCAGGAAATTTGGCATGGTCATAAGATCCTCACAAACTTCTACAGATGCACCATTGAAACCACACAGCCTGGGTGCATAATAGCCTGGTATGGCGACTACACTGCTCAGGACCATAAGAAATTACAGAAGGGAATGTGCACAGCTCAGACCAGCATGGAAGCCAACCATCCATCCATGGATTCCACTTACACAGCTCCACTGCCACACAGAGGTTGCCAACATCAAAGACCCATCGCATCCTGATAATGCTCTCCCACAGCTCTTCTGTCAGGTAGGAGATACAGAAGCCTGAACACACACACCAGCAAGTTCCGGAACAGCTTCTTCCTGGCCATTATTAGAGTGATGAATGGACTCTCTAGCCTCAAACAATGCTGATCTTGCTCTCACCTAGCATGTGCCCTGTGCAATGTAACCTTTATGCCTCTATCTATGTCTTTTTGATCTGCCTATAGAGTTTGTAAACAAAGCTTTTCACTGTACTTCAGTACACGTGATAATAAATAAATGAATGAATCAATCGATCAAGGGGCAACTTTTTCACGCAGAGGGTAATATATGTATGGAATGAGCTTGTGGAGGAAGTGAATGCCATGAATAGGAAGAGTTTAGAGGGATATGGGCCAAATGCTGGCAAATAGGACTATATTAGGTTAGGATATCTGGTCGGCACGGACGAGTTGTTCCGAAGGATCTGTTTCTGTGCTATGTATCTCTATGACTCTATGACTCTGTGGAAGGCTTGAGATATAAACAAAAGGCTGTATAGGCTGGGATATTTTCACTGGAGCACAGGAGGTTGACAGGCAACCTTATAGAAGTTTATAAAATAATGAGGGGTATTGATAGAGCTAATGGTAATTGTCTTTTTCCTCAGATGGGTGATTTGAAGACTAGGGGGGCACATTTTTAAGGTGAGAGGACAGAGATTTAAAAAAGACATGGGGGCAAGTTTTTCACATGGAGGGTGATTCATGTGTGGAATGAACTTCCTAAGGAAGTGGTGGATGCAATTACAATGTTTCAAAGACATTTGGATAAATACATGAATTAGAAAGGTTTGGAGGGATAAGGGCCAGGAGCAGGGAGGTTGGACTGGTTTAGTTTGGGATGATGGTTGAACCAAAAGGTCCGTTTCCTTGCTGATTGATTCTAGGACTCTATGATGTTTCCACTTCCTCATGAGAACTCTACTTATAACAAAATAACACTGGAACCTGTTCAGTCAAAGCCTCAGGAAGACGTGCCAAACACCTCTTTCAAATTGCCAGCAGTCTTAAATAGAGTTTCAGTTACCCTAACGTCTATTTGTGATATTACTGTGACCTCTGATGGTTGACTTTTTTAGATATTGCTCTAAATGATACACATGATCGAAAAATACCTAGAACCTGATACTGAACTGCTACATCTCTTCAGCTTCAACTGGACTTTTCATAGAAATGAGCATACCTATGACTTTCAGTCCTGCCACATCATTGCCCAGAAATAAATCAACTCCAGCCACAGGTAATTTCTTCATTATACAAAGTACCACTTGGTTAGACAACAAATCACACTCCAATTGGACTTTGTACAATGGACCCAGGATATACTCTCTACCTATTCTGTTCACCAACACTTTGGCTTTCATTGACTTTTCTGGAGGGAAAATCAAATCCTTCTCCAATCAGTTTGAGTAGACCCTGTATCTATTAGTATTGTTATGAGATTTGGTTGTTCCTTTGAAGAAAAAGAGATTATCTTCCCATGAGATACAAGCCCTTCTTATCGCTCATCTATTCAACATTCTTCCTCTGTACTCATGGCAGTGACTCTGAGTTGTAGTTAAACCACAATCTGATCCATGCTCTTTGCCTTCAGGCCCATACTTACAAACTCCACTAAGTCTCACGGATATCTCTTTTAACATTTAGCATTCTCAATGAATGTGTGCTACTTTGCTACAATGAAAACACCTTGGCTTCTGATTCTCACCTCCACCCTCAGTACTTTCCTTCCTGACCTTTAAACATTCCAGTTGCCCATGCTTTACTTTCACTAAATGCCTTCATTTCACTGTTGTCAAGGATGAGCTAGAGGGCTAAAATTGTTGATGGTATTTGATAGCTACATGACCCTATTGTTGATGGTATTTGATAGCTGCATGACCCTGAATGAGTCCTGTGAACATTCCTGTATGTGCCAAAGATGACTTGTTTTCTGCGTTTGCTTTTCTGTACTTGCTGTTTGTTACACTGTATAAGAGAGAGAGAGAGAGAGTTTCGTTCTAAGTTGCTGGATCACCTCAGACCAGGATCATGAATGGTACAAGGGACAATCTCAGCCTCCAGACCCAGATCAAGGGGTCCCTGACAGGCAGATGGATGTGAGGCTTATTGTTCTTTACCCTTTCTTCTTCATCCTCTTAATAAATATTCCTTTTTTTGTCTATTATTATTACTCAATAAATGTTCATATTTAAACAAATTGCTGTAATCGAACCTTCTCTTAACCATATTTAACCGAATCTGAAGAGAACTGCCTGGAATCACAGTGTAATCTAAGACATGTCTGTCAAGAGGATGGGATTCAAAAAAATGCTTTAAAGAAGGGAAAAACAATCTGATGCTCTGGAGACCTTCTGCATTTAGGGTGGAGTGCAGCAGGCTCTGGATTCAGATCTGCAGCTAATATGTTCGCACAATTAGGTCTCCCGCAGGGATGTGGCGGACCGGTTATAACTGGGGCAGCACAGTGCCTCAGTGGTTCGCACTGCTGCCTCACAGCACCAGGGACTCGGGTTCGAATCCAGCCACAGTCTTCAGTCTGTGTGGAGTTGGCATGTACTCCCTGTGTCTGTGTGAGTTTTTTCCAGGTGCTCTGGTTTCCTCCCACAATCCAAAGATGTTTAGGCTAGGTGAATTGACCGTGCTAAATTACCCCGTAGTGTCCAGGGATATGTAGGCTAAGTGGATTAGCCATGGGAATATACAAGGATAGGGTAGGGATCTGGGTGGAAACTATTCAAAGGGGCGGTCTGGACTCGATAGCTGAATGGCCTGATTCCACACTGTAGGGATTCTTTGATTCAATGGATTGTGAGAAAAAGAGAGATTTGGAGGCCAGGTTTCTGTACTGTGCAAGTGCATTGAACCTTGTAGAAGTGTTAACTCTTTATAGTCTGGTTTGAATGCACCTTTGTTTGTTGGTTTCCAAATTGTCGTGCACAGTTTATGTGTTTTTGTTCCCTGGAGTTTAAGACTTGGGGTATACTTTGAAGTTGCATTTTGGGAATGTATGATGATTTGAAAGTGTGCTGTGTGTTTATATCAGTGTGGGACATGTGTGGTTAATGTAATGTCCTTTAAAGAAACCATCAGTGGTCATGTAACTTTGGAAAAAAAAAGTCAAAACAACAGCAGTTTTAAAAGGGAGAAGAACAGACAAAGGAAGCACATGGTGACGTCATTGCAGGAGAGAGAGAGAGAGAGAACCTGCACAGTTACTGCCTTTGCTGTTTGAATTCATGTATCACTGGATATCGGAGTGCGTCTGGGAAAATTAACAAACAGTGAAATTCACAACTGATCTTGAAGGAGCTTTTGGATGAAGTTCACAGCATAGAATCAGATAAGTTAATCGCTGTTTTAAGTGTGGCCGACAGAGAATCTGCAGTAGTGAGTAGAGTGGGTTCTTTCTTGATTATATGTTTTTGGAGATATGTTTCTTGATTAAACTTAAAATATAAGTCATAACTATTAATTTAACCTGGGGCAGTGTTTTGTAGAGGACAAAGACAGTGTTATTTTTTGGGTCTGTAGATTGTGAAGGAGCAAAAATGGCTTTAATAGAATGATATGTACTTCTTGTCAGATGTGGGAGTTTAAAGAGAGTTTAAGGGTTACTGCAGATTATATCTACCATAAATGCTGTTGGCTGCGAATCTTATCAGGTCGAGTGGAGCGGATGGAGAGACAGTTAGAAGCATTGAGGAATTTGCAACAGCAACAGTATGGCAGTTATAGGAAGGGGGGAAAGTCTCAGATACAGTCACATAGATGGGTTAGCTCCAGAAAAGGTAAGAGAAGTAGGCAGCTAGTGCAGGAGTCTTCTGTGAATATGCCCATTTCAAACAGGTATGCTGATTTGGAAAATGAAGGGGGTGATGGATTCTCAGGAGAACATAGCACAAACAGCCAAGTTTCTGGTAGTAATGCAACGAGGGGTATGTCAGGGTCCAAGAGATCAATTGTGTTAGGGGATTCTCTAGTCCAAGGTACAAACAGATGTTTCTGTGGCCAGCAGCGCAAAAGCAGAATGGTATGTTGTTTCCCTGGTGCCAGGATCAAGTATGTCTCAGAGAGGGTGCAGAATGTTCTCACGGGGGAGAGGGGCCAGCAAGAGGTCATGGTCCACATTGGAACCAACGACATAGGAAGGGAAAAGGTTGAGATTCTGAAGGAAGTTTACAGAGAGTTAGGCAGAAATTTAAAAAGGAGGTCCTTGAGAGTAGTAATACCTGGATTACTCCCAGTGCTATGAGCTACTGAGGGCAGGAATAGGGGGATAGAGCAGATGAATGCATGGCTAAGGCGCTGGTATATGGGAGAAGGATTCACATTTTTGGATCATTGGGATCTCTTTTGGGGTAGAAGCCACCTGTACAAGAAGGACAGATTGCATGTAAATTGGAAGGGGACTAATATACTGGCAGGGAGATTTGCTGGAGCTGCTTTGGAGGATTTAAACTAGTAAGGTGGGGGGGTGGGACCGAGGGAGATAGTGTGGAAAGAGATCGAGCTGAGACTGGTACAGTTGAGAACAGAAGCGAGTCAAACAGTCAGGGCACGCAGGGATAAGGTAGGACTAATAAGTTAACTGCATTTATTTCAATGCAAAGGGCCTAACAGGGAAGGCAGATGAACTCAGGGCATGGTTAGGAACATGGGACTGGGATATCATAGCAATTACAGAAACATGGCTCAGGGATGGGCAGGACTGGCAGCTTAATGTTCCAGGATACAAATGCTACAGGAAGGCTAGAAAGGGAGGCAAGAGACTAGGGGGAGTGGCATTTTTGATAAAGAATAGCATTACAGCTGTGCTGAGAGAGGATATTCCCAGAAATACATCCAGGGAAGTTATTTGGGTAGAACTGAGAAATAAGAAAGGGATGATAACCTTATTGGGATTGTATTATAGACCCCCTAATAGTCAGAGGGAAATTGAGAAACAAACTTGTAAGGAGATCTCAGCTCTCTGTAAGAATAATAGGGTAGTTATGGTAGGGGGTTTTAACTTTCCAAACATAAACTGGAACTGCCATAGTGTTAAGGGTTTAGATGGAGAGCAATTTGTTAGTGTGTACAAGACAATTTTCTGATTCAGTATATGGATGTACCTACTAGAGAAGGTGCAAAACTTGACTTACTCTTGGGAAATAAGGGAGGGCAGGTGACTGAGGTGTCAGTGGGAGAGCACTTTGGGGCCAGTGACCATAATTTTATTAAATTTAAAATAATGATGGAAAAGGATAGACCAGATCTAAAAGTTGAAGTTCTAAATTGGAGAAAGGCTAATTTTGACGGAATGAGGTAAGAGCCTTCGAAAGCTGATTGGGGGCAGATGTTCGCAGTGAAAAGGACAGCTGGAAAATGGGAAGCCTTCAGAAATGAGATAGCGAGAATCCAGAGAAAGTATATTCCTGTTAGGGTGAAAGGAAAGGCTGGTAGGTATAGGGAATGTTGGATGACTCAAGAAATTGAGGGTTTGGTTAAGAAAAAGAAAGAAGCGTATGTCAGGTATAGACAGGATAGATCGAATGAATCCTTAGAAGAGTATAAAGGAAGTAGGACTATACTTAAGAAGGAAATCAGGAGGGCAAAAAGGGGACATGAGATAGCTTTGGCAAATAGAATTAAGGAGAATCCAAAGAGTGCTTAGAAATACATAAAGGACAAAAGGGTAATCAGGGAGGGAATAGGGCCCCTCAAAGATCAGCAAGGTGGCCTTTGTGTGGAGCCACAGAAAATGGGGGAGATACTAAATGAGTATTTTGCATTGGTATTTACTGTGGAAAAGGATATGGAAGATATGGACTGTTGGGAAATAGATGGTGACATTTTGCAAAATGTCCATATTAAAGAGGAGGAAGTGCTGGAAGACTTAAAACAGGTAAAAATCCCAGGACCTGACCAGGAGTACCCTAGAACTCTGTGGGAAGCTAGAGAAGTGATTGCTGGGCCTCTTGCTGAGATATTTGTGCCGGATGACACAAATGAGGTGCCGTAAGACTGGAGATTGGCTAATGTGGTGCCACTATTTAAGAAGGGTGGTAAGGACAAACCAGGAAACTATAAGTCAGTGAGCTTGATGTTTGTGGTGGGCAAGTTGTTGGCAGGAATTCTGAGGGACAGGATGTACATGTATTTGGAAAGGCAAGGACTGATTAGGGATAGTCAACGTGGCTTTGTGTGTGGGAAATCATGTCTCACAAACTTGATTGGGTTTTTTGAGGAAGTAACAAAGAGGATTGATGAGAGCAGAGCGGTAGATGTGATCTATATGGAATTTAGTAAGGCATTTGACAAGGTTCCCCATGGGAGACTGATTAGCAAGGTTAGATTTCACGGAATACTGGGAGCACTAGCCATTTGGATACAGAACTGGCTTAAAGGCAGAAGACAGATGGTGGTGGGGAGGGTTGGTGTTCAGACTGGGGGCCTGTGACCAGTGGAGTGCCACAAGAATCTGTGCTGGGTCCTCTACTTTTTGTCATTTACATAGATGATTTGGATGCGAGCATAAGAGGTACAGTTAGTAAGTTTGCAGGTGACACCAAAATTGGAGGTGTAGTGGACAGCGAAGAGGGTTACTTCAAATTATAACAGGATCTGGGCCAGATGGGCCAATGGGCTGAGAAGTGGCAGATAGAGTTTAACTCAGATAAATGTGAGGTGCTGCATTTTGGGAAAGCAAATCTTAGCAGGACTTATACACTTAATAGTAAAATCATAGGGAGTGATGCTGAACAAAGAGACCTTGGAGTGTAGGTTCATAGCTCCTTGAAAGTGGAGTCACAGATGGATAGGTTAGCGAAGAAGGCATTTGGTATGCTTTCCTTTATTTGTCAGAGTATTGAGTACAGGTATTGGGAGATCATGTTGAGGCTGTACAGGATATTGGTTAGGCCACTGTTGGAATATTGCGTGCAATTCTAGTCTCCTTCCTATCGGAAAGATGCTATGAAACCTGAAAGGGTTCAGAAAAGATTTACAAGGATGTTGCCAGAGTTGGAGGATCTGAGCTATCGGGAGAGACTGAACAGGGTGGGGCTGTTTTCCCTGGAGCATCGGAGGCTGAGGGGTGACCTTATAGAGGTTTACAAAATTATGAGGGGCATGGATAGGGTAAATAGGCAAAGTCTTTTCCCTGGGGTCAGAGAATCCAGAACAAGAGGGCATAGGTTTAGGGTGAGAAGGGAAAGATATAAAAGAGACCTACGGGGCAACTTTTTCACACAGAGGGTGTTACGTGTATGGAATGAGCTGCCAGAGGAAGTGGTGGAGGCTGGTACAATTGCAACATTTAAGAGGCATTTGGATGGGTATATGAATAGGAAGGGTTTAGAGGGATATGGGCCGGGTGCTGGCAAGTAGGACTAGATTGGGTTGGGATATCTGGTCAGCATGGACGGGTTGGACCGAAGGGTCTGTTTCCATGCTGTACATCTCTATGACTCAATGACTGCATGTGAAGCAAAAATCTGTGAAATGTTGATTCATACATTTGGAATTGGCTCCGTGTTGTGTTTTGACTTGGGTAAATGTCAATTCCAGAAATTGCCATGCTTGGAATTGCATTTTCTGGCCAGCGTGAACTTCCAAAGACTATTTTAACATGAGTGAATCTTTAGTTTTGGATGATAAGATTGACTCATTGTTAATATCCAAGTGATAGGAACATTGGAATGTTGAGCGCAGAGTAAAGGAAAGGTAAATTTAACAAAGGATATTGGCTTTTCCTTCCTTCAAGGAGGAGGAAAGACGGATGATGTAATTATGTGCAAGAGTTTATGCCTCACTCCCTTTTATAAATCCATAGATTGATACTAATTAACACAGCCTCTTGACGTGGAATGGATGGAGGGTTTTTTTGAGAAATTGAAGACACTAAAGCGGTTAGCACTGCTGCCTCACAGCGCCAGAGACCTGGGTTCAATTCCCGCCTCAGGCGACTCACTGTGTGGAGTTTGCACGTTCTCCCCGTGTCTGCGTGGGTTTCCTCCGGGTGCTCCGGTTTCCTCCCACAGTCCAAAGATGTGCAGGTCAGGTGAATTGACCATGCTAAATTGCCCGTAGTGTTAGGTAAGGGGTAAATGTAGGTGTATGGGTGGGTTGCGCTTCGGCGGGGTGGTGTGGACTTGTTGGGCCTGTTTCCACACTGTAAGTAATCTAAAGTAATCTAATCTAATCTAAAGGCTCAACCTTTTTGCGGAATTTCAATGTCGTAGCACAGTGATAGATGAAGCATCCTTAACCCATCAAGCCATTCATCAACAACTCATTTCAGTGTTGGGGAAGTACTGTAGAAATATTAATTATAGTGAGTGTGAGGAATCTCGAAGCTACGGAACCTGGGTACATTTTAGCCCATCATGACAAAAACTATATTAAAACTCAGATGCCCTGATATTCTAAAACAGATAAATGTAATTGTTACCTGATTTTAAAGGAATTCTGGGAAATGATAAAGTGCATTTCAATGCATCAAAATGGTTAGTGACTTTGAGGGAGTAAACAGAATATTGAATTTACATAGAGATATATCGAATATCTAGAATGAGTTATCAAGTAACTTTAAAAAAAAAGTGGGTCATCTTAGGGAAAGAACAAAGTATGTTGTCCCTGAATTAAACAGAAATGTTTGACTTCTGTTTTAAAATATTATAAGATAATGTTCCATGGGCTGCAAATCTCAACAGATGGTGGTAATAGCTATGTTGCAAAATTTGATGACATGAAGTAATTAAGGGTGGAGACTGGAAGCAGAAGACAAAGAAGTTAGGATAATGGTTGAAATGGCGATATACGTTAAAATGCATTTTAATGAAAAGCAAGTTTAGATGAGAGCACCAAACTGATAGCTTTCTGTTGATGAAGTTTATCTCCTTGTCTTTCTTTTTTTAGAAAGACTGATCAGCCACTACCCAAGGTATCAGGACCATATGTGGAGAGATAAGTAAAACCTCATAGATCATTTGATAAAATCATGTGGGAGTCAAGTATGTATGACATTGTCTTGAGGCATCAATGTAACTGTCTAAGAGTGAATGTTTTGTTTGGGGGTAACAAACATGAGATGGTATAAAAGCATGCCCTGAAGATCAGGTCTCAGACATGGACACCTACTTGACAAAACGATTTGTGTGGCTTGGTGCCTTAAACAATAAGAAACTGACCCGAAATCTGTAGTGAAACTGACTTTAAAACAATAAAAGTAGTATTAGTGAAAGGGATGTTAAAGAATTACAATCAAAGTAATAAGTGTCAATGTCCATTATGTCAAAATGTTACAGAAATGAAAGAATATGGACTCTGGGAGGAATAACAGTGGACTGAGTGACATGCAGAGCCCCCATTATGACTAAACCAGTTGATGAAATTGAATTGTGTCAGGATTGTTAGTGTTTGGGAAAGAATACTGAGCTATGACTCTGGTGGTGTAGGGGTCTGTGGTCAGGGAACCCCAGGAAAAATAAAAAGTGAGAAGCATAAGCTGGAAGTAAAGCCTGATGAATGTTCGAGCTGTATTGTTTGTCACCATGTATATTGTAGCTTAAAGGGGGTACTAGCATGTGGATGTAGGTATTCATAAAATCAGCAAGGGAAAACACATGTTGAAGAAGTTTCCTCAAGACAAATACAGGGAAAGGGATCTGGAGAAAGTGTAAGTTCATGCACAATGCTACTTTGTTGTTATTAGGTGAGGTGATCTGTGGATAGGGAACAGGAGGATAAAAACAAAACACAAATTAAGGAACCAGAATCTGAAATATACTGAAATCTAGAGCAAATTACGTAAGTAGATTAACTGAAATAGTGTAAAATCAGCTTAAAGCCAATCAGTCTGGCACACCTTTTTTTCTTTCCCCTCTCCCTCTCGCAGGTTTGAAGAGCCCTCAGCAGGAACAGGATCTTCGAATCCAGGATTGGAACTGGGATAGATTAAGGTCATTAAGTGACTGTAATTAAGGATATTTCTGATATTAGCATAAGCATGAAAACGCTAATCCTCTGTGGGCTCCTTTCAGTATCGGTCCCACTGGAGGCAGACAGGCATGTGGAACAACTTGCTGGTTTTATCATGGTCTTGACTGTACATCAGGGGTGGGATATATTTAAGGGTTTACCTTCCCAAAGACCACTGCAATCAGTAATTTCATGATATACCCTATTGTTTTATCAATTGTATTGATGCTGGACATTTTCATTGTAGTTTTAATCTCTTAGTGCAGGTCAAATTCTCTTAATATAGTTCTTGCGCAGTAGTCACTGATTTGCATCTGTATCTGCAATTGTAACATGCATTGTAAAATATCACCAGGTATGGATTGAATAGGATGGTTCGAAGGGCTAAACTTGTTGATATTATTTCACAGCGACATGACCTTGAACATTCCTGCATGTGCCAAAGATGGCTTGTTTTCTGTTTTTGCTTTTCTGTACTGGTTGTTTGTTACACTGTATAACAGAGAGAGAGTTTCGTACTCAGTCACTGGACTTCACCCCAGACTGGGATCGTGAATAGTGCCAGGAACAAGCTAAGTGTTCAGACCAGATCAAGGGGCCCCTGGTGGGCAGACAGGCGTGAGACTTATTGATCTTTGTCCTTTCTTTTTCATTCACTTAATAAATATTCCTTTTTTTTGTCTTTTGTTTACTCAATAAATGTTCATATTTAAGCAAATTGCTGTAGTCAAACCTTCTCTTAACTACATTTAAGTACATTTTAATATGAACCCTGCATTTATTCCTGTAACATCTGGTCAACATGGACACCTACATCAGACGCCTGCTCATCGACTACAGCTCTGAATTCAACACCATTATCCTCTCCAGACTGTTCTCAAAACTCCGTGACATTGGTCTCGGCTTCACCTTTCATCCTCAGCATCCTGACCCACAGATCACAATCAGTGAAGATAGACAACTGTACATCTTTCACGATAACACTCAACACCGGGGCCACCCCCAGGATGTGTACTCAGCTCCCTACTGTACACCCTGTACACCCACGACTGTATAGCCAAATTCCGAACAAACTCCATCTACAAGTTTGCTGACAATACCACTCAAACAATGATGAGTCAGAAAACACAAAGAAGGTTTGGTGATGTGGTGCAATGAGAACAACCTCTCACTCAACATCAAGAAAAATAAAGAACTGGTCATTGACTTCAGAAGGCAAGGAGAGAAACACGCCCCCAGCTACATCAACGGAGCAGGAGTGGAGTGGGTGGAGAGGGTCAAGTTCCTCAGAGTGAAGATAACCGACAACCTATCCTGGATTCCCACGTAGGTGCAACATTCAAGAAGGCACAACAATGCCTCTTCTTCCTCATGTGGCTCAGGAAATCTTGCATGTCCACAAGGTCCCTCATTAACATCTATGGATGCATCACTGAAAGCATACAGTCCAGGTGCATATTGGTCTGGAATGGGAACTGCTCTGCCCACGAGTGTAAGAAACTTCAGAAGGTGATGTGCACAGCCAGACCATCACAGAAACCAACCTTCCATCCTTGGACTCCATTTACACAGCTCGCTGCTGCGGAAACCTTGCCAACATCATCACAGACCCATTGCATCCCACTAAGGCTCTCTCCTACAACCTCTTCTGTCAGGCAGAAGATACAGATACCTGAACGCATGCAATAGCAGGTTCAGGAACAGCTTCTTCCCAGCTGTTATTAGACTGATGAATGGACTCTCTGGCCTCAAATAATGCTGATCTTGCTAATGTTGATCTCGTCTAGGACATGCCTTATGCAATGTAATCTGCATGTCTCTTTCTAAGTCTTTTTATAGCCTCTATACATCCTTGCCTACAATGATTTGCTTGTCCAGCTCGTAAACACTGTACTTCGGTACACATGACAATAAATCAATCAATTTAACCAAATCCAAAAAAGAACAATTTGGATACGCTCTGTGATCCAAGACAACTCTCCAAATTTCTACTCCTTTGGAATTTATGAGAGTGACAGAAAAAAAGATTTAGAGTTATCTCATAATTATCAGCCATTGTTGCAAATCTTGGGTCCTCAACATGCGTTCTTATTGTGGACAGCACTGAGTTTTAAATTTCATCTTCAGTCATGATTTCACCTTCTAATGTTCATATCCATCTGTCAAGATTACTCTGCTTAACCTTTCAATTTCAGTGTTGGTTAGTGTGGATTGTTTCCCTAAATTCCAGAGCATTTCCTGTTTACATCAGGTACTACCTCGTATGTAACAAATGTAATATTTTATTACAGTGAAGCAGTGAAGCAGAGATTTCTTGTGCTTTACCTGTCAATTTACTCTACATAAGCAATGTTCAGTCTTCTTTTGCCCAATTCATTTGCCTCGCCATTTTTTCAAATGACATGAAAAATGTCTCCAAGTTACTTTCCTCAAATTTTGGGAGGGCCTATACAAACTTAAACATTTCCTTCTTGAACCTCAAATTATGGCACAGACACCTCACCATTTGCAGCCCCTGGATAAGAATATGATCATTTTAAGCTTATATTTTCTCACTTCCTCCTCTCTTTGCAACTCTAATTATTTAGATTAGATTACATTACAGTGTGGAAACAGGCCCTTCGGCCCAACAAGTCCACACCGACCCGCCGAAGTGCAACCCACCCATACCCCTACATTTACTCCTTACCTAACACTATGGGCAATTTAGCGTGGCCAATTTACCTGACCTGCACATCTTTGGACTGTGGGAGGAAACTGGAGCACCCGGAGGAAACTCACGGGGTTTCACGGGGCAGACACGGGGAGAAGGTGCAAACTCCACACAGTCAGTCACCTGAGGCGGGAATATAGTTATCCAATTTCCCTTCTTTTCAATTCCATCTCCCTTTCTTTATATTTTTCTTCCATTTGGAAATTACATCTCCAACTTGTCTTTTTCATTCTCTCCTCATCCGCTAACTTCTTTAACGAAAACTGAACATCACCAGGTTTTGATATTTCGCTACCTGAAGTGCTTGACCTTTTTAACATTTACTCTCAATCCAAGTGCTGCGCTAGTATGTCAATTATCTCTGATCGTCTGGCTTTACCAGGCCAATAAACACACTCTTTGAAATTTGCATTCACGATGCTAAAAGTTAAAAGGGATTTAGTGGAGTTTATAAAAATTAGTCCAGAAAGTAAACTCGGAAGAAGAGACCATGGATCAGATTTTGGCTTAAACTAAATGAAGAGTTAAAAATCATACAATACCAGGTTATAGTCCAACCTGGTGTTGTGTGATTTTTAACTTTGTCTACCCCAGTCCAACACTGGCACTTCCACATCATATAAATAAGAGATCAGAGTTTGACACTGCTGAGAGTGCAGAAGATGAATATTGGGTAGATAAATGTTATGAAGGCTCTGTATCTAAAGAAGAAATAACCCCTTTGTCTTCAAATGAAAAATCAAAGGCCATTACAATACTAGGAGATACAGGGGCTACTCAAGGTCACTGGCTAGAGAAGGTTTAGGTTTCCCTCCGGCAAGTTCAATAAAAAGCCAAAATATTGGCATACAGAATAGGTGGAGAGTACATTTAGGGTTCCATTGTACAAAGTCCCATTGGAGTCTGACTTGTTGCTTGGCCTAGTGACAGAAATTAAGAAATTACCTGGGGATGCAGTTGATTTATTTCTGGGGAATTATGTGGCAGGCCTAAAAGTGAAGGCTACTTCTCACAACTCCTCCACTAGCACAAAATATTTTGTCATTTCCATGCTTTAAATCAGCGCAGACCCTGATGTTTTCCTTCAACTGTATTATTTACCAATACCACACCCAAATTCTTGTTGCTTCTATTTCTAAGTTGATCTAATGTAACCCAATCCAACTCCAGACCATGAGCACCCAGACCTGGTTTCCAACATGCTACCCAATGTGTTGTAACAAGGTCCCAGTAGTCCCACAAAAGCTAAAGATTTATAGTGTCTCCAATTCCCAACTTTCAGACTTGGGGTGTATAGGAAGCATAAATGTGCATTTTTGTACTGAACAAGAAAAACTGCTGACATATAATTCTACTTATTGTAGCTCTAAAGCCCTTGTAAACTCCCCTTTTTATATACACACAATTGCGCGCACACACACACACACACATAAATAGACAGGGTTAAAATGGTAATCAACAGAGGGGAAAGACTGGGAAGATGATTAGCAACAAGTACAAGAATGTAGGAGAAATGCAGCAGGTGGGGAGTGATCTGTGGAAAGAGAAACAGAGGTAACATTTAGAGCCTAGTATGACTTTTCTGATGTTCTGTCTTTATTTCACATTTCCAGCATCTGTAGTAATTTAATTCTTTTTAAGCCAGTTTGGATGTCTTTGTTCCCATGTGGCTGTCATGATCTTTATAGTACTTCTGCTGACCAGGACATCACTTCATTCTCTCTCTGGATGCTTCCACTGGTTGGGAGATACAAGGTGACTAGTCAATCCAAAGAATATCTAACTTAGCAGTTAAAAGTTACAGCTTACAATGGCTGTTGCAGAAAAAAATAAACTGTTGCTTCTTCAATTTTACAGAGAATTCTTGACTGCAGAGAACAGGGAGACTGCTCTAAAGCTGGAGATGAACTGAATACTTCTACCTCTCTGTAACTTACTCCCAGCTCCAGGCTGCTCAGCTAACTGACAAATAATCTCACACTTGTTGACAGGCAAAAAAGGCCAATGCCATTAATAATTGGTCATTAGTTCATAGACAAATCAAATTTTTGCTGCCAGCAAAATCTTCATCAATACATTCCTTCTGTTCCAATTCATGTGCAATCTGAACTTCAGTTCAAACAGTCATTTACATAATGCTTAGCATGGGTGTCATGTCACTAACTTTTCAAAACTGCAACCAACCTTATAAGAACAATTAAAAAAAAACAATATTTTCTTATGTAAGTGACCAGTTTACAAAAGCACAAAATAGAAAGTCACAATCCTTGTGATGAGCTGTTTATTGCTTTACAAGTGTCACTTAACAGTAATGCGGAAAACCCCCTTGTGTTATTTTGTTGATGAGTAGTCCAAGAGGATGATAGTGGGCTGGGTTGGATTTGTCTTGACTTTTGTGGACAGGATGAACCTAGGGAAATTTCCAGATTGCTGGGTAAATGTTCCCGTACTGAAACAGCTTGGCTTGAAGCAGATAGTTTTGGAACATGAATCTTCAGTACTACTGCCAGAACGCTGTCAGGGCACAAGCCTTTGCAGTATCCTGTGTCTTCATCTGTTTCTTGATACATGTGGACTGAACTGAATTGGCTGAAATCTAGCATCTCTGATGCTCAGGATCTCAGGAAGAGGTGGAGCTTAGAGCTTCTGGCTTTAGATAGATGGGAATGCTTCAGCCTTCACTTTTGCACTCATCTGTTGGGCTGTCCCATTATTGTGATCATTAAGGGAAGGGACATCACTCAATAGAACAGCTAATGACACTGCTCGTGTATACCATTAAGACATTGGCAAAGTTTAAAACCTATGTGAGCAAGGCAAAGACTGACAGGAATAATGAACAGTTAATGCATAAGAATAGACGAAAGTGAGGACTGCAGATGTTGGAGATTAGAATCGAGTGTGTGGTGCTGAAAAAGCACAGCAGGTCAGGCAGCATCCGAGGAGCAGGAGAATCAACATTTTGGGCAAAAGCCCTTCATCAGGAATGCATGAGAATAGTCATGTGTATATTTTGCAACCTGGATGTCTTAAAATTTAGAGAATAATGCACGGATTTTTTCTTCTGGATTTCTTTATATGCAAAGAGGGATGTTTTAAATACAAATCTGTACAAAGGTGCCTCCAGGTATGCCATAGGCATGTGATATCTGTGATGCAACACTAACTGGGGGCTTCTACCTTGCAAACAATTTCAATAAAGTGACAGTACAGACCAAACTGTTGCCTTCGCAGCTTGAAAACATAAACCATTTCTCTGTGTTCCTATCATTAAGCCACTGATAGTTATCCTCTTCTCTTCAGTTCCGCTCATCACACATTCTTACAAACCTCAGGGTCTCAAGAGTTGAATGTGGTAAGAAATATTCACTTCTGTGGCTGCCAGTAAAGTCTGATCCCTGCCCTGAATGTGACCATAAGATCTGTTCATAATACATTCACTTTGTCATCCAAATCATTGAAATATATTGGAAATAATTGTGGTCGCTGATTCCTGTGACACTCCGCAAGGTGTTGCTATCCTGAAAATGTCCTCTTTATCTCAAACACTGATTTCCCTTGGTTAGCCAATTATTTATCCATGCTAATACACAACCCCAATGCACGGTCTCATAATATATTAAGTAGCCTTACAAACAGTACCTTGTTAAACACCTTTTGGAAATCCAAATATATTATATCTACCAATTTACCTTTATCTATCCTGCTTGTTACCTCCTCAAAGAACAGTAATAAATTGATAATGCATGATTTCCCCTTCATGAATCCATGCTGACACTGGTTGCTTATATGTATTTCTTTATATTATATATATTTAAAAATGGTCTAATATGAACTGAGCAACCAGAACAAAATAACTCCACAGAGGCCAGTATTCCATCACCAAGTCTCCCTTTACTTAGACATGAACAGTCTGTGACTTCATTACTGCCTCATTCAGAGTCTTGTATCAAAGTGTCAGTATATCTGATGCTCACCCTTATGTCAGCCAAGGTTTGCTGATTGGAGCTAGATTAACAGCCCCAATCAGGAAACACATGCTCTGTGAGGTCAAGCTGGCTGACCTCATTGCAGTCATTACATCCCTCGTCTAATTCACAGACATAAGCTAGTCCTTTATGTTGGAAAGCCTCTTGGGACATTTTAGCACCCGATCAGGTTCCTCTGACTCAGTGTCTGGTTTGGACGGCATGTAATGAAGGGAGCCTGCCTCTTGCTAAGGAGCACCCTTGATAGAATTTCACTCTTTTCTTCCAGCAGAAAAGACATCAAGGCAGCTACTTAGAATCATAGAGTCCTACAGCACAGAGACAGGCCTTTGGCCCAAACTGGTCCATGAACTCCTTTATGTCTATCTCAAATTCAGAAGACTCAACAATGCTTGATGGAGAGGGTGAATCCATGGATTCTGGTTGCATTTCTGGCTGTTCTGAGGAGCAGGATATGTTTTGCACTAAAACCCTGCAGCTTTTATATGGTCCACATACTTGTTCAGGACCATTGCACCTACCTAAACTTTATGCATCACTGGTCCTGACCTGACCTCCCATCAACCACGCTTCTTATCTATGTGGAATCATCACCATGATTCCCATTTGGTGCAGTCTTGTGTCTGGCATTGGAGATCCTGATGCCAATACCTTGGAGCACAATTGCTGTTTCTTTACTTCATGGAAAGCTAGCGCCCGTCTATATGACCATTCCCAAGGCTGACACTTCTTTAGGAGTTGATGCAAAGGTGCCAGGATGGAGGTTAGGTTATGTATGCATTTTCCATAATAATTTCCCAGCACAAGACATGACCTAAGTTCTCAGACAGATGTGGGAGCTGAGGACCTTTGAATGCCTTAACTTTATCTTCCAATGCAAACTGGTCTTGTCGACTGTGTAGCCTAAGCAAGTCACTTGGGTTGGGGGGCCTAGAACACACATTTTTCCCCTTGTAAGCATATACCTGCCTTGAAAAACTCACCTGAGGCCTATATCCAACTTCTCAAAGTGTTCCTTATTATTCTACCCTGATATGGAGATGCCATCTGGGTAAATGGTGACCCGAGGTCGACCTTGCAAAATGCTTTCTGCATCCTCCAAAAATCGTTTTTGATCAGGCTAACGATGCCCCAAATGGTAGTGTCATATATTGGTACAAGCCCTTATGGATATTAATTGTACTTTTGGGAATCCTCGTCTAAGCGCAATTGCAAGTAGGTGCAGCTCATGTCCAGTTTTGTGAAGGATAGCCTTCCTGATAGTTAAATGGTGTATCAATCCTCTATCCAAGGGTTTGGGCATTTATCCAGCTAAGAAAGGTGGTTTACCATTTGTTTACAATCTGCACAAAGGCGAACTAACCCATCAAGGCTCACAATCGGTATCATCAGTGTAGCCAGTTTACATGATTTGGACTGATTTGTTGATTCCTTCACTTTTCAGCTTTCCAGTGGTTCCTCTACTTTTGCTCAAAAGACAAACGGCATGGGCAGGCCTTGCAGAATCGTGGAATTGCTTCCTGGTCATCATGCTAGGTGGCCTCGGCTCTTAGAACATAGAACATAGAAGAATACAGCGCAGTACAGGCCCTTTGGCCCTCGATGTTGCGCCGATCCAAGCCCACCTAACCTATACTAACCCACTATCCTCCATATACCTATCCAATGCCCGCTTAAATGCCCATAAAGAGGGAGAGTCCACCACTGCTGCTGGCAGGGCATTCCATGAACTTACGACTCGCTGAGTGAAGAACCTACCCCTAACTTCAGTCCTATATCTACCCCCCCTTAATTTAAAGCTATGCCCCCTTGTAATACCCGACTCCATACGCGGGAAAAGGTTCACACTGTCAACCCTATCTAACCCCCTAATCATCTTGTACACCTCAATCAAGTCACCCCTAAACCTTCTTTTCTCTTCTGGACCTTCCTGAGAAACCTCCGAGTATTTAATTAGGACTTCATTCAGGCAGCCGTTTCCTTATTGAAAAATGTTGAGCCAATCTCGATGAATCTCTCACAAACAATTTTGCCCCACCAGGCTTGGACCGGAGCCTTTTACTATAATCAGTGGGAACTGAACCAGCTGCTTCTCATAACAGACTGGAACTGAAGTTGTACCCATAATCTGTAAAGGTTCCCTGGTATAGATTCACAGCCTCACCCAGGTCTTGTGCAAAGTTAAGGCCTGGAGTACAGCTTGAATTTTATTAGAAACTGACTCTGATGGAGCCTTGCCAGTATGGACTTCCATTAGAACCAGATGACCATTTAACCAGATGTTTATTGTGACTTTTCATCCTACAAGCCTCTGCACTCAAAGAGTCATCCTCCACCATTTCAGACAACTTCAGCAGAACACCAGCAGCAAACACAGCTTCCCTTCACTCCCCCTGCCTGCACATTGCAAGGACTGCTCCCTCTTGGACACCCTAGCCGATTCCTCAATGGCCACCAATACCAACCCACTTCTATGGCACCTTCCCATGTAACCACAGAAGGTGCAATACCTACCTTTTCACCTCTTCCCTGCTCACTATTCAAAGGCTGAACCAGTCTTTCCAGGTGAAGCAGCATTTCACCTGTATCTATTCCTGGTAAGCCATTCCTGAAGAAGGGCTTATGCCCGAAACGTCGATTCTCCTGTTTCCTGGATGCTGCCTGACCTGCTGCGCTTTTCCAGCAACACATTTCCAGCTCTGATCTCCAGCATCTGCAGACCTCACTTTCTCCTTCACCTGTATCTACTTGAGTTTGGTCTATTATACCGCTGCACCCAATGTGGCCTGCATTGCATTGGAGAAACCAAACGTAGACTAGGTGACTGCCTTGCAGAACACCTCCAGTCCATGAGCAAGCATGACCCTGACCTTCCCGTAGCTGGTCATTTTGAAGGAGTGTCCTGCTCTCATGCCCACTTGTCTGTTCTCAGCATGCTGCAATGCCCCAGTGAATCCCAGCTTCAGACTAGGAAATTTACAACCTTCTGGACTTAATATTGAGTTCAACACCTTCAACTTGTGAACTGACTCCCATTCCTTCCCTTTCTTTTAGCCTTACTTCTATTCTCTGTCGACATGTCCTCTCTCCCCTACCCCCGCTCCAGTGGGACCATCGGTTCTTTCCAGTCTGGCTGATAGACCATTCAATGTTTGATCAGGCTGACGATGCCCCAGATGGTAGTGTCATATATTGGTACAAGCCCTTATGGATATTAATTGTACTTTTGGGAATCCTCGTCTAAGCGCAATTGCAAGTAGGTGCAGCTCATGTCCAGTTTTGTGAAGGATAGCCTTCCTGATAGTTAAATGGTGTATCAATCCTCTATCCAAGGGTTTGGGCATTTATCCAGCTAAGAAAGGTGGTTTACCATTTGTTTACAATCTGCAAACAAATTGTGATCACTTTTTAAATTTTTTTAAAATATAGAACCCCTCCAGTGTGGAAACAGGCCCTTTGGCCCATCAAGGAAAAAGTGAGGACTACAGATGCTGGAGATCAGAGTCAAGAGTGTGGCACTGGAAAAGCACAGCAGGTCAGGCAGCATCCGAGAAGCAGGAGAATCGATGTTTCCGGAAAGGGGCCTTCATCAGGAATGAGTCTTCAGTCCAACAAGTCCACTCTTCCAATCCTCCAAAGAGTAACCCACCCAGACCCATTCCCCTACCCTATATTTCCCCCTGACTAATGCACCTAACTTACACATCCCTGAACACTATGGGCAATTTAGCATGGTGAGTTCACCTAACCTACACATCTTTGGACTGTGGGCACCCGGAGGAAACCGGAGCACCCGGAGGAAACCTGCACAGACATGGGGAGAATGTGCAAACTTCTCACAGACTGTCGCCCGAGGCTGGAACTGAAGCAGGGTTCCTGGTGCTGTGAGGCAGCAGCGCTACCCACTGAACCACTGTGCCTCCCCAACTGAACAACCGTGCTGCCCCATTTAATCTTCACTGTCAGCACTCTTTCTCCCACAGCACTCCATATCTCCCTCTGTTGCATAAATGCTGTCCCTCCACACTTCAGCTCTGATGAAGAGTCATCTCGACTCAAAACGTTAGCTTGTTCTCTTTCCATCGGTGCTCTGATTTCTGACTACTTCTGATTTTGATGTTGCTAAGCAATTTAACTGTCCCAAATCAGCTGTAGTATGAACGCTCCTGAAAATCCTCCTGAATGCTCTATGCGTTATCCTACTCAATTTAGGTCAGTAGGACTCCTCTGCTCTCTCTCGTCTGCATAACGACAACAACTGCAAAGGCTTGCCTTCCCAGATTCTGAAGAACATTTTAAATGTTGGGCCAAGGTTTTGTTTTGGAGTTTTGCAGTGGGCCAACCAAGAGTCCCTCCGATCGGGATGTGTCCTGAGTGAGGCTGTGCAATGGCCTTCACTCAGGTGGTGGACCCCAAGCTCAGTCGGCCTGGCGAGGGTGTCCACTTCCATCCGAATTCCCTGTAACTCACATGCTCCACTTGCTGCAGTTTCCAATGATATAGCTGCTCAGAGTCCATTTGGGCATCAGGAAGTAGGCATTTTTAATTGTACATTATTGATCCCACATACCAGACAGTCTTGAAGCAGATCATGAAGTGCTAAACCAAATTCACGGGCTTTTGGCAGTCATTTTAACCTAGTCAAAAATCCAGATACAGATTCCCTTAGTTCTCGAATTGCTGAGTAAAAACGATAGCGTCTCAGATTTAGAGGGGGGGGGGGGGCGTAACATTCCTTAACTATGTCCATCAATTCTCGAAAGGTTTTAGTATCTGCTGCCTCAGGGAAGGTTGGGCTCCTGATGACAGAACAACCTGCAGTTCCGCAGGCTGTCAGAATTATTCATAGCTTTTCATCTGCCACAATTTCATTTGACCAGAAAAAAAACATATTTTTTCCGGATATTGTGCCGTGTCCTCGACGGTAGGGTCAAACAAGTCAAATTTCTCAAACGAATGCTTACACCAACTGCAAACAAATTTATTCAGGATTATGCGTTACTCCCATCACCACGAAAAGGACTGAACACAGGCCGTTATCTCATCACCAAGTCTCTCTTTATTTACTGGTGAACAGTCCGTGACTTTGAATTGCCTCATTCAGAATTAGGTATCAGAGCGGTAGTATCTCTGAAACTTCCCCTTTTTATCTGTCAGCCGGTGCTTTCTGACTGGGGCTGTTAATCTGGTCCAATCAAGAAACTCATATCCTGTGAGGTCCACCTGGCTGATCTCACTACAATCACTGCACAGATATACAGAGGAACTTCAATTATCCAAAGGACACAGGCGGGCAGTATTTCATTCGGTTAATTGAATTCTGGATAATCGAATGCCAGATAACATAGTTTAGCCGAGCATTGGGATCTTGTGATGCTGCTGGAAATCCGATATTTGGATAATCGAATGCTGGTTAATCAAGGTTCCTCTGTACAAGCATTTTTCTCAGTCACACATTGTACTTTCACACGGATCCAGCTCCCCAATTTTCAGGAATCAGCTAAGAGGGGAAAAGGAGACACACTCCGACACACCAGCATTTCTCAAACAACAATTTCCTCTTTTTGTGAGGTTGAAATTTGCCACTCAGTCCCTTACCCTCTCCCCACTAATGGGCCTCTCCATGCTGCTGAGAGTAGAAGCCCCTGGACTTACACTGTATACAACATGCACTGCTCTACAGCCCTGAGTTATGAGGTGCCAATTCCCACAGACACCCATACAGTGAGGTCTACAAAACCCACCCGAGAGGGGCCAAGTGTTGGTGAGGGGCAATCACTCTTTGTTACTCTCACACCTTTCCCAGAACCTACCCTATTCTCTGAGAAAAAGGGGAGAGGGCAAATTCAACTGACAAATAAAAAAAAACAGCCAATAACCAAGAGTCAGGATAGTTAAGAAAACACTGGAGTAAGTCAGTATCATCTGCAATCAGTTCCCGTTAACATTGGTCATGAAAAAGAAAATCCTCACTCACTACATTTAATATCAGCAAAAGTGTCACTCACCTTAATCGCAGACTGTGCCTGATCCAGGCTCAGTAATGTGTGGGATTTATGTTTCCCCGTTACAATACAGGAACCACACACACACTCCGCATCATCATTACAGTAAAACTCCAGAACCTTTTTATGATCGAAACACTGCCTTTCTTTAAAATTTCTCACAGGCTCAATGAGTGTGTGATCTTTGTAGTACTCTTTCAATAAATGTGGTTTTACATGCTGAGAGCAAAAAGATGTTTCGCATTTCAGACACGTCTTCACAGCTGGTGTTGGATTCTCAATGCAGTATTCACACATGAGATGAGGTGAATCAGTAGGAGACTCTGAACGGTTGTAGCGTACCCCTGTGGCGTTTCTCTCCAAACTGGGCCTGCGGTTGAATATCTGTCGACACTGAGGACACTCAAACTTTCCTGAACCTGGTGTCTGGGCCCAAGCTCCTTCAATACATTTCAAACAGAAACTGTGTAGACAAGGCAATCTCACAGGATCCTGGTACACCTGGAGACAGAGAGCACAGGTTAACTCATCTTTTAAATCATCAGTCTGCATCTTTCTAAATCATGAAATAGTGTCCATACAGCACTGGGACGGCTGAGAAACCCAGTGCAGGAAGTGAAATTCTTGCAAAGTGCAGGGACTGATAAAGTTAGTTTCACTGTCATGATTCACTCTGGTTCAAGATTAACTCTTTCAGGCCCCAGTAACTTTTCAGAACCAAAGTCAGAAGGATGAGATTGCAATTTCAATGAAAAGTGCATGGGAAAATGAGATGGTGTCCTGGAGAAGCAACAGCAGAGGACTGCAGGGTGATGATTTATGAACGTTGAACTTACAAACACAATCTTGTGCAGAGTGTAATTTTAAAAATCTGACACACAAAGATTCCCTGTATGTACAAAGAGCTTCTTTATGTTTCATTGCATTCTGACTTGAGTGGTAGAAGTCAACTTGCGACTAGACTCAAGGATGGAAACTGTTCACAACTCAGGGATTGAAGAAGGGCTTATGCCCGAAACGTCAATTCTCCTGTTCCTTGGATGCTGCCTGACCTGCTGCGCTTTTCCAGCAACACATTTTCAGCTCTGATCTCCAGCATCTGCAGTCCTCACTTTCTCCACAACTCAGGGATTGCCTGCACTTACAAACCAAACAGTGGAAACACCAGGCCAACGCATCCAACAACTCATAACCATAAGACATAGGAGTGGAAGTAAGGCCATTCGGCCCATCGAGAACAATTAAGTTCTGCTGTCCTGTCGCAGGACTGACATGGTAGTAGAAAATCAAACCGCAAAGTTTCATTTTCATTTCATTGGTGGTTCCTCACAGATGAGAATGACTGTCTTCCACTCTCAGGGTGAGTCTGCACAGCCTGATGCACTATCGCGGGCTCTGTTACATTTGGGGCAGGTGTTGGTCGCGGAAAGAGTGTTGGTGTGGTGTTGGTTTGGCAGCATGCTCCTCTCGCTCCTCTCACCTGGCTTCCACTTTCTCCCGACAGCAAGTCTTCAGGTGTTCATGCCTTCCCAGATGGTCCTTCCTCCACTTTGGATGGTCTTGGGCCACTGATTCCTCAGTGTCAGTGGGAATGCGCTCTTCACCAGGGAGGCCTGGAGGATACCCCTCTGTCCAGCTGAGGCTCGCCTGCTGTTTCGGAGCTGGGGATAGAGCGCCTGCTCGAGGAGTCTTGGGTCAGTCACACAGACAAAGTGCCCAGTCCCTCGCAACCAATGGAGGGGGGTCAGTGCCTCGATGCTGGAGATGTTGGCCTGGTCGAGAACGCTGGTGTTGGTGCATCTTTCTTCCCAGCAGATTCACAGGATTTTGTGCTGGGCAGCAATAGTGGCACTGCTCCAGGGCCTTGAGGTTTCTGTTGTAGACAGTCCGTGTCTCAGAGCCATATAGGAGGGTGGGAACCACCACAGCTCCTTATAGCATGAGCCTTGGTGTCGGATCTGAAGTTGTTCTTGAACACCCTTTTTCCTCAGGTGTCTGAAGGCTGCGCTAGCACACTGGAAGCAGTGCTGGATCTCTTCATCAATATCTGCTTTGGCCCACAGGACACTTCCATGGCATTGGAAGTGTTGAACGTTCTCTGAGGCCTACCAGTGGACCTTGATGATCAAGAGTTTGCTCCACAATGCCAGGCGGGGTTGGTGGAGGACCTTCATCTTGCCACGCTCTCATACACCTCCGCAAAGGTGCTGACAATGGTCTGGAATGCATCCTCGGAAAACGTACATGCACAAGCAGCATCTGCGTACCACAGCTCCATGACACTGGTCGGGGTGACTTTGGCTTTGGCTTGAAGGCTGTGGAGGTTGAATATTTTCCCATAGTTTCTGTAATTTAGCCCCACTCTAGTGGGGAGGTTGTTGGTGGTGAGGTGAAGCATTGCTGCAGGGTAAATCAGGAACAGTATTGGGGGCGATGACACAGCCCTGCTTGACACTGTTCCAAATGGGGAATGGGTCAGTGATGGACTCCAATGTCGTAGCAGAGCAGGTGAAGGATGGTGACAAATTTCATGGTGCAATCAAAACAGAGAAGGATGCTCCATAATGTTTCCTGACTGATGGTGTCAAAGATCTTTGTAAGATTGAAGAAGGCCATGTACTGGGAGAGGTTCGTTTCTCTGCATTTCTCCTGCAGTTGTTGTACAGTAAAATTCATATCTATTGTGCCTCTCTGTGGCTGAAAACCACGCTGTGACTCCAAGAGGAGTTTCTCAGCCACAGTTTCTCTACCCTCCACTGCAGGCAATCTAAAGTCAAACAGCAGTGCCCGGCCTCCAGTTGTTGTGGAACCACCACCCTCTCCCACCCTCCACCCCGCATAACCCCCTCACCAAACAACAAACATGAGGAGGAGGCTCCTTCCATTCTCAATAATGGAGAGCCCAGCACATAAATGCAATCAAAAAGACTGAAACATTTGTATTCACCTCGGTCACCTCTGAAGGACACCAAGCATCACAGACACCAATCTTCAGCCAATTCAATTCACTCCATGTGACAATAGGAAATAACTGAACTATGGGCCCTGACAATACTTCAGCAACAGAACTGAAGACTTTTCTTCTTAGGCATTCCTAGGTTCAAGAATGACTTTCTACCATTCCTGTTTTGTGGGTTCAGAGGTCATTAAATATTCCAAAGCCAGATCTGCAAATCATGCTCGGGTGGGGTAGGTGGTGTGTTAAGAGGGTGGTTGGGACATTTTGATTTTTGCACCTTCCACTGCTCCCACTTGGCCTCCACCTATGTCACTGGGAGCCACCTGAAATGGTTACCACTTTTGTGGATTCTTCTCCTGGGCTAAAGGTTCCCATGGATCAGTGGGAATATTACGCTTCTTCAAGGAAGCTTTAACGACATCCTTGAAGCATTTCCTCTGTCCTCCTAGTAACCAAGTGAGGTAGACTAAACTAGACTTGTTTTGTGATTCTTGTGTCAGAATCAGAAATGATGTGCTTCTCCAATGCAGCTGATGAACAGTAACCACAACCTCGATGCTGCACATGTTGTCCCAAGGAGGCACTGATATTGGAATGTCTATCCACCAGTGGATTGTGGAACCTTGCAGAGGTATTATTTGTGATATTTCCCAAGGACCCTGAGGTGCTGGTTTTACACTGTCTATGCCTCCGATATGTACCGGACGACTGGTAACACTACTGCATGATAGACCATGAGCTTGGTGTCAGGTTTGTGGTCTTTGTCACGTAGCAAGCTGTTACTCAGAGGGCCGAAGTTTATGCTGGCGTACTGGAAGTCATGTACATTTCATTGTCTATAATGCCCTTAGTGTAAGAAGACTCATAAAGCCTAGTGATTTATCCACATTGTCCAGTGGCTCACCATGATTCTTGCAGTTCAGGCCATCTGGTGTGGCAGAAACAGATCAGCAGATGACGTTTCTCTTCCAAATGTTTAGCTTAAAGCTTGTTTTTGCTTAAGTGTCTATGAATGCGTCAACAATAGATTGGATATTGGCCTCTGAGTGTGCACATGCTCACAAGGATCACCTGCAGCCCAATGACAAGAGTTGGCAGGTCTTGGTTTTGGAATGGATGCAATGCAGGTTGAACAATCTCCCCCTCGTTCTGCAGATCAGTTCCGGTCCAGCAGGAAACTTTGTGGGTACAGAGGAGTGCATTGCAGAGAGAAAGATGGGGAAGAGTGTTGATGCAGTAACACAGCTTTGTTTGACTCCAGTTTGCACAGACATACAGTGCAGCTGTTGGTGAGGACCATGGCATTCACATCACTGTGCAGCAGGTGGAAGGTGATATGTTTCTATAGGCAACCTAATTTGAGAAAAACACTTCAAAGTCACCCATCCCTTAATTGACAGAGTTGAAGGAGGCCATGTATAAGAGTTTGCTACTGCTCTCAGCGCTGTTCTTGAATTTGTCTTGCTGTGAAGGTCATTTTCACTGTGCCTTTTGATGTCTCACTGTGCCACATTGTGACTCCAGGAGGGACTCTTCATTCACAGGGAGGAAGATATTGAGCAAGATTAAGGTCTTCTCCATGGTGTGGGGAAGTCCAGAACGAGAGGGCATAGGTTTAGGGAGAAAAATTTAAAAGGGACGTAAGGAGCAATCTTTTCGCACAGAGGGTGGTGCGTGTATGGAATGAGCTGCCAGAGGAAATGGTGGAGACTAGTACAATTACAGCATTTAAAAGGCATCTGGATGGGTATATGAATAGGAAGGGTTTAGAGGGATATGGGCCAAATGCTGACAAATGGAACTAGATTAGGTTAGGATATCTGGTTGGCATGAATGAGTTAGACCAAAGGGTCTATTTCTGTGCTGTACATCACTATGACTCTGTGATCTTCACTCTGGCAGACAGCAGGAACACCAGTGTTCCTTTCTGAGATCATTTTTATTTACCGGCATGCTGTTGTTCTTCCAGAAGAAATTAGATTGTGCGGTAATGTTGCTTTGACAGGCCGAGAGTGTTTCTGTACTGTGTTTTAGCATTGACAGGCTGGGATGCTGCTGAGATGATGGTGAGTAGAAGATAGTGTGATGCCATTGAGGGCACCCATACCACAGTTTCAGATTCCTTACAGAAAACCCTTAAAGCACTTTTTGCCCTTGATAAGCACCACTCTGTTCTGATCGCAGTGGGGTAGGTCAGTAAACCGTAGAGTTTAATTACATGGGATGAGGCCCTTTACTACATTGTGACCCTCCTGGTTATCAAGCATCTTTCCATTCTAATCTCATTTTCCAGTACTTGGCTTGTAGCCTTGTATGCTAAGGCATTTTAAATGTTCATCTAAATGTTACGAGGATTCCTGCCTCTCCTGCTCTTGCAGATGGGGAGTTCCAGTTATTTACAACCATTTTTTTTCAAATCACCTCTGACCTTCCAACCCCCTTACCTTATATGTATGCCCCCCCTTACTACTGATCCCTCCACTAAGAGTAAACACTTCTTCCTTAGACCCATAAGAAATAGGAACAGGCCATTCAGTCTTTTGAGCTGGCTTCGCCGTTCAACAGGATCATAACTGATCCAACTTTCGCACATCCATTTTCCTGCCTTTTCCTCATTATTATTTACCTTTAATAATGGGGTGGCATGTTGGCTCAGTGGTCAGCACTGCTGCTTCGCAGTGTCAGGGACCCAGGTTTGATTCCTGCCTCGGACAACTGTCTGTGTGGAGTTTGAACATTCTCCCCGTGTCTGCGTGGGTTTCCTCCGGGTGCTCTATCTTCCTCCCACAATTCAACGATGGGCAGGTTGGGTGGATTGGCTATGCTAAATTACCCATACTGTTCAGGGATGTATAGGTTAAATCAGGGATGTATAGATTGGGTGGATTGGCCACGCTAAATTACCCATACTGTTCAGGGATGTATAGGTTAAATCAGGGATGTATAGATTGGGTGGATTGGCCATGCTAAATTACCCATACTGTTCAGGGATGTATAGGTTAAATCAGGGATGTATAGGTTGGGTGGATTGGCCATGCTAAATTACCCATACTGTTCAGGGATGTATTGGTTAAAATTAAATCAATTGCATTACTTCAGGCACTATAGCAACCCATGTCCATGTGCAGCAAATCCTGGGCAGCATCCTGACCTGGGCTGAAAAGTGGCAACTAACATTTACATCAGACAAATGCCAGACAATGACCATCTCCAAGCAGCAAGAATCTGACCACTGAACCTTGCCATTCCGTGATTCATCGTTGACGGTGACCATAGATTAAAAAATTAATTATGGGCGGCACGGTGGCACAGTGGTTAGCACTGCTGCCTCGCAGCGCCAGAGACCCGGGTTCAATTCCCGACTCAGGCGACTGACTGTGTGGAGTTAGCACGTTCTCCCCGTGTCTGCGTGGGTTTCCTCCGGGGGCTCCGGTTTCCTCCCACAGTCCAAAAATGTGCAGGTCAGGTGAATTGGCCATGCTAAATTGCCCGTAGTGTTAGGTAAAGGGGTAAATGTAGCGGTATGGGTGGGTTACGCTTCGGCGGGTCGGTGTGGACTTGTTGGGCCGAAGGGCCTGTTTCCATACTGTAAGTAATCTAATCTAATCTAAACTGGTCTAGCCATATAAATACAGCCCGTACATGAGCAGGTCAGAGGCTAGGAATCCTGCAGTGAGTAATTTGCCTTGTGCATCTCCAAAGCCTGTCCAGTATCTGTATGTTACGAGAAGTAGAGTGGGACCATCAAATCATGTGAACTCAGCACTTTGAGGAATATGCAGCAGTGGATCAAGAGAAAGAGGGAGGCTTTTACAGCAGATCCTCTGGACTCAAAATAGCCAAAATCCTACTGGAGTATAGAATGTGCAAGAGTGTGCTTAAAAATTAATTTAAGAGAGCTAAAAGGAAACCTGAAAGATTACTAACAGGTAAAATAAAGGAAATTCAAAACAGGTTTGCAGATACATTAAGGGTAAAAGGATAACAAGGGAAAAAATAGAGCCCGTTAAGGACCGTAGGTAGAGACAAAAAAAACCTGCTGGAATCCAAAGTAGATGGGCAGGAGGCTGTAAGAATACAGCAAGCTAGGCAGCATCAGGAGGTGGAGAAGTCGACGTTTTGTGTGTAACCCTCTGCGGGAGTCCTGAGGAAGGGTTACAGCCGAAATGTTAACTTCTGCACCTCCTGATGCTGCCTGACTTGCTGTGTCCTTCCAGCCTCCTGCCAGATGATGTAGGTCAGACAGTACAGTACAGCACAGAACAGACCCTTTGGCCCACCATCCCAACCATAATCCTATCTAAAGTAATCCCATCTGCCCGCAAGTGGTCCATATTCCTCTGTTCCCTGCCTGTTTGGATGTTTGTCCAAGGGTCTCTTAAACATTTCTGTTGTATCTGCTTCTACCACCTTCCCTGGCAGCATGTTCCAGGCAAAAGTGAGGTCTGCAGATGCTAGAGATCAGAGTCGAAAATATGGTGCTGGAAAAGCACAGCCGGTCAGGCAGCATCCAAGGAACAAAAGAGTCGACGTTTAGGGCATAAGTCCTTCATCAGGAATACATCTACCATACTCTGCATAAAAATCTTACCTCCCACATCTCCTTTAAAACATTCCCTTCTCATCTTAAATCTATGGGCCCCAGTATTTTACATTTTCATCCTGTGAAGAAGATCCTGATTATCCACCCTACCTAACCTCTTCTTATACCTAATATTCTCCAATCCAGGCAACCACTCCTGAGAAAGATGCAAACAGGTTACAGAAAGCAAGTTTTAGGTTAGGCAAGTGTGCAAAATGCTAGCGAATGATGCACTAAGAAAAATGTGAAGTTCATTTTAGAAGGGAAAATGTAAGAACAGGGTATTATTTAAATGGAAAAGAAAATTGCAGAAAGCTGCAGCACATAGGGACTTGCAGGTATGTCTGCATGAAAGGTAAGATCTGAACACAGCTACTTGAGGGTAAATGTACAGCAGAACAGGTGGGGAGTGTTTAAAAAGGTACTGGGGGGAATACAGGCCCAACATATTCCCTTTAGGGTCAAATGTAGGAGGCAACAAGCCCAGAAAACCCTGGAATATTCAGAACTGGATAAAAATGAAAAGAGAGACATACAACAGGTACAAAGGGAACAAAACAACCGAGACCCTAGATGAGCTTACGAAGTGCAGGAGGAACTGAGGACAGCAATTAGTAAAACAAACAGGTGCTTGAACATATGCTGCTGGACAAAGTTTAGGGAGAATCATCAGACTTTCTAAACATATAGGAAAGGGAAGAAGATAGCCAGGAAAAGAGTGGGGCCTATTAGAGATCCTGGGGGGCAATCTGCATGCGGAGCCAGAGGACATCTGTCTTTACTCAAGAAAAGAGAATGCAAGAACAGAATTCGAGCAGATGAACTCTGAAGTTCTTGGACAGACTGATATAAGAAGCGAGGAGTTTTTGTCGAATGTAAAAGCGGACACGTACCCAGGTACAGATAAGTTGTGTCTAAGATGGTTGTGGGAGACGATGAAGGAAATTACAGAATTACCCAAATCATCTCTGGCCACAGGGGAGGTACCGGAGCACCCGAGGGCAGCTAATGTGGTTCCACTTTACAAAAAAGGATGATAGAGTTAGATGAGAGAACTGTAGACCATTTTTAAAGTTCTAAAGTTTTCTTCAGTTTCTAAAGTTTCTAGGGAAACTATTGGAGAACATAGCAAAGGAGAAAATTAATCACCATTTAGAGAGACAAGTCAGGAATAGTCAGTATAGTTTTGTCAGACGGAGGTCATGCCTAACAAATCTGGTGGAATTTTTCAAGGAGTTGACCATGTGTTTCAATGAATGTTGGACATTGATGTAGTTTATGAGGATTTCAGCAAGACCTTTGATAAGTTTTGTTGTGCCACCATAGTCTTACCAGACCATAGGGGCTGCTGTCTCATTAGAGAGCAGCGACTGGTAGCAATTTAATCTGAGGGCCACCAGACCTCAGGGGAGGGAAGAGGTTGAAAAGGAATATTCCTCCTAGTAACCTCAAACTGGTGATAGGAATTGAACCCACACTGTTGGCATCAGACTGCTCTGTAAACCAAAAATCCAGCCAACTGAGTTAAACCAATTCCCCTTTGATAAGATCCCGATGGGAAAAAGATAAAGAAGTTAAAATCTCAAGGGACCCAAGCATTCTTGGCATGTTGGATTCAAAATTGTCTTAGTGACAGGAGACAGAGGTGATGGTAAGAAAAGACTGTTGATGTGGTTGGAGTGTGGTGCACGGGGATACACCACAGGAATGAGTTGTGTCCCTTACAGTTTGTGATATTCATAAATGATACAGGTGAGAATGTTGGGGGAACAATAAGTAAGTTTGCAGATGCACAAATATTGGCCAGTGAGGAGGAAAATGTTAGATAACAGGAGGATTGGTCAAATGGAATTTAAGCCTGAGAAATGTGCGATGATGCAATTTGAAAACAGAACTAGACAAATGAATGGCAGCACGCTATGATGCATAGGGAAACAGACAAATTTCAGGGTACTTGTCCACAGACCCCTAAAGAAGATAAGATATGCTAATAGGGTATTTTTGAAAGCATACAGCATGCTTGCCTTTATCAGTCATAACATGGATTACAAGAGTAGGGAGGTGATGTTGAAACTGTACAGAATTTTGGTTTGGCCCCAGCTGGAGTACTGTGTACAGTTCTGGTCACGACACTATAGGAAGAATGTGATTGCACTGGAGGGAATACAAAGGAGATTTACCAGGATGTTACCTAAGATGGAACATTTCAACTGTGAAGAGAGGCTGTATAAGCTTGGATTGTTTTCTTTCGAGCAGAGAAGGGACCTAATGTAGATGTATAAGATTATTAGGGTCATAGACAGGGTGAATAGAAAGCTGGTGTTTCCTTTTGTTGAAGGGTCAATAACAAGGACTCATAATGTCAATGTGAAAGTTTGGAGATTTGGAGGAATTTAAGGAAAAACTGTTTAGCCCAGGGTGGTGGAGACTGTAATATGTTGTCTGGGAGGGTAGTTGAGGCAAGAAACCTCAAAAAGTACTTGGATCAGTACTTGAAGGGTCATAATTTTAAAGGTTATGAGCCCAGTGCAGAAAGATGAGAAGAGACAGTGCCGTTTTGGCAGTACAGACTTAATGGGCCCCTTCTGTACTATATGATTCTACATGATAGCTACACTATGAATGCAATATTCTCATACTTCAAGTTCTATCACTTGGTGATGGATTCTCTATTTTGATTGCAGGAGATATCAACAGGGTGTCCACAGCCTCTGTGGTAGAGGGCAATCTGGAAGACGTGCTATCTCCACCTCTGAGAAAGAAGGCATGGATGCCTCTGAGGACATATAGTCAAGGCTGCCTACTATACTCCCAACAACAGTGAATTTGTAAAGAAGATAAAAGTTGGGAGTACCTGCTGGTGAGCACCTTTCTGCCACCACTCCTAGCACTAGTCCTGGAAGAAGCGCTACAGGCACTCAGAGGACTGCCCTAGCCAGGAGAAGACCCTGTGATATCAACAATCGGGGATTTCATCCACATTGGCAGGAAGGGCAAGCAAGAGTAGGAAGGTTTGTTAGAGGCACTGAGCAACTGGCACAAGGACTGCAGCACTATAGCTAAGCATTTGGACTATGCTGCCTCAGGCATTCAGCATCTGGCTGCTTTTATGGACAGGTTGCTGGCTGCAATGGAGGGCCAGTTCCAGCACTCTCAGAGTCTGCTGGACATGCACACAGGCATGCACTGCACTGGACATTGGTGGCAAGGTGAGAGAAGGATGAGGAACTTGAATTCATTCTAGGTGCTCCTTCCTCACAAATACCATGGTGGCTCAGTGGTTAACACTGCTGCCTCACAGCACCAAGACCAAGATTCAGTTCTAGCCTCAGGTGACTGTCTGTGTGGGTTTGCACATTCTCTCCGTGTCTGCATATGTTCCTCCGGGTGCTCCAGTTTCCTCCCACAGTCCAAAGGTATGCAGATGAAGGTGGATTGGCCATGCTAAATTTTTCATAGCGCCTAGGAATGTGCAGACGAGATGGATTAGCCATAGTAAATGCAGGGTGACAGAGATAGAGTAGGTGGCTGGGTCTGGGTGGGATGCTCTTTGGAGTTTTGGGAGATTTGATGTGCCAAATTGACTACTTGTACAGAGTAGGGATTCTATCATTCCATGAAGAGGACAGGATGGTGCCAGTGGACACCAGCCAGAGAAGGAACTACACGCAGGCCTCACAGAAGTCTCCTGTCAGGACACTGTACAGGTAGTTAGGCCTTACACTCGCACTCAGCCCTTTGGGAGGTCAAGGCAAGGAGTATTCATATGCCCTTGGGCAGGACACAGTCAGTATATCAGGGCACAAATGCACTCCAGGGTCACCCAAACAAAACCCAAGGCCAATGGGTTCCTCTGCAGGGCTGCTGCAGATCCCAGGATTGCACTGAGGTGTTGGAGGCAGGAAACAAGGAAGACCTTCTGAAGGTACATTGGTGGCATGAGTGACACACTGAGGTAAATATGTTAGCACATCTGCAAATATATGTTCACTTTTCACCATCAGCCCCACAATCCATTATCCAAAACCATCGAGGCCAGCTGGTTTTTGGATTTAGGAATTTGTTGGATTTTGGAATAAGTGACAGTTTCACGGTGAAATAAGAAAAAAATTACCGAACAGCAGACACACCTGTGATTACTACAAGTGCCGATTCAGAATTGGTGCCTATCAGTGCTGGGCTACGCCGCCATGTCACATCTAAGTGACGTGGGTTGAGTGGATGTGGAGTTGGGTTAACTGTTTGCACACCAAATAACCTTGTTATGCAGAAAGAAATTTCATGAATACACTTTGGATTTTGGAGCTTTTCAGATTTTGGAATTTCGGATAAAGGATTGTCTATCTGTACTAACATCTAGGCGAAAGCAAGGACTGCAGGTGCTGGAGATCAGAGTTGAGAGTGTGGTGCTGGACAGCAGGTCAGGCAGCATCCAAGGAGCAGGAGAATCAACGTTTCAGTCATAAGCCCTTCATCAGCAACATTTCCAGCACCACACTCTCGACTCTGTACTAACATTTGTCTGCTCACATCTACAAGATTGAAGTTACAAAGCTTAGGCATCCTGCACACAACGTTCAGTGGTCCACCGCACAAAGTCAGAAGCTCCTGCATCATGTGCCAGTAATAAGTAATGAACTCTATTCAAGTACTTTCTTTTTATTCCTTTTTAACCTCCAAATGGTATTGGATTGTAGTGACAGAGCACTTTTCACTGTATCTCCCAGAGAAATGTGACAATAAATCATTGATTGAATAGTAAATGATTGTTACTTTGGAGCCTCGGGTCAATATTTCCTGGTAGCAAAACATTCAATTGCATCTAAACAATGACTGATATTGATTCATGATATGGTCAATGGTATATGGGGCAAGGATAGTGGTTAGTGGTGAGGGTTCATACAGCATGTATTATTTGCAAAGTAAACTTGCCATTCTAGTAGTTTCCTGTCCTCCCATTGAAACCTGGTGCTGTTGACTATTGATGACTCTCCATCTGCATTTCCCTCTTCCTTTTTGTGCTCTAATATCTTCTTCCCTTCAATGTTGGGTTGGCCCATTCACCAATGAAATCCCCTCTGAATCGCAGCATTTGGACTCCAATCCTCCCAATTGAGTCGTCCAGTCTCCCTCCTGTAACCATGACCCCGAGACCCCATCATTACTTTTAGTGAATGAAACTCCCTGGACCCTACATGGCCCGCCCCTTGAGTGAATCAGCAAGATAGCCCCGAGTGATTAGCCTCCTGATTGATATCTGCAAATCTCCCAACTGTGTTCCCTCAATTCCCTGGGCAGGTTGCACTGGATCTACAAGGCTGTCTATGGCCCACTTCCTGGACTTTAGTGCAATACCCCCTCTGATGCTGACAATCCTGAGCACCAACTGACTGTGCTCAAGCCCCTGAACTGATATTGGAAGCTCCCCCGACTGAAGGGTATCACCTATAGTTTGACTATTTTCCTTTGTCTTTGAGACCTGGTTGTTTGCTTGCAGCACAAGCAACATGGCACATGACGTAGGACAGTGCCATACAATAACATCTCCATCTTCTTTACTAATGACTGATGCCAACCATAGGAAGCTGCCTAGCTGTGCGTCTATGCTAAACAAGGCAGGACAGAAGGACTTTCAGGAGGACTGAAGGACAAAGGCATTAAAAGTCAAGCTAAAGCAGAGAATTGCCAAAGATATGGATGCAATCCCACCTTGAGCACTGAGTCTAATTCTGTCTAGTCCTGGTCAGATTACAGTGTCCAGCTCTCGTCACTGGAGATTTGGAAAAACGCTGTGATCCTTTGACTATCAGGCTTGCTGAGTTACATGTGATTGCGATTATTTTTAGCTGGTCCCAAGGTTTCTAACACATCAGCAAATTCCATACACTACATCAGACAAACAGAACTAAAAGGAATGAGATTCACAGAATCTCAGAGTCCTGAATCACGAGACTAACAAACACTAACTAGCATCATGGCATCTGTGAGGATGTTGCTGCAAAAGTTATTATAGCATCTGCATAAAGTGCAGGATTAGTAATGATTTTTATATAATTTCTAGAAAATGACCTGGTTGCTCGGTAGAGCAGTAAGAGTTAAGAAACTGATCACCTCGCCATCATGTAGTGACATTTCTCTCATGATCTCTCCTTGCACGTTGTTTATCTTCGACTCAGTTTCAGTAGCAGCTTGTAAAACATTGTTTCAAAACGTCTGTGCCTCCAATATTGAAAATATTCAAGCAACGGACACCCAACTTTGGGAATGGATTTTTTAATCTGCACAAAGTATAATGGTTAATCAGGAGGAGACCTCGAGTTTTCCGGGGAGACTTTATTTGCAAGATTTAAGTCTTGTGAGCACTCATGAGAGATTTTGGGTCCAAAGTCTGTGTATAAATTGACAGTATTAGCAGGAAGTCCTGCATGGTCACATGCTGATGAAACATTGAAAAAAAAGCTCAAATAATGAGATCCAATCAGGGGAGGTAAAGCAAGGAGTTTCATTCTTAGGGATTTCCACTGCTCTGAAGTCCAAGACAAGGCAAACCCTCTTTTCCTTTCAATAGTTCACAGAGGTGTTTGGCTATTTACCCCAAACCTGGAATAAAATTACTTTGTTAACTCACTAAACTCAGGAACAAATGAATATGTGTTGCATTATGTCACCTGGCTAATATGTCAGTGTACCTTTACGAGATCTTCATTATATCATTGCAGTACCATTGCATGTCTCTTTCTATATCTCACTTTGCATCACCTGAACCATGACAGTCTACTGGAAGCATAATGGTCTTGGTAAACTCTTACCTTAATGTTAACACTTTTGTGTCTTGAGAATGTTATGTCTGTATATAATAGTTTGTTACAATAAATGTATGTTGGATTCTTCAGGCGAAGACATCCAATCCCAGTATGATAGTACAGGTGGCGCACCTGTATCCGCGGGTGATACATTCCAAGACCTACCATGGATGTCCAAAACCGCGGATAGTAGTGAGCTCTATCATTTAAATGGGAAACTTACCTTCCCGGCAGCCCTCTGGAATTTATTTCTGGAATGTTCCATGTAACATTTTCCGGCTGTGGTAAACCGCGGATACTGAATTCGCAGATATGGGGTTCCACTGTATAGTGATCGGATCAAGCACCAGGTGGATTTGTTCAGTATGAGATCCCTGTTGGGGTTGTTAACCTAAGTCATTCAGGAAGCCCGGACTGACAGATCTAAACAGGAATCTCAGAGATTGTCACTACTCCAGGGACTGGCTCTAAGCTATCTGGGTCAGAGTCCATGTATTATGCACGTGTAAATAAAGGGTGACTTGGTGATGGGATATTTGCCTCCTAGGTGTTATTTCAGTGGGGACAAGAGAAAACAATATGTTCCTAAGGAACAGTGGGTTGGGGTAAACATTTCTGGCATCTTCCTTTTTTTATAGAATACAATCCCTACAGTGTGAAAACATGCCCTTTAGTCCAACAAGCCCAAACCATCCCTCCAAAAAGTAACCCACCCAGAACCCTGATGTACCTATCCTACATACTCTGGGCAATTTCGCATGGCCAATTCACCTAACCTGCACAACTTTGGATTGTGGGACGAAACCCATGCAGACATGAGGAAAATATGCAAACTCCACACAGACAGTGGCCTGAGGTTGGAATCGAACCTGGGTCCCTGGCACTGTGAGGCAGCAGGGCTAACCACTGAGCCACTGTGCCACCCCTTTAACTGGGAAGCTTCACTTGTTCAATCTTGCCATCGAAGACTGGGCCTAGAATGTGGAATGATCGCATTATTTGTTTTCTGCGAAAATGACACTGGGGCTGATGAAGAGCAGCATTCCTCTGATTGCTTCCAGACACACAGCACTTTTGGTTATTTGGAGCCTGAGGCTCTCTTTCGTGAGGCACCAGGTACTAAAGTCTTTCAACAATTGACACATGTAGTTAAGGAACATTTAGGATCTCAAGCCTCCTCTAATGCTGAGATCCCATTGGTTTTATTTAGCTGTTTGATTAAATTCCCTACAGTGTGGAAACAGGCCCTTCGGCCCAACAAGTCCACAGTGACCCTCTGAAGAGCAACCCACCCAGACCCATTCCCCCTACATTTACCCCTGACCAGTCCACCTAACACTTCGGGCAATTTACCATGGCCAATTCATTTAACCCACACATCTTTGGACGGTGTGAGGAAACCGGAGCACCTGGAGGAAATCCATGCAGCCGCAGGGAGAATGTGCAAACTTCACACAGACAATTGCCTGAGGCAGGAATTGAACCTGCTGTGAGGCAGCAGTGCTAACCACTGAGCCACTGAACTAGTGGAATCTGTGTTAGAATTTTTCTTGAGGTTAAGACAACTGGCAGAGGCATGTGATTTTGGGTTAACACTGAATGAGATGAAGAGAAATCATTTGGTATGTGGGATTAGTGATGTCACCAAGCAGGAGTGCGTACTAGCTAATGCCCAAGTGGATTTCAAACAGGCACCGCAACTGACTTTGTCATTGGAAAATGTAGCAAGTGGAGCACATGAGTTATAGAGTAGCCCAATTAAAGTGGACTTCTCACCTATCTAACTGAGCTCGGAAACAACACTTGAAAGTAGGCAATTGCAGAGCCTTACACAGGACATGTCCTGAACAGACAAACTCTAGGACAACCCACAGCAAAGCTCCAAAACTAAGCCAAGCCTCGGCCAAATGGTTCAAATGTCCTTCTGAATCTGGGCTGACAAGCCATTGTAGTCGCTGCCAGTATGCGAATGCGAGACTGCAAAGGAGTAGATTAGATTCTTTAGATTACTTACAGTGTGGAAACAGGCCCTTCGGCCCGCCGAAGCATAACCCACCCAGACCCATTCTCCTACATTTACCCCTTCACCTAACACTACGGGCAATTTAGCATGGCCAATTCACCGAACCTGCACATTTCTTTGGATTGTGGGAGGAAACCGGACCACCCGGAGGAAACCCACGCAGACACGGGGAGAATGTGCAAACTCCACACAGAGAGTCGCCTGAGGCGGAAATTGAACCCGGGTCTCTAGCGCTGTGAAGCAGCAGTGCTAACCACTGTGCTACCGTGCTGCCCACATGAGTACTATGAGGTCTGCAAAGGAGATCATCTTTGTGTTGAACCCAGCAGATGGGAGAGATGCTGAATGAATATTTCATGTCAGCTTTTACTGTGGAGAAAGAAATGGAGGTTAGAGTAAGCAGAGAAATAAATCTTGATATTTTAAAAGCAGTTCACAATACAGAAGAGAATGTTTGCATGGTCTTAGAGAATATAAAGGTGGACAAATCTCCGGGACATGATCTACTGTATCCTAGAACGTTGTTGGAAGTAAGGGAGGAAACTGTGAGACCCCTTGCAGAAATACTTGCATCATCTATAACTATAGGTGAAGTGCCTAATTGCTGGAGGGTGGCTAATGCTGTACCTTTATTTAAGAAAAATTATAAGGAGAAATCAGGGACTTGTGAGCCTAGTTTGGTTCTGGGTAAATTGTTGGAGGTGGTTTTACAAGATAGGGTTTACAGACAGTTAGAGAGGCAAAAATTGATTAAGTTAAAAATCACACAACACCAGATTATAGTCCAACAGGTTTATTTGGAAGCACTAGCTTTCAGAGCGCTGCTCCTTCACTTCACAACCACCAATTAAAGGTAGGGTCTTCAGTAGTATTGTAGCACAGAGGGACCGAGGGGTGCAGGTACATAATTCTTTGAAGTTTGCATCATATATAGACAGGGTGGTTAAAAAGGCAAGGTGGTTTGTCTTCATTGTTCAGTCCTTTGAGTATAGAAGTTGAGATGTCATGTTGAGGTTGTACAGGACATTGGTGCGGCCTCTTCTGGAATACTCTGTCCAGTTCTATTCACCCTGTAATAGGAAGGGTATTATTAAACTGGAGATTGTTCAGAAGAGATTTACCAGGATGTTGCTGGGTGTGGAAGGTTTGAGTTATAAAGGAACGGCAAAATTATGAGGGGTATAAATAGAGTTAATGGCAGTTGTGTTTTCGTCGGATGGAGGATTTCCATACTAGGGGAAATGTTTTTAAGGTGAGAGGAGAGAGATTTAAAAAACACATGGAGGAAATGTTTTTACATAGCAGGTGGTTTAATGTGGAATGAACTTCCAGCGGAAGTGGTGGATGTGGATACATTCCAATGTTTAAAAGACATTTTGATAAGTAAATGAATGGTTATGAGGGATATGGGCCAGGTGGGACTAGTTTAGTTTGGGATTCTGGTCAGCATGGACTGGTTGGACCGAAGGGTCTGTTTCCATGGTGTATGACACTGTGACTATGATCTATGACATTCTTCAAAGACACTTGAGAATAGAAGAAATGTGATGAGCAAGCTTGCAGAAAATGACTAAAACTGCAAACTGTGTTGAGAGTTTCTAGAACAGGCAATCAGCCAGATAGTACAAAGTCTTTGGTGATCATGGTGCTACGTTGTGAAACAACTGAAACAACAGAAGCCAGTTGAGGTCAACTTGCAGCACACCATTTTGAAGCAAGTGAGGAAAAAGACACTGTTGATGATGATTGCTCTTAAGTGAGAGAAACAAGCATAGAGTCAGAAAGATCTGCATCACAGAAAAAGACTCCTTTGGCCCATCACATTTATGCCAGTCAAGAACAACTGTTCTAATTCCATTTTCTAGCACATTGCCCCTTAGCCTTGATTACATTGGCATTGCAGTTCATAGCTAAACACTTCGCAAGTGATATGAAGGTTTCGACCCTACCACCCTGATAGGCAGTGAGTTCCAGATTCCCAGCATCCTTTGGTTTAAAAAATATTTCCTCAGATATTTGGTTGAATTTGAAAGCTGAGTACAGGATTAAGGATAGAATTCTTGGCAGTGTAAAGGAACAGAGGGATCTTGGTGTGCAGGTACATAGATCCCTTAAAATGGCCACCCAAGTGGACTGGGTTGTTAAGAAAGCATATGGTGTTTTGGTTTTCATTAACAGGGGGATTGAGTTTAAGAGTCGTGAGATCTTGTTGCAGCTCTATAAAACTTTGGTTAGACTGCACTTGGAATACTGCGTCCAGTTCTGGTCGCCCTATTATAGGAAAAATGTGGATGCTTTGGAGAGGGTTCAGAGGAGGTTTACCAGGATGCTGCCTGGACTGGAGGGCGTATCTTATGAAGAGATGTTGACTGAGCTTGGACTTTTTTCATTGGAGAAAAGGAGGAGGAGAGGTGACATAATTGAGGTACACAAGATAATGAGAGGCATAGATAGAGTCGATAGCCAGAGACTATTTCCCAGGGCAGATATGACTAACACGAGGGGTCATAGTTTTAAGCTGGTTGGAGGAAAGTATAGAGAGGATATCAGAGGCGGGTTCTTTTCACAGAGAATTGTGAGAGCATGGATAGAGTTGCCAGCAGCAGTTGTGGAAGCAAGGTCATTGGGGACATTTAAGAGACTACTGGACATGCATATGGTCACAGAAATTTGAGGGTGCATACATGAGGATCAGTGACTGGTACAACATCGTGGGCTGAAGGGTCTGTTCTGTGCTGTACTGTTCTATGTTCTATGTTCTATATCATCTAAAACTTCTGTCCCCTGTCTTAAATCTCTGCTCATGGTCATTGATCCCTCCAACAAGGAGATAGATTTCTTCCTATGTACTTTACCCATTGCCCTTTTAATTTTATACATCTCACTGATGCCCCCCTCTCAATCTCCACTGCTTATAGGAAACCCACCCCAGTCTATCAATCGCTCTTCATAACTGAAACTCTCCAGCCCAGGAAACATCCTGGCAAATCTGCTTTGCACCTTCTCCCATGCTATCACATCCCTCTTATCATGTGAATTCCAGAATTGTGCACAATATCCTAGCTTGGCCTAACATAGTTCCAGCATAACCTCCCTGCTCTTAGATTCTATGTCTCGACCAAAAAGGCAAGTGCACAAGCCTTCTTAATCACTTTACCTGCTTGTTCTGATCCCTGGTGTATGTGCACACCAAAGTCCCTCTGTTTCTTGTTGCTTCTCAATGTCTTACCATTCATCATGTACGCCCTCACCATGGCTGTCCTGTCCAAGAGCATCACCTCACATTTATCCAGATTAAATTCCATTTGCCACTGATCAGCCTATCTGACCATCCATCTTTGCTACCTTCCCTCACCCTCCTCTCTGACCTATCACCTCCATCCCCACCCTCATTCACCTATTGTACTCTATGCTACTTTCTCCCCACCCCCACCCCCCTCTCATTTATCTCTCCACTCTGCAGGCATCCTGCCTCTTTTCCTGATGAAGGGCTTTTGCCCGAAATGTCGATTTTCCTGCTCCTCGGATGCTGCCTGACCTGCTGTGCTTTTCCAGCACCACTCTAATCTAGACTCTGGTTTCCAGCATCTGCAGTCCTTGTTTTTACATCTGACCAGCTCATCTAAATGCTTCTGTAAGGCAAATTAATCCTGTCTCTCAGAATTGTTCCCAACAGTTTTCCACCACCAAGGTTAGATGCTCACCCATCCCACTGTGTGGAGTTGCTATGCATAGATTGCCCTCATTCTGGTCTCAGTGTTCAAATGTTCTGTGGCATCATGCTTCCCAGGTGTTACTCAGTAAATTCTTGCACTCCCTCCTTAATATCTGTCCCAACACTACATACCACAATTTGTGGGCGGCACGGTGGCACAGTGGTTAGCACTGCTGCCTCACAACGCCTGAGACCCGGGTTCAATTCCCGCACTCAGGCGACTGACTGTGTGGAGTTTGCACGTTCTCCCCGTGTCTGCGTGGGTTTCCTCCAGGTGCTCCGGTTTCCTCCCACACTCCAAAGATGTGCAGGTCAGGTGAATTGGCCATGCTAAATTGCCTGTAGTGTTAGGTAAGGGGTAAATGTAGGGGTATGGGTGGGTTGTGCTTCGGCGGGTCGGTGTGGACTTGTTGGGTCAAAGGGCCTGTTTCCACACTGTAATGTAATCTAATACCCTAGTCATATTCTAATTGAATGAATGAATGATTTGTTGTCATGTGTATCTGGCAAGCTATAGTGAAAAGTGCCCTCTTCCCACAATCCAGTGCCATTTCGAGGTGTAAAAGAATAAAAAGAAAGAACTTAAATTGAGTTCAACTTCATCCACTGGGGTCCCAAACATGGCTCCAAGATCCCCGCCCCAGGCCTACTCGCACCTGGAAGGCCTTGCTCTGGGTATCAACACTGCTGCATTGGATGATCCGTCACCTCTAAAAGAGTCCAAGCTGTGGGCCTACCGCAGCCAACATTGCCCACTCTGTGGCCTTGCCCTACTGCCAGTTCAGAAATCCATTCATCGTACCCATGAGCCAGGAGTCACCAGCAATATCTCTTTGGCCTGCAGTGAAACATCCATGAAGAAAAGAAATAGGCCCAAGATACAGATTTGCAACATTTGCTCTGAACCCATTTCCGAAAGAAGATCCACTGTTTCTCAAAACCTGGACACTGATTTCTATTCTTTGCTTCTTTTTCAACGTTTATCTCTCCTACTTGACAATGTGATTCAAACTTGGGGCAACTCCCTAACTCTTGAGTGGATGTCAATCTTGGTTCGTTATAGTGACCCCGAACCTTGCTCCCTTCACATTAATGGATGCAACATATCACTCTGCTCCAGTCAGTCTTTGAACAAAGTTCCAAACCAGTTGCGGATAGCTGCAAATGTAGTATCACCACATTTGTCCCAACATAACAAAGTGTCCTAAATCCCTTGCTGTTTATTTCAATTACCTTTGAAGGAAAAAGAAACAAGAAGTCACTCGGTTTCATGTTCTCCCACTTTACTAATTGCTTTAATTTGTGAAAGATAGCTCAGTGGTTAGCACTGCTGCCTCACAATGCCAGGAACCTGGGTTCGATTCCAGCCTTCGGCACCTGTCTGTGTGAAGTTTGCCCACTCTCTCCGTGTATGTGTGAGTTTCCTCTGGTTACTTTGGTTTCCTTCCATCGTCCAAAGATGTGTAGGTTAGGTGGATTGGCCATGCTAAATTGTCCATGGTGTTCAGGGATGTGTAGATTAGGTGTGTTGTTCAGGGGCAAATGTAGAGTAGTAGGGTAGGGGAATTGGTCAGGGTGGGATACTCTCTGGAGGGTTGCTGTGGACTTGTTGGGCCAATGGGCCTGTTTTCATACTATAGGAATTCTATGAAATATCTGATTATTCCACATTTGTATTTACAGATCTGCCCACAACTTACATCAGTTTTACCAGATTTCCAGCATGTGATGTGACTACATGGACAAATGTGCTGAATACTAATTACTCTAAAGCCTGTGGGTAAAATTCATGCACAAGTGGAACATAGTCAGCTGACAGAAGACACGACAGATGAAAGAAAATCCAAACATTCCCAAACTTGGGAATTTTGGTGTTGAAAAGCAAGTGAGCTCAGTTGGGACAGCATCAGGAGATAACCAGGGAATGAATAGATGCCCCAGAGTTTCCCAGTAGAGACTTGTGGATCAAGGTCTGGATTGAGCTCAGTCAGAGTAGCAGTGGGGTTTGGGGTAGGGTTGGAGTGGAGTGGAGGACAAGGGGATTGATTGATAGGGCAAACAATAGTCAATGGAATTAAGACTGCAGAGAATTATACAAACTTATTGTAAAAGCTTCCATAGGTATGTGAAAAGAGAAAAGTTAGTGAAAACAAATACAGGTCCCTTACGGTCAGAAACAGGGGAAGTTATTTTGAGGAGCAAAGAGATGGTAGATCAACTAAAGACGGTTGTCTTCATGAAGCAAGATAAAAATAACATCCCAAAAATATTGGGGAGCACAGACTCAAGTCAGAGGTAGGAAATAAAGAAAATCAGTATTAGTAGGAAAATTGCAACTATGCTCCCTTTTTAACAAGGTTACATTAACCTTGTTTCTTTCAAGAGGGGTTGTAAAGGCAGAGATGCAGGTTGTCTGGAAATGGTTACTTTGAATAATAGCAGGGGAGTGGACAGTTCTCCCAGTTTTGTTTATTTTTCCAGTTTGGGTTGTTTTAGCAAGCAGTCAGAAAACTGCCAGGGACTTGGAGAAGAAAAGAGATTCCATCTTTCAACAGAGGTGTTGCCTGAACTTTCTCTCTGAAAACTCTCTTGCCTCTAAGAACCTGTATTTGAATTTACCTTTTGCCAAGGGGTGTTTATGGGGATTGAGGGGAAAGAATCAAAAGGGACCTGAGGGGCAACCTTCTCATGCAGAGGGTGGTGCATGTATGGAATGAGCTGCCAGAGGAAGTGGTGGATGCTGGTACAATTGTTAATGTTTGAAAGGCATCTGGGTCAGTATATGAATAGGAAGGGTTTAGAGGGATGTGGGCCAAGTGCAGGCAAATGGGACTACATTATGTTAGGATATCTGGGTGGCGTGGATGAGTTGAACCAAAAGGTCTGTTTCCTGCTGTACATCTCTCTGGCTCTCTCACTCTATTAGAGCAGCATCATTACATTGGGATATTCTGCTGGGTTTTCACATAGGTTAAGTTATTCGGTATTCTGTTCTCTTTTGTTTGTTTCTGATTCGGTAATCTTGTCAATAAATTCTGTTTTGTTTAAAACTACATGGTTTGACCAGCTGCATCTCTCCTAGAATATCCACTGTACACCTGCTTAATACAGCTAGCAAAGTTAGGGTCTGGGCTGCATTCTTAAAATGTTTCGAGGGGGTCTGGCCTGGTCCATAACACAAATTCTGTTTTCTTTCATTTGTGTTTCATCTGTGGTGTTTGAATAAATTCTGCTTTGTTTGAAGCTGAGTGGTTTGACCAATTGCATCATACCTGGAATATCCACACTGTATCTGCCTAAAGAAAAATAAAAAGTTAGGGTCTGGGCGACTTTCTTACCACATTTTGAGGGGGTCTGGCCTGGTCCATAACAAAATGTGTTGGAAAAATGATGGGCTGAAGGGCCTGATAAACTACACCCAAGATTGCTTCAAGATGTGGTGTGAAATTAATGAATGTGTTGGTGTTGTCTTTCAAGATTATACATACTCTGGATCAGTTCCTATGGATTGGAGGGTCACTCTTGAAACCTCACTATTTAAAAAAGAGGAGGTAAAGAGAAAACAGGGAAGAAGCGCCTTGGATGCTGCCTGAACTGTTGTGCTCTTCCAGCACCACTAATCCAGAATCTGGTTTCCAGCATCTGCAGTCATTGTTTTTACCACCAGGATGCTCTCAAGTTTAGGAAAGATAGATAATGTACTATGAAAGATTTAATAGCAGAACACTTGGAAAGCAGTGACAGGATCAGATTTACTAAAGGGAAATAATGCTAAACAAATCTACTGGATTTCTTTTGAGGATGTAGCTAGTCATTATTGATAAGGGGGTAGAAATGTATGTGGTTTACTTGGGCTTTCAGAAAGTTCTTCATGATATATTAAAGTCAAGTGATAGCACATGGGATTGGGGACAATGTGCTGACATAGGTAGGGAATTGTGGTTGACAATCAGAGACTAACTGTTTATTCTCCATGTGGCAGACAGTGACTAGTGGGGTGCCACAGAGATCAGTGCTTGGTCCTCAGACTTTTACAATACATACATATATATTGGTAAAGTGGATGAAGGAGTTAAATATAACATCTGCAGATGACACAGAATTGGAAGGGAAGGTGAGCTACGAGAAGGATCCTCCAGTGTGAATCTGGGACAAGCTGCGTGAGTATTGAGAGTGTGGTGCTGGAAAAGCACAGCCGGTCAGGCAGCACCTGAGGGACAGGAGAGTCGACGTTTCATGCATAAGCCCTTTATCAGGAGTTGATGAAGAGCTTATGCTTGAAATGTTGATTCTCCTGCTCGTCAGATGCTGTCTGAACTGCTGTGCCTTTCCAGCACCACACTCTTGACTCTCCAGCATTTGCAGTCCTCACTTTCTCCAAGTTGAATGAGTGGGCAAACATGTGGGAGAAGAAGTGTAACATTGTTTGAGATTATCCATTTTAGTAGCTAAAACAGGAAGGCAGGTTCGTATCTAAATGGTAATGGATTGGGAAAAGGGGAGGTGCAACAAGATCTGGGTGTCCTTGTAGACAAGTCGCTGAAAGTAAGCATGCAGGTGCAGCAGAAGGAGAAGGTGGAAAATGAAATGGTGGCTTTCATGATGCCATTCTATTGGGCATTGGTGAGCCCACACTGGAGTTGCATGCAGTTTGGATCTTCTTATCTGAGGAAGGATGTTCTGGCTGTGAAGAGAGTGCATTATCGGATTGATTCCTGAGACAGCAGGGCTGATGTATTTTTCGTACGTTAGAGATCGGATTGGTTAGGAATACATTAATTAGAGTTTAGAAGAATGAAGGGTAATCTCATAGAAACCCCCAAAATTCTAACTGGACTCGACAGAGCAAACACAGGCGGCATGTTCCCAATGACTGGAGAGTCAGAAGTAGGAGTCACAGTCTAAGGATAAGTGGTAGGCCAATTAGGATTGAGATGATGAGGAATTTCTTCACCCAGAGAGTGGAAGCCTGTGGATTTCTCTGCCACAGAAAGCAGTTAGGGCCAAATGTAATGTTTTTGAAAGGATGTTTTATAAATTGTTGAGGGTTGAAGGGATCAGAGGGTATGGGAAGGAAGCGAGAACAGGGATCTGAGTTTGATGATCAGCCATGGATTGGATTGGATAGCAGAGCAGTCTCAAAGGGTGAATGGCCTACTCTTACTCCTGGATGTGATCAGCTGATTTCAGAATGTGTATCAACAAAAGCTGATACAACACTGATGATCCATTCATTTAAGTTCACTAGATCTTGCAAATTTGCTTAGTGTGTAAATAAATATTGGACAATATTAGAGGTTGCTCTTTAAGTGCAAACTGCTGAATGACTACATTAGAAATCTACTAGATTTCATCAACAAAAGTGGAGTTTCTCAAATGCCAGCTTTCCAGCTGATTGACAGACTGTGATCCTGTTCCTTTGTTATAATTGTGCACAAAGTAAACAATGGTAATGATTGTAGTGTGTATTTCAGTCATGGGCCAGCTCCAGTGCCAAATTAATATGGACAACCACCCCAAACTGTACCTTATACTGTCAATATTCGAGAAGGAGGAATTCTTGGGCTCAAAGTGTTACAGCCAAATCGAAGAGCATTCGCCTGCCCTTTCCGACCTTGAATCTAACACTCTCTTTCCACAAATTGAAACAAGATGTACTTATTTGTTGAAAACAACTACATAATCATAACTGTTTGCTACACTGAACTATTTCAGTGGTGTTGTGTTAAACAATGAAATATTTTCTTGAAGGTGCATATATGCCTGCGCTTTAATAAATTTGATAGTCACGGCTAGGTGAAAAATACATTCTGTTCCCTTTGTCGGTTCAAACAACATCATCATTCCAAAAGTACTTTTGGAAATGCTAATTTTCAGAAAAATGAAACAATTTTCATTACAAAATGTTACTGTCTAATTCTGGTGCTATGTACACTTATTTGTGTATTGTATTGTCCGACTTGTGCTGGCTGATTTACAAAGAATTTTTTTTGTTTGCAGCAAGCACACTATCCTCAAAGACGAACACAGCTCTTCATGTTGTGGCTGTACGGGACGTCAGTTCGGCCACTTTTGGAATATTGTATGCAACTCTGGTCTCTTCTAGCAGAAGAATGTTGTGAAAAGATTTACAAGGATGTTGTCAGGGTTGGAGGATTTGAGCTATAGGGAGAGGTTGAATAGGCTAGGGCTATTTTCCCTGAAGCGTCGGAGGCTGGGGAGTGACCTTATAGAGGTTTATAAAATCATGAGGGTCATGGATAAGGTAAATAGACAAGGTCCTTTCCCTGGGATGGGGGAATCTAGAACTAGAAAGCATAGGTTTAGGGTGAGAAGGGAAAGATATAAAAGGGACCTAAGGGGCAACACTTTCACGCAGAGGGTAGTGCGTATGGAATAAGCTGCCAGAGGAAGTAGTGGAGGTTGGTCCAATTGCAACAGTTGAAAGGCATCTGGATGGGTATAGGAATAGGAAGGGTTTAAAGGGATGTGGACCAAATGCTGGCAAATGGGACTAGATTAGATTGGGATATCTGGTCAGCACGGACGAGTTGGACCGAAGGGTCTGTTTATGTGCAGTACATCTCTATGAGTCTATGACCTGGTGGCCTGCATCCAAGGGTTCAAAAGAAAATAGCTGCAGTGATAGTAGAGGCTTTGGGTGAAATATTCCCAATCACACTGGATTTCGAGAGGGCTTTAATGGATTAAAAAAACTGTTAATGAGATTACCCACACAAGAAAGGAGGAAGACAGAAAGCAGGAAATTATAGGCCAATTAGTCTAACATTTGTCATTGGGAAAATGCTAGAAATGCTATAAATCCATTATTAGGGAAGAAATACCCAGATACTTAGAAAACTTAAGTAAAAATCAACATGGTTTTGCAAAAGGGAAATTATGTTTGACAAATGTCTGTGAGAATTAAATTGGATTGAATTGAATTAGCTTCATTTTCACATGCATTCAAATGAGTATAATGACAAGTTTATAAGTCGGCACTCACAACACCATCTTAGGTACAAAGATACTTGGGTACAATCCTGATCAACAGTTACATTCCAGCTATACACACTGTATAATCTCAGGGCAGAGAAGCAAGAAGCAAAGTTACAAAGGCAAACATCCTTTGTTTGGGCGGCACGGTGGCACAGTGGTTAGCACTGCTGCCTCACAGTGCCAGAGAACCTGGGTTCAATTCCCACCTCAGGCAACTGTCTGTGTGGAGTTTGCACATTCTCCCTGTGTTTGTGTGAGTTTCCTCCGGGTGCTCCGGTTTCCTTCTACAATCCAAAAAATGTGCAGGTTAGGTGAATTGGCCATGCTAAATTGCCTGTAGTGTTAGGTGAAGGGGTAAATGTAGAGGAATGGGTCTGGGTGGGTTGCTCTTCGGAGGGTTGATGTGGGCTTGTTGGGCCGAAGGGCCTGTTTCCACACTGTAAGTAATCTAATCTAATCACAGTCACTCTCCAAAGGCCACCCGCAACAGACCAGAGCAGGCTGTCACCATATTCCACACTGGGCTGCTTGTCGCTGGCATCCCCGCTGGTCACTGGTGCTCCTGCTTTGGGTCACCAGTCACTGGTGTTCCTGGTCTCTAGTGTTCCTGCTTTGAATCACCGGGCTCTGGTGTCCCTGCTTTGGGTCACTGGTCGCTGGTCATTGGATTCCGTGCTTTGGGTTGCTGGTGATCCTGCATCTGAATTCATTCTGGTGTGTGATACAGGAGCCCCTCAGTGTCAGGGGGAGGCCAGTCTTTCTCATGTACATTTTCACTATCGCTCTCTCGTACACAATCTCACTCTCACTTATACCATCTCATTATTTCTCTGTCTTTTCCCAAGTAAAATCTCATGATTTCTCTCACCCTCCCATGTACAATCTCAATATCTCTCTCATACATCATTAGATTAGATTACTTACAGTGTGGAAACAGGCCCTTCAGCCCAACAACTCCACACCGATGAGCAACCCACCCAGACCCATTCCCCTACATTTACCCCTTCACCTAACACTACAGGCAATTTAGCATGGCCAATTCACCTTTTTTGGACTGTGGGAGGAAACCAGTTGCAGGAAACCATGCAAACACAGGGAGAATGTACAAACTCCACACAGACAGTTGCCTGAGGCGGGAATTGAACCCGGGTCTCTGGTGCTGTGAGGCAGCAGTGCTAAGCACAGTGCCACCGTGCCACCCACCATCGCACTATCTTTTCTCTCTCTATCTCTTATATACCATTTCACTATATCTCTCTCCCACACACATTCTCTATCTCTTTCCGTCTCATACATGATCTTGGTTTTGTTCTTCTATCTAAATGAGCCAAGGGTCATGAGGGGGGGGATGGGATTCGGGAATTGCGCTCGATGATTACACTCACTCACACACTCACACTCTCTCGCACACATGCAAGTGACTGTGTGTGTGCGTGCGTGCGCACGTGAGAGTGAGAGTGACCACGTGTGTGTCTGTGTCCAAAATTATTTGTTGCATTCTCTTTGTTCTGATCTGATTTACTGTTAGATTGCTGGTTCTGAACATCCACTTGGACAGTCACCCTAATCCCATGTTCCATGTCCTGCTCCCAAACACAGCATCTGCTTCCAATCTGGAGTGTGATACAGGAGCCGCTCAGTGTTGGGGGGAGGTGAGTCTTGAACCTGACCCAAGTGTGTGCATGTCCTGTGTTCATCTGACATCCCGGGCTGGTTAATGGATCTTCGATACTTGCAGACCCTGATGTGCTTTCATAACTCCATGCTCCGAGTAATTTTTAATTTATTTGTGCACGTGCGCGCGCACGTGCATGTATGTATGTATGTATGTGTGTGTGTATGCGTATGTGTGACTGTGTGTGTTAGTGCCACTAGTGCCCTGTACCACTGAGTGATTAAAATGTTTAATGAGGAAGTCTTACTGGGATTGTATGGGGAGATGGGCACCATGAACCAACTCAAACTGGCTAATGATGGCTGTGGCAATTTGTAGAAATTTGAGAATGGAGAGATAAACAGACAGATACACACATACTGACCAAAGGATAAAGTTTGAGAGAAGGATATTTGGATGAAGAGATGGTAAACAAGTGGGTAAAACATTGTCCAGGTCTGAAATCTAATCGAGAAGTTCATGGTGTTTTATAAATGGAATAACAGCTACGACTGGAATCTAATCGAGGAGTTCGGTGTGTTATATATATATATGGAATAACAGATACGCAGGAGTGAGTTACAGACAGGAATCTAATCAATGAATTTGGTGTGATTTATATATGAAATAACACATACCACAGAGTGTGTCAGAGACTGGAATCTAATTTTTGGATTTGGGTGGTTTACATATGGAATTGTAGATATCCAGGAGTGAGTTACAGACTGGAATGTAATTGATGGATCGTGGGGTTTATTTATATTTTAAAAAATCCAAATGTGAGTTACAGACTGGGTGACTGTGAAGAAGGTGGAGGAGCGTACACCAGTTGATCAGACTGTGTTCGTGAAGAGAGTTCTGCTTGAGTGCTGTCGATTCCAAGCAACAGATATTTCCTGCCTGCAGAATTTCCCCAGCACAGATTACTTCGATGTGACCTTCAGGAGCGTGAAGCAGTGTGAGCAACTCCTGAAGGTTTTCAAGGAGAAAGAAGGGGAGGCTCTGTTCTCCATTCTGTCCGCAGTGCCACTGTGAGTGCTTCCTGCACAGGGGAGTCGGGTTGTTACCATCTATATGTACAACTCCCATGTCCCAGCAGCTGATATCCTGACCTTCCTGGAAAGATATGTGCAGATGGAAGGAGACAGCACTGATGTGGTGGACCCTTTTGGAATCTGGAGCAGCAAGTGGCAGGTTAAGGTAACTTTGAGGGTGGACGCCAGTGGGAACATCCCCCACCCACCCTCTAGCTTCACAATTGGAGGGAGCAAGGACTACCTGAGGTATGCAGGGCAGCCCAGAGTATGCCAAACTTGCAGAAGGTCAGGACACATGGCAGTGGATTGCAAGGTGACCGTCTGCAGGAACTGTAAGCAGGAGGGTCACCTGATCAAGGACTGTAAGGAGGCAAAGAGCTGTAATCTGTGTGGAGAGAAGGGCCACATGTACAAGGCCTGCCCAAGACAGGAGGGCAGCCACTTACAGCACAGATGGCCAGAGGTGGCAATGTGAGCCATAGACCCCCAAAAACCAGCAAGGTACCACCAACCTGCAGGGTAACGGAGTCTGGGGGCACCCAGCATGTGGAGCAGGCGGCAGCCAGTGGAAAGGCACAGCAGCCGACCCAAGCTCCTACAGGACAGATGGAGGCAATGGAGGAGGAGGGAACCAAGGAGGCAGGAGAATGGATGCCTGTGAAAAACAGAAAAAGAAAAAAATGGCAGGCCCCCAAAGCCGCCCTGCAAAGGGGGAAATGGCAGCTGCATGAGGAGGATACGGTCAGCTCTTCAGATATTGAAGACAGGCACAAGGAGAGTCGTCACCAAAAGAAGAGATAGAGAGCTGCGGGGAGAAAGGAGGGCAACACTCCCCAACCGGGAAACGACGGAACCCCCAAGGTGACTGGTAAAGCCTACCCCCACCAGTTGAGAACCAGGAGGTACCCACTGACCCACAGCTCCAGGTAACTGGGAGCCACGAACTTCTGGCAGCCCCACTCTCAGACTGGGCGGACCCTGGTCCCAGCCTGCTGACACCGTGTTCTACTGTCTGTTAACCGGGACGCACACCGAGACGAACATCAACTGTGCCTGGAGGATCATCACTCGGCGAAAGATGTTCTTTGGTCTGTCCGAAACCTCTTGGTCTTCCAGCTGAAAGAGATTGACCCTGACTGAGTGTTGCAGACTGGCACATTCCAAGGTCCAGGACTATGTGTTGAGGGACGCGCTGAAGCTTGGAGCAGCTGTCCCCAAAACGCGGTGGGGAAAGATCACTGTGTAAGGTCTGCCTGCCGAAGAACCACGGGGGTGAGGGGGGGCACTCAGTAATTGGGCTCCGCTGACACCTCAGCTAAAATCTGGATGGTTAACATACAGACTTGTAAGTACAAATGAGTCAGTCTGATCTCTGTACGTAAAGACAAGTAATGTATACATATGAATGGCATCACCAACTGTACAGATACCAAAAGATTTTTATGAATAAAATATATTTTTGAAATAAAAATAATTGAGTCTCTCAGATATTTGGAGCTTGGAAAGTAAGAAAGACATTGTCTCAGGCATTCACTGTAAACAGGCTCTGGAATTTGCATTTTAATAATCTTCAAAGAGCTGTCTCCATTTCCTACCTCTGCAAGGATCTATGAATGGAAATAACTTTTGACACATTCCCCACCACCTCTTCCTTGCTAATAGAATTCCAGACCCAAGTGACTCAGGCAGACATCTTAGATTTATTCACAGCCACTATTTTATATTAGCACAGCATTGACACTGACTTTATAAATAGGGAAAAGCAAGAGAGACTGGCAACATCAATACAGTTTAAAAATATTGAACATTGGTCCCATATTAACATCGAAGATTCTCTGACCCTAAACCCCCGACACAGTAGACAGGGCAGATCGTGGGGATATTTGTTGAGGTTCTGTCTCAGCATTTCATCTGGGACTTGCACTCTGCCCACCTATGTAATCCCCCTCTCAATCATAGCATTTTCATTATTCTCACCATCTCTGAGGGCTCCAACACAACGTTGTTCCATGTCCAGTACTCCAGCAAGTTTTAAAATCTGCACTAACTGTTGACTGTACCTCCCCTTCACACGGTGTTGTACAGCACCCATGTCATCTCACAGCCACTGGCCACTGTGTCCTCTCATACCCACTGTGTACAGGGGGTATGGCTAACTCAAGTGAACTGAGTGGAATAGCTCTGTTTGACCGATCTCTTCTCTCCTCTCTAGGAAAAAGCCCATTGAGCCTGGATGCAAAGAGAGCAAACTGCTACTTGGTTCTGTCTGACGATGGGAAATCAGTAACTCTTGCTGAACAGCAACAGTCCTATCCATCTCATCCAGAAAGATTTGAAGATTATTATCAAGTTCTTTCTTCCCAGAGCTTCTCCTCAGGATCCCATTCCTGGGAAGAAGAAAGTGATGGGAAGGAATGGGGAATAGGGATTGTGTATGGGAGTATTGATAGGGTCGGACAGTACTCTTGGTTTGGGGAAAGCAGTAATTCCTGGTGTTTATATCTTGGCAGTGATGCTGTCACCATCTGGAATGATAATGAACACTCGATCTTCCAATGATCCCATCTACAAGCAGGATCCAAGTCCAATTGGACTATTAGATTGGGACGTTATGATTTTTCTAGGTCACACACAATTCAAACCACATTTACTAAACCCATGTTTCCAGCATTTTGTTGTTATGACAAATCCTTAAAACTGGTAAATTAATCCGGATTGCTGAGTCTCCTTTCTGGAGTTGACATGTATTCCAATTATTATAAATCATCATGTCATCAAAGATTGAGTGACTAAGCACTTCAGAAGCTTATCAGTTATGTCTATTAGTTGAAAGTTTTGAAGAAATCCCTGAGAGTGTCAGAGTTGTTGATTTATATGCACTCCTGAACTAAATTCAATAAGGCACCTGTACAAAACACTTTTCCAAAAAGTAGAACCTGTGTATTAGTGGTTGAATTTTGACTTGTTTGGAAATGGGTTCAGAGGTAGAGAGTGGGGGTAAATGGTAACAGGTTCATGCATTGGCTTGGTATTCAAGATATTCCCTCCAGATCTCTACTGGGCCTTATTTCATGACTTTGTTTATAGATTTTATTACTTTCAGTGTGGAAACAGGCCCTTCGGCCCAACAAGTCCACACCGACCCGCAACCCACCCAGACCCATTCCCCGACATTTACCCCTTCACCTAACACTATGGGCAATTTAGCGTGGCCAATTCACCTAACCTGCACATTTTTGGATTGTGGGAAGAAACCAGAGCACCTGGAGGAAACCCACGCAGTCACGGGGAGAATGTGCAAACTCCACACAGCCAGTCACCTGAGGCGGGAATTGAACCCAGGTCTCTGGCGCTGTGAGGCAGCAGTACTAACCACTGTGCCATCCTGCCACCCATGACTTGAATGAAAGTATAAAATGTTGTCTTTGCAAAATAAAGTATTATTAATAAAGTCAACAAATTATTTTAAGCCAGTGAATCATCATCAGAACTCTTTGTTTTAGAGTTCAGCAGATGGAGTATTTCTGTTTGGCTGGAGACTGTGAGGAACAAAGTGACGCAGGGGCTTCGAGCTCATGAGCAAAACACAATCTGAGCTAGCATTGACATGTTATCTTTTATCTCAATGTTAATAGATTCCCAAGGTGGGAAAAGGGATAGTCCAGTTTCATGGAGCCCGGTCAGCTCATACTTGGAACATTGTGTTTGGCTCCAGATTCTCCAGCTTGTTACGTATATATCAGGCCTAAAGGAAGTGCAGCATATATAGTATTCCTCTTCACAACAATGGGGTTTAGAAGGTTTTATTTGGAGAGCATGTTGCACAAACTTTGTTTGTATTCTTTTGAATTTGGGAGCGATCACAAATTTGATTGAGAAGTTTAAACAATCAATTCACAACAGCCAATATAAAGGAATTCTTCCCATTCAGGTAAGCAGGGTAACCCAGACAGAAAAAAAATTAATAAAACTGGTGAATACTTTGTATACTTCAAAATCAAACTCCAAAGCAACTGATATGTTCATTTTCGTGTATTACTATTTTTTTTATTGTTGTTTTTTCCCTCTTCCGACCATGGTGCTATTGCAAGCTAATCCCATCTGCCTGCACATCGTCCATATCCCTCTATTCCCTGCCTGTTTGGGCATCTGTCTACATTCTTTTGGGTGGGAGGCTCATTCAGAACAAGAAAACATCATCTTAAAGTTAGTATAATGCTATTCAAAAATGGAATGAGGAAATAGTCCTTTGCTGAAAATGTTGTGCAAATTTGGAACTTGCTCCAATGACAGCTTTCAAGAGTGGAATCAATAGATTTACATTGTGTCAGGATAAGGGATGAAGGAACTAAGGGTGTAATGGTGTGAGATGACAGATCAGACATGATTCAACTGAAATAGTAGAACAGGATGAGGGATTGAATGGAAATTAGAACAAAACAGTACAGTAAAGCACAGGAACAGCCCCTTTGGCCCACCATATCTGTGCCAACCATGAAGCCCTTTAAAATTAATCCCATCTGCCTCTTCCCTCTTGCCTCTCATCCTTCACCTTAAACCTTTGCCCCATATTATTTCATAACCTGGGAACAAGACTCGAACTATCCACTCTATCCATTTCTCTTGTCATATTATATACTTCCATTAGGTCATCCATCAAGGTCTGATGCTCTCATGAAAAACAGGCCTCCAGTCAGAAAAAAACACCACTTTTGTGGCAAAGTCAATTTTGCATTAAATTTGCCAACTTACCATGGATCCTATACAATTTAATCTTCTGGACCAGCTCACACGAGGGATCTTTTTTTCAGAGAATAGAACCCCTACAGTGTTTGAAGCAGGCCATTTGGTCCATCAAGTTCACACCAACCCTTCCAAGAGCATCCCATCCTGGCCCATCGCCCCTTCCCATAAGGCTGCATTTCCTCTGGCTAATCCACTTAACCTGCACATCCCTGACCACTACAGGACAGTTTAACATGACCAGTCCACTTAACCTGTGCATCTTTGGACTGTGGGAGAAACCCAATGCCAACACGGGGAGAATGTGCAAACCCAGACAGACAGTTGTCTGAGGGTGGATTTGAACCCGGGACCCTGGTGCTGTGAGGCAGCAGTGCTAACCACAGCCACTGTGCCAACTTGTCAAACACTTTACTAAAAGCGTACAGAAATAAATTCACTGCTCAACCCTCAATCATCTTCATCACCTCTTCAAAAAACTCAATAAAAATTATGAGGTAAGTCCTTCCCTGCATACAGCCATTTTGACTATCCCTGATAAATCCATTCTTTTCCAAGTGTGGGTAAATTCTGTCCCTAAGAATCTTCTCCACTAATTTGTCTATGACTGATGTAAGGCTCAACGGCCTAAAATTTCCTCCATTATCTCTGATTTTTAAATTTATTCTTGTTGGGGTGACCTGTGCCTGCTTATAACAAAATGGCTGACAAAGAAGATAGCCTGTTATAACATTAAAACACAAGATCAACCAGACGAACACTCTGTTCCAGCCTTTAAGTAAGCAATGGTACCTTTGAACAGAGCGACTCCAGAAGCCAGTAAAGGGGACCTTGAACAGCAACCATCCCAGACAATTTTGAGAAGAGTGTGCCTACAAATCACACAAGCAAATATTCTCAGTTTCATTAATAAAAGAATAATTGTCCCAGTAAATGAATAAACACTAGGTGCAAGATATAGTCTATTAACTCCCTTAGTGAATCTCAACCTCATTAAGAACCTTATCCACTTCCTCTGGCTCCATGCAAAAATTCCCTCCTTTGACCTTGAGTGGACCTTTCTTTTCCTAGTTATCCTGTTGCTTCTAAAATATAAAATGCCTTGTGATTCTCCATAATCTCACTTGCCAGGGATATTTCATGGCCTATGCAAGCCCTCCTCATTACTCATTTACATTCTTTTCTGCTTCCTTTCTATTCTTCAAGAACATTGTTTGATTTCAGATTCCTAAATCTTACATGTGCTTCTAATTTTATTTTGACTGGAATTCCTCTTGTCATCCAGGTTTCTCAAATCTTGCTAAGTTATCTCTTATCCTCACAGGAATATGCTGCTTCGGAATTCGAGCTATTAAGATTCCCACATGTAAAATCTGGATTTATCCTCAACAGCCACCTTCTCCAATTCCTGCCTAATACTCTTGTAATTAGCCTTTCCCTAGTTTTGCACTTCCACCCAAAGACCAGTCTTATCCTTACTTATAACCATCTTAGAACTTATGGAATGATGATCACTGTTCCCAAAATGGTCCCCCATTGAAATTTCGATCACCTGGCCAGATTCATTCCTCAATATAAAGGTCTTGCCTGGCCTCTTCCCTAGTTGGACAGTCTACATATTGTTTCAATAAACCCTGCTGGATACATCAACAAATTCTACCCCACCTAAGCTGCTGGCACTAAGGGAGTCCCAGTCCATATTGGGAAAGTTGAAATCACTCACCACACCATCCCTGTTGTTTTTACATCTTTCCATGACCTGCTTGCATATCTGTTCCTCTTTCTTCTGCTGGCCTTTGGGAAAAAAAGAGAAAGTGAGGACTGCAGATGCTGGAGACCAGAGTTGAAAAGTGTGGTGCTGGAAAAGCGCAAGCAGGCCAGGCAGCATCCGAGGAGCAGGAGAATTGATGTTTCAGGGATAAGCCCTTCTTCAGGAATGAGGCTAGTGTGCCAAGCTGGCTGAGATAAAAGGTCAGGGAGGGGGAAATTGGGGGAGGGGCGCTGGGAATACGTTAGGTGGAAGGAGGGGAGGGTGAGGGTGATAGGCCGGAGAGGGGGTGGGGTGGAGAGGTCAGGAAGAAGATTGCAGGTCAAGAGGGCGGTACTGAATCTGGGGGTTGGGACTGAGATAAGAGCCGGCTAGGCAGCATCTGAGGAGCAGGTCTTTGGGAATATAGCACCATCATAGTGTTTGCACCTTTCTTATTCCTGAGTTCTCCCCATATTGCCTCAAATGAGCTCCCCAAGATGTCCTTTCTTAGTGCAGCTGTGGTATTCTTCTTAATCAGTAATGCAACATCTGCACCCATTTTACATCCCTCTCTATCTCACCTAGAATATCTAAACCCTGGAATGTTGTGCTACCAGGCCTGCTCTTCTCTCAGGAGAAAGTGAGGTCTGCAGATGCTGGACATCAGAGCTGAAAATGTGTTGCTGGAAAAGCGCAGCAGGTCAGGCAGCATCCAAGGAACAGGAGAATCGATGTTTCGGGCATAAGCCCTTCTTCAGGAATGAGGAAAGTGTGTCCAGCAGGCTAAGATAAAAGGTAGGGAGGAGGGACTTGGGAGAGGGGCGTTGGAAATGCGATAGGTGGAGGGAGGTCAAGGTGAGGGTGATAGGCCGGAGTGGGGTGGGGGCAGAGAGGTTAGTAAGATGATTGCAGGTTAGGAAGGCGGTGCTGAGTTCGAGGGATTTGACTGAGACAAGGTGGGGGGAGGGGAAATGAGGAAACTGGAGAAACCTGAGTTCATCCCTTGTGGTTGGAGGGTTCCTAGGCGGAAGATGAGGCGCTCTTCCTCCAACCGTCGTGTTGCTATAGTCAACCGATTCGGGCGACCGAATCAACACAGACATGTACTATAAACCGACCGACTCCCACAGCTACAGCTACAGCTCCTCCCACCCTGCTCCCTGTAAAAACGCCATCCCATATTCCCAATTCCTTTGTCTCCGCCGCATCTGCTCCCAGGAGGACCAGTTCCAAATCCATACAACCCAGATTGCCTCCTTCTTCAAGGACCGCAATTACCCCCCAGACGTGGTCGACGATGCCCTCCACCGCATCTCTTCCACTTCCCGCTCCTCCGCCCTTGAGCCCCGCCCCTCCAACTGCCACCAGGACAGAACCCCACTGGTCCTCACCTACCACCCCACCAACCTCCATGTACAGCGTATCATCTGCCGTCATTTCCGACACCTCCAAACGGACCCCACCACCAGGGATATATTTCCCTCCCCTCCCCTATCAGCGTTCCGAAAAGACCACGCCCTCCGTGACTCCCTCGTCAGGTCCACACCCCCCACCAACCCAACCTCCACTCCCGGCACCTTCCCCTGCAACCGCAAGAAATGCAAAACTTGCGCCCACACCTCCCCCCTTACTTCCCTCCAAGGCCCCAAGGGGTACTTCCATATCCGCCACAAATTCACCTGCACCTCCACACACATCATCTATTGCACCCGCTGCACCCGATGTGGCCTCCTCTATATTGGGGAGACAGGCCGCCTACTTACGGAACGTTTCAGAGAACACCTCTGGGACACCCAGACCAACCAACCCAACCACCCCGTGGCTCAACACTTCAACTCCCCCTCCCACTCCACCAAGGACATGCAGGTCCTTGGACTCCTCCATCGCCAGACCATAGCAACACAACGGTTGGAGGAAGAGCGCCTCATCTTCTGCCTAGGAACCTTCCAACCACAAGAGATGAACTCAGATTTCTCCAGTTTCCTCATTTCCCCTCCCCCCCACCTTGTCTCAGTCAAATCCCTTGAACTCAGCACCGCCTTCCTAACCTGCAATCTTCTTCCTGACCTCTCCGCCCCCAACCCACTCCGGCCTATCACCCTCACCTTGACCTCCTTCCACCTATCGCATTTCCAACGCCCCTCCCTCATGTCCCTCCTCCCTACCTTTTATCTTAGCCTGCTGGACACACTTTCCTCATTCCTGAAGAAGGGCTTATGCCCGAAACGTCGATTCTCCTGTTCCTTGGATGCTGCCTGACCTGCTGCGCTTTTCCAGCAACACATTTTCAGCTCTGCTCTTCTCTCAACCAAGTTGCTGGAATGGCTACCATATTCTGATCCCATGTATTAATCCAGACTCTGTACTCCTCTGCTTTGCCTATTACAGTATACTCCTTGCATTAAAATAAATAGCTTCCACTTGCATTGTTAAGCCCTTAAAATTATAAACAAAGCTAATCCCACTGTGTGTAAATTGTAGGAATCGGCACTACGAGTGACAACCTTATACCTAGCATACTACCCCATACCAGAGAGCAGTTGGGGATCCCTTAATTAGTTGCTAATATTGGATATGTTGCAGTTTGCAATTGCTGTGATTGGTGGATAGGAGATGTTAACAGGTTAACACTGGTGAATATCCATCATGGATCACTTGACCCCACCTGCTTAAATGTTAGTTTAATTGAAATCCAGCCCCTGCTGAACTAGTAGGCAGAAGTCCCATTTGTGATTCAAAGACAAATCAGTAAGGCAGGCTTAACATAAGGAATTGAGAACATAAGAACAAGAAGAAAGAACAAGCAATTCAGTCCCTCAAACCTTCTCCATGATTTTATACAATCATGGCCTCAACCTTATTGTCCTACATGGTCTCCATAACCCTTCATCACATTGCCAGTTAAATATCTGTGTATATCCTCCTTAAATTTGTTCAATATCTCAGGATCCACTGCACTGTGGGATAGTGAATTCCACAGAGTCACATCTCCTGGAGAGAAGTAATTTTTCCTGATTTAAATTTGTTGTCCCTTATTCTAAAACCTTAACCTCTCATTCTGGGTCTCTCCATCTGAGGAAATATCCTTTCTGCATTTATTTAATCAATTCCCTATGGCCTCTTAGAAACCTCAATCAGATCTCCCTCATTGCTCTAAACACCAGTAAAAGTGGGGTGGCACGGTGGCTCAGTGGTTAGCACTGCTGCCTCACAGCACCAGGGACCCAGGTTGAATTCTAGCCTCAGGCAACTGTCTGTGTGGAGTTTGCACATTCGCCCCGTGTCTGTGTGGATTTCCTCTGGGTGCTCTGGTTTTCTCCCACAGTCCAAAGATGTGCAGGTTAGGTGGATTGGCCATGCTAAATTGCCCATAGTGTTAGGTGCATTAGTCAGTCTGGGTGGGTTACTCTTCGGAGGGTGAGTGTGGACTTTTTGGGCCAAAGGGCCTTTCCACACTGTAGGAGAATCTAATCTACTCAATCTCTCTTCATTAGACAAACCTTTCAGGTCTTCAACCATTAAGGGGACCAAAACTGTCCACATAATTCTAGCTGTGATCTGACAGGTGTCTGGTATAGTTTTTGCCAGACCTCCACTTTGTTATACTCCATTCCCTTTGAAATAAATGCCAATATTCCATTTGCCTTCCCTATTATCTGTTGAACTTGAATGCTAGCTTCTTGTGATTTATGCACAAGGGCTCCCAAATCTCTCTGTTCTGTAGTCTTTCTCCATTTAAATTATATTCTGCTCTATTCTTCCTGTCAAAGTGTATAATCTCACACTTTCCAGTATATCGGGGAGACAAGAGGCCTTCTTGCGGATTGTTTCAGAGAACATCTCTGGGACACCTGCACCAACCAACACCATCACCCCATGGCTGAATACTACAACTCCCCCCACCCCATTCTGTCAAGGACATGCAGGTCCTGGGCCTCCTCCACCGCCAAACCCTAACCACCCAACGCCTGGAGGAAGAACGCCTCATAATCTGCCTTGGGACCCTACAACAACATGGGATAAATGTGGATTTCAACAGCTTCCACATTTCCCCTCCCCCCACATTATCCCAGTTCCAAACCTCAAACTCGGCACCGCCCACCAGATTTTCTCCCTTACCTTCATCCACCTATCACTTTCTCAGCTATTTTCCCTCCACTCGAATCCCCTTCCATTTATCTCTCAGTCTGCGGCATGCAAGCCTCACTCTTGGATCACTGGGGTATGTTTTGTGGTAAGCATAAATTCTACAAGAGAGACAGTTTGCACCTTAATAGGTTAGGGACCAGCATTCTGGCAGGCAGGTTTGCTACTGCAACACAGCTACGTTTAAACTAAGTAGTGGAGGGGAGGGGACAAACTGGATGTTTAAGAAGGAAATTGGAGAGAAAGTTAGAACAAGGGAAGTCAAGAAAGACAACTGTATCAATGAGGCAGAAAACTCAGAAAGGGACCATGCTGTAAGGTTGAGTGAAATAGGGGTTGATGGGAAGGGTGAGGGCAGTAACAAATTAAAAATACTATACATGAATGCACGAAGCATTAGAAATACGATAGATTAGCTTGAGGCTCTTTTGGAAATTGGCAGATACGATATTGTGGGGATAACTGAGACGTGGCTTCAAGTGGACAGGGCCTGGGAAATGAATATTCAAGGCTACACGTGCTATCGTAAGGACAGACTGACGGGCAGAGGGGGTGGGGTGGCCATGTTGGTAAGGGATGATATTCAGACCCTTGCGTGGGGGGACCTAGAATCAGGGGATGTAGAGTCAGTGTGGATAGAGCTGAGAAATACTAAGGGTAAAAAGACCTTCTTGGAAGTCATCTACAGGCCCCCAAACAGTATTCTGGATGTCGGATGTAAGTTGAATCAGGAGCTGAAACTGGCCTGTAGCAAAGATGTTACTACAGTTGTTATGGGGGATTTCAACATGCAGGTAGACTGGGAGAATCAGGATGGTATTGGACCTCAAGAAAGAGACTTTGTGGAGTGGCTCAGAGATGGATTCTTAGAACAGCTGGTGCTGGATCCAACCAGGGAGAAGGCAATTCTGGATCTGGTATTGTGCAATGAACCAGAATTGGTCAGGGACCTCGAAGTGAAGGAGCCATTGGGAAGTAGTGACCATAATACAATAAGCTTCAATCTGCAATTTGAGACGGAGAGGGTACAATCGGAAGTGACAATATTTCTGTTGAATAAAGGGAACTATGGAGCTATGAGGGAGGAGCTGGTCAAAGTTCAATGGTGCAATACCTTAGCAGGAATCACAGTGGAGGAACAATGGCGGATATTTCTGTGTATAATGCAGAAGTTGCAGGATCAGTTCATTCCAAAAAGGAAGAAAGATCCTAGGAGGAGGCATGGGTGGCCGTGGCTGACGAGGGAAGTTAAGAAACATATAAAGTTAAAAGAGAAAAAGTATAACATAGCAAAGATAAGTGGGAAAATGGAGGACTGGGAAGCTTTTAAAGAACAACAGTGGATTACTAAGAAGGAAATACGCAGAGAAAAATTGAGGTACGAAGGTAAACTGGCCAATAATATCAAGGAGGATAGTAAAAGTTTTTTTAGGTATGTGAAAGGCAAAAAAATGGTTAAGATTAAAATTGGGCCCTTGAAGACAGAAACAGGGGAATATATTACGGGGAACAAAGAAATAGCAGAAGAATTAAATTGGTATTTCAGATCTGTGTTCACTGGGGAAGACACAATCAATCTCCCTGAGGTAACAGTCGCTGAAGGACCTGAACTTAAGGGAATTTATATTTGCCAGGAATTGGTGTTGGAGAGACTGTTAGGTCTGAAGGTTGATAAGTCTCCAGGGCCTGATGGCCTACATCCCAGGGTACTGAAGGAGGTGGCTCGAGAAATCATGGATACGTTGGCGATTATTTCCAGAGTTCGATAGATTCGGGATCAGTTCCTGTGGATTAGAGGGTGGCTAATGTTGTACCACTTTTTAAGAAAGGTGGGAGAGAGAAAGCAGGACATTATAGACCAGTTAGTCTGACCTCAGTGGTGGGAAAGATGCTGGAGTCTATTATAAAGGATGAAATTACGACACAACTGGATAGTAGTAACAGGATAGGTCAGAGTTAGCATGGATTTATGAAGGGGAAATCATGCTTGACTAATCTTCTGGAAGTTTTTGAGGATGTAACTCTGAAGATGGACAAGGGAGATCCAGTAGATGTAGTGTACCTGGACTTTCAGAAAGCTTTTGATAAAGTCCCACATAGGAGGTTAGAGAGCAAAAGTAGGTTGCATGGTATTGGGGGTAAAGTACTAACTTGGATTGAAAGTTGGTTGGCTGACAGGAAACAAAGAGTAGTGATAAACGGCTCCATTTCGGAATGGCAGGCAGTGACTCGTGGGGTACCGCAGGGATCAGCACTGGGACCGCAGCTTTTTACAATATATGTTAATAATATAGAAGATGGCATTAGTAATAACATTAACAAATTTGCTGATGATACTCAACTGGGTGGCAGGGTGAAATGTGATGAGGATGTTAGGAGATTACTGGGTGACCTGGACAAGTTAGGTGAGTGGTCAGATGCATGGCAGATGCAGTTTAATGTGGATAAATGTATGGTTATCCACTTTGGTGGCAAGAACAGAAAGGCAGATTACTACCTAAATGGAATCAATTTAGGTAAAGGGGCAGTACAGAGAGATCTGGGGGCTCTTGTACACCAGTCAATGAAGGTAAGCATGCAGGTACAGCAGGTAGTGAAGAAGGCTAATAGCATGCTGGCCTTCATAACAAGAGGGATTGAATATAGAAGCAAAGAGGTTCTTCTGCAGCTGTACAGAGCACTGGTGAGACCACACCTGGAGTACTTGTGTGCAGTTCTGGTCTCCAAATTTGAGGAAAGACATTCTGGCTATTGAGGGAGTGCAGCTTAGGTTCACGAGGTCAATTCCTGGAATGGCTGGATTACCTTAAACTGAAAGATTGGAGCGACTGGGCTTATGTACCCTTGAGTTTAGAAGACTGAAAGGGGATCTGATTGAGACATATAAGATTATTAAAGGTTTGGACACTCTGGAGGCAGGAAACATGTTTCCGCTGATGGGTGAGTGCCGAACCAGAGGACACAGCTTAAAAATACGGGGTAGACCATTTAGGACAGAGATGAGGAGAAACGTCTTCACCCAGAGAGTGGTGACTGTGTGGAATGCTCTGCCCCAGCGGGCAGTGGAGGCCCAGTCTCTGGATTCATTTAAGAAAGAGTTGGATAGAGCTCTCAAGGATAGTGGAATCAAGGGTTATGGAGATAAGGCAGGAACAGGATACTGTTTAAGGATGATCAGCCATGATCATATTGAATGGTGGTAGCAGAATGGCCTACTCCTGCACCTATTGTCTATTATCTATTGTCATTCCTGATGAAGGGCTTATGCCCGAAACGTCGATTCTCCAGCTCCTCGGATGCTGCCTGACCTGCTCTGCTTTCCCAGCAACACACTCTCCACTCAGTTTGGTGAAGGCCATGTGGAGTGGTTGGTGTTGATGCTGATATTTCTCTTGGAGCTGCCAAACAGTGAAAATCATGTTCCTAGTTTCACAGTTAGGTTGGATGACACACAGGCTTTCTGAAAGGATTTCCACAGAGATTGGGCGAAGATGCAAGAACAATTTGGGTGATGGTCATCCAGATGATGAAGGGTAGGGGAAACCTTAGCTCAGAGAATAATCCAGTCAGATTCCTCAAATCAACAAGCAAAGAGTTCATTCTAGGTCTAAATTTCACACCAGCAAAGATGTCCAAATTATTTGCAAAAAAGTTTAAACTATACAATTTATTTGATTCACTCAGAGGATGTGACGTCACTAGCTTCTTGTTTAATTCATTCATTGGAGGTGAACATTGCTGGCTGGGCCAAGATTATTGCCCAGTACTAAATGCAATTGAGAGTCAACCACATTACTGTGGGTCTGGAGTCACATGTAGGCCAGACCAGGTAAGGATGACAATTTCCTTCCCTAAAAAACATTAATGAACCAGATGGGTATTTCCAATAATTGACAATGCTTTCATGATCATTATTGCACTCTTGATTCCCGAGTTTCTTATCAAATTGAACTGAAATTCTACAGTAGACATGGTAGAATTTGAGCCCACATTCCCAGAACATCGCTTGGGTCTCAATGGCCTACTGATAATACCACTTGGACACTCCCTTATCTCGTCCTGTTGGGACAACGTTTTTTGCCCATCCTTACTTACCCTTGAGGAGGTAGTGGTGAACTGCCATCTTGAACCGCTGCAGTCTGTGTGCACAATGCCCTGAGGGAGGGAATTCCAGGATGTAGATCCAGTGACAGTGAAGGAACTCAATATGATTCCAATTCAGATGGGGTATGGCTTGGAGGGGAACAATTCCAATGCTCATTATTACAAAAATATATCACACAATTCCACCCCCTGTCTCCATCACCATTACCACAAAAATGCAACAATGATTAGCTAAACTCTGTCAATGGTAAAACTAGGCCAAGTAACATATGGAGTCAGGAATAGGAAAATTATTCCCGATTGTCCAGAGGTATGTTTCCAGAGGAAAGCTGGTTTCCCTGCAGGGTGTTTCTGATTGGCCACAATCAGTCTGCAGTTGGGGCTCAGCTTTGATGGGATGCCTTTCAGAGAGGGAAAGGCCGAGAAGTTAGGCTGTTTCCCTTTTGTTGTGGGGAGGTGGACTTTCTCTCTAATCGTGGTTCACAGGATAGCTGATTTTATAATCCTGAGAACTGTGGCAACAAAGAGCCAGGCTGCCTGAGGCTCTGAGATTCCAGGGTGGCTGGTGTAAAGAATGGGAAATGTCAGCAGGGGGCGTTCCTATCAAGTGTTTGTGAGATGGAAACAGAGAGAATTCTTTCTCAGCAGAAGGGTTTGCAGCAGCACGTTTTGACCCAAGTGGGAAGGCTCACCATCCAGACTGTTAATCAATGAAGCAAATACCTCTGTGAAAGCGGATTTGCAGTGTAATTGTGTCAACTGCTCACAAGAAAGGTCTCGCTACTGTTTTCTGAATTGATTAGGAAAAGCTAGATTCACAAAGATAGCACTGAGCCAAAGCCAGTTTGAAAGCTTGTTCAGTACTTTGCATTGTTTCCAATTATTATAACACTGACGTTTCTAATTGGATTATTGCTGATGTTCTGTTTGTGGAGTGCAGATTCTTGCAGAGTTCACTCCCCTCTAGAAGTGACTGCATCTCACAAATCTAACACTCGATAAACATTTCAGTTATTCAAAGGTTTCAAACAGAGATTTACTCTTAACAACATCTTAACAATTCACAATATGGGTCATAGAATGTTGGCTAATTTATTGCGGCAGGGCTTACACACATTGTAATCCCCATTACACTAACACCCACACATTGTAATGCCCATTACACTATGACCCACACACCGTAATCCCCATTACACTAAGACCCACACATTGTAATCCTCATTACACCAGCACCCCACACACTGTGATCCCCATTACACTAAGATCCACATACAGTAATCCCCACTAAACTAAGACCCACACACCGTAATCCCCATTACACTAAGACTCACACACAGTAATCCCCATTACACCAGCACCCGCACATTGTAATCCACATTACACTAAGACCCACACATTATAATCACCATTACACCAAAGACCCACACACAGTAATCCCCATTACACCAGCACACCACACACTGTAATCCCCATTACACTAAGAGCCACACACTGTAATCATCATTACACTAGCACCCCACACATTGTAATCCCCATTACACTAAGACCCACACACTGGAATCCCTATTACACCAGCATCCAGGTGTAGGAAGGTGATTTGGACTAACTGTGCTGGGCACTCCCTGAATGATAGTGGCCTCCATAGACTCCACTGATGACTATTCTAAGATTCTCAGACATGTCCCACTGCTTATTGCAGAGTCAATGTATTAGAATTATAGAATGCCTACAGCACTGAAGCAGGCCATTCAGCCCATCTAGTCCACACTAACACTCCAAACAACATCCCACCCAGACCCACACCCCTACCCTGTCCTTGTAACCTGTATTTCCCACATCTAATCCACCTAGCTTGCACATCCCTGGACATATGGATAATTTAGCATTGCCATTCCACCTAATCTGCACACCTTTGGACTGTGGAAGGAAACCAGAGCACTCAGAGGAAACCCACACGGACCTGGGGAGAATGTGTAAACTCCACATGTGTAAACTCGTCCGAGGCTGGGATTGAACTCTGGGGCTGTGATGCAGCAATGCTTACCACTGAGCTCCAGGGATGAGCATGGCTTAGATATGAACGCTGAGCCCTAGCGATTCACATTCTAGACTGTCAGAGCACACTAACATTCAATGAAATCCCCACTCACTGAAGACCACTGCATGGCATGCCCTGCTGCCTGTTTGTCTAACCCAACCAACTGCCAATGCAAGACAGGGCATGGCAAGGCAAGACAGGGCATGCTGCAGCTACACCAATAGGCATCAGTAAATTCATCCTTGGTAGCCAGCCTGGTCCATGCTTTTTAATGAGTTCCTTCCCTTGTTTGGACCCTATATCTGACACAGTCATACACTGCTAGTTGCTAAGCCAGCCTTTACAGGCACAGTGCCAGTGCAGGATACCAAGATAATGGCCAAGACTCCCGGAAAGTAGAATGCCAGTGTGTGGTGGAATGGTAGATGTGGCTGGTGCTAGCGGATTGTGCGCTGTTCAGAGCAAAGCAAGGTTTGGCATGGTGGCTCAGTGGTTAGCACTGCTGCCTCACAGCACCAGGTACCTGGGTTTAATTCCTGCCTTGGGCGACTGTCTACGTGGAGTTTGCACTTTCTCCTATTGTCAGCATGGGTTTCATTTGGGTGCTCCAGTTTCCTCCCACAATCCAAAAGATGTGCAGGTCACGTGAATTGGCCGTGCTAAATTGCCCATAGTGTTAGGTGCATTACTCAGGGGTAAATATAGGATAGGAGAATGGGTCTGGGTGGGTTACTCTTCGGACGGTCTGTGTGGACTTCTTGGGCTGAAGAGCCTCTTTCCTTACTGTAGGGAATCCAATCTAATCTAATCCCATTGTAAATCTTTCTTTCTGAAATGCATTCAGTGATTCCCACAGCTTGCCAAGCTGTAGAATTCCATTTGTTCTTGATCCTGATTGAAGACATTTCCCCTCATGACAGTTTGGAATGGTCTACTCTGAATCTTGAGACCTCTTGTCCTGGATGTCATAATCAGGGGAAACCCTATCAAAGCACCCAGTCTGTTCCAGTCCTGACAGAATATTGTATGTTTCAATGAGTAGTACAGCTTTTCTCAGGTAAGGAGACTGCACCACCACACAGTACTCCAGGTGTGATCTGACCAAGTTACTGTACAACTGCAGTAAAATTACCTTGCTCTTGTACTCAAATCTTCTTGCAATGAAGGCAAACACTCCAACTGCTCTCTGCACTTGCATGCTTACATTCAGTGACAAGTGTATAAGGACAGCCAAACCCCTTTGTACCTGAGGCCATAAGACACAGGAACAGAAATGCTGGGCCAGCATTTAGTACCCATCCTTAGTTGCCCTTGAGAAGGTGCTGGGGAGCTCCTTCCTTGAACCACTGCAGTCCATATGCTGTAGGTAGATCCGTAATTCTGTTAGGGAAGGAATTCCAGGATTTTGACTCAGTGGCATTGAGGGAACATTTCCAAGTGAGGATGGTGAGTGGCTAGGAGGGGAACTTGCATGAGGTGGTGTTTCAAAAGTATCTGCAGCTCCTGAGCTTAAATTTGAGTGTTTGTTACCTGGGTTTGAAAGGGTAAATGTAACAGCATGGGAGGAAGGGAAGATCCCATTGGAATCTTTTGCGGTTTGGTTGCTTACAGCCTGCCTACCTGTTCAAGGATGGAGACTTCAAAAACCTCACCAAACCTCAGATTCTTCTCTGCTGTTGTTTTGCCTCAGTTTTAAACCCTTTCCAGGAATTCTGAGGAAATGAAACTTTCCTCATCTGTTTGCTGTTGCTGGAGCGTACTGGCTGAAGCAGGTTTCGATTATTGACTAACATTGCAGTAAAGCACATATTGATTGATGCATTTGAAACAAATCCTTGAAATATCTTTTGGCCAGTTGAGCTGGAAACCCTGGAATTGCTCAATTTTAAGGAGTTGAAATCTTGAAGAGTGAATTTTATTATTCCAAGAATCTCAGGTCAACTTCATGGGAAGTCTAGGACTTGGCCCTCTGATCAGAGTTGACTGCGGAGATGTCAGGGTGCTGAACATATGGCAGTCATCAGTAATCCCTTAAAACCTTCACTTTTCCTCAACCTACCTGTCAGAGAGTAGCCTGCTCCTCATTCACATCATCATTGATTTGAAATCAGTCTGTGGCATGGTGAATATCATTCACTTCAGTGGATCAAGCACTGCATTGATGAGGATTTCTGGTTCATTGACAGTTTGGGTGGGGAAGCAAGGCTCTCAATTATCCCAGAAAATAAATGGAGAAGAATCCAGAAGTAGGAATTGACAGTTGGACCATGAAAACCCTGAAGTGTGTAATGACATGGATTTATATGACTCGTTTGCGGAATAAAACATCCCAACCTTGACTGCTTCACTAATGTGAAATCGGATTGGATTTGACACTGAATTAATGGAGATATTGGAGCATCCACATTTAAGCTTAGTCAAAGTGGTCGGCTCTAACTAGCATCTTAAAAAGGCAGAGGTGGAGATGTAGAGAGCTTCAGCGAAGCAATTCCAGAGCTGGAGTCAAGGCATAGTCCCTTGTAGTGCCGCAGTTAAAATGGGACCATGAAAGAGGTCAGAATAGGAGTAACAGAGTTCTCAAATTGCTGTAGGGTTATAGGAGATTAGAGAGATAGGACAGATATGGGAAAGGGGTTTCTGGACAAAATCTTGAGGGAATTCCTAATATTGTAGAAACGGAATATGGAAGGAGGCCAGTTCAACTGATGTAATTTTCAGCTTTGAAAGCATAGTTGGGTTGCATATCTTGAAGTTTATTTACAACACTGACCATTTACAGGCTACGATATCACTATCTGTGTGGGTTTCCTCCGGCTGCTCCAGTTTCCTCCCACAATCCAAAGATGTGCAGGTTAGGTGAATGCGATTTCACACTGGTGAAGCCGTCAAGGTTAATATGTTTTATTCTGTAAACTGAGTCACATAAATCCGTGTCATTACACTCTTCAGGGTTTTCACAGTCAAACCCTCAATTCCTACTTCTGGATTCTTCTCCATTAATTATTTGGGATAATTGAGAGCCTTGCTTCCTCACCCAGACTGTTAATGAACCAGAAATCCTGTCAATGATAAATTTCCCATAATGTTCAGGAATGTGTATGTTAGTTGCATTAGTCAGGGGTAAATGTAGAATAATAGGGTAGGGGAATGGGTCAGGGTGGGTTAGTCTTCGGACGGTTGGTGTAGACTAGTTGGGCCAGAGGGTGTGTTTCCACATTTTAGAGATTCTATATAGACTTGTATATAGATAGTTCGGGTTCTGTAATTGGTGAGGGTACTGTACATTATACACACATAGCTGGCTCATTGAAGAAAAATTCAATGACAGTGAGAGCGTGACTGAATGTGAAGTGGGTACCGTTATACCAGAACACCATATGTCGTGATGTCATGTAACTATCTAAAACGTACAGTGTCTGTCTGGTCTGACTTTATCCACAATGTAACAGCCTATCATGCTTGAGCTACCTCTTTGAAAGATCAACTGTGTTCAGTCTTATATCCCCTGTATGGCTGCAAACCTGGAACTTGGTTGTTCCCAAGTATTCAAAAATTGTAAGCTCACCTTTCAGCCAACTGACTGCTAGCCATGAAACTGACTGCTAGCCATGAAACTGACTGCTAGCCATGAAACTGAATGAATAAATTCAAATGCTCTTACCATGCAATGTAACAGGCCACCATCTCTGTGGGTAACTTTGTTTTCTAAATGTATAAAGTCTTTCTTTCTCAGTTACATGTTGACAAACTTGATGGCCAGCATTGCTTTTTAGCTGTTCACTTTAATTTGGTGAAACATCCACTATGGAATTCTTGTACTTTACCACTCCACGTAGTTTCAAATGTAAGTATTTTTTTAATTCAGAGCAATCTGCAAATCATGGGACATTCATCACACAATACCTAAAGGGCATTTGTTCATTTACTTTTTATGTGGATTGGCTAGAGGCAGGTCTTCACTCTGGCTCCCAGAGATGATGAAACATCACTTGATGATTATACAAGGGGTGCTTGGATTTACATGAACCAGGATGAGAACTAACTCTGGAATATCATGGTACTTACAAGTCAACAATAACTACAAGGTCCTGATTTAAAAAGGGCTCATCTGAAGTCCAGCAGAATTCTACATTTATGAAATCAACAATACTCACAGAAAACAAAGGCACCAACACAGATGACCCAAACTTTAAGCTTCGCTCTCATGGTGCTCAGAGCAGAATTGCAACATCACACTGTAATATATTTTGATAGAATTCAGCTAAATGTAAACTTAAATACAACGAGCTGAGGGAAAGTAAGGATAGAATAACCTACAGACCAAACTATTCTAACAAGAACAAACTCTCCAGTACACTAACCCTTCATTGAAGACCATTTCTCTTGTATTGTGTATTCATTAATACACAAACATCTGATGGAAGACTATTCCTCTGGCACACTAACTCTTCATTGAAGACTATCCACCTCGTATACTAACTCCTAATTGAAAACCATTCCTCTAGTGCACTAACTCTCCCATTGATGATTATTCCTCCAGTACATTAACTCACCATTGAAGACTATCCCTTTAGGATAGACACTCTCTCATTGAAGGTTATTCCTCTAGAACACTAACTCACCATTGAAGACCATTATACTAGTCCATTAACTCTCCCATTGAAGACCATTCTTCTAGTACACTAACTCTTCCATTGAAGATCATTCCTCCAGCATATTAACTCCTCATTGAAGACCATGCCTCTAGTTTATTAACTCCTCATTGAAGACCATTCCTTTTGTAAACTAACTCACCATTGGAGACCATTCCTCAAGTAGACTCGCTCTCCAAATGAAGACATTTCCTCTACATCAACTCAAGGAGAAGTTGATTAATTTATAATATATTGGTTGCATTATCCTCAGGTGTATATTCTGCCACCAATTGTTTCTAACACTGCCAAATGGTCAGCCCTTAGGAGTGCTATGCCAGTGTGGGTACCTCTTGTGTGTATCAGAAGCAGCTGGTGTGACAGTCTTCTAATATTGACAGCTTTACCCATTGTTATGAAGCAGACCAGACCCCCTCCAAATATTTTAAGAAGGTAGCCTAGATTCTAACGTTTTCTTATTTTAAAGGCACTTATGAAGTGCTATGATCCAGATGCAATGAGACTGGTCAAACTGTTCGATGTTAAGCAAATACACAATTTATTTAAACACTATCATTAGAATACAAACAAAAGAAAGAATAACTTAGAATAACTTAACTCTGTTGGAAAACTTTACTGAATATTAGATACAATAACCATTACTACTTAACTGTTCCAACTCAGTACCATCCCAAAAACATACCCCTTGGCAAAAAGGCAAATTCAGAAAAACACATTTTTTTTCACAGTAACCCAGCAGCAGAGACAAACATTAGCTTCTATCTGTATCCGAGAGAGGGAAAAATAGTTTCTACTTCTTCAAGCCCACAACAGTAACTGTTTAAAGCTAAACCTAACTACTAAAATGTACTAGAAATCCTGGTCTGTATGTGTTGGTCACACCCATCCAGAATGTCTCTTTTATTCCAATTTAAGCAAAAACTCAAGGCCACACAAGCTGTTCATTCAAATGGTTTTGGTAAACTGCTTATCACCTCTGCCTTACAAACTCTCTTCAAAAATAACCAGTGCAAAGCAGCCTCCTAACCCACAGCATTGTTCCACCAAGATGTGATAGCATAATTTATCCCAATTCGGGTAGTGCAGGAGCATGGGCAGAATGTTCCCTTCCCTGGTGTGGTCTGAGCAATGGTGAGAAAGGTGGGAAAATGCAGACAATTTAAAATCAATACCTTGATTTTGAGAAGAGATATTGTGACATTCCCTTCGAGCCTTAAAAGAAACTTCAGATTCTTGCCATTGAGCGGTGACAACCTTAGTTCCATTCATTTGCATCTTGTAAAAGCCCCAGTTCTTCTAACCTTCCTTTGGACAATGAGACTTCACAATGTGTATATCACCGTGGTACCCAGTAACTACAACTCATTGAATGCTTGTCCTGCCACATTCCAACAGGCTCCTGGCAACAGCATCCCTGCACACATCATGTTCACCATCTCACAACAACGTTCCAGCACACATTGTGGCCACCATCTCATAAACACATCCCTGTACACATCATGGTCACCATCTCACAACAACATACCTGCACACATCATGGTCACCATCGCGCAACAACATCCTGTACACATCATGGTCACCATCTCACAACAACATCCATGTACACATCATGGTCCCCATCTCACAATAACATCCGTACACACATCATGGTCACCATCTCGCAACAACATCCCTTTACACATCATGTTCACCATCTCACAACAACATCCCTTCACCCATCATGGTCACCATCTCGCAACAACATCCCTGTGCACATCATGGTCACCATCTCACAACAACATCCCTGCATACATCATGGTCACCATCGCACAATAACATCCCTGCACACATCATGGTCACCATCTCGCAAACACATCCCTGCACACCTCAAAGTCACCATCTCACAACAACATCCCTGCACACATAATGGTCACCATCTCGCAACAACATTCTTGCACACATCATGGTCACCATCGCGCAACAACATCCCTGCACACGTCATGGTCACCATCTTGAAATAACATCACTGCACACATCATGGTCACCATCTCACAATAACATCCCTGTACACATCATAGTCACCATCTCACAACAACATCCATGTACACATCATGGTCACCATCTCGCAACAACGTCCCTGCACACATCATGGTCACCATATCGCAACAACATCCCTGTGCACATCATGGTCACCATCTCGCAACAACATCCCTGTGCACATCACGGTCACAATCGCACAATAATATACCTGTACACATCAAGGTCACCATTACACAACAACATCCCTGCACACATCATGGTCACCATTACATAACAACATCCCATCACACATCATGATCACCATCTCACATCAACATCCCTGCACGCATCATGATCACCATCTCACATCAACATCCCTGCACACATCAAAGTCACCATTACACAACAACATCCCTGTACACATCATGGTCACGATCTCACATCAACATCCCTGCACACATCATGGTCACAATCTCACAACAACATCCCTGCACACATCATGTTCACCATCTCAAAACAACATCCCTGTACACATCATGGTCACCATCTCACAACAACGTCCCAGCACACATCGTGGTCATCATCTCGCAAGAACATCCCTGCACACATAACAGTAACCATCGCGCAACAACATCCCTGCACACATCATGGTCATCATCCTGCAAACACATCCTGTACACATCATGGTCACTATCGCGCAACAACATGCCTGTACACATCATGGTCACCATCGCACACCAACATCCATGTACACATCATGGTCACCATCTCACAACGACATCCCTGTACACATCATGTTCACCAACTCGCAACAACATCCCTGCACACATCATGTTCATCATCTCACAACAACATCCATTCACTCTTCATGGTCACCAGTTCGCAAACACATCCCTGTACACATCATGGTCACCATCTCGCAACAACATTCCTGCACACATCATGGTCACCATTACATGAAAACATCCCTTCACACATCATGGTCACCATCTCACATCAACATCGCTGCACACATCATGGCCACCATCTCACAATAACATCCCTGCACACATCATGGTCACCATTACACAACAACATCGCCGCACACATTATGGTCACGATCTCACACCAACATCCCTGTACACATCATGGTCACCATCTCACAACAACATCCCCGCACACATCATGGTCACCATCTCACAAGAACATCCCTGCACACATCATGGTCACCATCTCACAACAACATCCCAGCACACATCATGGTCACCACCTCACAACAACATCCCTGCACACATCATGTTCACCATCTCACAACAACATCCGTGCACACATCATGGTCACCATCTTGCAAATACATCCCTGTACACATCATGCTCACCATCGCGCAACAACATCCCTGTACACATCATGGTCACCATCTCACAAAAACATCCCTGCACACATCATGGTCACCATCTCGCAAACACGTCCCTGTACGCATCATGGTCATCATCTTGCAAACACGTTCCTGTACACATCATGGTCATCATCCCGCAAACACATCCCTGCACACATCATAGTCACCATCGCTCAACAACATCCCTGTACACATCATGATCACCATCGCACAACAACATCCATGTACACATCATGGTCACCATCTCACAAACACATCCCTGTACACATCATGGTCACCATCGCGCAACAACATCTCTGTACACTTCATGTTCACCATCTCGCAACAACATCCCTGCACACATGGTCAACATCTCGCAACAACATTCCTGCACACATCATGGTCACCATCGCACAATAACATCCCTGTACACATCATGGTCACCATTACATAACAACATCCCTTCACATATCATGGTCACCAACTCACATCAACATCGCTGCACACATCATGGCCACCATCTCACAATAACATCCCTGCACACATCATGGTCACCATTACACAACAACATCCCTGCACACATCATGGTCACCATCTCGCAAAAACATCCCTGCATGCATCATGGTCACCGTCTGACAACAACATCCCTGTACACATCATGGTCACCATCTCACAACAACATCCCCGCACACATCATGGTCACCATCTCACAAGAACATCCCTGCACACATCATGGTCACCATCTCACAACAACATCCCAGCACACATCGTGGTCATCATCTCGCAACAACATCCCTGCACACATAATAGTAACCATCGCGCAACAACATCCCTGCACACATCATGGTCATCATCCCGCAAACACATCCCTGTACACATCATGATCACTATCGCGCAACAACATCCCTGTACACATCATGGTCACCATCGCACACCAACATCCACGTACACATCATGGTCACCATCTCACAACGACATCCCTGTACACATCATGGTCACCAACTCGCAACAACATCCCTGCACACATCATGTTCATCATCTCACAACAACACCCATGCACTCTTCATGGTCACCAGTTCGCAAACACATCCCTGTACACATCATGGTCACCATCGTGCAACAACATCCCTGGACACATCATGGTCACCGTCTCGCAACAACATCCCTGCACACATCATGGTCATCATCCCGCAAACACATCCCTGTACACATCATGGTCACTATCGCGCAACAACATCCCTGTACACATCATGGTCACCATCGCACACCAACATCCACGTACACATCATGGTCACCATCTCACAACGACATCCCTGTACACATCATGGTCACCAACTCGCAACAACATCCCTGCACACATCATGTTCATCATCTCACAACAACACCCATGCACTCTTCATGGTCACCAGTTCGCAAACACATCCCTGTACACATCATGGACACCGTCTCGCAACAACATTCCTGCACACATCATGGTCACCATTACATAACAACATCCCTTCACACATCATGGTCACACTCTCACATCAACATCGCTGCACACATCATGGCCACCATCTCACAATAACATCCCTGCACACATTATGGTCACCATTACACAACAACATCGCCGCACACATTATGGTCACGATCTCACATCAATATCCCTGCAAATATCATGGTCACCATCTCGCAACTACATCCCTGTACACATCATGGTCACCATCTCGCAACAACATCCCTGCACACATCATGGTCACCATCTCACAACAACATCCCAGCACACATCATGGTCACCAACTCACAAGAACATCCCCGCACACATCATGGTCACCATCTCACAAGAACATCCCTGCACACATCATGGTCACCATCTCGCAAACACGTCCCTGTACAAATCATGGTCATCATCTTGCAAACACGTCCCTGTACACATCATGGTCACCATCTATCAACAACATCCCTGTGCACATCATGCTCACCATCGTGCAACAACATCCCTGTACACATCATGGTCACCATCTCACTAAAACATCCCTGCACACATCATGGTCACCCTCTCGCAAACACGTCCCTGTACGCATCATGGTCATCATCTTGCAAACACGTTCCTGTACACATCATGGTCATCATCCCGCAAACACATCCCTGCACACATCATAGTCACCATCGCTCAACAACATCCCTGTACACATCATGATCACCATCGCACAACAACATCCATGTACACATCATGGTCACCATCTCACAAACACATCCCTGTACACATCATGGTCACCATCGCGCAACAACATCTCTGTACACATCATGTTCACCATCTCGCAACAACATCCCTGCACACATGGTCACCATCTCGCAATAACATTCCTGCACACATCATGGTCACCAACGCACAATAACATCCCTGTACACATCATGGTCCCCATAACATAACAACATCCCTTCACATATCATGGTCACCATCTCACATCAACATCGCTGCACACATCTGGACACCATCTCACAATAACATCCCTGCACACATCATGGTCACCATCTCGCAACAACATCCCTGGATGCATCATGGTCACCATCTCACAACAACATCCCTGTCCCCAACATGGTCACCATCGCGCAACAACATCTCTGTACACATCATGTTCACCATCTCGCAACAACATCCCTGCACACATGGTCAGCATCTCGCAATAACATTCCTGCACACATCATGGTCACCAACGCACAATAACATCCCTGTACACATCATGGTCACCATTACATAACAACATCCCTTCACATATCATGGTCACCATCTCACATCAACATCGCTGCACACATCATGGCCACCATCTCACAATAACATCCCTGCACACATCATGGTCACCATCTGACAACAACATCCCTATACACATCATGGTCACCATCTCACAACAACATCCCCGCACACATCATGGTCACAATCTCACAAGAACATCCCTGCACACATCATGGTCACCATCTCGCAAACACGTCCCTGTACAAATCATGGTCATCATCTTGCAAACATGTCCCTGTACACATCATGGTCACCATCTATCAACAACATCCCTGTGCACATCATGGTCACCATCGCACAACAACATCCATGCACACATCATGGTCACCATCTCACAAACACAGCCCTGAACACATCATGGTCACCATCGCACAACAACATCTCTGTACACATCATGTTCACCATCCCGCAACAACATCCCTGCACACATCATGGTCACCATCTCGCAACAACATCCCTGTACACATCAAGGTCACAATCGCGCAACAACATCTCTGTACACATCATGGTCACCATCTCACAACAACATCCCTGCACACATCATGGTCAGCATCTCGCAACAACATCCCTGTACACATCATGGTCAGTATCTCGCAACAACATCCCTGCACACATATTTAGATTACTGACAGTGTGGAAACAGGCCCTTCGGCCCAACAAGTCCACACCGACCCGCCGAATCCCAACCCACCCATTACCCTACATTTACCCCTTTACCTAACACTACGGGCAATTTAGCATGGCCAATTCACCTGACCTGCGCATTTTTGGAGTGTGGGAGGAAACCGGAGCACCCGGAGGAAACCCACGCAGACACGAGGAGAATGTGCAAACACCACACAGTCAGTCGCCTGAGTTGGGAATTGAACCCGGGACTCTGGCGCTGTGAGGCAGCAGTGCTAACCACAGTGCCACCGTGCCGCCCATTATGGTCATAATCTCACAACAACATCCCTGTACACGTCATGGTCACCATCTCACAACAACATCCCTGCACACATCATGGTCATCATCTCACAACAACATCCCTGTACACATCATGGTCACCATCTCACAACAACGTCCCAGGACACATCGTGGTCATCATCGCGCAGCAACATCCCTGTACAGATCATGTTCACCATATCACAACAACATCCCTGCACACATCATGGTCACCATCTCATAAACGCATTCCTGTACATATCATGGTCACCATCACGCAACAACATCCCTGTACACATCATGGTCACCATCCCACAACAACATCACTGGACACATCATGTTCACCATCGCGCAACATCACTGCACACATCATGTTCACCATCTTGCAACAATATCCCTGCACACATCACGTTCATCATCTCACAACAACATCCCTGTACACATGATGGTCACCATCGCGCAACAACATTCCTGTACACATCATGGTCACCATCTCACAACAACATACCAGCACACATCGTGGACAACATCGCGCAACAACATCCCTTGAGACATCATGGTCACCATCTCGCACAACATCCCTGCACACATCATGGTCACCATCTCGCAACAACATTCCTGCACACATCATGGTCACCATCGCACAATAACATCCCTGTACACATCATGGTCACCATTACACAACAACATCCCTGCACACATCATGGTCACCATTACATAACAACATCCCTTCACACATCATGGTCACCATTACACAACAACATCCCTGCACACATTATGGTCACGATCTCATATCAACATCCCTGCACATATCATGGTCACCATCTCGCAACTACATCCCTGCGTACATCATGTTCACCATCTCGCAACAACATCCCTGCATGCATCATGGTCACCATCTCACAACAATATCCCTGTACACATCATGGTCACCATCTCGCAAACACATCCCTGCACACCTCATAGTCATCATCTCACAACAACATCCCTGCACACCTCATGGTGACCATCTCGCAACAACATCCCTCTACACATCATGGTTACCATCTCGCAACAACATCCCTGCACACATCATGGTCTTCATCTCGCAAACACGTCCCTGTACACATCATGGTCATCATCTTGCTACAACATCCCTGCACACATAATAGTCACCATCGCGCAACAACATCCCTGCACACATCATGGTTTTCATCCCGCAAACACATCGCTGTACACATCATGGTCACTATTGCGCAACAACATCCCTGTACACATCATGGTCACCATTGCACAACAACATCCATGTACACCTCATAGTCACCATCTCACAAACACATCCCTGTAGACATCATGGTCACCATCTCGCAACAACATCCCTGCACACATCATGTTCACCATCTCACAACAACAACCCTGCACACATCATGGTCACCATCTCACAACAATATCCCTGCACACATCATAGGCACCATCTCGCAACAACATCCCTGTACACATCATGGTCACCATCTTGCAACAACATCCCTGTACGCATCATGGTCACCATCTCGCAACAACATCCCTGCACACAGCATGGTCACCATCTCGCAACAACATCTCTGTACACATCATGGTCACCATCTCACAACAACATCACTGCACACATCATGGATATCAACCCGCAAACATCCCTGTACACATCATGGTCACCATTGCACAACAACATCCCTGTACACATCATGGTCACCATCTCACAAACACATCACTGTACATATCATGGTCACCATCTTGCAACAACATCCCTGCACACATCACATTCACCATCTCGCAACAACATCCCTGCACACATCATGTTCACCATCTCACAACAACAACCCTGCACACATCATGTTCACCATCTCATAATCACTTCCCTGTACATATCATGCTCACCATCGCGCACCAACATCTCTGCACACATCATGGTCACCATCTCGCAACAACATCCCTGTACACATCATGGTCACCATCTTGAAACAACATCACTGTACATATCATGGTCACCATCTCGCAACAACATCCCTGCACTCATCATGGTCACCATCTCGCAACAGCATCCCTGCACACATCATGGTCACCATATCACAACAATATCCCTGCACACATCATAGTCACCATCTCGCAACAACATCCCTGTACACATCATGGTCACCATCTTGCAACAACATCCTCTGTACGCATCATGATCAACATCTCGCAACAACATCCCTGCACACAGCATGGTCACCATCTCGCAACAACATCTCTGTACACATCATGGTCACCATCTCACAACAACATCACTGCACACATCATGGTTATCAAACCGCAAACATCCCTGTACATATCATGGTCATCATCACGCAACAAAATCCCTGCACACATCATAGTCACCATCTCGCAACAACATCCCTGCACACATCATAGTCACCATCTCACAACAACATCCCTGCGTGCATCATGGTCACCATCTTGCAAACACGTCCCTGTACACATCATGGTCACCATCACACAAACACATTGCTGTACACATCATGGTCACCGTCTCACAACAACATCCCTGCACACATCATTGTCACCATCTGACAACAACATCCCTGCACACATCATGGTCACCATCTCACAACAACGTCCCCGCAGACATCATGGTCACCATCGCGCAACAACATCCCTGTATTCATCATGGTCACCATCTCACATCAACGTCCCTGCATACATCATTGTCACCATCGCGCAACAACATTCCTGTACACATCATGGTCACCATCTCACAACAACATCCCAGCACACATCGTGGACAACATCGCGCAACAACATCCCTTGAGACATCATGGTCACCATCTCGCACAACATCCCTGCACACATCATGGTCACCATCTCGCAACAACATTCCTGCACACATCATGGTCACCATCGCACAATAACATCCCTGTACACATCATGGTCACCATTACACAACAACATCCCTGCACACATCATGGTCACCATTACATAACAACATCCCTTCACACATCATGGTCACCATTACACAACAACATCCCTGCACACATCATGGTCACCATTACATAACAACATCCCTTCACACATCATGGTCACCATTACACAACAACATCCCTGCACACATTATGGTCACGATCTCATATCAACATCCCTGCACATATCATGGTCACCATCTCGCAACTACATCCCTGCGCACATCATGTTCACCATCTCGCAACAACATCCCTGCATGCATCATGGTCACCATCTCACAACAATATCCCTGTACACATCATGGTCACCATCTCGCAAACACATCCCTGCACACCTCATAGTCACCATCTCACAACAACATCCCTGCACACCTCATGGTGACCATCTCGCAAATACATCCCTGTACACCTCATGCTCACCATCACGCAACAACATCCCTGTACACATCATGGTTACCATCTCGCACCAACAACCCTGCACACATCATGGTCTTCATCTCACAAACACGTCCCTGTACACATCATGGTCATCATCTTGCTACAACATCCCTGCACACATAATAGTCACCATCGCGCCACAACATCCCTGCACACATCATGGTTTTCATCCCGCAAACACATCGCTGAACACATCATGGTCACTATTGCGCAACAACATCCCTGTACACATCATGGTCACCATTGCACAACAACATCCATGTACACATCATGGTCACCATCTCACAAACACATCCCTGTACACATCATGGTCACCATCTCGCAACAACATCCCTGCACACATCATGTTCACCATCTCACAACAACAACCCTGCACACATCATGGTCACCATCTCACAACAATATCCCTGCACACATCATAGGCACCATCTCGCAACAACATCCCTGTACACATCATGGTCACCATCTTGCAACAACATCCATGTACACATCATGGTCACCATCTCGCAACAACATCCCTGCACACAGCATGGTCACCATCTCGCAACAACTTCTCTGTACACATCATGGTCACCATCTCACAACAACATCACTGTACACATCATGGTTATCAACCTGCAAACATCCCTGTACACATCATCATCATCGCGCAACAACATCCCTGCACACATCATGGTCATCATCACGCAACAACATCCCTGCACACATCATAGTCACCATCGCGCAACAACATCCCTGCACACATCATAGTCACCATCTCACAACAACATCCCTGCGTGCATCATGGTCACCATCTTGCAAACACGTCCCTGTACACATCATGGTCACCATCACGCAACAACATTGCTGTACACATCATGGTCACCATCTCGCAACAACATCCCTTCACACATCATGGTCTTTATCTCGCAAACACGTCCCTGTACACATCATGGTCATCATCTTGCTACAACATCTCTGTACACATCATGGTCACCATCTCACAACAACATCACTGCACACATCATGGATATCAACCCGCAAACATCCCTGTACACATCATGGTCACCATTGCACAACAACATCCATGTACACATCATGGTCACCATCTCACAAACACATCCCTGTACATATCATGGTCACCATCTTGCAACAACATCCCTGCACACATCACATTCACCATCTCGCAACAACATCCCTGCACACATCATGTTCACCATCTCACAACAACAACCCTGCACACATCATGTTCACCATCTCATAATCACTTCCCTGTACATATCATGCTCACCATCGCGCAACAACATCTCTGCACACATCATGGTCACCATCTCGCAACAACATCCCTGTACACATCATGGTCACCATCTTGCAACAACATCACTGTACATATCATGGTCACCATCTCGCAACAACATCCCTGCACACATCATGGTCACCATCTCGCAACAGCATCCCTGCACACATCATGGTCACCATATCACAACAATATCCCTGCACACATCATAGTCACCATCTCGCAACAACATCCCTGTACACATCATGGTCACCATCTCACAACAACATCACTGCACACATCATGGTTATCAAACCGCAAACATCACTACACATCATGGTCATCATCGCGCAACAACATTCCTGTACACATCATGATCACCATCGTACAACAACATCCATGTACACATCATGGTCACCATCTCGCAACAACATCCCTGCACACAGCATGGTCACCATCTCGCAACAACATCTCTGTACACATCATGGTCACCATCTCACAACAACATCACTGCACACATCATGGTTATCAACCCGCAAACATCCCTGTACACATCATGGTCATCATCACGCAACAACATCCCTGCACACATCATAGTCACCATCTCGCAACAACATCCCTGCACACATCATAGTCACCATCTCACAACAACATCCCTGCGTGCATCATGGTCACCATCTTGCAAACACGTCCCTGTACACATCATGGTCACCATCACACAAACACATTGCTGTACACATCATGGTCACCGTCTCACAACAACATCCCTGCACACATCATTGTCACCATCTGACATCAACATCCCTGCACACATCATGGTTACCATCTCACAACAACGTCCCCGCAGACATCGTGGTCACCATCGCGCAACAACATCCCTGTATTCATCATGGTCACCATCTCACATCAACGTCCCTGCATACATCATTGTCACCATCGCGCAACAACATTCCTGTACACATCATGGTCACCATCTCACAACAACATCCCAGCACACATCGTGGACAACATCGCGCAACAACATCCCTTGAGACATCATGGTCACCATCTCGCACAACATCCCTGCACACATCATGGTCACCATCTCGCAACAACATTCCTGCACACATCATGGTCACCATCGCACAATAACATCCCTGTACACATCATGGTCACCATTACACAACAACATCCCTGCACACATCATGGTCACCATTACATAACAACATCCCTTCAGACATCATGGTCACCATTACACAACAACATCCCTGCACACATCATGGTCACCATTACATAACAACATCCCTTCACACATCATGGTCACCATGACACAACAACATCCCTGCACACATTATGGTCACGATCTCATATCAACATCCCTGCACATATCATGGTCACCATCTCGCAACTACATCCCTGCGCACATCATGTTCACCATCTCGCAACAACATCCCTGCATGCATCATGGTCACCATCTCACAACAATATCCCTGTACACATCATGGTCACCATCTCGCAAACACATCCCTGCACACCTCATAGTCACCATCTCACAACAACATCCCTGCACACCTCATGGTGACCATCTCGCAAATACATCCCTGTACACCTCATGCTCACCATCACGCAACCACATCCCTATACACATCATGGTTACCATCTCGCAACAACATCCCTGCACACATCATGGTCTTCATCTCACAAACACGTCCCTGTACACATCATGGTCATCATCTTGCTACAACATCCCTGCACACATAATAGTCACCATCGCGCCACAACATCCCTGCACACATCATGGTTTTCATCCCGCAAACACATCGCTGTACACATCATGGTCACTATTGCGCAACAACATCTCTGTACACATCATGGTCACCATTGCACAACAACATCCATGTACACATCATGGTCACCATCTCACAAACACATCCCTGTACACATCATGGTCACCATCTCGCAACAACATCCCTGCACACATCATGTTCACCATCTCACAACAACAACCCTGCACACATCATGGTCACCATCTCACAACAATATCCCTGCACACATCATAGGCACCATCTCGCAACAACATCCCTGTACACATCATGGTCACCATCTTGCAACAACATCCATGTACACATCATGGTCACCATCTCGCAACAACATCCCTGCACACAGCATGGTCACCATCTCGCAACAACTTCTCTGTACACATCATGGTCACCATCTCACAACAACATCACTGTACACATCATGGTTATCAACCTGCAAACATCCCTGTACACATCATCATCATCGCGCAACAACATCCCTGTACACATCATGGTCATCATCACGCAACAACATCCCTGCACACATCATAGTCACCATCTCGCAACAACATCCCTGCACACATCATAGTCACCATCTCACAACATCCCTGCGTGCATCATGGTCACCCTCTTGCAAACACATCCCTGTACACATCATGGTCACCATCACGCAACAACATTGCTGTACACATCATGGTCACCATCTCACAACAGTATCCCTGCACACATCATAGGCACCATCTCGCAACAACATCCCTTCACACATCATGGTCTTTATCTCGCAAACACGTCCCTGTACACATCATGGTCATCATCTTGCTACAACATCTCTGTACACATCATGGTCACCATCTCACAACAACATCACTGCACACATCATGGATATCAACCCGCAAACATCCCTGTACACATCATGGTCACCATTGCACAACAACATCCATGTACACATCATGGTCACCATCTCACAAACACATCACTGTACATATCATGGTCACCATCTTGCAACAACATCCCTGCACACATCACATTCACCATCTCGCAACAACATCCCTGCACACATCATGTTCACCATCTCACAACAACAACCCTGCACACATCATGTTCACCATCTCATAATCACTTCCCTGTACATATCATGCTCACCATCGCGCAACAACATCTCTGCACACATCATGGTCACCATCTCGCAACAACATCCCTGTACACATCATGGTCACCATCTTGCAACAACATCACTGTACATATCATGGTCACCATCTCGCAACAACATCCCTGCACACATCATGGTCACCATCTCGCAACAGCATCCCTGCACACATCATGGTCACCATATCACAACAATTTCCCTGCACACATCATAGTCACCATCTCGCAACAACATCCCTCTACACATCATGGTCACCATCTTGCAACAACATCCTCTGTACGCATCATGGTCACCATCTCGCAACAACATCCCTGCACACTGCATGGTCACCATCTCACAACAACATCTCTGTACACATCATGGTCACCATCTCACAACAACATCACTGCACACATCATGGTTATCAAACCGCAAACATCCCTGTACACATCATGGTCATCATCACGAAACAACATTCCTGTACACATCATGATCACCATCGTACAACAACATCCATGTACACATCATGGTCACCATCTTGCAACAACATCCCTGCACACAGCATGGTCACCATCTCGCAACAACATCTCTGTACACATCATGGTCACCATCTCACAACAACATCACTGCACACATCATGGTTATCAACCCGCAAACATCCCTGTACACATCATGGTCATCATCACGCAACAACATCCCTGCACACATCATAGTCACCATCTCGCAACTACATCCCTGCACACATCATAGTCACCATCTCACAACAACATCCCTGTGTGCATCATGGTCACCATCTTGCAAACACGTCCCTGTACACATCATGGTCACCATCACACAAAAACATTGCTGTACACATCATGGTCACCATCTCACAACAACATCCCTGCACACATCATTGTCACCATCTGACAACAACATCCCTGCAGACATCATGGTCACCATCTCACAACAACGTCCCCGCACACATCCTGGTCACCATCGCGCAACAACATCCCTGTATTCATCATGGTCATCATCTCACATCAACGTCCCTGCATACATCATGGTCACCATCTCATAAACACATCCCTGTACACATCATGGTCATCATCACGCAATAACATCCCTGTACACATCATGGTCACCATCTCACAACAACATCCTGGCACACATCATGATCACCATCTCGCAACAACATCCCTGTACACATCATGGTCACCATCTCACAACTACATCCCTGTACACATCATGGTCAACATCTCGCAAACACATCCCTGCACACATCATGGTCACCATCTCGCAACAACATCCCTTCACACATCATGTTCAACATCTCGCAACGACATCCCTGCACACATCATAGTCACCATCTCGCAACAACATCCCTGCACACATCATGGTCACCATCTCACAACAACATCCCTGCACACATCATGGACACCATCTCGCAACAACATCCCTGTACACATCATGGTCACCATCTCACAACAACATCCCTGCACACATTATGGTCATAATCTTGCTACAACATCCCTGCACACATAATAGTCACCATCGCGCAACAACATCCCTGCACACATCATGGTCTTCATCCCGCAAACACATCGCTGTACACATCATGGTCACTATTGCGCAACAACATCCCTGTGCACATCATGGTCACCATTGCACAACAACGTCCGTGAACACATCATGGTCACCATCTCACAAACACATCCCTGTACACATCATGGTCAACATCTCGCACGAATATCCCTGCACAGATCACATTCACCATCTCGCAACAACATCCCTGCACACATCATGGTCACCATCTCACAACAACAACCCTGCACGCATCATGTTCACCATCTCATAAACACATCCCTGTACATATCATGCTCACCAACGTGCAACAACATCTCTGCACACATCATGGTCACCATCTCGCAACAACATCCCTGTACACATCCTGGTCACCATCTCACAACAACAACCCTGCACACATCTTGTTCACCATCTCATAATCACTTCCCTGTACATATCATGCTCACTATTGCGCAACAACATCTCTGCACACATCATGGTCACCATCTTGCAACAACATCCCTGTATTCATCATGGTCATCATCTCACATCAACGTCCCTGCATACATCGTGGTCACCATCTCACAAACACATCCCTGTACACATCATGGTCACCATCACGCAATAACATCCCTGTACACATCATGGTCACCATCTCACAACAACATCCTGGCACACATCATGATCACCATCTCGCAACAACATCCCTGTACACATCATGGTCACCATCTCACAACAACATCCCTGTACACATCATGGTCAACATCTCGCAAACACATCCCTGCACACATCATGGTCACCATCTCGCAACAACATCCCTTCACACATCATGTTCAACATCTCGCAACGACATCCCTGCACACATCATAGTCACCATCTCGCAACAACATCCCTGCACACATCATGGTCACCATCTCACAACAACATCCCTGCACACATCATGGACACCATCTCGCAACAACATCCCTGTACACATCATGGTCACCATCTCACAACAACATCCCTGCACACATCATGGTCATCATCTTGCTTCAACATCCCTGCACACATAATAGTCACCATCGCGCAACAACATCCCTGCACACATCATGGTCTTCATCCCGCAAACACATCGCTGTACACATCATGGTCACTATTGCGCAACAACATCCCTGTGCACATCATGGTCCCCATTGCACAACAACGTCCGTGAACACATAATGGTCACCATCTCACAAACACATCCCTGTACACATCATGGTCAACATCTCGCACGAATATCCCTGCACAGATCACATTCACCATCTCGCAACAACATCCCTGCACACATCATGGTCACCATCTCACAACAACAACCCTGCACGCATCATGTTCACCATCTCATAAACACATTCCTGTACATATCATGCTCACCAACGTGCAACAACATCTCTGCACACATCATGGTCACCATCTCACAACAACAACCCTGCACACATCATGTTCACCATCTCATAATCACTTCCCTGTACATATCATGCTCACTATTGCGCAACAACATCTCTGCACACATCATGGTCACCATCTCGCAACAACATCCCTGTACACATCATGGTCACCATCTTGCAACAACATCACTGTACATATCATGGTCACCATCTCGCAACAACATCCCAGCACACATCATGGTCACCATATCGCAACAGCATCCCTGCACACATCATGGTCACCATATCACAACAATATCCCTGCACACATCATAGTCACCATCTCGCAACAACATCCCTGTACACATCATGGTCACCATCTTGCAACAACATTCCTGCACACATCATGGTCACCATCGCGCAATAACATCCCTGTACACATCATGGTCACCATTACACAACAACATCCCTGCACACATCATGGTCACCATTACATAACAACATCCCTTCACACATCATGGTCACCATTACACAACAACATCCCTGTACACATTATGGTCACGATCTCATATCAACATCCCTGCACATATCATGGTCACCATCTCGCAACTACATCCCTGCGCACATCATGTTCACCATCTCGCAACAACATCCCTGCATGCATCATGGTCACCATCTCACAACAATATCCCTGTACACATCATGGTAACCATCTCGCAACAACATCCCTGCACACATCATGGTCCCATCTCACAACAATATCCCTGTACACATCATGGTAACCATCTCGCAACAACATCCCTGCACACATCATGGTCCCATCTCACAACAACATCCCTGTACACATCATGGTCACCATCTCACAACAACAATCCTGCACACATTATGTTCACCATCTCATAATCACTTCCCTGTACATATCATGCTCACCATCGCGCAACAACATCTCTGCACACATCATGGTCACCATCTCGCAACAACATCCCTGTACACATCATGGTCACCATCTTGCAACAACATCACTGTACATATCATGGTCACCATCTCGCAACAACATCCCAGCACACATCATGGTCACCATATCGCAACAGCATCCCTGCACACATCATGGTCACCATATCACAACAATATCCCTGCACACATCATAGTCACCATCTCGCAACAACATCCCTGTACACATCATGGTCACTATCTTGCAACAACATTAATGCACACATCATGGTCACCATCGCGCAATAACAACCCTGTACACATCATGGTCACCATTACACAACAACATCCCTGCACACATCATGGTCACCATTACATAACAACATCCCTTCACACATCATGGTCACCATTACACAACAACATCCCTGCACACATTATGGTCACGATCTCATATCAACATCCCTGCACATATCATGGTCACCATCTCGCAACTACATCCCTGCGCACATCATGTTCACCATCTCGCAACAACATCCCTGCATGCATCATGGTCACCATCTCACAACAATATCCCTGTACACATCATGGTAACCATCTCGCAACAACATCCCTGCACACATCATGGTCCCATCTCACAACAATATCCCTGTACACATCATGGTAACCATCTCGCAACAACATCCCTGCACACATCATGGTCCCATCTCGCAACAACATCCCTGCACACATCATGGTCTTCATCTCGCAAACACGTCCCTGTACACATCATGGTCATCATCTTGCTACAACATCCCTGCACACATAATAGTCACCATTGCGCAACAACATCCCTGCACACATCATGGTTTTCATCCCGCAAACACATCGCTGTACACATCATGGTCACTATTGCGCAACAACATCCCTGTACACATCATGGTCACCATCTCACAACAACATCACTGCACACATCATGGATATCAACCCGCAAACATCGCTGTACACATCATGGTCACCATTGCACAACAACATCCATGTACACATCATGGTCACCATCTCACAAACACATCACTGTACATATCATGGTCATCATCACGCAACAACATCCCTGCACACATCACATTCACCATCTCGCAACAACATCCCTGCACACATCATGTTCACCATCTCACAACAACAACCCTGCACTCATCATGTTCACCATCTCATAATCACTTCCCTGTACATATCATGCTCACCATCGCGCACCAACATCTCTGCACACATCATGGTCACCATCTCGCAACAACATCCCTGTACACATCATGGTCACCATCTTGCAACAACATCCCAGCACACATCATGGTCACCATATCGCAACAACATCCCTGCACACATCATGTTCACCATCTCACAACAACAACCCTGCACTCATCATGTTCACCATCTCATAATCACTTCCCTGTACATATCATGCTCACCATCGCGCACCAACATCTCTGCACACATCATGGTCACCATCTCGCAACAACATCACTGTACATATCATGGTCACCATCTCGCAACAACATCCCAGCACACATCATGGTCACCATATCGCAACAGCATCCCTGCACACATCATGGTCACCATATCACAACAATATCCCTGCACACATCATAGTCACCATCTCGCAACAACATCCCTGTACACATCATGGTCACTATCTTGCAACAACATTAATGCACACATCATGGTCACCATCGCGCAATAACAACCCTGTACACATCATGGTCACCATTACACAACAACATCCCTGCACACATCATGGTCACCATTACATAACAACATCCCTTCACACATCATGGTCACCATTACACAACAACATCCCTGCACACATTATGGTCACGATCTCATATCAACATCCCTGCACATATCATGGTCACCATCTCGCAACTACATCCCTGCGCACATCATGTTCACCATCTCGCAACAACATCCCTGCATGCATCATGGTCTCCATCTCACAACAATATCCCTGTACACATCATGGTAACCATCTCGCAACAACATCCCTGCACACATCATGGTCCCATCTCACAACAATATCCCTGTACACATCATGGTAACCATCTCGCAACAACATCCCTGCACACATCATGGTCCCATCTCGCAACAACATCCCTGCACACATCATGGTCTTCATCTCGCAAACACGTCCCTGTACACATCATGGTCATCATCTTGCTACAACATCCCTGCACACATAATAGTCACCATTGCGCAACAACATCCCTGCACACATCATGGTTTTCATCCCGCAAACACATCGCTGTACACATCATGGTCACTATTGCGCAACAACATCCCTGTACACATCATGGTCACCATTGCACAACAACATCCATGTACACATCATGGTCACCATCTCACAAACACATCCCTGTACATATCATGGTCACCATCTTGCAATAACATCCCTGCACACATCACATTCACCATCTCGCAACAACATCCCTGCACACATCATGTTCACCATCTCACAACAACAACCCTGCACACATCATGTTCACCATCTCATAATCACTTCCCTGTACATATCATGCTCACCATCGCGCAACAACATCTCTGCACACATCATGGTCACCATCTCGCAACAACATCCCTGAACACATCATGGTCACCATCTTGCAACAACATCACTGTACATATCATGGTCACCATCTCGCAACAACATCCCAGCACACATCATGGTCACCATATCGCAACAGCATCCCTGCACACATCATGGTCACCATATCACAACAATATCCCTGCACACATCATAGTCACCATCTCGCAACAACATCCCTGTACACATCATGGTCACCATCTTGCAACAACATCCCTGTACGCATCATGGTCACCATCTCGCAACAACATTCCTGTACATATCATGCTCACCATCGCGCAACAACATCTCTGCACACATCATAGTCACCATCTCGCAACAACATCCCTGTACACATCATGGTCACCATCTCGCAACAACATCCCTGTACACATCAAGGTCACCATCGCGCAACAACATCTCTGTACACATCATGGTCACCATCTCACAACAACATCCCAGCACACATCATGGTCAGCATCTCGCAACAACATCCCTGTACACATCATGGTCACAACCTTGCAACAACATCCCTGTACGCATCATGGTCACCATCTCGCAACAACATCCCTGCACACAGCATGGTCACCATCTCACAACAACATCTCTGTACACATCATGGTCACCATCTCACAACAACATCACTGCACACATCATGGATATCAACCCGCAAACATCGCTGTACACATCATGGTCACCATTGCACAACAACATCCATGTACACATCATGGTCACCATCTCACAAACACATCACTGTACATATCATGGTCATCATCACGCAACAACATCCCTGCACACATCACATTCACCATCTCGCAACAACATCCCTGCACACATCATGTTCACCATCTCACAACAACAACCCTGCACTCATCATGTTCACCATCTCATAATCACTTCCCTGTACATATCATGCTCACCATCGCGCACCAACATCTCTGCACACATCATGGTCACCATCTCGCAACAGCATCCCTGCACACATCATGGTCACCATATCACAACAATATCCCTGCACACATCATAGTCACCATCTCGCAACAACATCCCTGTACACAAGGACGATGGATGAGGACTTGCCATCTGAGGTAGTTTGGGCTGAGGTTAGGAATAGGAAAGGTGAGGTCACCCTGTTAGGAGTCTTTTACAGGCCTCCTAATAGTCCTAGAATCATTGAAGAAAGGATAGGGAAGGTGATTCAGGAGATGAGTGACAGTAATAGGGTGGTTGTTATGGGGGACTTTAACTTTCCTGATATTGATTGGGAAAGCTATAGCTCAAGTTCGTTAGATGGGTCAGTGTTTGTTCAATGTGTGCAGGAGAGTTTCCTGACACAATATGTAGACAGGCCAACAAGAGGTGAGGCCATACTGGATTTGGTTCTGGGTAACGAACCAGGCCAGGTGTTAGAATTAGAGGTAGGTGAGCACTTTGGGGATAGTGACCATAATTCGGTGATTTTTACTCTCGTGATGGAGAGGGATAAGTGTGTACTACAGGGCAAGAGTTATAGCTGGGGTCAGGGAAATTACGATGCGGTGAGGCATGACTTAGGATGTGTGGCTTGGAAAAGTAGACTCCAAGGCAAGAGTGTAAATGATATGTGGAGCTTGTTCAAGGAGCAACTATTGAGTGTCCTTGATAATTATGTACCTGTCAGGCAGGGAGGAAAGGGTCGTGCGAGGGAGCCATGGTTTAATAAGGAATTGGAATCCCTTGTTAAATGGAAGAGGGCGGCCTATCTCAAAATGAGACGTGAAGGTTCAATTGGGGCGATTGAGAGTTATAGGGTAGCCAGGAAGGACCTGAAGAGAGAGCTAAGAGCAGCAAGGAGGGGACATGAAAGGTCCTTAGTCGGTAGGATTAGGGAAAACCCTAAGGCTTTCTATAGGTATGTTAGGAATAAAAGAATGACTAGGGTAGGAATAGGTCCAGTCAAGGATAGTAGTGGGAAGTTGCGTGTGGAGGCGGAAGAGATTGGGGAGACACTGAATGAATACTTTTCTTCAGTATTTACTCAGGAACAGGGCATTGTCGTCGATGTGAATACTGAGTCACAAATAAGTAGAATGGATGGCTTTGAGGTATGTAGAGAAGAGGTGTTGGAAATCCTGGAAAAGGTGAAAATAGATAAGTCCCCTGGGCCTGATGGCATTTATCCGAGGATTCTCTGGGAAGCAAGGGAGGAGATTGCAGAGCCATTGGCCTTGATTTTTATGTCCTCTTTGTCTACTGGAGTAGTGCCAGAAGACTGGAGGATAGCAAATGTGGTTCCCTTGTTCAAAAAGGGGAGTAGGGATAACCCTAGTAACTATCGGCCGGTGAGTCTCACTTCTGTTGTGGGCAAAGTCTTAGAGAGAATTGTAAGGGATAGGATTTATGCACATCTGGATAGGAATAATGTGATCAAGGATAGTCAGCATGGTTTTGTGAAGGGCAGGTCGTGCCTCACAAACCTTATTGAATTCTTTGAAAAGGTGACGAAGGAGGTTGATGAGGGGAAAGCGGTAGATGTGGTATATATGGATTTTAGTAAGGCGTTTGATAAGGTTCCCCATGGTAGGCTACTGCAGAAAATACGGAGATATGGCATTGAGGGTGAGTTGGAGGTTTGGATTAGGAATTGGCTGGATGGAAGAAGACAGAGGGTAGTAGTTGATGGCAAAGTTTCTTTATGGAGTGCCGTCACTAGCGGTGTTCCGCAAGGATCTGTTTTGGGACCATTGCTGTTTGTCATTTTTATAAATGACCTGGAAGAGGGGTTAGAAGGTTGGGTGAGCAAGTTTGCGGATGATACGAAAGTCGGAGGAGTTGTTGACAGTGAGGAAGGATGTGGCAGGTTACAGCAGGATATAGATAAGCTGCAGAGCTGGGTAGAAAGGTGGCAAATGGAATTCAATGTAGCTAAGTGTGAGGTGATTCACTTTGGGAAGAATAACAAAAAGATGGGGTACTGGGCTAATGGTCGGATACTTGGTAGTGTGGATGAGCAGAGGGATCTTGGTGTCCATGTACACAGATCTCTGAAAGTTGCCACCCAGGTAAATAGTGCAGTGAGGAAGGCATATGGCGTACTGGCTTTTATTGGTAGAGGAATTGAGTTCCGGAGTCCTGAGGTCATGATGCAGTTGTATAAGACTCTGGTGCGGCCGCATCTGGAATATTGTGTGCAGTTTTGGTCGCCATACTATAGGAAGGATGTGGAGGCACTGGAACGGGTGCAGAGGAGGTTTACCAGGATGTTGCCTGGTATGGAAGGAAGATCGTATGAGGAAAGAGTGAGACACTTGGGGCTGTTTTCATTAGAGAAACGAAGGTTTAGGGGTGACTTGATTGAGGTGTACAAGATGATTAGGGGGTTAGATAGGGTTGACAGTGTGAACCTTTTCCCGCGTATGGAGTCGGGTATTACAAGGGGGCATAGCTTTAAATTAAGGGGGGGTAGATATAGGACTGAAGTTAGGGGTAGGTTCTTCACTCAGCGAGTCGTAAGTTCATGGAATGCCCTGCCAGTAGCAGTGGTGGACTCTCCCTCTTTATGGGCATTTAAGCGGGCATTGGATAGGTATATGGAGGATAGTGGGTTAGTATAGGTTAGGTGGGCTTGGATCGGCGCAACATCAAGGGCCGAAGGGCCTGTACTGCGCTGTATTCTTCTATGTTCTATGTTCTATGTTCTATGTACATCATGGTCACCATCTTGCAACAACATCCTCTGTACGCATCATGGTCACCATCTCGCAACAACATCCCAGCACACAGCATGGTCACCATCTCGCAACAACATCTCTGTACACATCATGGTCACCATCTCACAACAACATCACTGCACACATCATGGTTATCAAACCGCAAACATCCCTGTACACATCATGGTCATCATCGCGCAACAACATTCCTGTACACATCATGATCACCATCGTACAACAACATCCATGTACACATCATGGTCACCATCTCGGAACAACATCCCTGCACACAGCATGGTCACCATCTCGCAACAACATCTCTGTACACATCATGGTCACCATCTCACAACAACATCACTGCACACATCATGGTTATCAACCCGCAAACATCCCTGTACACATCATGGTCATCATCACGCAACAACATCCCTGCACACATCATAGTCACCATCTCGCAACTACATCCCTGCACACATCATAGTCACCATCTCACAACAACATCCCTGCGTGCATCATGGTCACCATCTTGCAAACACGTCCCTGTACACATCATGGTCACCATCACGCAAAAACATTGCTGTACACATCATGGTCACCATCTCACAACAACATCCCTGCACACATCATTGTCACCATCTGACAACAACATCCCTGCACACATCATGGTCACCATCTCACAACAACGTCCCCGCACACATCGTGGTCACCATCGCGCAACAACATCCCTGTATTCATCATGGTCACCATCTCACATCAACGTCCCTGCATACATCATGGTCACCATCTCATAAACACATGCCTATACACATCATGGTCACCATCACGCAATAACATCCCTGTACACATCATGGTCACCATCTCACAACAACATCCTGGCACACATCATGATCACCATCTCGCAACAACATCCCTGTACACATCATGGTCACCATCTCACAACAACATCCCTGTACACATCATGGTCAACATCTCGCAAACACATCCCTGCACACATCACGGTCACCATCTCGCAAAAACATCCCTTCACACATCATGTTCAACATCTCGCAACGACATCCCTGCACACAACATAGTCACCATCTCGCAACAACATCCCTGCACACATCATGGTCACCATCTCACAACAACATCCCTGCACACATCATGGTCACCATCTCGCAACAACATCCCTGTACACATCATGGTCACCATCTTGCAACAACATCCCTGCACACATCATGGTCACCATCTCGCAACAACATCCCTGCACACATCATGGTCATCATCTTGCTACAACATTCCTGCACACATAATAGACACCATCTCGCAACAACATCCCTGTACTCATCATGGTCACCATCTCGCAACAACATCCCTGTACACATCAAGGTCACCATCGCGCAACAACATCTCTGTACACATCATGGTCACCATCTCACAACAACATCCCTGCACACATCATGGTCAGCATCTCGCAACAACATCCCTGTACGCATCATGGTCACCATCTCGCAACAACATCCCTGCGCACAGCATGGTCACCATCTCGCAACAACATCTCTGTACACATCATGGATATCAACCCGCAAACATCCCTGTACACATCATGGTCACCATTGCACAACAACATCCATGTACACATCATGGTCACCATCTCCCAAACATATCACTGTACACATCATGGTCATCATCACGCAACAACATCCCTGCACACATCACATTCACCATCTCGCAACAACATCCCTGCACACATCATGTTCACCATCTCACAACAACAACCCTGCACACATCATGTTCACCATCTCATAATCACTTCCCTGTACATATCATGCTCACCATCGCGCACCAACATCTCTGCACACATCATGGTCACCATACCGCAACAACATCCCTGTACACATCATGGTCACCATCTTGCAACAACATCACTGTACATATCATGGTCACCATCTCGCAACAACATCCCTGCACACATCATGGTCACCATCTCGCAACAGCATCCCTGCACACATCATGGTCACCATCTTGCAACAACATCCTCTTTACGCATCATGGTCACCATCTCGCAACAACATCCCTGCACACAGCATGGTCACCATCTCGCAACAACATCCCTGCACACAGCATGGTCACCATCTCGCAACAACATCTCTGTACACATCATGGTCACCATCTCACAACAACATCACTGCACACATCATTGTTATCAACCCGCAAACATCCCTGTACACATCATGGTCATCATCACGCAACAACATCCCTGCACACATCATAGTCACCATCTCGCAACAACATCCCTGCACACATCATAGTCACCATCTCACAACAACATCCCTGCGTGCATCATGGTCACCATCTTGCAAACACGTCCCTGTACACATCATGGTCACCATCACACAAAGACATTGCTGTACACATCATGGTCACCATCTCACAACAACATCCCTGCACACATCATTGTCACCATCTGACAACAACATCCCTGCACACATCATGGTCACCATCTCACAACAACGTCCCCGCACACATCGTGGTCACCATCGCGCAACAACATCCCTGTATTCATCATGGTCACCATCTCACATCAACGTCCCTGCATACATCATGGTCACCATCTCATAAACACATCCCTGTACACATCATGGTCACCATCACGCAATAACATCCCTGCACACATCATGGTTTTCATCCCACAAACACATCGCTGTACACATCATGGTCACTATTGCGCAACAACATCCCTGTACACATCATGGTCACCATTGCACAACAACATCCATGTACACATCATGGTCACCATCTCACAAACACATCCCTGTACATATCATGCTCACCATCTTGCAACAACATCCCTGCACACATCACATTCACCATCTCGCAACAACATCCCTGCACACATCATGTTCACCATCTCACAACAACAACCCTGCACACATCATGTTCACCATCTCATAATCACTTCCCTGTACATATCATGCTCACCATCGCGCACCAACATCTCTGCACACATCATGGTCACCATCTCGCAACAACATCCCGATACATATCATGGTCACCATCTCGCAACAACATCCCTGCACACATCATGGTCACCATCTTGCAACAACATCACTGTACATATCATGGTCACCATCTCGCAACAACATCCCTGCACACATCATGGTCACCATATCGCAACAGCATCCCTGCACACATCATGGTCACCATATCACAACAATATCTCTTCACACATCATAGTCACCATCTCGCAACAACATCCCTGTACACATCATGGTCACCATCTTGCAACAACATCCCTGTACGCATCATGGTCACCATCTCGCAACAACATCCCTGCACACATCATGGTCACCATCTTGCAACAACATCACTGTACATATCATGGTCACCATCTCGCAACAACATCCCTGCACACATCATGGTCACCATATCGCAACAGCATCCCTGCACACATCATGGTCACCATATCACAACAATATCTCTTCACACATCATAGTCACCATCTCGCAACAACATCCCTGTACACATCATGGTCACCATCTTGCAACAACATCCCTGTACGCATCATGGTCACCATCTCGCAACAACATCTCTGTACACATCATGGTCACCATCTCACAACAACATCACTGCACACATCATGGATATCAACCCGCAAACATCCCTGTACACATCATGGTCACCATTGCACAACAACATCCATGTACACATCATGGTCACCATCTCACAAACACATCCCTGTACATATCATGGTCACCATCTTGCAACAACATCCCTGCACACATCACATTCACCATCTCGCAACAACATCCCTGCACACATCATGTTCACCATCTCACAACAACAACCCTGCACACATCATGTTCACCATCTCATAATCACTTCCCTGTACATATCATGCTCACCATCGCGCAACAACATCTCTGCACACATCATGGTCACCATCTCGCAACAACATCCCTGTACACATCATGGTCACCATCTTGCAACAACATCACTGTACATATCATGGTCACCATCTCGCAACAACATCCCTGCACACATCATGGTCACCATCTCGCAACAGCATCCCTGCACACATCATGGTCACCATATCACAACAATTTCCCTGCACACATCATGGTCATCATCGCGAAACAACATTCCTGTACACATCATGATCACCATCGTACAACAACATCCATGTACACATCATGGTCACCATCTCGCAACAACATCCCTGCACATAGCATGGTCACCATCTCGCAACAACATCTCTGTACACATCATGGTCATCATCACGCAACAACAGCCCTGCACACATACCATCTCGCAACTACATCCCTGCATGCATCATGGTCACCATCTCAAAACAATATCCCTGTACACATCATGGTAACCATCTCGCAACAACATCCCTGTACACATCATGGTCCCATCTCACAACAACATCACTGTACACATCATGGTCACCATCTCGCAAACACATCCCTGCACACCTCATAGTCACCATCTCACAACAACATCCCTGCACACATCATGGTCTTCATCTCGCAAACACGTCCCTGTACACATCATGGTCATCATCTTGCTACAACATCCCTGCACACATAATAGTCACCATCGCGCAACAACATCCCTGCACACATCATGGTTTTCATCCCGCAAACACATCGCTGTACACATCATGGTCACTATTGCGCAACAACATCCCTATACACATCATGGTCACCATTGCACAACAACATCCATGTACACATCATGGTCACCATCTTGCAACGACATCCCTGCACACATCACATTCACCATCTCGCAACAACATCCCTGCACACATCATGTTCACCATCTCACAACAACAACCCTGCACACATCATGTTCACCATCTCATAATCACTTCCCTGTACATATCATGCTCACAATCGCGCAACAACATCTCTGCACACATCATGGTCACCATCTCGCAACAACATCCCTGTAGACATCATGGTCACCATCTTGCAACAACATCACTGTACATATCATGGTCACCATCTCGCAACAGCATCCCTGCACACATCATGGTCACCATATCACAACAATATCCCTGCACACATCATAGTCACCATCTCGCAACAACATCCCTGTACACATCATGGTCACCATCTTGCAACAACATCCCTGTACGCATCATGGTCACCATCTCGCAACAACATCCCTGCACACAGCATGGTCACCATCTCGCAACAACATCTCTGTACACATCATGGTCACCATCTCACAACAACATCCCTGCACACATCATGGTCACCATCTCACAACAACAACCCTGCACGTATCATGTTCACCATCTCATAAACACATCCCTGTATATATCATGCTCACCATCGCACAACAACATCTCTGTACACATCATGTTCACCATCTCGCAACAACATCCCTGTACACATTATGGTCTCCATCTTGCAACAACATCCCTGCACACATCAAGGTCACCATCGCGCAACAACATCCCTGTACACAACATGGTCAGTATCTCGCAACAATATCCCTGCACACATCGTTAGATTACTGACAGTGTGGAACCAGGCCCTTCGGCCCAACAAGTCCACACCGACCCGCCGAGGCGCAACCCACCCATTAGCCTACATTTACCCCTTTACCTAACTCTACGGGCAATTTAGCATGACCAATTCACCTGACCTGCACATCTTTGGAGTGTGGGAGGAAACCGGAGCACCATAAGGAAACCCACGCAGACATGGGGAGAATGTGCAAACACCACACAGTCAGTCGCCTGAGTTGGGAATTGAACCCGGGACTCTGGCGCTGTGAGGCAGCAATGCTAACCACTGTGCCACCGTGCCGCCCATCATGGTCATCATCTCACAACAACATCCCTGTACACGTCATGGTCACCATCTCACAACAACATCCCTGCACACATCATGGTCATCATCTCACAACAAATTCCCTGTACACATCATGGTCACCATCTCACAACAATGTCCCAGGACACATCGTGGTCATCATCGCGCAACAACATCCCTGTACAGATCATGTTCACCATATCACAACAACATCCCTGCACACATAATAGTCACCATCTCATAAACACATTCCTGTACATATCATGGTCACCATCACGTAACAACATCCCTGTACACATCATGGTCACCATCTCACAACAACATCACTGAACACATCATGTTCACCATCGTGCAACATCATTGCACACATCATGTTCACCATCTTGCAACAACATCCCTGCACACATCGTGGTCAACATCGCGCAACAACATCCCTGTACACATCATGGTCACCATCTCGCACAACATCCCTGCACACATCATGGTCACCATCACGCAACAACATTCCTGCACACATCATGGTCACCATCGCACAATAACATCCCTGTACACATCATGGTCACCATTACACAACAACATCCCTGCACACATCATGGTCACCATTACATAACAACATCCCTTCACACATCATGGTCACCATTACACAACAACATCCCTGCACACATTATGGTCACGATCTCATATCAACATCCCTCCACATATCATGGTCACCATCTCGCAACTACATCCCTGCGCACATCATGTTCACCATCTCGCAACAACATCCCTGCATGCATCATGGTCACCATCTCACAACAATATCCCTGTACACATCATGGTAACCATCTCGCAACAACATCCCTGCACACATCATGGTCCCATCTCACAACAACATCCCTGTACACATCATGGTCACCATCTCGCAAACACATCCCTGCACACCTCATAGTCACCATCTCACAACAACATCCCTGCACACATCATGGTCTTCATCTCGCAAACACGTCCCTGTACACATCATGGTCATCATCTTGCTACAACATCCCTGCACACTTAATAGTCACCATCGCGCAACAACATCCCTGCACACATCATGGTTTTCATCCCGCAAACACATCGCTGTACACATCATGGTCACTATTGCGCAATAACATCCCTGCACACATCATGGTCACCATTGCACAACAACATCCATGTACACATCATGGTCACCATCTTGCAACGACATCCCTGCACACATCACATTCACCATCTCGCAACAACATCCCTGCACACATCATATTCACCATCTCACAACAACATCCCTGCACACATCATGGTCACCATTACAAAGCAACATCCCTTCACACATCATGGTCACCATTACACAACAACATCCCCGCACATATTATGGTCACGATCTCATATCAACATCCCTGCACATATCATGGTCACCATCTCGCAACTACATCCCTGCGCACATCATGTTCACCATCTCGCAACAACATCCCTGCATGCATCATGGTCACCATCTCACAACAAGATCCCTGTACACATCATGGTCACCATCTCGCAACAACATCCCTGCACACATCATGGTTTTCATCCCGCAAACACATCGCTGTACACATCATGGTCACTATTGCGCAATAACATCCCTATACACATCATGGTCACCATTGCACAACAACATCCATGTACACATCATGGTCACCATCTTGCAACGACATCCCTGCACACATCACATTCACCATCTCGCAACAACATCCCTGCACACATCATGTTCACCATCTCACAACAACATCCCTGCACATATCATGGTCACCATCTCGCAACTACATCCCTGCGCACATCATGTTCACCATCTCGCAACAACATCCCTGCATGCATCATGGTCACCATCTCACAACATTATCCCTGTATACATCATGGTAACCATCTCGCAACAACATCCCTGCACACATCATGGTCCCATCTCACAACAACATCCCTGTACACATCATGGTCACCATCTCGCAAACGCATCCCTGCACACCTCATAGTCACCATCTCACAACAACATCCCTGCACACATCATGGTCTTCATCTCGCAAACACGTCCCTGTACACATCATGGTCATCATCTTGCTACAACATCCCTGCACACATAATAGTCACCATCGCGCAACAACATCCCTGCACACATCATGTTTTCATCCCGCAAACACATCGCTGTACACATCATGGTCACTATTGCGCAACAACATCCCAATACACATCATGGTCACCATTGCACAACAACATCCATGTACACATCATGGTCACCATCTTGCAACGACATCCCTGCACACATCACATTCACCATCTCGCAACAACATCCCTGCACACATCATGTTCACCATCTCACAACAACAACCCTGCACACATCATGTTCACCATCTCATAATCACTTCCCTGTACATATCATGCTCACAATCGCGCAACAACATCTCTGCACACATCATGGTCACCATCTCGCAACAACATCCCTGTACACATCATGGTCACCATCTTGCAACAACATCACTGTACATATCATGGTCACCATCTCGCAACAGCATCCTCGCACACATCATGGTCACCATATCACAACAATATCCCTGCACACATCATAGTCACCATCTCGCAACAACATCCCTGTACGCATCATGGTCACCATCTCGCAACAACATCCCTGCACACATCATGGTTATCAACCCGCAAACATTCCTGTACACATCATGATCACCATCGATCAACAACATCCATGTACACATCATGGTCACCATCTCGCAACAACATCCCTGCACACTGCATGGTCACCATCTCGCAACAACATCTCTGTACACATCATGGTCACCATCTCGCAACAACATCCCTACACACATCATGGTTATCAACCCACAAACATCCCTGTACACATCATGGTCATCATCACGCAACAACATCCCTGCACACATCATAGTCACCATCTCACAACAACATCAATGAACACATCATGTTCACCATCGCGAAACATCACTGCACACATCATGGTCACCATCTTGCAACAACATCCCTGCACACATCGTGGTCAACATCGCACAACAACATCCCTGTACACCTCATGGTCACCATCTCGCACAACATGCCTGCACACATCATGGTCACCATCTCGCAACAACATCCCTGCGTGCATCATGGTCACCATCTTGCAAACACGTCCCTGTACACATCATGGTCACCATCACGCAACAACATTGCTGTACACATCATGGTCACCATCTCACAACAACATCCCTGCACACATCATTGTCACCATCTGACAACAACATCCCAGCACACATCATGGTCACCATCTCAAAACAACGTCCCCGCACACATCGTGGTCACCATCGCGCAACAACATCCCTGTATTCATCATGGTCACCATCTCACATCAACGTCCCTGCATACATCATGGTCACCATCTCATAAACACATCCCTGTACACATCATGGTCACCATCACGCAATAACAGCCCTGTACACATCATGGTCACCATCTCACAACAACATCCTGGCGCACATCATTATCACCATCTCGCAACAACAGCCCTGTACACATCATGGTCACCATCTCACAACAACATCCCTGCACACATCATGGTCACCATCTCACAACAACATCCCTTCACACATCATGTTCAACATCTCGCAACGACATCCCTGCACACATCATGTTCACCATCTCACAACAACATCCCTGCACACATCATGGTCACCATCTCACAAAAACATCCCTGCACACATCATGGTCACCATCTCGCAACAACATCCCTGCACACATCATGGTCACCATCTTGCAACAACATCCCTTCACACATCATGGTCACCATCTCGCAACAACATCCCTGCACACATCATTGTCACCATCGCGCAACAACATCCCTGCACACATTAGATTACTTACAGTGTGGAAACAGGCCCTTCGGCCCAACAAGTCCACACCGACCCGCTGAAGCGCAACCCACCCATACCCCTACATTTACCCCTTTAACCTAACACTACGGGCAATTTAGCATGGCCAATTCACCTGACCCGCACATCTTTGGACTGTGGGAGGAAACCGGAGCACCCGGAGGAAACCCACGCAGACACGGGGAGAACGTGCAAACTCCACACAGTCAGTCGCCTGAGTCGGGAATTGAACCCGGGTCTCTGGCGCTGTGAGGCAGCAGTGCTAACCACTGTGCCACCGTGCCGCCCACATCATGGTCTTCATCACGCAAACACATCGCTGTACACATCATGGTCACTACTGCGCAACAACATCCCTGTACACATCATGGTCACCATTGCACAACAACATCCGTGTACACATCATGGTCACCATCTCACAAACACATCCCTGTACACATCATGGTCAACATCTCGCAACAACATCCCTGCACACATCACATTCACCATCTCGCAACAACATCCCTGCACAATCATGGTCACCATCGTGCAACAACATTGCTGTAAACATCATGGTCACCATCTCACAACAACAACCCTGCACGCATCATGTTCACCATCTCATAAACACATCCCTGTACATATCATGGTCACCAACGCGCAACAACATCTCTGCACACATCATGGTCACCATCTCGCAACAACATCCCTGTACACATCATGGTCACCATCTCACAACAACAACCCTGCACGCATCATGTTCCCCATCTCATAAACACATCCCTGTACATATCATGCTCACCAACGCGCAACAACATCTCTGCACACATCATGGTCACCATCTCGCAACAACATCCCTGTACACATCATGGTCACCATCGCGCAACAATATTCCTGTACACATCATGGTCAACATCTCGCAAACACATCTCTGCACACATCATGGTTACCATCTCACAACAATATCCCTGCACTCATCATAGTCACCATCTCACAACAACATCCCTGCACACATCATGGTCAACATCTCACAACAACATCCCTGCACACATCATGGTTATCAAACCACAAACATCCTTGCACACATCATGGTCACCATCTCGCAACAACATCCCTGTACACATCATGGTCACCATCTCACAACAACAACCCTGCACGCATCATGTTCACCATCTCATAAACACATCCCTGTACATATCATGCTCACCAACGCGCAACAACATCTCTGCACACATCATGGTCACCATCTCGCAAACACATCTCTGTACACATCATGGTTACCATCTCACAACAATATCCATGCTCTCATCATAGTCACCATCTCTCAACAATATCCCTGCACACATCATGGGTATCAACCTGCAAACATCCCATCACACCTCATAGTCACCATCTCACAACAACATCCCTGCACACATCATGGTCACCATCTCGCAAACACATCCCTGCACACCTCATAGTCACCATCGCACAACAACATCCCTGCACACATCATGGTCACCATCTCGCAAATACATCCCTGTACACCTCATGCTCACCATCACGCAACAACATCCCTGGACACATCATGGTCACCATCTCACAACAACATCCCAGCACACATCGTGGTCAACATCGCGCAACAACATCTCTGCACACATAATGGTCACCATCTCGCAACAACATCCCTGTACACATCATGGTCACCATCTTGCAACAACATCCCTGTACACATCATGGTCACCATCTCGCAACAACATCCCTGCACACATCATGGTCAACATCTCGCAAACACATCTCTGTACACATCATGGTCACCATCTCACAACAATATCCCTGCACTCATCATAGTCACCATCTCACAACAACATCCCTGCACACATCATGGTTATCAACCCGCAAACATCCCTTCACACATCATAGTCAACATCTCACAACAACATCCCTGTACACATCATGGTCACCATCTCGCAAACACATCCCTGCACTCCTCATAGTCACCATCTCACAACAACATCCCTGCACGCATCATGGTCACCATCTCGCAAATACATCCCTGTACACATCATGGTCAACATCTCGCAAACACATCTCTGTACACATCATTGTCATCATCTCACAACAATATCCCTGCACTCATCATAGTCACCATCTCACAACAACATCCCTGCACACGTCATGGTTATCAACCCGCAACAAAATCCTTGCACACCTCATAGTCACCATCTCACAACAACATCCCTGCACCAATCATGGTCACCATCTCGCAAATACATCCCTGCACACCTCATGCTCACCATCATGCAACAACATCCCTGTACACATCATGGTCACCATCTCACAACAACATCCCAGCACACATCGTGGTCAACATCGCGCAACAACATCCCTGTCCACATCATGGTCACCATCTCGCAACAACATCCCTGCACACATCATGGTCAACATCTCACAACAACATCCCTGCACACATCATGGTCGCCATCGCGCAACAACATCCTTGTACACATCATGTTCACCAACTCGCAACAACATCCCTGCACACATCATAGTCACCATCTCGCAACAACATCCCTGCACACATCATAGTCTCCATCTAACAACAGCATCCCTTTACACATCATGGTCACCATCTCGCAACAACATCCCTTCACGCATCATGGTCACCATCTCACAACAACATCCCTGTACACATCATGGTCACCATCTCGCAAACACATCCCTGTACACATCATGGTCACCATCTCGCAACAACATCCCTTCACACATCATGTTCACCATCTCGCAACAACATCCCTGCACACATCATAGTGATCATCTCGCAACAACATCCCTGTACACAGCATGTTCACCATCTCGCAACAACATCCCTGCTCACATCATGGTCACCATCTCACAACAACTTCCCTGTACACATCATGGTCACCATCTCACAACAACATCCCTGTACACATCATTGTCACCACCTCGCAACAACATCCCTGACACCTCATAGTCACCATCTCGCAACAACATCCCTGCACACATCATGGTCACCATTTCACATCAACATCCCTGCACACATCATGGTCATCATCTCGCGACAACATCCCTGCACACATCATGGTCACCATCTCACAATAACATCCCTACACCCATCATGGTTACCATTCCACAACAACATCCCACCACACAACATGGTCATCATCTCGCAACAACATCCCTTCACACATCATGTACACCATCTCGCAACAACATCCCAGGATACATCATGGTCACCATCTCACAACAAGGTCCCAGCACACATCATGGTCACCATCTCGCAACAACATTCCTGCACACATCATAGTCACCATCTCACAACAACATCCCTGCACACATCATGGTCATCATCTCGCAAACACGCCCCGGTACACATCATGGTCGTCATCTCGCAAACACGTTCCTGCACACATCATGTTCACCACCTCGCAACAACATCCCTCCACACATCATGTTCACCATCTCACAACAACATTCATGCACATATCATGGTCACCATCTCGTAAACACGTTTCTGTACACATTATGCTCACCATCGCGCAATAACATCCCTGCACACATCATGGTCACCTTCTCGCAAACAACATCCCTGTACACATCATGGTCACCATCGCGCAACAACATCCCTGTACACATCATGGTCACCATCTCGCAACAAAATCCCTGCACACATCATGGTCACCATTACACAACAACATCCTTGCACACAACATGGTCACCATCTCACAACAACATCCCTGCACACATCAAGGTCACCATTACACAACAACATCCCTGCACACATCATGGTCACCATTACATAACAACATCCCATCACACATCATGATCACCATCTCACATCAACATCCCTGCACACATCATGTTCACCATCTCACAACAACATCCCTGCACACATCATGGTCACCATTATATAACAACATCCCTTCACACAAAATGGTCACCATTTCACATCAACATCCCTGCACACATCATGGTCATCATCTCGCGACAACATCCCTGCACACATCATGGTCACCATCTCACAATAACATCCCTACACCCATCATGGTTACCATTCCACAACAACATCCCACCACACAACATGGTCATCATCTCGCAAACACATCCCGATACACATCATAGTCATCATCTCGCAAACACGTTCCTGTACACATCATGTTCACCATCTCGCAACAACATCCCTGCACACATCACGATCATCATCTCGCAATCACGTCACAGTACACATCATGGTCATCATCTCGCAAGCACGTCCCAGCACACATCATGGTCACCATCTCACAATAACATCCCTACACACATCATGGTTACCATTCCACAACAACATCCCTCCACATAACATGGTCATCATCTCGCAACAACATCCCTGCACACATCATGGTCATCATCTCGCAAACACGCCCCGGTACACATCATGGTCGTCATCTCGCAAACACGTTCCTGCACACATCATGTTCACCACCTCGCAACAACATCCCTCCACACATCATGTTCACCATCTCACAACAACATTCATGCACATATCATGGTCACCATCTCGTAAACACGTTTCTGTACACATTATGCTCACCATCGCGCAACAACATCCCTGCACACATCATGGTCACCTTCTCGCAAACAACATCCCTGTACACATCATGGTCACCATCGCGCAACAACATCCCTGTACACATCATGGTCACCATCTCGCAACAAAATCCCTGCACACATCATGGTCACCATTACACAACAACATCCTTGCACACAACATGGTCACCATCTCACAACAACATCCCTGCACACATCAAGGTCACCATTACACAACAACATCCCTGCACACATCATGGTCACCATTACATAACAACATCCCATCACACATCATGATCACCATCTCACATCAACATCCCTGCACACATCATGTTCACCATCTCACAACAACATCCCTGCACACATCATGGTCACCATTATATAACAACATCCCTTCACACAAAATGGTCACCATTTCACATCAACATCCCTGCACACATCATGGTCATCATCTCGCGACAACATCCCTGCACACATCATGGTCACCATCTCACAATAACATCCCTACACCCATCATGGTTACCATTCCACAACAACATCCCACCACACAACATGGTCATCATCTCGCAAACACATCCCGATACACATCATAGTCATCATCTCGCAAACACGTTCCTGTACACATCATGTTCACCATCTCGCAACAACATCCCTGCACACATCACGATCATCATCTCGCAATCACGTCACAGTACACATCATGGTCATCATCTCGCAAGCACGTCCCAGCACACATCATGGTCACCATCTCACAATAACATCCCTACACACATCATGGTTACCATTCCACAACAACATCCCTCCACATAACATGGTCATCATCTCGCAACAACATCCCTGCACACATCATGTTCACCATCTCACAACAACATCCCCGCACACATCATGGTCACCATCTCACAACAACATCCCTGCACACATCAAGGTCACCATTACACAACAACATCCCTGCACACATCATGGTCACCATTACATAACAACATCCCATCACACATCATGATCACCATCTCACATCAACATCCCTGCACACATCATGTTCACCATCTCACAACAACATCCCTGCACACATCATGGTCACCATTATATAACAACATCCCTTCACACAACATGGTCACCATTTCACATCAACATCCCTGCACACATCATGGTCATCATCTCGCGACAACATCCCTGCACACATCATGGTCACCATCTCACAATAACATCCCTACACACATCATGGTTACCATTCCACAACAACATCCCACCACACAACATGGTCATCATCTCGCAAACACATCCCGATACACATCATAGTCATCATCTCGCAAACACGTTCCTGCACACATCATGTTCACCATCTCGCAACAACATCCCTGCACACATCACGATCATCATCTCGCAATCACGTCACAGTACACATCATGGTCATCATCTCGCAAGCACGTCCCAGCACACATCATGGTCACCATCTCACAATAACATCCCTACACACATCATGGTTACCATTCCACAACAACATCCCTCCACATAACATGGTCATCATCTCGCAACAACATCCCTGCACACATCATGTTCACCATCTCACAACAACATCCCCGCACACATCATGGTCACCATCTCACAACAACATCCCTGCACACATCAAGGTCACCATTACACAACAACATCCCTGCAAACATCATGGTCACCATTACATAACAACATCCCATCACACATCATGATCACCATCTCACATCAACATCCCTGCACACATCATGTTCACCATCTCACAACAACATCCCTGCACACATCATGGTCACCATTATATAACAACATCCCTTCACACAACATGGTCACCATTTCACATCAACATCCCTGCACACATCATGGTCATCATCTCGCGACAACATCCCTGCACACATCATGGTCACCATCTCACAATAACATCCCTACACACATCATGGTTACCATTCCACAACAACATCCCACCACACAACATGGTCATCATCTCGCAAACACATCGCGATACACATCATAGTCATCATCTCGCAAACACGTTCCTGCACACATCATGTTCACCATCTCGCAACAACATCCCTGCACACATCACGATCATCATCTCGCAATCACGTCACAGTACACATCATGGTCATCATCTCGCAAGCACGTCCCAGCACACATCATGGTCACCATCTCACAATAACATCCCTACACACATCATGGTTACCATTCCACAACAACATCCCTCCACATAACATGGTCATCATCTCGCAACAACATCCCTGCATGCATCATGGTCACCATCTCACAACAACATCCCTGCACACATCATGGTCACCATCTCACAACAACATCCCTGCACACATCATGGTCACCATCTTGCAACAACATCCCTGCACACATCATGGTCATCATCCCGCAACAACATCCCTGCACACCACATGTTCACCATCTCACAACAACATCCCTGAACACATCATGGTCACCATTACATAACAACATCCCTTCACACAACATGGTCACCATTTCACATCAACATCCCTGCACACATCATGGTCATCATCCCGCAAACACATCCCTGCTCACATGATGGTCACCATCGCGCAACAACATCCCTGTATACATCATGGTCACCATCTTGCAACAACATTCCTGCACACATCATCTTCACCATCTCACAACAACATCCCTGCACACATCATGGTCAACATCTCACAACAACATCCCTGCATGCATCATGGTCAACATCTCATAACAACATCCCAGTACAAATCATGGTCACCATCTTGCAACAATATCCCTGCACAAATCATGGTCATCATCCCGCAACAACATCCCTGCACACATCATGTTAACCATCTCACAACAACATCCCTGTACACATCATGGTCACCATCACGCAACAACATCCCTGCACACATCATGTTCACCATCTCGCAACAACATCCCTGCACACATCACAGTCACCATCTCACAACAACATCCCTGCACACATCATGGTCATCATCTCGCAAACACGTCCCGGTACACATCATGGTCATCATCTTGCAAACACGTCACTGCACACATCATGTTCATCATATCGCAACAAAATCCCTGCACACATCATGTTCACCACCTCACAACAACATCCTTGCACACATCATGGTCAACATCTCGCAACGACATCCCTGTACACATCATGGCCACCATCTCGCAATAACATCCCTGCACACATCATGGTCACCATCTCACAACAACATACCTGTACACATCATGGTCACCATCATGCAACAACATCCCTGCACACATCATGTTCACCATCTCGCAACAACATCCCTGCACACATCACAGTCACCATCTCACAATAACATCCCTACACACATCATGGTCATCATCTCGCAAACACGTCCCGGTACACATCATGGTCATCATCTTGCAAACACGTCACTGCACACATCATGTTCATCATATCGCAACAAAATCCCTGCACACATCATGTTCACCACCTCACAACAACATCCCTGTACACATCATGGTCACCATCACGCAACAACATCCCTGCACACATCATGGTAACCATCTCGCAACAACATCCCTGTACACATCATGGTCACCATCTCACAACAACATCCTTGCACACATCATGGTAACCATCTCGCAACAACATCCCTGTACACATCATAGTCACCATCTCGCAATAACATCCTTGCACACATCATGGTCACCATCTCACAACAACATCCCTGTACACGTCTTGGTCACCATCTCGCAAACACATCCCTGTACACATCATGGTCACCATCTCGCAACAACATCCCTGTACACATCATGGTCACGATCTCGCAACAACATCCCTGCACACATCATGGTCACCATCTCACAACAACATCCCTGTACACGTCTTGGTCACCATCTCGCAAACACATGCCTGCACGCATCATGGTCACCATATCGCAACAACATCCCTGTACCCATCATATTCACCATTACAGAACAACATCTCTGCACACATCGTAGTCACCATTTCAAACCAACATCCTTGCAAACATCATGGTCACCATTTCGCAACAACTTCCTGCACACATCATGGTCACCAACACATAAACACATCCCTGTACACATTATGCTCACCATCGCGCAACAACACCTTGCACACATCATGGTCACCATCACACAATAACATCCCTGCACACATCATGGTCACCATTACATAACAACATCTCTGCACACATCATGGTCACCATTTCACTTCAACATCCCCGCACACATCATGGTCACCATCACACAATAACATCCCTGCACACATCATGGTCACCATTTCACATCAACATCCCCGCACACATCATGGTCACCATCACACAATAACATCCCTGCACACATCACGGTCATCATTACACAACAACATACCTGCACACATCATGGTCAACAACTCGCAACAACATCCATGCGCACATCATGTTCACCATCTCACAACAACATCCCTGTACATATCATGGACACCATCTCGCAACAACATCCCTGTACACATCATGGTCACCATCTCACAACAATGTCCCAGCACACATCATAGTCACCATCTCGCAACAACAACCCTGCACACATCATGTTCACCATCTCACAACAACGTCCATGCATACATCATGGTCACCATCTCATAAACACATCCCTGTACACATTATGCTCACCATCGCGCAACAACACCCTGCACACATCATGGTCACCATCTCGCAAACACATCCCTGTACACATCATGGTCACCATCGCGCAACAACATCCCTGTACACAGCATGGTCACCATCTCATAAACACATCCCTGTACACATTATGCTCACCATTGCGCAACAACACCCTGCACACATCATGGTCACCATCGCACAATAACATCCCTGTATACATCATGGTCACCATTACAGAACAACATCCCTGCACACATCATAGTCACCATTTTATATCAACATCCCTGCACACATCATGGTCACCATTTCATATCAACATCCCTGCACACATCATGGTCACGATCTCACAGTAACATCCCTGCACACATCATGATCACCATTACACAACAACATCCCTGCACACATCATGGTCACGATCTCACATCAACATCCCTGCACACATCATGGTCACCATCTCGCAACAACATCCCTGCGCACATCATGTTCACCATCTCACAACAACATCCCTGTACACATCATGTACACCATCTCGCAACAACATCCCAGGACACATCATGGTCACCATCTCACAACAAGGTCCCAGCACACATCATGGTCATCATCTCGCAACAACATCCCTGCACACATCATAGTCACCATCTCACAACAACATCCCTGCACACATCATGGTCATCATCTCGCAAACACGTCCCGGTACACATCATGGTCATCATCTCGCAAACACGTTCCTGCACACATCATGTTCACCACCTCGCAACAACATCCCTCCACACATCATGTTCACAATCTCACAACAACATTCATGCACACATCATGGTCACCATCTCATAAACACGTTTCTGTACACATTATGCTCACCACCGCGCAACAACATTCCTGCACACATCATGGTCACCATCTCGCAAACAACATCCCTGTACACATCATGGTCACCATCACGCAACAACATCCCTGTACACATCATGGTCACCATCTTGCAACAAAATCCCTGCACACATCATGGTCACCATCTCACAATAACATCCCTGCACACATTATGGTCACCATTACACAACAACATTCTTGCACACATCATGTTCACAATCTCACAACAACATTCATGCACACATCATGGTCACCATCTCATAAACACGTTTCTGTACACATTATGCTCACCACCGCGCAACAATATTCCTGCACACATCATGGTCACCATCTCGCAAACAACATTCCTGTACACATCATGGTCACCATCACGCAACAACATCCCTGTACACATCATGGTCACCATCTCGCAACAAAATCCCTGCACACATCATGGTCACCATCTCACAATAACATCCCTGCGCACATCATGGTCACCATTACACAACAACATCCCTGCACACATCATGGTCACGATCTCACATCAACATTCCTGCACACATCATGGACACCATCTCGCAACATCATCCCTGCACACATCATGGTCATCATCTCGCAAACAAGTTCCTGCACACATCATGATCACCATCTCGCAACAACCTCCCTGCACACATCATGTTCACCATCTCACAACAACATCCCTGCACACATCATGTTCACCATCTCACAACAACATCCCTGCATGCATCAAGGTCACCATCTCGTAAATACGTCCCAGTGCACATCATGGTCACCATCGCGCAACAACATCCCTGTACACATCATGGTCACCATCTCGCAACGACATCCCTGTACATATCATGGTCACCATCTCACAACAACATCCTTGCACACATCATGGTCACCATCTCGCAACGACATCCCTGTACATATCATGGTCACCATCTCAAAACAACATTCATGCACATATCATGGTCACCATCTCGTAAACACGTTTCTGTACACATTATGCTCACCATCGCGCAACAACATCCCTGCATGCATCATGGTCACCATCTCGCAAACATGTCCCTGTGCACATCATGGTCACCATTGCGCAACAACATCCCTGTACACATCATGGTCACCATCTCGCAACAACATCCCTGCATGCATCATGGTCACCATCTCGCAAACACGTACCTGTGCACATCATGGTCACCATCGCGCAAAACAATCCCTGTACACATCATGGTCACCATCTCACAACAACAGCCTTGCATACATCATGGTCACCATCTCACAACAACATCTCTGTGCACATCATGGTCACCATCTCACAACAACATCCCTGTACGCATCATGGTCACTATCGCGCATCAACATTCCTGCACTCATCATGGTCACCATTTCACATCAACATCCCCGCACACATCATAGTCACCATCACACAATAACATCACTGCACACATCATGGTCACCATTACAGAACAACTTCTCTGCACACATCATGGTCACCATTTCACATCAACATCCCCGCACACATCATGGTCACCATCACACAATAACATCCCTGCACACATCATGGTCACCATTACAGAACAACATACCTGCACACATCATGGTCACCAACTCGCAACAACATCCATGCGCTCATCATGTTCACCATTTCACAACAACATCCCTGTACATATCATGGACACCATCTCGCAACAACATCCCTGTACACATCATGGTCACCATCTCACAACAACATCCATGCACACATCATGGTCACCATCTCATAAACACATCCCTGTACACATTATGCTCACCATCACGCAACGACATTCCTGCACACATCATGTTCACCATCTCGCAACAACATCCCTGCACACATCATGTTCACCATCTCACAACAACATCCATGCACACATCATGGTCACCATCTCGCAACAACATCCCTGCACACATCACAGTCACCATCTCACAACAACATCCCTGCACACATCACAGTCACCATCTCACAACAACATCCCTGCACACATCATGGTCATCATCTCGCAAACACGTCCCGGTACACATCATGGTCATCATCTTGCAAACACGTCACTGCACACATCATGTTCATCATATCGCAACAAAATCCCTGCACACATCATGTTCACCACCTCACAACAACATCCTTGCACACATCATGGTCAACATCTCGCAACGACATCCCTGTACACATCATGGCCACCATCTCGCAATAACATCCCTGCACACATCATGGTCACCATCTCACAACAACATACCTGTACACATCATGGTCACCATCACGCAACAACATCCCTGCACACATCATGTTCACCATCTCGCAACAACATCCCTGCACACATCACAGTCACCATCTCACAATAACATCCCTACACACATCATGGTCATCATCTCGCAAACACGTCCCGGTACACATCATGGTCATCATCTTGCAAACACGTCACTGCACACATCATGTTCATCATATCGCAACAAAATCCCTGCACACATCATGTTCACCACCTCACAACAACATCCCTGTACACATCATGGTCACCATCACGCAACAACATCCCTGCACACATCATGGTAACCATCTCGCAACAACATCCCTGTACACATCATGGTCACCATCTCACAACAACATCCTTGCACACATCATGGTAACCATCTCGCAACAACATCCCTGTACACATCATGGTCACCATCTCGCAATAACATCCCTGCACACATCATGGTCACCATCTCACAACAACATCCCTGTACACGTCTTGGTCACCATCTCGCAAACACATCCCTGTACACATCATGGTCACCATCTCGCAACAACATCCCTGTACACATCATGGTCACGATCTCGCAACAACATCCCTGCACACATCATGGTCACCATCTCACAACAACATCCCTGTACACGTCTTGGTCACCATCTCGCAAACACATGCCTGCACGCATCATGGTCACCATATCGCAACAACATCCCTGTACCCATCATATTCACCATCTCACAACTACATCCCTGCACACATCATAGTCACCATTACAGAACAACATCTCTGCACACATCGTAGTCACCATTTCAAACCAACATCCTTGCAAACATCATGGTCACCATTTTGCAACAACTTCCTGCACACGTCATGGTCACCAACACATAAACACATCTCTGTACACATTATGCTCACCATCGCGCAACAACACCTTGCACACATCATGGTCACCATCACACAATAACATCCCTGCACACATCATGGTCACCATTACATAACAACATCTCTGCACACATCATGGTCACCATTTCACTTCAACATCCCCGCACACATCATGGTCACCATCACACAATAACATCCCTGCACACATCATGGTCACCATTTCACATCAACATCCCCGCACACATCATGGTCACCATCACACAATAACATCCCTGCACACATCACGGTCATCATTACACAACAACATACCTGCACACATCATGGTCAACAACTCGCAACAACATCCATGCGCACATCATGTTCACCATCTCACAACAACATCCCTGTACATATCATGGACACCATCTCGCAACAACATCCCTGTACACATCATGGTCACCATCTCACAACAATGTCCCAGCACACATCATAGTCACCATCTCGCAACAACAACCCTGCACACATCATGTTCACCATCTCACAACAACGTCCATGCATACATCATGGTCACCATCTCATAAACACATCCCTGTACACATTATGCTCACCATCGCGCAACAACACCCTGCACACATCATGGTCACCATCTCGCAAACACATCCCTGTACACATCATGGTCACCATCGCGCAACAACATCCCTGTACACAGCATGGTCACCATCTCATAAACACATCCCTGTACACATTATGCTCACCATGGCGCAACAACACCCTGCACACATCATGGTCACCATCGCACAATAACATCCCTGTATACATCATGGTCACCATTACAGAACAACATCCCTGCACACATCATAGTCACCATTTTATATCAACATCCCTGCACACATCATGGTCACCATTTCATATCAACATCCCTGCACACATCATGGTCAGATCTCACAGTAACATCCCTGCACACATCATGATCACCATTACACAACAACATCCCTGCACACATCATGGTCACGATCTCACATCAACATCCCTGCACACATCATGGTCACCATCTCGCAACAACATCCCTGCGCACATCATGTTCACCATCTCACAACAACATCCCTGTACACATCATGTACACCATCTCGCAACAACATCCCAGGACACATCATGGTCACCATCTCACAACAAGGTCCCAGCACACATCATGGTCATCATCTCGCAACAACATCCCTGCACACATCATAGTCACCATCTCACAACAACATCCCTGCACACATCATGGTCATCATCTCGCAAACACGTCCCGGTACACATCATGGTCATCATCTCGCAAACACGTTCCTGCACACATCATGTTCACCACCTCGCAACAACATCCCTCCACACATCATGTTCACAATCTCACAACAACATTCATGCACACATCATGGTCACCATCTCATAAACACGTTTCTGTACACATTATGCTCACCACCGCGCAACAACATTCCTGCACACATCATGGTCACCATCTCGCAAACAACATCCCTGTACACATCATGGTCACCATCACGCAACAACATCCCTGTACACATCATGGTCACCATCTCGCAACAAAATCCCTGCACACATCATGGTCACCATCTCACAATAACATCCCTGCACACATTATGGTCACCATTACACAACAACATTCTTGCACACATCATGTTCACAATCTCACAACAACATTCATGCACACATCATGGTCACCATCTCATAAACACGTTTCTGTACACATTATGCTCACCACCGCGCAACAATATTCCTGCACACATCATGGTCACCATCTCGCAAACAACATTCCTGTACACATCATGGTCACCATCACGCAACAACATCCCTGTACACATCATGGTCACCATCTCGCAACAAAATCCCTGCACACATCATGGTCACCATCTCACAATAACATCCCTGCGCACATCATGGTCACCATTACACAACAACATCCCTGCACACATCATGGTCACGATCTCACATCAACATTCCTGCACACATCATGGACACCATCTCGCAACATCATCCCTGCACACATCATGGTCACCGTTACATAACAACATCCCTTCAGACATCATGGTCACCATTTCACATCAACATCCCTGCACACATCATGGTCATCATCTCGCAAACACGTCCCGGTACACATCATGGTCATCATCTCGCAAACAAGTTCCTGCACACATCATGATCACCATCTCGCAACAACCTCCCTGCACACATCATGGTCACCATCTCACAACAACATCCCTGCACACATCATGTTCAACATCTCACAACAACATCCCTGCATGCATCAAGGTCACCATCTCGTAAATACGTCCCAGTGCACATCATGGTCACCATCGCGCAACAACATCCCTGTACACATCATGGTCACCATCTCGCAACGACATCCCTGTACATATCATGGTCACCATCTCACAACAACATCCTTGCACACATCATGGTCACCATCTCGCAACGACATCCCTGTACATATCATGGTCACCATCTCAAAACAACATTCATGCACATATCATGGTCACCATCTCGTAAACACGTTTCTGTACACATTATGCTCACCATCGCGCAACAACATCCCTGCATGCATCATGGTCACCATCTCGCAAACATGTCCCTGTGCACATCATGGTCACCATTGCGCAACAACATCCCTGTACACATCATGGTCACCATCTCGCAACAACATCCCTGCATGCATCATGGTCACCATCTCGCAAACACGTACCTGTGCACATCATGGTCACCATCGCGCAAAACAATCCCTGTACACATCATGGTCACCATCTCACAACAACAGCCTTGCATACATCATGGTCACCATCTCGCAAACACATCCCTGTACACATCATGGTCACCATCGCGCAACAACATCCCTGTACACAGCATGGTCACCATCTCATAAACACATCCCTGTACACATTATGCTCACCATGGCGCAACAACACCCTGCACACATCATGGTCACCATCGCACAATAACATCCCTGTATACATCATGGTCACCATTACAGAACAACATCCCTGCACACATCATAGTCACCATTTTATATCAACATCCCTGCACACATCATGGTCACCATTTCATATCAACATCCCTGCACACATCATGGTCAGATCTCACAGTAACATCCCTGCACACATCATGATCACCATTACACAACAACATCCCTGCACACATCATGGTCACGATCTCACATCAACATCCCTGCACACATCATGGTCACCATCTCGCAACAACATCCCTGCGCACATCATGTTCACCATCTCACAACAACATCCCTGTACACATCATGTACACCATCTCGCAACAACATCCCAGGACACATCATGGTCACCATCTCACAACAAGGTCCCAGCACACATCATGGTCATCATCTCGCAACAACATCCCTGCACACATCATAGTCACCATCTCACAACAACATCCCTGCACACATCATGGTCATCATCTCGCAAACACGTCCCGGTACACATCATGGTCATCATCTCGCAAACACGTTCCTGCACACATCATGTTCACCACCTCGCAACAACATCCCTCCACACATCATGTTCACAATCTCACAACAACATTCATGCACACATCATGGTCACCATCTCATAAACACGTTTCTGTACACATTATGCTCACCACCGCGCAACAACATTCCTGCACACATCATGGTCACCATCTCGCAAACAACATCCCTGTACACATCATGGTCACCATCACGCAACAACATCCCTGTACACATCATGGTCACCATCTCGCAACAAAATCCCTGCACACATCATGGTCACCATCTCACAATAACATCCCTGCACACATTATGGTCACCATTACACAACAACATTCTTGCACACATCATGTTCACAATCTCACAACAACATTCATGCACACATCATGGTCACCATCTCATAAACACGTTTCTGTACACATTATGCTCACCACCGCGCAACAATATTCCTGCACACATCATGGTCACCATCTCGCAAACAACATTCCTGTACACATCATGGTCACCATCACGCAACAACATCCCTGTACACATCATGGTCACCATCTCGCAACAAAATCCCTGCACACATCATGGTCACCATCTCACAATAACATCCCTGCGCACATCATGGTCACCATTACACAACAACATCCCTGCACACATCATGGTCACGATCTCACCTCAACATTCCTGCACACATCATGGACACCATCTCGCAACATCATCCCTGCACACATCATGGTCACCGTTACATAACAACATCCCTTCAGACATCATGGTCACCATTTCACATCAACATCCCTGCACACATCATGGTCATCATCTCGCAAACACGTCCCGGTACACATCATGGTCATCATCTCGCAAACATGTTCCTGCACACATCATGATCACCATCTCGCAACAACCTCCCTGCACACATCATGGTCACCATCTCACAACAACATCCCTGCACACATCATGTTCAACATCTCACAACAACATCCCTGCATGCATCAAGGTCACCATCTCGTAAATACGTCCCAGTGCACATCATGGTCACCATCGCGCAACAACATCCCTGTACACATCATGGTCACCATCTCGCAACGACATCCCTGTACATATCATGGTCACCATCTCACAACAACATCCTTGCACACATCATGGTCACCATCTCGCAACGACATCCCTGTACATATCATGGTCACCATCTCAAAACAACATTCATGCACATATCATGGTCACCATCTCGTAAACACGTTTCTGTACACATTATGCTCACCATCGCGCAACAACATCCCTGCATGCATCATGGTCACCATCTCGCAAACATGTCCCTGTGCACATCATGGTCACCATTGCGCAACAACATCCCTGTACACATCATGGTCACCATCTCGCAACAACATCCCTGCATGCATCATGGTCACCATCTCGCAAACACGTACCTGTGCACATCATGGTCACCATCGCGCAAAACAATCCCTGTACACATCATGGTCACCATCTCACAACAACAGCCTTGCATACATCATGGTCACCATCTCACAACAACATCTCTGTACACATCATGGTCACCATCTCACAACAACATCCCTGTACGCATCATGGTCACTATCGCGCATCAACATTCCTGCACTCATCATGGTCACCATTTCACATCAACATCCCCGCACACATCATAGTCACCATCACACAATAACATCACTGCACACATCATGGTCACCATTACAGAACAACTTCTCTGCACACATCATGGTCACCATTTCACATCAACATCCCCGCACACATCATGGTCACCATCACACAATAACATCCCTGCACACATCATGGTCACCATTACAGAACAACATACCTGCACACATCATGGTCACCAACTCGCAACAACATCCATGCGCTCATCATGTTCACCATTTCACAACAACATCCCTGTACATATCATGGACACCATCTCGCAACAACATCCCTGTACACATCATGGTCACCATCTCACAACAACATCCATGCACACATCATGGTCACCATCTCATAAACACATCCCTGTACACATTATGCTCACCATCACGCAACGACATTCCTGCACACATCATGTTCACCATCTCGCAACAACATCCCTGCACACATCATGTTCACCATCTCACAACAACATCCATGCACACATCATGGTCATCATCTCATAAAGACATCCCTGTACACATTATGCTCACCATCGCGCAACAACATCCCTGCACACATCATGGTCACCATCGCACAATAACATCCCTGTACACATCATGGTCACCATTACAGAACAACATCCCTGCACACATCATAGTCACCATTTCATATCAACATCCCTGCACACATCATGGTCACCATTTCATGTCAACATCCCTGCACACATCATGGTCACGATCTCACATCAACATCCCTGCACACATCATGGTCACCATTTCGCAACAACATCCCTGCGCACATCATGTTCACCATCTCACAACAACACCCCTGTACACATCATGTACACCATCTCGCAACAACATCCCAGGATACATCATGGTCACCATCTCACCACAAGGTCCCAGCACACATCATGGTCACCATCTCGCAACAACATTCCTGCACACATCATAGTCACCATCTCACAACAACATCCCTGCACACATCATGGTCATCATCTCGCAAACACGCCCCGGTACACATCATGGTCGTCATCTCGCAAACACGTTCCTGCACACATCGTGTTCACCACCTCGCAACAACATCCCTCCACACATCATGTTCACCATCTCACAACAACATTCATGCACATATCATGGTCACCATCTCGTAAACACGTTTCTGTACACATTATGCTCACCATCGCGCAACAACGTCCCTGCACACATCATGGTCACCTTCTCGCAAACAACATCCCTGTACACATCATGGTCACCATCGCGCAACAACATCCCTGTACACATCATGGTCACCATCTCGCAACAAAATCCCTGCACACATCATGGTCACCATCTCACAATAACATCCCTGCACACATCATGGTCACCATTACACAACAACATCCTTGCACACAGCATGGTCACGATCTCACATCAACATCCCTGCGCACATCATGGCCAGCATTACACAACAACATCCCTGCACACATCATGGTCACGATCTCACATCAACATTTTTGCACACATCATGGTCACCATCTCGCAACAACATCCCTGCGCACATCATGTTCACGATCTCACAACAACATCGCTCTACACATCATTGACACCATCTCGCAACATCATCCCTGCACACATCATGGTCATCGTTACATAACAACATCCCTTCAGACATCATGGTCACCATTTCACATGAACATCCCTGCACACATCATGGTCATCATCTCGCAAACACGTCCCGGTACACATCATGGTCATCATCTCGCAAACAGGTTCCTGCACACATCATGATCACCATCTCACAACAACATCCCTGCACACATCATGTTCACCATCTCACAACAACATCCCTGCATGCATCAAGGTCACCATCTCGTAAACACGTCCCAGTGCACATCATGGTCACCATCGCACAACAACATCCCTGTACACATCATGGTCATCATCTGGCAACAACATCCCTGCACACATCATGATCACCATCTCGCAACAACATCCCTGTACACATCATGGTCAACATCTCACAACAACATCCTTGCACACATCATGGTCACCATCTCGCAACAATATCCCTGTACACATCATGGTCACCATCTCGCAATAACATCCCTGCATGCATCATGGTCACCATCTCGCAAACACGTCCCTTTGCACATCATCGTCACCATTGCGCAACAACATCCCTGTACACATCATGGTCACCATCTCGCAACAACATCCCTGCATGCATCATGGTCACCATCTCGCAAATACCTACCTGTGCACATCATGGTCACCATCGCGCAACAACATCCCTGTACACATCATGGTCACCATCTCACAACAACATCCTTGCATACATCTTGGTCACCATCTCACAACAACATCTCTGTACACATCATGGTCACCATCTCACAACAACATCCCTGTACGCATCATGGTCACTATCGCGCAACAACATTCCTGCACACATCATGTTCACCATCTCACAACAACATCCATGCACACATCATGGTCACTATCTCATAAACATATCCCTGTACACATCATGGTTGCCATCGCTCAACAACATCCCTGTACACATCATGGTCACCATCTCACAACAACATCCCTGTACGCATCATGGTCACCATCTCACAATAATATCCCTGTACACATCATAGTGAACATCTCGCGACAACACTCCTGCGCTCATCATGGTCACAATTTCACAACAACATCCCTGCACACATCATGGTCACCATCTCACAACAACATCCCTGTACACATCATGGTCACCATCTCACAACAACATCCCAGTAGACATCATGGTCAGCATCTCGCAAACACATCGCTGCACACATCATAGTCACCATCTCGCAACAACATCCCTTCACACATCATGTTCACCATCTCGCAACAACATCCCTGCACAAATCACAGTCACCATCTCACAACAACATCCCTGCACACATCATGGTCATCATCTCGCAAACACGTCCCGGTACACATCATGGTCATCATCTTGAAAACACGTCACTGCACACATCATGTTCATCATATCGCAACAAAATCCCTGTGCACACATCATGTTCACCACCTCACAACAACATCCATGCACACATCATGGTCACCATCTCACAACAACATCCCTGTACACATCATGGTCACGATCTCACATCAACATTCCTGCACACATCATGGACACCATCTCGCAACATCATCCCTGTACACATCATGGTCACCATCACGCAACAACATCCCTGTACACATCATGGTCACCATCTCGCAACAAAATCCCTGCACACATCATGGTCACCATCTCACAATAACATCCCTGCGCACATCATGGTCACCATTACACAACAACATCCCTGCACACATCATGATCACGATCTCACATCAACATTCCTGCACACATCATGGACACCATCTCGCAACATCATCCCTGCACACATCATGGTCACCGTTACATAACAACATCCCTTCAGACATCATGGTCACCATTTCACATCAACATCCCTGCACACATCATGGTCATCATCTCGCAAACACGTCCCGGTACACATCATGGTCATCATCTCGCAAACAAGTTCCTGCACACATCATGATCACCATCTCGCAACAACCTCCCTGCACACATCATGTTCACCATCTCACAACAACATCCCTGCACACATCATGTTCACCATCTCACAACAACATCCCTGCATGCATCAAGGTCACCATCTCGTAAACACGTCCCAGTGCACATCATGGTCACCATCGCGCAACAACATCCCTGTACACTTCATGGTCACCATCTCGCAACGACATCCCTGTACATATCATGGTCACCATCTCACAACAACATCCTTGCAGACATCATGGTCACCATCTCGCAACGACATCCCTGTACATATCATGGTCACCATCTCAAAACAACATCCTTGCACACATCATGTTCACCATCTCACAACAACATCCCTGCACACATCATGTTCACCATCTCACAACAACATCCCTGCATGCATCATGGTCACCATCTCGCAAACATGTCCCTGTGCACATCATGGTCACCATTACGCAACAACATCCCTGTACACATCATGGTCACCATCTCGCAACAACATCCCTGCATGCATCATGGTCACCATCTCGCAAACACGTACCTGTGCACATCATGGTCACCATCGCACAAAAAAATCCCTGTACACATCATGGTTACCATCTCACAACAACAGCCTTGCATACATCATGGTCACCATCTCACAACAACATCTCTGTACACATCATGGTCACCATCTCACAACAACATCCCTGTACGCATCATGGTCACTATCGCGCATCAACATTCCTGCACTCATCATGGTCACCATTTCACATCAACATCCCCGCACACATCATAGTCACCATCACACAATAACATCACTGCACACATCATGGTCACCATTACAGAACAACTTCTCTGCACACATCATGGTCACCATTTCACATCAACATCCTCGCACACATCATGGTCACCTTCACACAATAACATCCCTGCACACATCATGGTCACCATTACAGAACAACATACCTGCACACATCATGGTCACCAACTCGCAACAACATCCATGCGCACATCATGTTCACCATTTTACAACAACATCCCTGTACATATCATGGACACCATCTCGCAACAACATCCCTGTACACATCATGGTCACCATCTCACAACAACATCCATGCACACATCATGGTCACCATCTCATAAACACATCCCTGGACATATTATGCTCACCATCGTGCAACAACATCCCTGCACACATCATGGTAACCATCTCGCAACACCATCCCTGCACACATCATGGTCACCATCTCGCAAACATATCCCTGAACACATCATGGTCACGATTGCGCAACAACATCCCTGTACACATCATGGTCACCATCTCTCAAACATATCCCTGAACACATCATGGTCACCATCACGCAACAACATCCCTGTACACATCATGGTCACCATCTCACAACAACATCCCTGCACACATCATGGTCACCATCTCACAACAACATCCCTGTACACGTCTTGGTCACCATCTCGCAAACACATCCCTGCACGCATCATGGTCACCATATCGCAACAACATCCCTGTACACATCATATTCACCATCTCACAACTAAATCCCTGCACACATCATATACACCATCTCATAACAACATCCCTGCACATATCGTAGTCACCATTTCACAACAACATCCCTGCACACATCATGGTCACCATCTCGCAACAACATCCTTGTGCACATCATGGTCACCATTTCGCAACAACATCCCTGCACACATCATGGTAACCATCACATAAACACATCCCTGTACACATTATGCTCACCATCGCGCAACAACACCTTGCACACATCATGGTCACCATCACACAATAACATCCCTGCACACATCATGGTCACCATTACAGAACAACATCTCTGCACACATCATGGTCACCATTTCACATCAACATCCCCGCACACATCATGGTGACCATCACACAATAACATCCCTGCACGCATCATGGTCACCATTACACAACAACATCCCTGCACACATCATGGTCACCAACTCAAAACAGCATCCATGCGCACATCATGTTCACCATCTCACAACAACATCCCTGTTCACATCATAGCCACCATCTCGCAACAACATCCCTGCACACATCATGTTCACCATCTCACAACAACGTCCATGCATACATCATGGTCACCATCTCATAAACATATTTCGGTACACATTATGCTCACCATCGCACAACAACACCCTGCACACATCATGGTCACCATCTCGCAAACACATCCCTGTACACATCATGGTCACCATCGCGCAACAACATCCCTGTACACATCATGGTCACCATCTCATAAACACATCCCTGTACACATTATGCTCACCATCGCGCAACAACAACCTGCACACATCATGGTCACCATCGCACAATAATAACCCTGTACACATCATAGTGAACATCTCGCAACAACACTCCTGCGCTCATTATGGTCACCATTTCACAACAACATCCCTGCACACATCATGGTCACCATCTCACAACAACATCCTTGTACACATCATGATCACCATCTCACAACAACATCCCTGTAGACATCATGGTCACCATCTCGCAAACATATCGCTGCACACATCATGGTCACCATCTCGCAACAACATCCCTTCACACATCATGTTCACCATCTCGCAACAACATCCCTGCACACATCACAGTCACCATCTCACAACAACATCCCTGCACACATCATGGTCATCATCTCGCAAACATGTCCCGGTACACATCATGGTCATCATCTTGCAAACACTTCACTGCACACATCATGTTCATCATATCGCAACAAAATCCCTGTACACATCATGGTCACCATCTCATAAACACATCCCTGTACACATTATGCTCACCATCGCGCAACAACATCTCTGCACACATGATGGTAATCATCTCGCAACAACATCCCTGCACACATCATGGTCACCATCTCGCAAACATATCCCTGTACACATCATGGTCACCATCGCGCAACAACATCCCTGCACACATCATGGTAACCATCTCACAACAACATCCCTGTACACATCATGGTCACCATCTCGCAACAACATCCCTGCACACACCATAGTCACCATCGCGCAACAACACCCTGCACAGTACCTGGTCACCATCTCGCAACAACATCCCTGCACACATCATGTGCACCATCTCACAACAACATCCCTGTACACATCATGGTCACCATCTCGCAACAACATCCCTGTACACATCATGGTCACCATCTCGCAATAACATCCCTGCATGCATCATGGTCACCATCTCGCAAACACGTCCCTGTGCACATCATGGTCACCATTGCGCAACAACATCCCTGTACACATCATGGTCACCATCTCGCAACAACATCCCTGCATGCATCATGGTCACCATCTCGCAAATACGTACCTGTGCACATCATGGTCACCATCGCGCAACAACATCCCTGTACACATCATGGTCACCATCTCGCAACAACATCCCTGCATGCATCATGGTCACCATCTCGAAAATACGTACCTGTGCACATCATGGTCACCATCTCACAACAACATCTCTGTACACATCATGGTCACCATCTCACAACAACATCCCTGTACGCATCATGGTCACTATCGCGCAACAACATTCCTGCACACATCATGTTCACCATCTCACAACAACATCCATGCACACATCATGGTCACTATCTCATAAACATATCCCTGTGCACATCATGGTTGCCATCGCTCAACAACATCCCTGTACACATTATGGTCACCATCTGACAACAACATCCCTGTACGCATCATGGTCACCATCTCACAATAATATCCCTGTACACATCATAGTGAACATCTCGCAACAACACTCCTGCGCTCATCATGGTCACAATTTCACAACAACATCCCTGCACACATCATGGTCACCATCTCACAACAACATCCCTGTACACATCATGGTCACCATCTCACAACAACATCCCAGTAGACATCATGGTCAGCATCTCGCAAACACATCGCTGCACACATCATGGTCACCATCTCGCAACAACATCCCTTCACACATCATGTTCACCATCTCGCAAAAACATCCCTGCACAAATCACAGTCACCATCTCACAACAACATCCCTGCACACATCATGGTCATCATCTCGCAAACACGTCCCGGTTCACATCATGGTCATCATCTTGAAAACACGTCACTGCACACATCATGTTCATCATATCGCAACAAAATCCCTGCACACATCATGTTCACCACCTCACAACAACATCCATGCACACATCATGGTCACCATCTCATAAACACCTCCCTGTACACATGATGCTCACCATCGTGCAACAACATCCCTGCACACATCATGGTAACCATCTCGCAACAACATCCCTGCACACATCATTGTCACCATCTCGCAAACATATCCCTGTACACATCATGGTCACCATTGCGCAACAACATCCCTGTACACATCATGGTCACCATCTCGCAAACATATCCCTGTACACATCATGGTCACCATCTCTCAAACAACATCCCTGTACACATCATGGTCACCATCTCGCAACAACATCCCTGCACACATCATGGTCACCATCTCACAACAACATCCCTGTACACGTCTTGTTCACCATCTCGCAAACACATCCCTGCACGCATCATGGTCACCATATCGCAACAACATCCCTTTACACATCATATTCACCATCTCACAACTAAATTCCTGCACACATCATATTCACCATCTCATAACAACATCCCTGCACACATCGTAGTCACCATTTCACAACAACATCACTGCACACATCATGGTCACCATTTCGCAACAACATCCCTGCACACATCATGGTAACCATCACATAAACACATCCCTGTACACATTCTGCTCACCACCGCGCAACAACACCTTGCACACATCATGGTCACCATCACACAATAACATCCCTGCACACATCATGGTCACCATTACAGAACAACATCTCTGCACACATCATGGTCACCATTTCACATCAACATCCCCGCACACATCATAGTGACCATCACACAATAACATCCCTGCACACATCATGGTCATTACAGAACAACATCTCTGCCCACATCATGGTCACCATTTCACATCAACATCTCCGCACACATCACGGTCACCATCACACAATAACATCCCTGCACACATCATGGTCACCATTACACAACAACATCCCTGCACACATCATGGTCACCAACTCGCAACAGCATCCATGCGCACATCATGTTCACCAACTCACAACAACATCCCTGTACACAGCATAGTCACCATCTCGCAACAACATCCCTGCACACATCATGTTCACCATCTCACAACAACGTCCATGCATACATCATGGTCACCATCTCATAAACATATTTCGGTACACATTATGCTCACCATCGCACAACAACACCCTGCACACATCATGGTCACCATCTCGCAAACACATCCCTGTACACATCATGGTCACCATCGTGCAACAACATCCCTGTACACATCATGGTCACCATCTCATAAACACATCCCTGTACACATTATGCTCACCATCGCGCAACAACACCCTGCACACATCATGGACACCATCGCACAATAACATCCCTGTACACATCATGGTCACCATTGCAGAACAACCTCCCTGCACACATCATGGTCACCATTTCATATCAACATCCCTGTACGCATCATGGTCACCATCTCACAATAATATCCCTGTACACATCATAGTGAACATCTCGCAACAACACTCCTGCGCGCATTATGGTCACCATTTCACAACAATATCCCTGCACACATCATGGTCACCACCTCACAACAACATCCTTGTAAACATCATGGTCACCATCTCACAACAACATCCCTGTAGACATCATGGTCACCATCTCGCAAACATATCGCTGCACACATCATGGTCACCATCTCGCAACAACATCCCTTCGCACATCATGTTCACCATCTCGCAACAACATCCCTGCACACATCACAGTCACCACGTCACAACAACATCCCTGCACACATCATGGTCATCATCTCGCAAACATGTCCCGGTACACATCATGGTCATCATCTTGCAAACACGTCACTGCACACATCATGTTCATCATATCGCAACAAAATCCCTGTACACATCATGTTCACCACCTCACAACAACATCCATGCACACATCATGGTCACCATTACAGAACAACATCTCTGCACACATCATGGTCACCATTTCACATCAACATCCCCGCACACATCATGGTCACCATCACACAATAACATCTCTGCACACATCATGGTCACCATTACAGAACAACATCTCTGCAAACATCATGGTCACCATTTCACATCAACACCTCCGCACACATCATGGTCACCATCTCGCAAACATATCCCTGTACACATCATGGTCACCATCGCGCAACAACATCCCTGTACACATCATGGTCACCATCTCGCAACAACATCCCTGCACACATCATGGTCACCATCTCACAACAACATCCCTGTAAACGTCTTGGTCACCATCTCGCAAACACATCCCTGCACGCATCATGGTCACCATATCGCAACAACATCCCTGTACACATCATATTCACCATCACACAATAACATCCCTGCACACATCATGGTCACCATTACAGAACAACATCTCTGCACACATCATGGTCACCATTTCACATCAACATCCCCGCACACATCATGGTCACCATCACACAATAACATCCCTGCACACATCATGGTCACCATTACAGAACAACATCTCTGCAAACATCATGGTCACCATTTCACATCAACATCCCCGCACACATCATGCTCACCATCACACAATAACATCCCTGCACACATCACGGTCACCATTACACAAGAACATCCCTGCACACATCATGGTCACCAACGTGCAACAACATCCATGCGCACATCATGTTCACCATCTCACAACAACGTCCATGCATACATCATGGTCACCATCTCATAAACATATTTCGGTACACATTATGCTCACCATCGCGCAACAACACCCTGCACACATCATGCTCTCCATCTCGCAAACACATCCCTGTACACATCATGGTCACCATTTCATATCAACATCCCTGCACGCATCATGGTCACCATCTCATAAACACATTCCTATACACATTATGCTCACCATCGCGCAACAACACCCTGCACACATTATGGTCACCATCGCACAATAACATCCCTGTACACATCATGGTCACCATTACAGAACAACATCCCTGCACACATCATGGTCACCATTTCATATCAACATCCCTGCACACATCATGGTCACCATTTCATATCAACATCCTTGCACACATCATGGTCATGATCTCACAATAACATCCCTGCACACATCATGATCACCATTACACAACAACATCCCTGCACACATCATGATCACGATCTCACATCAACATCTCTGCACATATCATGGTCACCATCTCGCAACAACATCTCTGCACACATCATGGTCACCATCTCACAACAACACCCCTGCACACCTCATGGTCATCATCTCGCAAACACGTCCCGGTACACATCATGGTCATCATCTTGAAAACACGTCACTGCACACATCATGTTCATCATATCGCAACAAAATCCCTGCACACATCATGTTCACCACCTCAAACAACATCCATGCACACATCATGGTCACCATCTCAGAAACACATCCCTGTACACATTATGCTCACCATCGCGCAACAACATCTCTGCACATATCATGGTAACCATCTCGCAACAACATCCCTGCACACAGCATGGTCACCATCTCGCAAACATATCCCTGTACACATCATGGTCACCATCGCGCAACAACATCCCTGTACACATCATGGTCACCATCTCGCAACAACATCCCTGCACACATCATGGTCACCATCTCACAACAACATCCCTGTATACGTTTTGGTCACCATCTCGCAAACACATCCCTGCGCGCATCATGGTCACCATCTCGCAACAACATCCCTGTACACATCATATTCACCATCTCACAACTACATCCCTGCACACATCATAGTCACCATCTCATAACAACATCCCTGCACACATCGTAGTCACCATTTCAAAACAACATCCCTGTACACATCATGGTCACCATCTCGCAACAACATCCTTGTGCACATCATGGTCACCATTTCGCAACAACATCCCTGCACACATCATGGTCACCATCACATTAACACATCCCTGAACACATTATGTTCACCATCGCGCAACAACATCCCCGCACACATCATGGTCACCATCACACAATAACATCCCTGCACACATCATGGTCACCATTACAGAACAACATCTCTGCACACATCATGGTCACCATTTCACATCAACATCCCCGCACACATCATGGTCACCATCTCGCAAACATATCCCTGTACACATCATGGTCACCATCGCGCAACAACATCCCTGTACACATCATGGTCACCATCTCACAACAACATCCCTGTACACATCATAGTTACCATCTCGCAACAACATCCCTGCACACATCATGTTCACCATCTCACAACAACGTCCATGCATACATCATGGTCACCATCTCATAAACATATTTCGGTACACATTATGCTCACCATCGCGCAACAACACCCTGCACACATCATGCTCACCATCTCGCAAACACATCCCTGTACACATTATGGTCACCATCGCGCAACAACATCCCTGTACACATCATGGTCACCATTACAGAACAACATCCCTGCACACATCATGGTCACCATTTCATATCAACATCCCTGCGCACAGCATGGACACCATCTCGCAAACATATCCCTGTACACATCATGGTCACCATCGCGCAACAACATCCCTGTACATGTCTTGGTCACCATCTCGCAAACACATCCCTGCACGCATCATGGTCACCATATCGCAACAACATCCCTGTACACATCATATTCACCATCACACAATAACATCCCTGCACACATCATGGTCACCATTACAGAACAACATCTCTGCACACATCATGGTCACCATTTCACATCAACATCCCCGCACACATCATGGTCACCATCACACAATAACATCCCTGCACACATCATGGTCACCATAACAGAACAACATCTCTGCAAACATCATGGTCAACATTTCACATCAACATCCCCGCACACATCATGCTCACCATCACACAAGAACATCCCTGCACACATCACGGTCACCATTACACAAGAACATCCCTGCACACATCATGGTCACCAACGTGCAACAACATCCATGCGCACATCATGTTCACCATCTCACAACAACATCCCTGTACACATCATGGTCACTATCGCGCAACAACATTCCTGCACACATCATGTTCACCATCTCACAACAACATCCATGCACACATCATGGTCACTATCTCATAAACATATCCCTGTGCACATCATGGTTGCCATCGCTCAACAACATCCCTGTACACATTATGGTCACCATCTCACAACAACATCCCTGTACGCATCATGGTCACCATCTCACAATAATATCCCTGTACATATCATAGTGAACATCTCGCAACAACACTCCTGCGCTCATCATGGTCACAATTTCACAATAACATCCCTGCACACATCATGGTCACCATCTCACAACAACATCCCTGTACACATCATGGTCACCATCTCACAACAACATCCCAGTAGACATCATGGTCAGCATCTCGCAAACACATCGCTGCACACATCATAGTCACCATCTCGCAACAACATCCCTTCACACATCATGTTCACCATCTCGCAAAAACATCCCTGCACAAATCACAGTCACCATCTCACAACAACATCCCTGCACACATCATGGTCATCATCTCGCAAACACGTCCCGGTACACATCATGGTCATCATCTTGAAAACACGTCACTGCACACATCATGTTCATCATATCGCAACAAAATCCCTGCACACATCATGTTCACCACCTCACAACAACATCCATGCACACATCATGGTCACCATCTCACATCAACATCCCTGCACACATCATGGTCACCATCTCACAACAACATCCCTGTATACGTTTTGGTCACCATCTCGCAAACACATCCCTGCACGCATCATGGTCACCATCTCGCAACAACATCCCTGTGTACATCACGGTCACCATCTCGAAACAACATCACTGCACACATCATGGTCACCTTCTCACAATAACATCACTGTACACATCATGGTCACCATTACACAACAACATCCCTGCACACATCATGGTCACCATTACATAACTACATCCCTTCACACATCATGGTCACGATCTCACATCAACATCCCTGTACACATCATGGTCACCATCTCGCAACAACATCCCTGCACACATCATGGTCATCATCTTGCAAACACGTCCCGGTACACATCATGGTCATCATCTCGCAAACATGTTCCTGCACACATTATGCTCACCATCGCGCAACAACACCCTGCACAGTACCTGGTCACCATCTCGCAACAACATCCCTGCACACATCATGTGCACCATCTCACAACAACATCCCTGTACACATCATGGTCACCATCTCGCAACAACATCCCTGTACGCATCATGGTCACCATCTCACAATAATATCCCTGTACACATCATAGTGAACATCTCGCAACAACACTCCTGCGCGCATTATGGTCACCATTTCACAACAACATCCCTGCACACATCATGGTCACCACCTCACAACAACATCCTTGTAAACATCATGGTCACCATCTCACAACAACATCCCTGTAGACATCATGGTCACCATCTCGCAAACATATCGCTGCACACATCATGGTCACCATCTCGCAACAACATCCCTTCGCACATCATGTTCACCATCTCGCAACAACATCCCTGCACACATCACAGTCACCACGTCACAACAACATCCCTGCACACATCATGGTCATCATCTCGCAAACATGTCCCGGTACACATCATGGTCATCATCTTGCAAACACGTCACTGCACACATCATGTTCATCATATCGCAACAAAATCCCTGTACACATCATGTTCACCACCTCACAACAACATCCATGCACACATCATGGTCACCATTACAGAACAACATCTCTGCACACATCATGGTCACCATTTCACATCAACATCCCCGCACACATCATGGTCACCATCACACAATAACATCTCTGCACACATCATGGTCACCATTACAGAACAACATCTCTGCAAACATCATGGTCACCATTTCACATCAACACCTCCGCACACATCATGGTCACCATCTCGCAAACATATCCCTGTACACATCATGGTCACCATCGCGCAACAACATCCCTGTACACATCATGGTCACCATCTCGCAACAACATCCCTGCACACATCATGGTCACCATCTCACAACAACATCCCTGTAAACGTCTTGGTCACCATCTCGCAAACACATCCCTGCACGCATCATGGTCACCATATCGCAACAACATCCCTGTACACATCATATTCACCATCACACAATAACATCCCTGCACACATCATGGTCACCATTACAGAACAACATCTCTGCACACATCATGGTCACCATTTCACATCAACATCCCCGCACACATCATGGTCACCATCACACAATAACATCCCTGCACACATCATTGTCACCATTACAGAACAACATCTCTGCAAACATCATGGTCACCATTTCACATCAACATCCCCGCACACATCATGCTCACCATCACACAATAACATCCCTGCACACATCACGGTCACCATTACACAAGAACATCCCTGCACACATCATGGTCACCAACGTGCAACAACATCCATGCGCACATCATGTTCACCATCTCACAACAACGTCCATGCATACATCATGGTCACCATCTCATAAACATATTTCGGTACACATTATGCTCACCATCGCGCAACAACACCCTGCACACATCATGCTCTCCATCTCGCAAACACATCCCTGTACACATCATGGTCACCATTTCATATCAACATCCCTGCACGCATCATGGTCACCATCTCATAAACACATTCCTATACACATTATGCTCACCATCGCGCAACAACACCCTGCACACATTATGGTCACCATCGCACAATAACATCCCTGTACACATCATGGTCACCATTACAGAACAACATCCCTGCACACATCATGGTCACCATTTCATATCAACATCCCTGCACACATCATGGTCACCATTTCATATCAACATCCTTGCACACATCATGGTCATGATCTCACAATAACATCCCTGCACACATCATGATCACCATTACACAACAACATCCCTGCACACATCATGATCACGATCTCACATCAACATCTCTGCACATATCATGGTCACCATCTCGCAACAACATCTCTGCACACATCATGGTCACCATCTCACAACAACATCCCTGCACACCTCATGGTCATCATCTCGCAAACACGTCCCGGTACACATCATGGTCATCATCTTGAAAACACGTCACTGCACACATCATGTTCATCATATCGCAACAAAATCCCTGCACACATCATGTTCACCACCTCAAACAACATCCATGCACACATCATGGTCACCATCTCAGAAACACATCCCTGTACACATTATGCTCACCATCGCGCAACAACATCTCTGCACATATCATGGTAACCATCTCGCAACAACATCCCTGCACACAGCATGGTCACCATCTCGCAAACATATCCCTGTACACATCATGGTCACCATCGCGCAACAACATCCCTGTACACATCATGGTCACCATCTCGCAACAACATCCCTGCACACATCATGGTCACCATCTCACAACAACATCCCTGTATACGTTTTGGTCACCATCTCGCAAACACATCCCTGCACGCATCATGGTCACCATCTCGCAACAACATCCCTGTACACATCATATTCACCATCTCACAACTACATCCCTGCACACATCATAGTCACCATCTCATAACAACATCCCTGCACACATCGTAGTCACCATTTCAAAACAACATCCCTGTACACATCATGGTCACCATCTCGCAACAACATCCTTGTGCACATCATGGTCACCATTTCGCAACAACATCCCTGCACACATCATGGTCACCATCACATTAACACATCCCTGAACACATTATGTTCACCATCGCGCAACAACATCCCCGCACACATCATGGTCACCATCACACAATAACATCCCTGCACACATCATGGTCACCATTACAGAACAACATCTCTGCACACATCATGGTCACCATTTCACATCAACATCCCCGCACACATCATGGTCACCATCTCGCAAACATATCCCTGTACACATCATGGTCACCATCGCGCAACAACATCCCTGTACACATCATGGTCACCATCTCGCAACAACATCCCTGTACACATCATAGTTACCATCTCGCAACAACATCCCTGCACACATCATGTTCACCATCTCACAACAACGTCCATGCATACATCATGGTCACCATCTCATAAACATATTTCGGTACACATTATGCTCACCATCGCGCAACAACACCCTGCACACATCATGCTCACCATCTCGCAAACACATCCCTGTACACATTATGGTCACCATCGCGCAACAACATCCCTGTACACATCATGGTCACCATTACAGAACAACATCCCTGCACACATCATGGTCACCATTTCATATCAACATCCCTGCGCACAGCATGGACACCATCTCGCAAACATATCCCTGTACACATCATGGTCACCATCGCGCAACAACATCCCTGTACATGTCTTGGTCACCATCTCGCAAACACATCCCTGCACGCATCATGGTCACCATATCGCAACAACATCCCTGTACACATCATATTCACCATCACACAATAACATCCCTGCACACATCATGGTCACCATTACAGAACAACATCTCTGCACACATCATGGTCACCATTTCACATCAACATCCCCGCACACATCATGGTCACCATCACACAATAACATCCCTGCACACATCATGGTCACCATAACAGAACAACATCTCTGCAAACATCATGGTCACCATTTCACATCAACATCCCCGCACACATCATGCTCACCATCACACAAGAACATCCCTGCACACATCACGGTCACCATTACACAAGAACATCCCTGCACACATCATGGTCACCAACGTGCAACAACATCCATGCGCACATCATGTTCACCATCTCACAACAACATCCCTGTACACATCATGGTCACTATCGCGCAACAACATTCCTGCACACATCATGTTCACCATCTCACAACAACATCCATGCACACATCATGGTCACTATCTCATAAACATATCCCTGCGCACATCATGGTTGCCATCGCTCAACAACATCCCTGTACACATTATGGTCACCATCTCACAACAACATCCCTGTACGCATCATGGTCACCATCTCACAATAATATCCCTGTACACATCATAGTGAACATCTCGCAACAACACTCCTGCGCTCATCATGGTCACAATTTCACAATAACATCCCTGCACACATCATGGTCACCATCTCACAACAACATCCCTGTACACATCATGGTCACCATCTCACAACAACATCCCAGTAGACATCATGGTCAGCATCTCGCAAACACATCGCTGCACATATCATAGTCACCATCTCGCAACAACATCCCTTCACACATCATGTTCACCATCTCGCAAAAACATCCCTGCACAAATCACAGTCACCATCTCACAACAACATCCCTGCACACATCATGGTCATCATCTCGCAAACACGTCCCGGTACACATCATGGTCATCATCTTGAAAACACGTCACTGCACACATCATGTTCATCATATCGCAACAAAATCCCTGCACACATCATGTTCACCACCTCACAACAACATCCATGCACACATCATGGTCACCATCTCACATCAACATCCCTGCACACATCATGGTCACCATCTCACAACAACATCCCTGTATACGTTTTGGTCACCATCTCGCAAACACATCCCTGCACGCATCATGGTCACCATCTCGCAACAACATCCCTGTGTACATCACGGTCACCATCTCGAAACAACATCACTGCACACATCATGGTCACCTTCTCACAATAACATCACTGTACACATCATGGTCACCATTACACAACAACATCCCTGCACACATCATGGTCACCATTACATAACTACATCCCTTCACACATCATGGTCACGATCTCACATCAACATCCCTGTACACATCATGGTCACCATCTCGCAACAACATCCCTGCACACATCATGGTCATCATCTTGCAAACACGTCCCGGTACACATCATGGTCATCATCTCGCAAACATGTTCCTGCACACATTATGCTCACCATCGCGCAACAACACCCTGCACAGTACCTGGTCACCATCTCGCAACAACATCCCTGCACACATCATGTGCACCATCTCACAACAACATCCCTGTACACATCATGGTCACCATCTCGCAACAACATCCCTGCACACATCATAGTCACCATCGCGCAACAACAGCCTGCACAGTACCTGGTCACCATCTCGCAACAACATCCCTGCACACATTATGTGCACCATCTCACAACAACATCCCTGTACACATCATGGTCACCATCTCGCAACAACATCCCTGTACACATCATGGTCACCATCTCGCAATAACATCCCTGCATGCATCATGGTCACCATCTCGCAAACACGTCCCTGTGCACATCATGGTCACCATTGCGCAACAACATCCCTGTACACATCATGGTCACCATCTCGCAACAACATCCCTGCATGCATCATGGTCACCATCTCGCAAATACGTACCTGTGCACATCATGGTCACCATCGCGCAACAACATCCCTGTACACATCACGGTCAACATCACACAACAACATCCTTGCATACATCTTGGTCACCATCTCACAACAACATCTCTGTACACATCATGGTCACCATCTCACAACAACATCCCTGTACGCATCATGGTCACTATCGCGCAACAACATTCCTGCACACATCATGTTCACCATCTCACAACAACATCCATGCACACATCATGGTCACTATCTCATAAACATATCCCTGTGCACATCATGGTTGCCATCGCTCAACAACATCCCTGTACACATTATGGTCACCATCTCACAACAACATCCCTGTACGCATCATGGTCACCATCTCACAATAATATCCCTGTACACATCATAGTGAACATCTCGCAACAACACTCCTGCGCTCATCATGGTCACAATTTCACAACAACATCCCTGCACACATCATGGTCACCATCTCACAACAACATCCCTGTACACATCATGGTCACCATCTCACAACAACATCCCAGTAGACATCATGGTCAGCATCTCGCAAACACATCACTGCACACATCATGGTCACCATCTCGCAACAACATCCCTTCACACATCATGTTCACCATCTCGCAAAAACATCCCTGCACAAATCACAGTCACCATCTCACAACAACATCCCTGCACACATCATGGTCATCATCTCGCAAACACGTCCCGGTTCACATCATGGTCATCATCTTGAAAACACGTCACTGCACACATCATGTTCATCATTTCGCAACAAAATCCCAGCACACATCATGTTCACCACCTCACAACAACATCCATGCACACATCATGGTCACCATCTCATAAACACCTCCCTGTACACATGATGCTCACCATCGTGCAACAACATTCCTGCACACATCATGGTAACCATCTCGCAACAACATCCCTGCACACATCATGGTCACCATCTCGCAAACATATCCCTGTACACATCATGGTCACCATTGCGCAACAACATCCCTGTACACATCATGGTCACCATCTCGCAAACATATCCCTGTACACATCATGGTCACCATCTCTCAAACAACATCCCTGTACACATCATGGTCACCATCTCGCAACAACATCCCTGCACACATCATGGTCACCATCTCACAACAACATCCCTATACACGTCTTGGTCACCATCTCGCAAACACATCCCTGCACGCATCATGGTCAGCATATCGCAACAACATCCCTTTACACATCATATTCACCATCTCACAACTAAATTCCTGCACACATCATATTCACCATCTCATAACAACATCCCTGCACACATCGTAGTCACCATTTCACAACAACATCCCTGCACACATCATGGTCACCATCTCGCAACAACATCCTTGTGCACATCATGGTCACCATTTCGCAACAACATCCCTGCACACATCATGGTAACCATCACATAAACACATCCCTGTACACATTCTGCTCACCATCGCGCAACAACACCTTGCACACATCATGGTCACCATCACACAATAACATCCTTGCACACATCATGGTCACCATTACAGAACAACATCTCTGCACACATCATGGTCACCATTTCACATCAACATCCCCGCACACATCATAGTGACCATCACACAATAACATCCCTGCACACATCATGGTCACCATTACAGAACAACATCTCTGCCCACATCATGGTCACCATTTCACATCAACATCCCCACACACATCATGGTCACCATCACACAATAACATCCCTGCACACATCACGGTCACCATTACACAACAACATCCCTGCACACATCATGGTCATCAACTCGCAACAGCATCCATGCGCACATCATGTTCACCATCTCACAACAACATCCCTGCACACAGCATAGTCACCATCTCGCAACAACATCCCTGCACACATCATGTTCACCATCTCACAACAACGTCCATGCAAACATCATGGTCACCATCTCATAAACATATTTCGGTACACATTCTGCTCACCATCGCACAACAACACCCTGCACACATCATGGTCACCATCTCGCAAACACATCCCTGTACACATCATGGTCACCATCGTGCAACAACATCCCTGTACACATCATGGTCACCATCTCATAAACACATCCCTGTACACATTATGCTCACCATCACGCAACAACACCCTGCACTCATCATGGAGACCATCGCACAATAACATCCCTGTACGCATCATGGTCACCATCTCACAATAATATCCCTGTACACATCATAGTGAACATCTCGCAACAACACTCCTGCGCGCATTATGGTCACCATTTCACAACAACATCCCTGCACACATCATGGTCACCACCTCACAACAACATCCTTGTAAACATCATGGTCACCATCTCACAACAACATCCCTGTAGACATCATGGTCACCATCTCGCAAACATATCGCTGCACACATCATGGTCACCATCTCGCAACAACATCCCTTCGCACATCATGTTCACCATCTCGCAACAACATCCCTGCACACATCACAGTCACCACGTCACAACAACATCCCTGCACACATCATGGTCATCATCTCGCAAACATGTCCCGGTACACATCATGGTCATCATCTTGCAAACACGTCACTGCACACATCATGTTCATCATATCGCAACAAAATCCCTGTACACATCATGTTCACCACCTCACAACAACATCCATGCACACATCATGGTCACCATTACAGAACAACATCTCTGCACACATCATGGTCACCATTTCACATCAACATCCCCGCACACATCATGGTCACCATCACACAATAACATCCCTGCACACATCATGGTCACCATTACAGAACAACATCTCTGCAAACATCATGGTCACCATTTCACATCAACACCTCCGCACACATCATGGTCACCATCTCGCAAACATATCCCTGTACACATCATGGTCAGCATCGCGCAACAACATCCCTGTACACATCATGGTCACCATCTCGCAACAACATCTCTGCACACATCATGGTCACCATCTCACAACAACATCCCTGTAAACGTCTTGGTCACCATCTCGCAAACACATCCCTGCACGCATCACGGTCACCATATCGCAACAAAATCCCTGTACACATCATATTCACCATCACACAATAACATCCCTGCACACATCATGGTCACCATTACAGAACAACATCTCTGCACACATCATGGTCACCATTTCACATCAACATCCACGCACACATCATGGTCACCATCACACAATAACATCCCTGCACACATCATGGTCACCATCACAGAACAACATCTCTGCAAACATCATGGTCACCGTTTCACATCAACATCCCCGCACACATCATGCTCACCATCACACAATAACATCCCTGCACACATCACGGTCACCATTACACAAGAACATCCCTGCACACATCATGGTCACCAACGTGCAACAACATCCATGCGCACATCATGTTCACCATCTCACAACAACATCCCTGTACACATCATAGTCACCATCTCGCAACAACATCCCTGCACACATCATGTTCACCATCTCACAACAACGTCCATGCATACATCATGGTCACCATCTCATAAACATATTTCGGTACACATTATGCTCACCATCGCGCAACAACACCCTGCACACATCATGGTCACCATTTCACATCAACATCCCCGCACACGTCATAGTGACCATCACACAATAACATCCCTGCACACATCATGGTCACCATTACAGAACAACATCTCTGCCCACATCATGGTTACCATTTCACATCAACATCCCCGCACACATCATGTTCACCATCACACAATAACATCCCTGCACACATCACGGTCACCATTACACAACAACATCCCTGCACACATCATGGTCACCAACTTGCAACAGCATCCATGCGCACATCATGTTCACCATCTCACAACAACATCCCTGTACACAGCATAGTCACCATCTCGCAACAACATCCCTGCACACATCATGTTCACCATCTCACAACAACGTCCATGCATACATCATGGTCACCATCTCATAAACATATTTCGGTACACATTATGCTCACCATCGCACAACAACACCCTGCACACATCATGGTCACCATCTCGCAAACACATCCCTGTACACATCATGGTCACCATCGTGCAACAACATGCCTGTACACATCATGGTCACCATCTCATAAACACATCCCTGTACACATTATGCTCACCATCGCGCAACAACACCCTGCACACATCATGGACACCATCGCACAATAACATCCCTGTACACATCATGGTCACCATTGCAGAACAACCTCCCTGCACACATCATGGTCACCATTTCATATCAACATCCCTGTACGCATCATGGTCACCATCTCACAATAATATCCCTGTACACATCATAGTGAACATCTCGCAACAACACTCCTGCGCGCATTATGGTCACCATTTCACAACAACATCCCTGCACACATCATGGTCACCACCTCACAACAACATCCTTGTAAACATCATGGTCACCATCTCACAACAACATCCCTGTAGACATCATGGTCACCATCTCGCAAACATATCGCTGCACACATCATGGTCACCATCTCGCAACAACATCCCTTCGCACATCATGTTCACCATCTCGCAACAACATCCCTGCACACATCACAGTCACCACGTCACAACAACATCCCTGCACACATCATGGTCATCATCTCGCAAACATGTCCCAGTACACATCATGGTCATGATCTTGAAAACACGTCACTGCACACATCATGTTCATCATATCGCAACAAAATCCCTGTACACATCATGTTCACCACCTCACAACAACATCCATGCACACATCATGGTCACCATTACAGAACAACATCTCTGCACACATCATGGTCACCATTTCACATCAACATCCCCGCACACATCATGGTCACCATCACACAATAACATCTCTGCACACATCATGGTCACCATTACAGAACAACATCTCTGCAAACATCATGGTCACCATTTCACATCAACACCTCCGCACACATCATGGTCACCATCTCGCAAACATATCCCTGTACACATCATGGTCACCATCGCGCAACAACATCCCTGTACACATCATGGTCACCATCTCGCAACAACATCCCTGCACACATCATGGTCACCATCTCACAACAACATCCCTGTAAACGTCTTGGTCACCATCTCGCAAACACATCCCTGCACGCATCATGGTCACCATATCGCAACAACATCCCTGTACACATCATATTCACCATCACACAATAACATCCCTGCACACATCATGGTCACCATTACAGAACAACATCTCTGCACACATCATGGTCACCATTTCACATCAACATCCCCGCACACATCATGGTCACCATCACACAACAACATCCCTGCACACATCATGGTCACCATTACAGAACAACATCTCTGCAAACATCATGGTCACCATTTCACATCAACATCCCCGCACACATCATGCTCACCATCACACAATAACATCCCTGCACACATCACGGTCACCATTACACAAGAACATCCCTGCACACATCATGGTCACCAACGTGCAACAACATCCATGCGCACATCATGTTCACCATCTCACAACAACATCCCTGTACACATCATAGTCACCATCTCGCAACAACATCCCTGCACACATCATGTTCACCATCTCACAACAACGTCCATGCATACATCATGGTCACCATCTCATAAACATATTTCGGTACACATTATGCTCACCATCGCGCAACAACACCCTGCACACATCATGCTCACCATCTCGCAAACACATCCCTGTACACATCATGGTCACCATTTCATATCAACATCCCTGCACACATCATGCTCACCATCTCATAAACACATTCCTATACACATTATGCTCACCATCGCGCAACAACACCCTGCACACATTATGGTCACCATCGCACAATAACATCCCTGTACACATCATGGTCACCATTACAGAACAACATCCCTGCACACATCGTGGTCACCATTTCATATCAACATCCTTGCACACATCATGGTCATGATCTCACAATAACATCCCTGCACACATCATGATCACCATTACACAACAACATCCCTGCACACATCATGATCACGATCTCACACCAACATCTCTGCACATATCATGGTCACCATCTCACAACAACATCCCTGCACACATCATGGTCATCATCTCGCAAACACGTCCCGGTACACATCATGGTCATCATCTTGAAAACACGTCACTGCACACATCATGTTCATCATATCGCAACAAAATCCCTGCACACATCATGTTCACCACCTCACAACAACATCCATGCATACATCATGGTCACCATCTCAGAAACACATCCCTGTACACATTATGCTCACCATCGCGCAACAACATCTCTGCACATATCATGGTAACCATCTCACAACAACATCCCTGCACACATCATGGTCACCACCTCACAACAACATCCTTGTAAACATCATGGTCACCATCTCACAACAACATCCCTGTAGACATCATGGTCACCATCTCGCAAACATATCGCTGCACACATCATGGTCACCATCTCGCAACAACATCCCTTCGCACATCATGTTCACCATCTCGCAACAACATCCCTGCACACATCACAGTCACCACGTCACAACAACATCCCTGCACACATCATGGTCATCATCTCGCAAACATGTCCCGGTACACATAATGGTCATCATCTTGCAAACACGTCAATCCACACATCATGTTCATCATATCGCAACAAAATCCCTGTACACATCATGTTCACCACCTCACAACAACATCCATGCACACATCATGGTCACCATTACAGAACAACATCTCTGCACACATCATGGTCACCATTTCACATCAACATCCCCGCACACATCATGGTCACCATCACACAATAACATCCCTGCACACATCATGGTCACCATTACAGAACAACATCTCTGCAAACATCATGGTCACCATTTCACATCAACACCTCCGCACACATCATGGTCACCATCTCGCAAACATATCCCTGTACACATCATGGTCAGCATCGCGCAACAACATCCCTGTACACATCATGGTCACCATCTCGCAACAACATCTCTGCACACATCATGGTCACCATCTCACAACAACATCCCTGTAAACGTCTTGGTCACCATCTCGCAAACACATCCCTGCACGCATCACGGTCACCATATCGCAACAACATCCCTGTACACATCATATTCACCATCACACAATAACATCCCTGCACACATCATGGTCACCATTACAGAACAACATCTCTGCACACATCATGGTCACCATTTCACATCAACATCCACGCACACATCATGGTCACCATCACACAATAACATCCCTGCACACATCATGGTCACCATCACAGAACAACATCTCTGCAAACATCATGGTCACCGTTTCACATCAACATCCCCGCACACATCATGCTCACCATCACACAATAACATCCCTGCACACATCACGGTCACCATTACACAAGAACATCCCTGCACACATCATGGTCACCAACGTGCAACAACATCCATGCGCACATCATGTTCACCATCTCACAACAACATCCCTGTACACATCATAGTCACCATCTCGCAACAACATCCCTGCACACATCATGTTCACCATCTCACAACAACGTCCATGCATACATCATGGTCACCATCTCATAAACATATTTCGGTACACATTATGCTCACCATCGCGCAACAACACCCTGCACACATCATGGTCACCATTTCACATCAACATCCCCGCACACATCATAGTGACCATCACACAATAACATCCCTGCACACATCATGGTCACCATTACAGAACAACATCTCTGCCCACATCATGGTCACCATTTCACATCAACATCCCCGCACACATCATGGTCACCATCACACAATAACATCCCTGCACACATCACGGTCACCATTACACAACAACATCCCTGCACACATCATGGTCACCAACTCGCAACAGCATCCATGCGCACATCATGTTCACCATCTCACAACAACATCCCTGTACACAGCATAGTCACCATCTCGCAACAACATCCCTGCACACATCATGTTCACCATCTCACAACAACGTCCATGCATACATCATGGTCACCATCTCATAAACATATTTCGGTACACATTATGCTCACCATCGCACAACAACACCCTGCACACATCATGGTCACCATCTCGCAAACACATCCCTGTACACATCATGGTCACCATCGTGCAACAATATCCCTGTACACATCATGGTCACCATCTCATAAACACATCCCTGTACACATTATGCTCACCATCGCGCAACAACACCCTGCACACATCATGGACACCATCGCACAATAACATCCCTGTACACATCATGGTCACCATTGCAGAACAACATCCCTGCACACATCATGGTCACCATTTCATATCAACATCCCTGTACGCATCATGGTCACCATCTCACAATAATATCCCTGTACACATCATAGTGAACATCTCGCAACAACACTCCTGCGCGCATTATGGTCACCATTTCACAACAACATCCCTGCACACATCATGGTCACCACCTCACAACAACATCCTTGTAAACATCATGGTCACCATCTCACAACAACATCCCTGTAGACATCATGGTCACCATCTCGCAAACATATCGCTGCACACATCATGGTCACCATCTCGCAACAACATCCCTTCGCACATCATGTTCACCATCTCGCAACAACATCCCTGCACACATCACAGTCACCACGTCACAACAACATCCCTGCACACATCATGGTCATCATCTCGCAAACATGTCCCAGTACACATCATGGTCATCATCTTGCAAACACGTCAATCCACACATCATGTTCATCATATCGCAACAAAATCCCTGTACACATCATGTTCACCACCTCACAACAACATCCATGCACACATCATGGTCACCATTACAGAACAACATCTCTGCACACATCATGGTCACCATTTCACATCAACATCCCCGCACACATCATGGTCACCATCACACAATAACATCTCTGCACACATCATGGTCACCATTACAGAACAACATCTCTGCAAACATCATGTTCACCATTTCACATCAACACCTCTGCACACATCATGGTCACCATCTCGCAAACATATCCCTGTACACATCATGGTCACCATCGCGCAACAACATCCCTGTACACATCATGGTCACCATCTCGCAACAACATCCCTGCACACATCATGGTCACCATCTCACAACAACATCCCTGTAAACGTCTTGGTCACCATCTCGCAAACACATCCCTGCACGCATCATGGTCACCATATCGCAACAACATCCCTGTACACATCATATTCACCATCACACAATAACATCCCTGCACACATCATGGTCACCATTACAGAACAACATCTCTGCACACATCATGGTCACCATTTCACATCAACATCCCCGCACACATCATGGTCACCATCACACAACAACATCCCTGCACACATCATGGTCACCATTACAGAACAACATCTCTGCAAACATCATGGTCACCATTTCACATCAACATCCCCGCACACATCATGCTCACCATCACACAATAACATCCCTGCACACATCACGGTCACCATTACACAAGAACATCCCTGCACACATCATGGTCACCAACGTGCAACAACATCCATGCGCACATCATGTTCACCATCTCACAACAACATCCCTGTACACATCATAGTCACCATCTCGCAACAACATCCCTGCACACATCATGTTCACCATCTCACAACAACGTCCATGCATACATCATGGTCACCATCTCATAAACATATTTCGGTACACATTATGCTCACCATCGCGCAACAACACCCTGCACACATCATGCTCACCATCTCGCAAACACATCCCTGTACACATCATGGTCACCATTTCATATCAACATCCCTGCACACATCATGCTCACCATCTCATAAACACATTCCTATACACATTATGCTCACCATCGCGCAACAACACCCTGCACACATTATGGTCACCATCGCACAATAACATCCCTGTACACATCATGGTCACCATTACAGAACAACATCCCTGCACACATCGTGGTCACCATTTCATATCAACATCCTTGCACACATCATGGTCATGATCTCACAATAACATCCCTGCACACATCATGATCACCATTACACAACAACATCCCTGCACACATCATGATCACGATCTCACACCAACATCTCTGCACATATCATGGTCACCATCTCACAACAACATCCCTGCACACATCATGGTCATCATCTCGCAAACACGTCCCGGTACACATCATGGTCATCATCTTGAAAACACGTCACTGCACACATCATGTTCATCATATCGCAACAAAATCCCTGCACACATCATGTTCACCACCTCACAACAACATCCATGCATACATCATGGTCACCATCTCAGAAACACATCCCTGTACACATTATGCTCACCATCGCGCAACAACATCTCTGCACATATCATGGTAACCATCTCACAACAACATCCCTGCACACATCATGGTCACCACCTCACAACAACATCCTTGTAAACATCATGGTCACCATCTCACAACAACATCCCTGTAGACATCATGGTCACCATCTCGCAAACATATCGCTGCACACATCATGGTCACCATCTCGCAACAACATCCCTTCGCACATCATGTTCACCATCTCGCAACAACATCCCTGCACACATCACAGTCACCACGTCACAACAACATCCCTGCACACATCATGGTCATCATCTCGCAAACATGTCCCGGTACACATAATGGTCATCATCTTGCAAACACGTCAATCCACACATCATGTTCATCATATCGCAACAAAATCCCTGTACACATCATGTTCACCACCTCACAACAACATCCATGCACACATCATGGTCACCATTACAGAACAACATCTCTGCACACATCATGGTCACCATTTCACATCAACATCCCCGCACACATCATGGTCACCATCACACAATAACATCTCTGCACACATCATGGTCACCATTACAGAACAACATCTCTGCAAACATCAAGGTCACCATTTCACATCAACACCTCCGCACACATCATGGTCACCATCTCGCAAACATATCCCTATACACATCATGGTCACCATCGCGCAACAACATCCCTGTACACATCATGGTCACCATCTCGCAACAACATCCCTGCACACATCATGGTCACCATCTCACAACAACATCCCTGTAAACGTCTTGGTCACCATCTCGCAAACACATCCCTGCACGCATCATGGTCACCATATCGCAACAACATCCCTGTACACATCATATTCACCATCACACAATAACATCACTGCACACATCATGGTCACCATTACAGAACAACATCTCTGCACACATCATGGTCACCATTTCACATCAACATCCCCGCACACATCATGGTCACCATCACACAACAACATCCCTGCACACATCATGGTCACCATTACAGAACAACATCTCTGCAAACATCATGGTCACCATTTCACATCAACATCCCCGCACACATCATGCTCACCATCACACAATAACATCCCTGCACACATCACGGTCACCATTACACAAGAACATCCCTGCACACATCATGGTCACCAACGTGCAACAACATCCATGCGCACATCATGTTCACCATCTCACAACAACATCCCTGTACACATCATAGTCACCATCTCGCAACAACATCCCTGCACACATCATGTTCACCATCTCACAACAACGTCCATGCATACATCATGGTCACCATCTCATAAACATATTTCGGTACACATTATGCTCACCATCGCGCAACAACACCCTGCACACATCATGCTCACCATCTCGCAAACACATCCCTGTACACATCATGGTCACCATTTCATATCAACATCCCTGCACACATCATGCTCACCATCTCATAAACACATTCCTATACACATTATGCTCACCATCGCGCAACAACACCCTGCACACATTATGGTCACCATCGCACAATAACATCCCTGTACACATCATGGTCACCATTACAGAACAACATCCCTGCACACATCGTGGTCACCATTTCATATCAACATCCTTGCACACATCATGGTCATGATCTCACAATAACATCCCTGCACACATCATGATCACCATTACACAACAACATCCCTGCACACATCATGATCACGATCTCACACCAACATCTCTGCACATATCATGGTCACCATCTCACAACAACATCCCTGCACACATCATGGTCATCATCTCGCAAACACGTCCCGGTACACATCATGGTCATCATCTTGAAAACACGTCACTGCACACATCATGTTCATCATATCGCAACAAAATCCCTGCACACATCATGTTCACCACCTCACAACAACATCCATGCATACATCATGGTCACCATCTCAGAAACACATCCCTGTACACATTATGCTCACCATCGCGCAACAACATCTCTGCACATATCATGGTAACCATCTCACAACAACATCCCTGCACACATCATGGTCACCACCTCACAACAACATCCTTGTAAACATCATGGTCACCATCTCACAACAACATCCCTGTAGACATCATGGTCACCATCTCGCAAACATATCGCTGCACACATCATGGTCACCATCTCGCAACAACATCCCTTCGCACATCATGTTCACCATCTCGCAACAACATCCCTGCACACATCACAGTCACCACGTCACAACAACATCCCTGCACACATCATGGTCATCATCTCGCAAACATGTCCCGGTACACATAATGGTCATCATCTTGCAAACACGTCAATCCACACATCATGTTCATCATATCGCAACAAAATCCCTGTACACATCATGTTCACCACCTCACAACAACATCCATGCACACATCATGGTCACCATTACAGAACAACATCTCTGCACACATCATGGTCACCATTTCACATCAACATCCCCGCACACATCATGGTCACCATCACACAATAACATCTCTGCACACATCATGGTCACCATTACAGAACAACATCTCTGCAAACATCAAGGTCACCATTTCACATCAACACCTCCGCACACATCATGGTCACCATCTCGCAAACATATCCCTATACACATCATGGTCACCATCGCGCAACAACATCCCTGTACACATCATGGTCACCATCTCGCAACAACATCCCTGCACACATCATGGTCACGATCTCACAACAACATCCCTGTAAACGTCTTGGTCACCATCTCGCAAACACATCCCTGCACGCATCATGGTCACCATATCGCAACAACATCCCTGTACACATCATATTCACCATCACACAATAACATCACTGCACACATCATGGTCACCATTACAGAACAACATCTCTGCAAACATCATGGTCACCATTTCACATCAACATCCCCGCACACATCATGCTCACCATCACACAATAACATCCCTGCACACATCACGGTCACCATTACACAAGAACATCCCTGCACACATCATGGTCACCAACGTGCAACAACATCCATGCGCACATCATGTTCACCATCTCACAACAACATCCCTGTACACATCATAGTCACCATCTCGCAACAACATCCCTGCACACATCATGTTCACCATCTCACAACAACGTCCATGCATACATCATGGTCACCATCTCATAAACATATTTCGGTACACATTATGCTCACCATCGCGCAACAACACCCTGCACACATCATGCTCACCATCTCGCAAACACATCCCTGTATACATCATGGTCACCATTTCATATCAACATCCCTGCACACATCATGCTCACCATCTCATAAACACATTCCTATACACATTATGCTCACCATCGCGCAACAACACCCTGCACACATTATGGTCACCATCACACAATAACATCCCTGTACACATCATGGTCACCATTACAGAACAACATCCCTGCACACATCATGGTCACCATTTCATATCAACATCCTTGCACACATCATGGTCATGATCTCACAATAACATCCCTGCACACATCATGATCACCATTACACAACAACATCCCTGCACACATCATAATCACGATCTCACACCAACATCTCTGCACATATCATGGTCACCATCTCACAACAACATCCCTGCACACATCATGGTCATCATCTCGCAAACACGTCCCGGTACACATCATGGTCATCATCTTGCAAACACGTCACTGCACACATCATGTTCATCATATCGCAACAAAATCCCTGCACACATCATGTTCACCACCTCACAACAACATCCATGCATACATCATGGTCACCATCTCAGAAACACATCCCTGTACACATTATGCTCACCATCGCGCAACAACATCTCTGCACATATCATGGTAACCATCTCGCAACAACATCCCTGCACACAGCATGGTCACCATCTCGCAAACATATCCCTGTACACATCATGGTCACCATCGCGCAACAACATCCCTGTACACATCATGGTCACCATCTCGCAACAACATCCCTGCACACATCATGGTCACCATCTCACAAAAACATCCCTGCATACGTTTTGGTCACCATCTCGCAAACACATCCCTGCGCGCATTATGGTCACCATCTCGCAACAACATCCCTGTACACATCATATTCAACATCTCACAACTACATCCCTGCACACATCATAGTCACCATCTCATAACAACATCCCTGCACACATCGTAGTCACCATTTCAAAACAACATCCCTGTACACATCATGGTCACCATCTCGCAACAACATCCTTGTGCACATCATGGTCACCATTTCGCAACAACATCCCTGCACACATCATGGTCACCATCACATAAACACATCCCTGTACACATTATGTTCACCATCGCGCAACAACATCCCCGCACACATCATGGTCACCATCACACAATAACATCCCTGCACACATCATGGTCACCATTACAGAACAACATCTCTGCACACATCATGGTCACCATTTCACATCAACATCCCCGCACACATCATGGTCACCATCTCGCAAACATATCCCTGTACACATCATGGTCACCATCGCGCAACAACATCCCTGTACACATCATAGTTACCATCTCGCAACAACATCCCTGCACACATCATGTTCACCATCTCACAACAACGTCCATGCATACATCATGGTCACCATCTCATAAACATATTTCGGTACACATTATGCTCACCATCGCGCAACAACACCCTGCACACATCATGCTCACCATCTCGCAAACACATCCCTGTACACATTATGGTCACCATCGCGCAACAACATCCCTGTACACACCATGGTCACCATTACAGAACAACATCCCTGCACACATCATGGTCACCATTTCATATCAACATCCCTGCACACAGCATGGTCACCATCTCGCAAACATATCCCTGTACACATCATGGTCACCATCGCGCAACAACATCCCTGTACACGTCTTGGTCACCATCTCGCAAACACATCCCTGCACGCATCATGGTCACCATATCGCAACAACATCCCTGTACACATCATATTCACCATCACACAATAACATCCCTGCACACATCATGGTCACCATAACAGAACAACATCTCTGCACACATCATGGTCACCATTTCACATCAACATCCCCGCACACATCATGGTGACCATCACACAATAACATCCCTGCACACATCATGGTCACCATTACAGAACAACATCTCTGCACACATCATGGTCACCATTTCACATCAACATCCCCGCACACATCATGGTCACCATCACACAATAACATCCCTGCACACATCACGGTCACCATTACAGAACAACATCCCTGCACACATCATGGTCACCAACTCGCAACAACATCCATGTGCACATCATGTTCACCATCTCACAACAACATCCCTGTACATATCATGGACACCAACGTGCAACAACATCCCAGTATACATCATGTTCACTATCTCACAACAACGTCCATGCAGACATCATGGTCACCATCTCATAAACATATTTCGGGACACATTATGCTCACCATCGCGCAACAACACCCTGCACACATCATGGTCACCATCTCGCAAACACATCACTGTACACATCATGGTCACCATCGCGCAACAACATCCCTGTACACATCATGGTCACCATCTCATAAACACATCCCTGTACACATTATGCTCACCATCGCGCAACAACACCCTGCACACATCATGGTCACCATCGCGCAATAACAACCCTGTACACATCATGCTCACCATTACAGAACAACATCCCTGCACACATCATAGTCACCATTTTATATCAACATCCCTGCACACATCATGGTCACGATCTCACAATAACATCCCTGCACACATCATGATCACCATTACACAACAACATCCCTGCACACATCATGGTCACCATCTCACATCAACGTCCCTGCACACATCATGGTCACCATCTCGCAACAACATCCCTGTGCACCTCATGTTCACCATCTCACAACAACATCCCTGTACACATGTACACCATCTCGCAACAACATCCCAGGACACATCATGGTTTCCATCTCACAACAAGTTCCCAGCACACATCATGGTCACCATCTCGCAACAACATCCCTGCACGCATCATAGTCACCATCTCACAACAACATCCCTGCACACATCATGGTCATCATCTCGCAAACACGTCCCGGTACACATCATGGTCGTCATCTCGCAAACACGTTCCTGCACACATCATGTTCACCACCTCGCAACAACATCCCTCCACACATAATGTTCACCATCTCACAACAACATTCATGCACACATCATGGTCACCATCTCATAAACACATTTCTGTACACATTATGCTCACCATCGCGCAACAACATCCCTGCACACATCATGGTCACCATCTCACGAACAACATCCCTGTACACATCATGGTCACCATCGCGCAAAACATCCCTGTACACATCATGGTCACCATCTCGCAACAAAGTCCCTGCACACATCATGGTCACCATCTCACAATAACATCCCTGCACACATCATGGTCACCATTACACAACAACATCCTTGCACACAACATGGTCACGATCTCAAATCAACATCCCTGCGCACATCATGGTCACCATTATACAACAACATCCCTGCACACATCATGGTCACCATCTCACATCAATATTCCTGCACACATCATGGTCACCATCTCGCAACAACATCCCTGCGCACATCATGTTCACTATCTCACAACAACATCCCTCTACACATCATGGACACCATCTCGCAACATCATCCCTGCACACATCATTGTCACCGTTACATAACAACATCCCTTCAGACATCATGGTCACCATTTCACATCAATATCCCTGCACACATCATGGTCATCATCTCGCAAACACATCCCGGTACACATCATGGTCATCATCTCGCAAACAGGTTCCTGCACACATCATGATCACCATCTCGCAACAACCTCCCTGCACACATCATGTTCACCATCTCACAACAACATCCCTGCACACATCATGTTCACCATCTCACAACAACATCCCTGCATGCATCAAGGTCACCATCTCGTAAACACGTCCCAGTGCACATCATGGTCACCATCGCGCAACAACATCCCTGTACACATCATGGTCATCATCTGGCAACAACATCCCTGTACACATCATGGTCACCATCTCGCAACAACAGCCCTGTACACATCATGGTCACCATCTCGCAACAACATCCCTCCACACATAATGTTCACCATCTCACAACAACATTCATGCACACATCATGGTCACCATCTCATAAAGACATTTCTGTACACATTATGCTCACCATCGAGCAACAACATCCCTGCACACATCATGGTCACCATCTCACGAACAACATCCCTGTACACATCATGGTCACCATCGCGCAAAACATCCCTGTACACATCATGGTCACCATCTCGCAACAAAGTCCCTGCACACATCATGGTCACCATCTCACAATAACATCCCTGCACACATCATGGTCACCATTACACAACAACATCCTTGCACACAACATGGTCACGATCTCAAATCAACATCCCTGCGCACATCATGGTCACCATTACACAACAACATCCCTGCACACATCATGGTCACCATCTCACATCAACATCCCTGTACACATCATGGTCACCATCTCGCAACAACATCAATGCTAACATCATGGTCACCATCTCTCAAACACATCCCTGTACACATCATGGTCACCATCTCACAACAACATCCCTGTATACGTTTTGGTCACCATCTCGCAAACACATCCCTGCACGCATCATGGTCACCATATCGCAACAACATCCCTGTGTACATCACGGTCACCATCTCGAAACAACATCTCTGCACACATCATGGTCACCATCTCACAATAACATCACTGTACACATCATGGTCACCATTACACAACAACATCCCTGCACACATCATGGTCACCATTACATAACAACATCCCTTCACACATCATGGTCACGATCTCACATCAACATCCCTGTACACATCATGGTCACCATCTCGCAACAACATCCCTGCACACATCATGGTCACCATTTCACATCAACATCCCCGCACACATCATGGTCACCATCACACAATAACATCCCTGCACACATCATGGTCACCATTTCATATCAACATCCCTGCACACAGCATGGTCACCATTTCGCAAACATATCCCTGTACACATCATGGTCACCATCGCGCAACAACATCCCTGTACACGTCTTGGTCACCATCTCGCAAACACATCCCTGCACGCATCATGGTCACCATATCGCAACAACATCCCTGTACACATCATATTCACCATCACACAATAACATCCCTGCACACATCATGGTCACCATTACAGAACAACATCTCTGCACACATCATGGTCACCATTTCACATCAACATCCCCGCACACATCATGGTCACCATCACACAATAACATCCCTGCACACATCATGGTCACCATTACAGAACAACATCTCTGCACACATCATGGTCACCATTTCACATCAACATCCCCGCACACATCATGGTCACCATCACACAATAACATCCCTGCACACATCACGGTCACCATTACACAAGAACATCCCTGCACACATCATGGTCACCAACGTGCAACAACATCCATGCGCACATCATGTTCACCATCTCACAACAACATCCCTGTACACATCATAGTCACCATCTCGCAACAACATCCCTGCACACATCATGTTCACCATCTCACAACAACGTCCATGCATACATCATGGTCACCATCTCATAAACATATTTCGGTACACATTATGCTCACCATCGCGCAACAACACCCTGCACACATCATGCTCACCATCTCGCAAACACATCCCTGTACACATCATGGTCACCATTTCATATCAACATCCCTGCACACATCATGCTCACCATCTCATAAACACATTCCTATACACATTATGCTCACCATCGCGCAACAACACCCTGCACACATTATGGTCACCATCGCACAATAACATCCCTGTACACATCATGGTCACCATTACAGAACAACATCCCTGCACACATCATGGTCACCATTTCATATCAACATCCTTGCACACATCATGGTCATGATCTCACAATAACATCCCTGCACACATCATGATCACCATTACACAACAACATCCCTGCACACATCATGATCACGATCTCACACCAATATCTCTGCACATATCATGGTCACCATCTCACAACAACATCCCTGCACACATCATGGTCATCATCTCGCAAACACGTCCCGGTACACATCATGGTCATCATCTTGCAAACACGTCACTGCACACATCATGTTCATCATATCGCAACAAAATCCCTGCACACATCATGTTCACCACCTCACAACAACATCCATGCATACATCATGGTCACCATCTCAGAAACACATCCCTGTACACATTATGCTCACCATCGCGCAACAACATCTCTGCACATATCATGGTAACCATCTCGCAACAACATCCCTGCACACAGCATGGTCACCATCTCGCAAACATATCCCTGTACACATCATGGTCACCATCGCGCAACAACATCCCTGTACACATCATGGTCACCATCTCGCAACAACATCCCTGCACACATCATGGTCACCATCTCACAACAACATCCCTGTATACGTTTTGGTCACCATCTCGCAAACACATCCCTGCGCGCATTATGGTCACCATCTCGCAACAACATCCCTGTACACATCATATTCAACATCTCACAACTACATCCCTGCACACATCATAGTCACCATCTCATAACAACATCCCTGCACACATCGTAGTCACCATTTCAAAACAACATCCCTGTACACATCATGGTCACCATCTCGCAACAACATCCTTGTGCACATCATGGTCACCATTTCGCAACAACATCCCTGCACACATCATGGTCACCATCACATAAACACATCACTGTACAGATTATGTTCACCATCGCGCAACAACATCCCCGCACACATCATGGTCACCATCACACAATAACATCCCTGCACACATCATGGTCACCATTACAGAACAACATCTCTGCACACATCATGGTCACCATTTCACATCAACATCCCCGCACACATCATGGTCACCATCTCGCAAACATATCCCTGTACACATCATGGTCACCATCGCGCAACAACATCCCTGTACACATCATGGTCACCATCTCACAACAACATCCCTGTACACATCATAGTTACCATCTCGCAACAACATCCCTGCACACATCATGTTCACCATCTCACAACAACGTCCATGCATACATCATGGTCACCATCTCATAAACATATTTCGGTACACATTATGCTCACCATCGCGCAACAACACCCTGCACACATCATGCTCACCATCTCGCAAACACATCCCTGTACACATTATGGTCACCATCGCGCAACAACATCCCTGTACACATCATGGTCACCATTACAGAACAACATCCCTGCACACATCATGGTCACCATTTCATATCAACATCCCTGCACACAGCATGGTCACCATCTCGCAAACATATCCCTGTACTCATCATGGTCACCATCGCGCAACAACATCCCTGTACACGTCTTGGTCACCATCTCGCAAACACATCCCTGCACGCATCATGGTCACCATATCGCAACAACATCCCTGTACACATCATATTCACCATCACACAATAACATCCCTGCACACATCATGGTCACCATTACAGAACAACATCTCTGCACACATCATGGTCACCATTTCACATCAACATCCCCGCACACATCATGGTCACCATCACACAATAACATCCCTGCACACATCATGGTCACCATATCAGAACAACATCTCTGCAAACATCATGGTCACCATTTCACATCAACATCCCCGCACACATCATGCTCACCATCACACAATAACATCCCTGCACACATCACGGTCACCATTACACAAGAACATCCCTGCACACATCATGGTCACCAACGCGCAACAACATCCCTGCACACATCATGTTCACCATCTCACAACAACGTCCATGCATACATCATGGTCACCATCTCATAAACATATTTCGGTACACATTATGCTCACCATCGCGCAACAACACCCTGCACACATCATGCTCACCATCTCGCAAACACATCCCTGTACACATCATGGTCACCATCGCGCAACAACATCCCTGTACACATCATGGTCACCATCTCATAAACACATCCCTATACACATTATGTTCACCATCGCGCAACAACACCCTGCACACATTATGGTCACCATCGCACAATAACATCCCTGTACACATCATGGTCACCATTACAGAACAACATCCCTGCACACATCATGGTCACCATTTCATATCAACATCCCGGCACACAGCATGGTCACCATTTCATATCAACATCCCTGCACACATCATGGTCATGATCTCACAATAACATCCCTGCACAAATCATGATCACCATTACACAACAACATCCCTGCACACATCATGATCACGATCTCACATCAACATCTCTGCACATATCATGGTCACCATCTCGCAACAACATCCCTTCACACAGCATGTTCACCATCTCGCAACAACATCCCTGCACACATCACAGTCACCATCTCACAACAACATCCCTGCACACATCATGGTCATCATCTCGCAAACAAGTCCTGGTACACAGCATGGTCATCATCTTGCAAACACGTCACTGCACACATCATGTTCATCATATCGCAACAAAATCCCAGCACACATCATGTTCACCACCTCACAACAACATCCATGCGCACATCATGGTCACCATCTCATAAACACATCCCTGTACACATTATGCTCACCATCGCGCAACAACATCTCTGCACATATCATGGTAACCATCTCGCAAACATATCCCTGTACACATCATGGTCACCATCGCGCAACAACATCCCTGTACACATCATGGTCACCATCTCGCAACAACATCCCTGCACACATCATGGTCACCATCTCACAACAACATCCCTGTATACGTTTTGGTCACCATCTTGCAAAAACATCCCTGCACGCATCATGGTCACCATATCGCAACAACATCCCTGTACACATCATGTTCACCATCTCATAACAACATCCCTGCACACATCGTAATCACCATTTCAAAACAACATCCCTGCACACATCATGGTCACCATCTCGCAACAACATTCTTGTGCACATCATGGTCATTTTCGCAACAACATCCCTGCACACATCATGGTCACCATCACATAAACACATCCCTGTACACATTATGCTCACCATCGCGCAACAACACCTTGCACACATCATGGGCACCATCACACAATAACATCCCTGCACACATCATGGTCACCATAACAGAACAACATCTCTGCACACATCATGGTCACCATTTCACATCAACATCCCCGCACACATCATGGTCACCATCACACAATAACATCCCTGCACACATCATGGTCACCATTTCATATCAACATCCCTGCACACAGCATGGTCACCATTTCACATCAACATCCCCGCACACATCATGGTCACCATCACACAATAACATCCCTGCACACATCACGGTCACCATTACACAACAACATCCCTGCACACATCATGGTCACCAACTCGCAACAGCATCCATGCGCACATCATGTTCACCATCTCACAACAACATCCCTGTACACAGCATAGTCACCATCTCGCAACAACATCCCTGCACACATCATGTTCACCATCTCACAACAACGTCCATGCATACATCATGGTCACCATCTCATAAACATATTTCGGTACACATTATGCTCACCATCGCACAACAACACCCTGCACACATCATGGTCACCATCTCGCAAACACATCCCTGTACACATCATGGTCACCATCGTGCAACAACATCCCTGTACACATCATGGTCACCATCTCATAAACACATCCCTGTACACATTATGCTCACCATCGCGCAACAACACCCTGCACACATCATGGACACCATCGCACAATAACATCCCTGTACACATCATGGTCACCATTGCAGAACAACATCCCTGCACACATCATGGTCACCATTTCATATCAACATCCCTGTACGCATCATGGTCACCATCTCACAATAATATCCCTGTACACATCATAGCGAACATCTCGCAACAACACTCCTGCGCGCATTATGGTCACCATTTCACAACAACATCCCTGCACACATCATGGTCACCACCTCACAACAATATCCTTGTAAACATCATGGTCACCATCTCACAACAACATCCCTGTAGACATCATGGTCACCATCTCGCAAACATATCGCTGCACACATCATGGTCACCATCTCGCAACAACATCCCTTCGCACATCATGTTCACCATCTCGCAACAACATCCCTGCACACATCACAGTCACCACGTCACAACAACATCCCTGCACACATCATGGTCATCATCTCGCAAACATGTCCCAGTACACATCATGGTCATCATCTTGCAAACACGTCAATCCACACATCATGTTCATCATATCGCAACAAAATCCCTGTACACATCATGTTCACCACCTCACAACAACATCCATGCACACATCATGGTCACCATTACAGAACAACATCTCTGCACACATCATGGTCACCATTTCACATCAACATCCCCGCACACATCATGGTCACCATCACACAATAACATCTCTGCACACATCATGGTCACCATTACAGAACAACATCTCTGCAAACATCATGGTCACCATTTCACATCAACACCTCCGCACACATCATGGTCACCATCTCGCAAACATATCCCTGTACACATCATGGTCACCATCGCGCAACAACATCCCTGTACACATCATGGTCACCATCTCGCAACAACATCCCTGCACACATCATGGTCACCATCTCACAACAACATCCCTGTAAACGTCTTGGTCACCATCTCGCAAACACATCCCTGCACGCATCATGGTCACCATATCGCAACAACATCCCTGTACACATCATATTCACCATCACACAATAACATCCCTGCACACATCATGGTCACCATTACAGAACAACATCTCTGCACACATCATGGTCACCATTTCACATCAACATCCCCGCACACTTCATGGTCACCATCACACAACAACATCCCTGCACACATCATGGTCACCATTACAGAACAACATCTCTGCAAACATCATGGTCACCATTTCACATTAACATCCCCGCACACATCATGCTCACCATCACACAATAACATCCCTGCACACATCACGGTCACCATTACACAAGAACATCCCTGCACACATCATGGTCACCAACGTGCAACAACATCCATGCGCACATCATGTTCACCATCTCACAACAACATCCCTGTACACATCATAGTCACCATCTCGCAACAACATCCCTGCACACATCATGTTCACCATCTCACAACAACGTCCATGCATACATCATGGTCACCATCTCATAAACATATTTCGGTACACATTATGCTCACCATCGCGCAACAACACCCTGCACACATCATGCTCACCATCTCGCAAACACATCCCTGTACACATCATGGTCACCATTTCATATCAACATCCCTGCACACATCATGCTCACCATCTCATAAACACATTCCTATACACATTATGCTCACCATCGCGCAACAACACCCTGCACACATTATGGTCACCATCGCACAATAACATCCCTGTACACATCATGGTCACCATTACAGAACAACATCCCTGCACACATCATGGTCACCATTTCATATCAACATCCTTGCACACATCATGGTCATGATCTCACAATAACATCCCTGCACACATCATGATCACCATTACACAACAACATCCCTGCACACATCATGATCACGATCTCACACCAACATCTCTGCACATATCATGGTCACCATCTCACAACAACATCCCTGCACACATCATGGTCATCATCTCGCAAACACGTCCCGGTACACATCATGGTCATCATCTTGAAAACACGTCACTGCACACATCATGTTCATCATATCGCAACAAAATCCCTGCACACATCATATTCAACATCTCACAACTACATCCCTGCACACATCATAGTCACCATCTCATAACAACATCCCTGCACACATCGTAGTCACCATTTCAAAACAACATCCCTGTACACATCATGGTCACCATCTCGCAACAACATCCTTGTGCACATCATGGTCACCATTTCGCAACAACATCCCTGCACACATCATGGTCACCATCACATAAACACATCCCTGTACACATTATGTTCACCATCGCGCAACAACATCCCCGCACACATCATGGTCACCATCACACAATAACATCCCTGCACACATCATGGTCACCATTACAGAACAACATCTCTGCACACATCATGGTCACCATTTCACATCAACATCCCCGCACACATCATGGTCACCATCTCGCAAACATATCCCTGTACACATCATGGTCACCATCGCGCAACAACATCCCTGTACACATCATGGTCACCATCTCACAACAACATCCCTGTACACATCATAGTTACCATCTCGCAACAACATCCCTGCACACATCATGTTCACCACCTCACAACAACATCCATGCATACATCATGGTCACCATCTCAGAAACACATCCCTGTACACATTATGCTCACCATCGCGCAACAACATCTCTGCACATATCATGGTAACCATCTCGCAACAACATCCCTGCACACAGCATGGTCACCATCTCGCAAACATATCCCTGTACACATCATGGTCACCATCGCGCAACAACATCCCTGTACACATCATGGTCACCATCGCGCAACAACATCCCTGTACACATCATGGTCACCATCTCACAACAACATCCCTGTAAACGTTTTGGTCACCATCTCGCAAACACATCCCTGCGCGCATTATGGTCACCATCTCGCAACAACATCCCTGTACACATCATATTCAACATCTCACAACTACATCCCTGCACACATCATAGTCACCATCTCATAACAACATCCCTGCACACATCGTAGTCACCATTTCAAAACAACATCCCTGTACACATCATGGTCACCATCTCGCAACAACATCCTTGTGCACATCATGGTCACCATTTCGCAACAACATCCCTGCACACATCATGGTCACCATCACATAAACACATCCCTGTACACATTATGTTCACCATCGCGCAACAACATCCCCGCACACATCATGGTCACCATCACACAATAACATCCCTGCACACATCATGGTCACCATTACAGAACAACATCTCTGCACACATCATGGTCACCATTTCACATCAACATCCCCGCACACATCATGGTCACCATCTCGCAAACATATCCCTGTACACATCATGGTCACCATCGCGCAACAACATCCCTGTACACATCATGGTCACCATCTCACAACAACATCCCTGTACACATCATAGTTACCATCTCGCAACAACATCCCTGCACACATCATGTTCACCATCTCACAACAACGTCCATGCATACATCATGGTCACCATCTCATAAACATATTACGGTACACATTATGCTCACCATCGCGCAACAACACCCTGCACACATCATGCTCACCATCTCGCAAACACATCCCTGTACACATTATGGTCACCATCGCGCAACAACATCCCTGTACACATCATGGTCACCATAACAGAACAACATCCCTGCACACATCATGGTCACCATTTCATATCAACATCCCTGCACACAGCATGGTCACCATCTCGCAAACATATCCCTGTACACATCATGGTCACCATCGCGCAACAACATCCCTGTACACGTCTTGGTCACCATCTCGCAAACACATCCCTGCACGCATCATGGTCACCATATCGCAACAACATCCCTGTACACATCATATTCACCATCACACAATAACATCCCTGCACACATCATGGTCACCATTACAGAACAACATCTCTGCACACATCATGGTCACCATTTCACATCAACATCCCCGCACACATCATGGTCACCATCACACAATAACATCCCTGCACACATCATGGTCACCATTACAGAACAATATCTCTGCAAACATCATGGTCACCATTTCACATCAACATCCCCGCACACATCATGCTCACCATCACACAATAACATCCCTGCACACATCACGGTCACCATTACACAAGAACATCCCTGCACACATCATGGTCACCAACGCGCAACAACATCCATGCGCACATCATGTTCACCATCTCACAACATCCCTGTACACATCATAGTCACCATCTCGCAACAACATCCCTGCACACATCATGTTCACCATCTCACAACAACGTCCATGCATACATCATGGTCACCATCTCATAAACATATTTCGGTACACATTATGCTCACCATCGCGCAACAACACCCTGCACACATCATGCTCACCATCTCGCAAACACATCCCTGTACACATCATGGTCACCATCGCGCAACAACATCCCTGTACACATCATGGTCACCATCTCATAAACACATCCCTGTACACATTATGCTCACCATCGCGCAACAACACCCTGCACACATTATGGTCACCATCGCACAATAACATCCCTGTACACATCATGGTCACCATTACAGAACAACATCCCTGCACACATCATGGTCACCATTTCATATCAACATCCCTGCACACAGCATGGTCACCATTTCATATCAACATCCCTGCACACATCATGGTCATGATCTCACAATAACATCCCTGCACACATTATGATCACCATTACACAACAACATCCCTGCACACATCATGATCACGATCTCACATCAACATCTCTGCACATATCATGGTCACCATCTCGCAACAACATCCCTTCGCACAGCATGTTCACCATCTCACAACAACATCCCTGCACACATCATGGTCATCATCTCGCAAACAAGTCCCGGTACACAGCATGGTCATCATCTTGCAAACACGTCACTGCACACATCATGTTCATCATATCGCAACAAAATCCCAGCACACATCATGTTCACCACCTCACAACAACATCCATGCACACATCATGGTCACCATCTCATAAACACATCCCTGTACACATTATGCTCACCATCGCGCAACAACATCTCTGCACATATCATGGTAACCATCTCGCAAACATATCCCTGTACACATCATGGTCACCATCGCGCAACAACATCCCTGTACACATCATGGTCACCATCTCGCAACAACATCCCTGCACACATCATGGTCACCATCTCACAACAACATCCCTGTACACATCATATTCACCATCTCACAACTACATCCCTGCACACATCATAGTCACCATCTCATAACAACATCACTGCACACATCGTAATCACCATTTCAAAACAACATCCCTGCACACATCATGGTCACCATCTCGCAACAACATTCTTGTGCACATCATGGTCATTTTCGCAACAACATCCCTGCACACATCATGGTCACCATCACATAAACACATCCCTGTACACATTCTGCTCACCATCGCGCAACAACACCTTGCACACATCATGGGCACCATCACACAATAACATCCCTGCACACATCATGGTCACCATAACAGAACAACATCTCTGCACACATCATGGTCACCATTTCACATCAACATCCCCGCACACATCATGGTCACCATCACACAATAACATCCCTGCACACATCATGGTCACCATTTCATATCAACATCCCTGCACACAGCATGGTCACCATCTCGCAAACATATCCCTGTACACATCATGGTCACCATCGCGCAACAACATCCCTGTACACGTCTTGGTCACCATCTCGCAAACACATCCCTGCACGCATCATGGTCACCATATCGCAACAACATCCCTGTACACATCATATTCACCATCACACAATAACATCCCTGCACACATCATGGTCACCATTACAGAACAACATCTCTGCACACATCATGGTCACAATTTCACATCAACATCCCCGCACACATCATGGTCACCATCACACAATAACATCCCTGCACACATCATGGTCACCATTACAGAACAACATCTCTGCAAACATCATGGTCACCATTTCACATCAACATCCCCGCACACATCATGCTCACCATCACACAATAACATCCCTGCACACATCACGGTCACCATTACACAAGAACATCCCTGCACACATCATGGTCACCAACGCGCAACAACATCCATGCGCACATCATGTTCACCATCTCACAACATCCCTGTACACATCATAGTCACCATCTCGCAACAACATCCCTGCACACATCATGTTCACCATCTCACAACAACGTCCATGCATACATCATGGTCACCATCTCATAAACATATTTCGGTACACATTATGCTCACCATCGCGCAACAACACCCTGCACACATCATGCTCACCATCTCGCAAACACATCCCTGTACACATCATGGTCACCATCGCGCAACAACATCCCTGTACACATCATGGTCACCATCTCATAAACACATCCCTGTACACAATATGCTCACCATCGCGCAACAACACCCTGCACACATTATGGTCACCATCGCACAATAACATCCCTGTACACATCATGGTCACCATTACAGAACAACATCCCTGCACACATCATGGTCACCATTTCATATCAACATCCCTGCACACATCATGGTCATGATCTCACAATAACATCCCTGCACACATCATGATCACCATTACACAACAACATCCCTGCACACATCATGATCACGATCTCACATCAACATCCCTGCACATATCATGGTCACCATCTCGCAACAACATCCCTTCACACATCATGTTCACCATCTCGCAACAACATCCCTGCACACATCACAGTCACCATCTCACAACAACATCCCTGCACACATCATGGTCATCATCTCGCAAACACGTCCCGGTACACAGCATGGTCATCATCTTTCAAACACGTCACTGCACACATCATGTTCATCATATCGCAACAAAATCCCAGCACACATCATGTTCACCACCTCACAACAGCATCCATGCACACATCATGGTCACCATCTCATAAACACATCCCTGTACACATTATGCTCACCATCGCGCAACAACATCTCTGCACATATCATGGTAACCATCTCGCAAACATATCCCTGTACACATCATGGTCACCATCGCGCAACAACATCCCTGTACACATCATGGTCACCATCTCGCAACAACATCCCTGCACACATCATGGTCACCATCTCACAACAACATCCCTGTATACGTTTTGGTCACCATCTCGCAAACACATCCCTGCACACATCATGGTCACCATATCGCAACAACATCCCTGTACACATCATATTCACCATCTCACAACTACATCCCTGCACACATCATAGTCACCATCTCATAACAACATCCCTGCACACATCGTAGTCACCATTTCAAGACAACATCCCTGCACACATCATGGTCACCATCTCGCAACAACATTCTTGTGCACATCATGGTCACCGTTTCGCAACAACATCCCTGCACACATCATGGTCACCATCACATAAACACATCCCTGTACACATTCTGCTCACCATCGCGCAACAACACCTTGCACACATCATGGGCACCATCGCACAATAACATCCCTGCACACATCATGGTCACCATAACAGAACAACATCTCTGCACACATCATGGTCACCATTTCACATCAACATCCCCGCACACATCATGGTGACCATCACACAATAACATCCCTGCACACATCATGGTCACCATTACAGAACAACATCTCTGCACACATCATGGTCACCATTTCACATCAACATCCCCGCACACATCATGGTCACCATCACACAATAACATCCCTGCACACATCACGGTCACCATTACAGAACAACATCCCTGCACACATCATGGTCACCAACTCGCAACAACATCCATGTGCACATCATGTTCACCATCTCACAACAACATCCCTGTACATATCATGGACACCATCTCGCAACAACATCCCAGTATACATCATGTTCACTATCTCACAACAACGTCCATGCAGACATCATGGTCACCATCTCATAAACATATTTCGGTACACATTATGCTCACCATCGCGCAACAACACCCTGCACACATCATGGTCACCATCTCGCAAACACATCACTGTACACATCATGGTCACCATCGCGCAACAACATCCCTGTACACATCATGGTCACCATCTCATAAACACATCCCTGTACACATTATGCTCACCATCGCGCAACAACACCCTGCACACATCATGGTCACCATCGCGCAATAACAACCCTGTACACATCATGCTCACCATTACAGAACAACATCCCTGCACACATCATAGTCACCATTTTATATCAACATCCCTGCACACATCATGGTCACGATCTCACAATAACATCCCTGCACACATCATGATCACCATTACACAACAACATCCCTGCACACATCATGGTCACGATCTCACATCAACGTCCCTGCACACATCATGGTCACCATCTCGCAACAACATCCCTGTGCACCTCATGTTCACTATCTCACAACAACATCCCTGTACACATGTACACCATCTCGCAACAACATCCCAGGACACATCATGGTTTCCATCTCACAACAAGTTCCCAGCACACATCATGGTCACCATCTCACAACAACATCCCTGCACGCATCATAGTCACCATCTCACAACAACATCCCTGCACACATCATGGTCATCATCTCGCAAACACGTCCCGGTACACATCATGGTCGTCATCTCGCAAACACTTTCCTGCACACATCATGTTCACCACCTCGCAACAACATCCCTCCACACATAATGTTCACCATCTCACAACAACATTCATGCACACATCATGGTCACCATCTCATAAACACATTTCTGTACACATCATGCTCACCATCGCGCAACAACATCCCTGCACACATCATGGTCACCATCTCACGAACAACATCCCTGTACACATCATGGTCACCATCGCGCAAAACATCCCTGTACACATCATGGTCACCATCTCGCAACAAAGTCCCTGCACACATCATGGTCACCATCTCACAATAACATCCCTGCACACATCATGGTCACCATTACACAACAACATCCTTGCACACAACATGGTCACGATCTCAAATCAACATCCCTGCGCACATCATGGTCACCATTATACAACAACATCCCTGCACACATCATGGTCACCATCTCACATCAATATTCCTGCACACATCATGGTCACCATCTCGCAACAACATCCCTGCGCACATCATGTTCACTATCTCACAACAACATCCCTCTACACATCATGGACACCATCTCGCAACATCATCCCTGCACACATCATGGTCACCGTTACATAACAACATCCCTTCAGACATCATGGTCACCATTTCACATCAATATCCCTGCACACATCATGGTCATCATCTCGCAAACACATCCCGGTACACATCATGGTCATCATCTCGCAAACAGGTTCCTGCACACATCATGATCACCATCTCGCAACAACCTCCCTGCACACATCATGTTCACCATCTCACAACAACATCCCTGCATGAATCAAGGTCACCATCTCGTAAACACGTCCCAGAGCACATCATGGTCACCATCGCGCAACAACATCCCTGTACACATCATGGTCATCATCTGGCAACAACATCCCTGTACACATCATGGTCACCATCTCGCAACAACAGCCCTGTACACATCATGGTCACCATCTCACAACAACATCCTTGCAAACATCATGGTCTCCATCTCGCAACAACATCCCTGTACACATCATGGTCACCATCTCGCAACAACATCCCTCCACACATAATGTTCACCATCTCACAACAACATTCATGCACACATCATGGTCACCATCTCATAAAGACATTTCTGTACACATTATGCTCACCATCGCGCAACAACATCCCTGCACAAATCGTGGTCACCATCTCACGAACAACATCCCTGTACACATCATGGTCACCATCGCGCAAAACATCCCTGTACACATCATGGTCACCATCTCGCAACAAAGTCCCTGCACACATCATGGTCACCATCTCACAATAACATCCCTGCACACATCATGGTCACCATTACACAACAACATCCCTGCACACATCATGGTCACCATCTCACATCAACATCCCTGTACACATCATGGTCACCATCTCGCAACAACATCAATGCTAACATCATGGTCACCATCTCTCAAACACATCCCTGTACACATCATGGTCACCATCTCACAACAACATCCCTGTATACGTTTTGGTCACCATCTCGCAAACACATCCCTGCACGCATCATGGTCACCATATCGCAACAACATCCCTGTGTACATCACGGTCACCATCTCGAAACAACATCTCTGCACACATCATGGTCACCATCTCACAATAACATCACTGTACACATCATGGTCACCATTACACAACAACATCCCTGCACACATCATGGTCACCATTACATAACAACATCCCTTCACACATCATGGTCACGATCTCACATCAACATCCCTGTACACATCATGGTCACCATCTCGCAACAACATCCCTGCACACATCATGGTCACCATTTCACATCAACATCCCCGCACACATCATGGTCACCATCACACAATAACATCCCTGCACACATCATGGTCACCATTTCATATCAACATCCCTGCACACAGCATGGTCACCATCTCGCAAACATATCCCTGTACACATCATGGTCACCATCGCGCAACAACATCCCTGTACACGTCTTGGTCACCATCTCGCAAACACATCCCTGCACGCATCATGGTCACCATATCGCAACAACATCCCTGTACACATCATATTCACCATCACACAATAACATCCCTGCACACATCATGGTCACCATTACAGAACAACATCTCTGCACACATCATGGTCACCATTTCACATCAACATCCCCGCACACATCATGGTCACCATCACACAATAACATCCCTGCACACATCATGGTCACCATTACAGAACAACATCTCTGCAAACATCATGGTCACCATTTCACATCAACATCCCCGCACACATCATGCTCACCATCACACAATAACATCCCTGCACACATCACGGTCACCATTACACAAGAACATCCCTGCACACATCATGGTCACCAACGTGCAACAACATCCATGCGCACATCATGTTCACCATCTCACAACAACATCCCTGTACACATCATAGTCACCATCTCGCAACAACATCCCTGCACACATCATGTTCACCATCTCACAACAACGTCCATGCATACATCATGGTCACCATCTCATAAACATATTTCGGTACACATTATGCTCACCATCGCGCAACAACACCCTGCACACATCATGCTCACCATCTCGCAAACACATCCCTGTACACATCATGGTCACCATTTCATATCAACATCCCTGCACACATCATGCTCACCATCTCATAAACACATTCCTATACACATTATGCTCACCATCGCGCAACAACACCCTGCACACATTATGGTCACCATCGCACAATAACATCCCTGTACACATCATGGTCACCATTACAGAACAACATCCCTGCACACATCATGGTCACCATTTCATATCAACATCCTTGCACACATCATGGTCATGATCTCACAATAACATCCCTGCACACATCATGATCACCATTACACAACAACATCCCTGCACACATCATGATCACGATCTCACACCAACATCTCTGCACATATCATGGTCACCATCTCACAACAACATCCCTGCACACATCATGGTCATCATCTCGCAAACACGTCCCGGTACACATCATGGTCATCATCTTGCAAACACGTCACTGCACACATCATGTTCATCATATCGCAACAAAATCCCTGCACACATCATGTTCACCACCTCACAACAACATCCATGCATACATCATGGTCACCATCTCAGAAACACATCCCTGTACACATTATGCTCACCATCGCGCAACAACATCTCTGCACATATCATGGTAACCATCTCGCAACAACATCCCTGCACACAGCATGGTCACCATCTCGCAAACATATCCCTGTACACATCATGGTCACCATCTCGCAACAACATCCCTGCACACATCATGGTCACCATCTCACAACAACATCCCTGTATACGTTTTGGTCACCATCTCGCAAACACATCCCTGCGCGCATTATGGTCACCATCTCGCAACAACATCCCTGTACACATCATATTCAACATCTCACAACTACATCCCTGCACACATCATAGTCACCATCTCATAACAACATCCCTGCACACATCGTAGTCACCATTTCAAAACAACATCCCTGTACACATCATGGTCACCATCTCGCAACAACATCCTTGTGCACATCATGGTCACCATTTCGCAACAACATCCCTGCACACATCATGGTCACCATCACATAAACACATCCCTGTACACATTATGTTCACCATCGCGCAACAACATCCCCGCACACATCATGGTCACCATCACACAATAACATCCCTGCACACATCATGGTCACCATTACAGAACAACATCTCTGCACACATCATGGTCACCATTTCACATCAACATCCCCGCACACATCATGGTCACCATCTCGCAAACATATCCCTGTACACATCATGGTCACCATCGCGCAACAACATCCCTGTACACATCATGGTCACCATCTCACAACAACATCCCTGTACACATCATAGTTACCATCTCGCAACAACATCCCTGCACACATCATGTTCACCATCTCACAACAACGTCCATGCATACATCATGGTCACCATCTCATAAACATATTTCGGTACACATTATGCTCACCATCGCGCAACAACACCCTGCACACATCATGCTCACCATCTCGCAAACACATCCCTGTACACATTATGGTCACCATCGCGCAACAACATCCCTGTACACATCATGGTCACCATTACAGAACAACATCCCTGCACACATCATGGTCACCATTTCATATCAACATCCCTGCACACAGCATGGTCACCATCTCGCAAACATATCCCTGATCCCTGTACACATCATGGTCACCATCGCGCAACAACATCCCTGTACACGTCTTGGTCACCATCTCGCAAACACATCCCTGCACGCATCATGGTCACCATATCGCAACAACATCCCTGTACACATCATATTCACCATCACACAATAACATCCCTGCACACATCATGGTCACCATTACAGAACAACATCTCTGCACACATCATGGTCACCATTTCACATCAACATCCCCGCACACATCATGGTCACCATCACACAATAACATCCCTGCACACATCATGGTCACCATAACAGAACAACATCTCTGCAAACATCATGGTCACCATTTCACATCAACATCCCCGCACACATCATGCTCACCATCACACAATAACATCCCTGCACACATCACGGTCAACATTACACAAGAACATCCCTGCACACATCATGGTCACCAACGCGCAACAACATCCATGCGCACATCATGTTCACCATCTCACAACAACGTCCATGCATACATCATGGTCACCATCTCATAAACATATTTCGGTACACATTATGCTCACCATCGCGCAACAACACCCTGCACACATCATGCTCACCATCTCGCAAACACATCCCTGTACACATCATGGTCACCATCGCGCAACAACATCCCTGTACACATCATGGTCACCATCTCATAAACACATCCCTATACACATTATGCTCACCATCGCGCAACAACACCCTGCACACATTATGGTCACCATCGCACAATAACATCCCTGTACACATCATGGTCACCATTACAGAACAACATCCCTGCACACATCATGGTCACCATTTCATATCAACATCCCTGCACACAGCATGGTCACCATTTCATATCAACATCCCTGCACACATCATGGTCATGATCTCACAATAACATCCCTGCACACATCATGATCACCATTACACAACAACATCCCTGCACACATCATGATCACGATCTCACATCAACATCTCTGCACATATCATGGTCACCATCTCGCAACAACATCCCTTCGCACAGCATGTTCACCATCTCGCAACAACATCCCTGCACACATCACAGTCACCATCTCACAACAACATCCCTGCACACATCATGGTCATCATCTCGCAAACAAGTCCTGGTACACAGCATGGTCATCATCTTGCAAACACGTCACTGCACACATCATGTTCATCATATCGCAACAAAATCCCAGCACACATCATGTTCACCACCTCACAACAACATCCATGCACACATCATGGTCACCATCTCATAAACACATCCCTGTACACATTATGCTCACCATCGCGCAACAACATCTCTGCACATATCATGGTAACCATCTCGCAAACATATCCCTGTACACATCATGGTCACCATCGCGCAACAACATCCCTGTACACATCATGGTCACCATCTCGCAACAACATCCCTGCACACATCATGGTCACCATCTCACAACAACATCCCTGTATACGTTTTGGTCACCATCTCGCAAAAACATCCCTGCACGCATCATGGTCACCATATCGCAACAACATCCCTGTACACATCATATTCACCATCTCACAACTACATCCCAGCACACATCATGGTCACCATCTCATAACAACATCCCTGCACACATCGTAATCACCATTTCAAAACAACATCCCTGCACACATCATGGTCACCATCTCGCAACAACATTCTTGTGCACATCATGGTCATTTTCGCAACAACATCCCTGCACACATCATGGTCACCATCACATAAACACATCCCTGTACACATTCTGCTCACCATCGCGCAACAACACCTTGCACACATCATGGGCACCATCACACAATAACATCCCTGCACACATCATGGTCACCATAACAGAACAACATCTCTGCACACATCATGGTCACCATTTCACATCAACATCCCCGCACACATCATGGTCACCATCACACAATAACATCCCTGCACACATCATGGTCACCATTTCATATCAACATCCCTGCACACAGCATGGTCACCATCTCGCAAACATATCCCTGTACACATCATGGTCACCATCGCGCAACAACATCCCTGTACACGTCTTGGTCACCATCTCGCAAACACATCCCTGCACGCATCATGGTCACCATATCGCAACAACATCCCTGTACACATCATATTCACCATCACACAATAACATCCCTGCACACATCATGGTCACCATTACAGAACAACATCTCTGCACACATCATGGTCACCATTTCACATCAACATCCCCGCACACATCATGGTCACCATCACACAATAACATCCCTGCACACATCATGGTCACCATTACAGAACAATATCTCTGCAAACATCATGGTCACCATTTCACATCAACATCCCCGCACACATCATGCTCACCATCACACAATAACATCCCTGCACACATCACGGTCACCATTACACAAGAACATCCCTGCACACATCATGGTCACCAACGCGCAACAACATCCATGCGCACATCATGTTCACCATCTCACAACAACATCCCTGTACACATCATAGTCACCATCTCGCAACAACATCCCTGCACACATCATGTTCACCATCTCACAACAACGTCCATGCATACATCATGGTCACCATCTCATAAACATATTTCGGTACACATTATGCTCACCATCGCGCAACAACACCCTGCACACATCATGCTCACCATCTCGCAAACACATCCCTGTACACATCATGGTCACCATCGCGCAACAACATCCCTGTACACATCATGGTCACCATCTCATAAACACATCCCTGTACACATTATGCTCACCATCGCGCAACAACACCCTGCACACATTATGGTCACCATCGCACAATAACATCCCTGTACACATCATGGTCACCATTACAGAACAACATCCCTGCACACATCATGGTCACCATTTCATATCAACATCCCTGCACACATCATGGTCATGATCTCACAATAACATCCCTGCACACATCATGATCACCATTACACAACAACATCCCTGCACACATCATGATCACGATCTCACATCAACATCCCTGCACATATCATGGTCACCATCTCGCAACAACATCCCTTCACACATCATGTTCACCATCTCGCAAACACGTCCCGGTACACAGCATGGTCATCATCTTGCAAACACGTCACTGCACACATCATGTTCATCACATCGCAACAAAATCCCAGCACACATCATGTTCACCACCTCACAACAACATCCATGCACACATCATGGTCACCATCTCATAAACACATCCCTGTACACATTATGCTCACCATCGCGCAACAACATCTCTGCACATATCATGGTAACCATCTCGCAAACATATCCCTGTACACATCATGGTCACCATCGCGCAACAACATCCCTGTACACATCATGGTCACCATCTCGCAACAACATCCCTGCACACATCATGGTCACCATCTCACAACAACATCCCTGTATACGTTTTGGTCACCATCTCGCAAACACATCCCTGCACACATCATGGTCACCATATCGCAACAACATCCCTGTACACATCATATTCACCATCTCACAACTACATCCCTGCACACATCATAGTCACCATCTCATAACAACATCCCTGCACACATCGTAGTCACCATTTCAAAACAACATCCCTGCACACATCATGGTCACCATCTCGCAACAACATTCTTGTGCACATCATGGTCACCATTTCGCAACAACATCCCTGCACACATAATGGTCACCATCACATAAACACATCCCTGTACACATTCTGCTCACCATCGCGCAACAACACCTTGCACACATCATGGGCACCATCACACAATAACATCCCTGCACACATCATGGTCACCATAACAGAACAACATCTCTGCACACATCATGGTCACCATTTCACATCAACATCCCCGCACACATCATGGTCACCATCACACAATAACATCCCTGCACACATCATGGTCACCATTACAGAACAACATCTCTGCACACATCATGGTCACCATTTCACATCAACATCCCCGCACACATCATGGTCACCATCACACAATAACATCCCTGCACACACCACGGTCACCATTACAGAACAACATCCCTGCACTCATCATGGTCACCAACTCGCAACAACATCCATGTGCACATCATGTTCACCATCTCACAACAACATCCCTGTACATATCATGGACACCATCTCGCAACAACATCCCAGTATACATCATGTTCACTATCTCACAACAACGTCCATGCAGATATCATGGTCACCATCTCATAAACATATTTCGGTACACATTATGCTCACCATCGCGCAACAACACCCTGCACACATCATGGTCACCATCTCGCAAACACATCACTGTACACATCATGGTCACCATCGCGCAACAACATCCCTGTACACATCATGGTCACCATCTCATAAACAACATCCCTGTACACATTATGCTCACCATCGCGCAACAACACCCTGCACACATCATGGTCACCATCGCGCAATAACAACCCTGTACACATCATGCTCACCATTACAGAACAACATCCCTGCACACATCATAGTCACCATTTTATATCAACATCCCTGCACACATCATGGTCACGATCTCACAATAACATCCCTGCACACATCATGATCACCATTACACAACAACATCCCTGCACACATCATGGTCACGATCTCACATCAACGTCCCTGCACACATCATGGTCACCATCTCGCAACAACATCCCTGTGCACCTCATGTTCACCATCTCACAACAACATCCCTGTACACATGTACACCATCTCGCAACACATTCCCAGGACACATCATGGTTTCCATCTCACAACAAGTTCCCAGCACACATCATGGTCACCATCTCGCAACAACATCCCTGCACGCATCATAGTCACCATCTCACAACAACATCCCTGCCCACATCATGGTCATCATCTCGCAAACACGTCCCGGTACACATCATGGTCGTCATCTCGCAAACACGTTCCTGCACACATCATGTTCACCACCTCGCAACAACATCCCTCCACACATAATGTTCACCATCTCACAACAACATTCATGCACACATCATGGTCACCATCTCATAAACACATTTCTGTACACATTATGCTCACCATCGCGCAACAACTTCCCTGTACACATCATGGTCACCATCTCGCAACAACAGCCCTGTACACATCATGGTCACCATCTCACAACAACATCCTTGCAAACATCATGGTCTCCATCTCGCAACAACATCCCTGTACACATCATGGTCACCATCTCGCAACAACATCCCTGCACACATCATGGTCACCATTACACAACAACATCCTTGCACACAACATGGTCACGATCTCAAATCAACATCCCTGCGCACATTATGGTCACCATTACACAACAACATCCCTGCACACATCATGGTCACCATCTCACGAACAACATCCCTATACACATCATGGTCACCATCGCGCAAAACATCCCTGTACACATCATGGTCACCATCTCGCAACAAAATCCCTGCACACATCATGGTCACCATCTCACAATAACATCCCTGCACACATCATGGTCACCATTACACAACAACATCCTTGCACACAACATGGTCACGATCTCAAATCAACATCCCTGCGCACATCATGGTCACCATTATACAACAACATCCCTGAACACATCATGGTCACCATCTCACATCAATATTCCTGCACACATCATGGTCACCATCTCGCAACAACATCCCTGCGCACATCATGTTCACTATCTCACAACAACATCCCTCTACACATCATGGACACCATCTCGCAACATCATCCCTGCACACATCATGGTCACCGTTACATAACAACATCCCTTCAGACATCATGGTCACCATTTCACATCAATATCCCTGCACACATCATGGTCATCATCTCGCAAACAAGTTCCTGCACACATCATGATCACCATCTCGCAACAACCTCCCTGCACACATCATGTTCACCATCTCACAACAACATCCCTGCACACATCATGTTCACCATCTCACAACAACATCCCTGCACACATCATGTTCACCATCTCACAACAACATCCCTGCATGCATCAAGGTCACCATCTCGTAAACACGTCCCAGTGCACATCATGGTCACCATCGCGCAACAACATCCCTGTACACATCATGGTCATCATCTGGCAACAACATCCCTGTACACATCATGGTCACCATCTCGCAACAACAGCCCTGTACACATCATGGTCACCATCTCACAACAACATCCTTGCAAACATCATGGTCTCCATCTCGCAACAACATCCCTGTACACATCATGGTCACCATCTCGCAACAACATCCCTGCACACATCATGGTCACCATTACACAACAACATCCTTGCACACAACATGGTCACGATCTCAAATCAACATCCCTGCGCACATCATGGTCACCATTACACAACAACATCCCTGCACACATCATGGTCACCATCTCACATCAATATCCCTGTACACATCATGGTCACCATCTCGCAACAACATCAATGCTAACATCATGGTCACCATCTCTCAAACACTTCCCTGTACACATCATGGTCACCATCTCACAACAACATCCCAGTATACGTTTTGGTCACCATCTCGCAAACACATCTCTGCACGCATCATGGTCACCATATCGCAACAACATCCCTGTGTACATCACGGTCACCATCTCGAAACAACATCTCTGCACACATCATGGTCACCATCTCACAATAACATCACTGTACACATCATGGTCACCATTACACAACAACATCCCTGCACACATCATGGTCACCATTACATAACAACATCCCTTCACACATCATGGTCACGATCTCACATCAACATCCCTGTACACATCATGGTCACCATCTCGCAACAACATCCCTGCACACATCATGGTCACCATCTCACAACATCATCCCTGCACACATCATGGTCATCATCTTACAAACACGTCCCGGTACACATCATGGTCTTCATCTCGCAAACATGTTCCTGCACACATCATGTTCACCATCTCGCAACAACATCCCTGCACCCATCATGTTCACCATCTCACAACAACATCCATGCACACATCATGGTCACCATTACACAACAACATCCTTGCACACGACATGTCACGATCTCAAATCAACATCCCTGCGCACATCATGGTCACCATGACACAACAACATCCCTGCACACATCATGGTCACCATCTCACATCAACATTCCTGCACACATCATGGTCACCATCTCGCAACAACATCCCTGCGCACATCATGTTCACTATCTCACAACAACATCCCTCTACACATCATGGACACCATCTCGCAACATCATCCCTGCACACATCATGGTCACCGTTACATAACAACATCCCTTCAGACATCATGGTCACCATTTCACATCAATATCCCTGCACACATCATGATCACCATCTCGCAACAACCTCCCTGCACACATCATGTTCACCATCTCACAACAACATCCCTGCACACATCATGTTCACCATCTCACAACAAAATCCCTGCATGCATCAAGGTCACCATCTAGTAAACACGTCCCAGTGCACATCATGGTCACCATCGCGCAACAACATCCCTGTACACATCATGGTCACCATCTCGCAACAACAGCCCTGTACACATCATGGTCACCATCTCACAACAACATCTTTGCAAACATCATGGTCACCATCTCGCAACAACATCCCTGTACACATCATGGTCACCATCTCGCAACAACATCCCTGCATGCATCATGGTCACCATCTCGCAAACACGTACCTGTGCACATCATGGTCACCAACGCGCAACAACATCCCTGTACACATCATGGTCACCATCTCACAACAACATCCTTGCAAACATCTTGGTCACCATCTCACAACAACATCCCTGTACGCATCATGGTCACTATCGCGCAACAACATTCCTGCACACATCATGTTCACCATCTCACAACAACATCCATGCACACATCATGGTCACTATCGCATAAACACATCCCTGTACACATCATGGTTGCCATCACTCAACAACATCCCTGTACACATAATGGTCACCATCTCTCAACAACATCCCTGTACGCATCATGGTCACCATCTCACAATAATATCCCTGTACACATCATAGTGAACATCTCGGAACAACACTCCTGCGCTCATCATGGTCACCATTTCACAACAACATCCCTGCACACGTCATTGTCACCATCTCACAAGAACATCCCTGTACACATCATGGTCACCATCTCACAACAACATCCCTGTAGACATCATGGTCACCATCTCGCAAACACTTCGCTGCACACATCATGGTCACCATCTCGCAACAACATCCCTTCACACATCATGTTCACCATCTCGCAACAACATCCCTGCACACATCACAGTCACCATCTCACAACAACATCCCTGCACACATCATGGTCATCATCTCGCAAACACGTCCCGGTACACATCATGGTCATCATCTTGCAAACACGTCACTGCACACATCATGTTCATCATATCGCAACAAAATCCCTGTGCACACATCATGTTCACCATCTCAAAACAACATCCATGCACACATCATGGTCACCATCTCATAAACACATCCCTGTACACATTATGCTCACCATCGCGCAACAACACCCTGCACACATCATGGTCACCATCTCGCAAACACATCCCTGTACACATCATGGTCACCATTGCGCAACAACATCCCTGTACACATCATGGTCACCATCTCGCAACAACATCCCTGCTTACATCATGGTCACCATCTCTCAAACACATCCCTGTACACATCATGGTCACCATCTCGCAAACACATCCCTGCACGCATCATGGTCACCATATCGCAACAATATCCCTGTGTACATCACGGTCACCATCTCGAAACAACATCTCTGCACACATCATGATCACCATCTCACAATAACATCACTGTACACATCATGGTCACCATGACACAACAACATCCCTGCACACATCATGGTCACCATTACATAACAACATCCCTTCACACATCATGGTCACGATCTCACATCAACATCCCTGTACACATCATGGTCACCATCTCGCAACAACATCCCTGCACACATCATGGTCACCATCTCACAACATCATCCCTGCACACATCATGGTCATCATCTTACAAACACGTCCCGGTACACATCATGGTCATCATCTCGCAAACATGATCCTGCACACATCATGTTCACCATCTCGCAACAACACCCCTGCACCCATCATGTTCACCATCTCACAACAACATCCATGCACACATCATGGTCACCATTACACAACAACATCCTTGCACACGACATGTCACGATCTCAAATCAACATCCCTGCGCACATCATGGTCACCATTACACAACAACATCCCTGCACACATCATGGTCACCATCTCACATCAACATTCCTGCACACATCATGGTCACCATCTCGCAACAACATCCCTGCGCACATCATGTTCACTATCTCACAACAACATCCCTCTACACATCATGGACACCATCTCGCAACATCATCCCTGCACACATCATGGTCACCGTTACATAACAACATCCCTTCAGACATCATGGTCACCATTTCACATCAATATCCCTGCACACATCATGGTCATCATCTCGCAAACACGTCCCGGTACACATCATGGTCATCATCTCGCAAACAAGTTCCTGCACATATCATGATCACCATCTTGCAACAACCTCCCTGCACACATCATGTTCACCATCTCACAACAACATCCCTGCATGCATCAAGGTCACCATCTCGTAAACACGTGCCAGTGCACATCATGGTCACCATCGCGCAACAACATCCCTGTACACATCATGGTCATCATCTGGCAACAACATCCCTGTACACATCATGGTCACCATCTCGCAACAACAGCCCTGTACACATCATGGTCACCATCTCACAACAACATCGTTGCAAACATCATGGTCACCATCTCGCAACAACATCCCTGTACCCATCATGGTCACCATCTCGCAACAACATCCCTGCATGCATCATGGTCACCATCTCGCAAACATGTACCTGTGCACATCATGGTCACCATCTCACAACAACATCCCTGTACACATCATGGTCACCATCTCACAACAACATCCTTGCAAACATCTTGGTCACCATCTCACAACAACATCCCTGTACGCATCATGGTCACTATCGCGCAACAACATTCCTGCACACATCATGTTCACCATCTCACAACAACATCCATGCACACATCATGGTCACTATCGCATAAACACATCCCTGTACACATCATGGTTGCCATCACTCAACAACATCCCTGTCCACATAATGGTCACCATCTCTCAACAACATCCCTGTACGCATCATGGTCACCATCTCACAATAATATCCCTGTACACATCATAGTGAACATCTGGCAACAACACTCCTGCGCTCAACATGGTCACCATTTCACAACAACATCCCTGCACACATCATTGTCACCATCTCACAAGAACATCCCTGTACACATCATGGTCACCATCTCACAACAACATCCCTGTAGACATCATGGTCACCATCTCGCAAACACTTCGCTGCACACATCATGGTCACCATCTCGCAACAACATCCCTTCACACATCATGTTCACCATCTCACAACAACATCCCTGCACACATCATGGTCATCATCTCGCAAACACGTCCCGGTACACATCATGGTCATCATCTTGCAAACACGTCACTGCACACATCATGTTCATCATATCGCAACAAAATCCCTGCACACATCATGGTCATCATCTTACAAACACGTCCCGGTACACATCATGGTCATCATCTCGCAAACATGATCCTGCACACATCATGTTCACCATCTCGCAACAACACCCCTGCACCCATCATGTTCACCATCTCACAACAACATCCATGCACACATCATGGTCACCATTACACAACAACATCCTTGCACACGACATGTCACGATCTCAAATCAACATCCCTGCGCACATCATGGTCACCATTACACAACAACATCCCTGCACACATCATGGTCACCATCTCACATCAACATTCCTGCACACATCATGGTCACCATCTCGCAACAACATCCCTGCGCACATCATGTTCACTATCTCACAACAACATCCCTCTACACATCATGGACACCATCTCGCAACATCATCCCTGCACACATCATGGTCACCGTTACATAACAACATCCCTTCAGACATCATGGTCACCATTTCACATCAATATCCCTGCACACATCATGGTCATCATCTCGCAAACACGTCCCGGTACACATCATGATCATCATCTCGCAAACAAGTTCCTGCACATATCATGATCACCATCTTGCAACAACCTCCCTGCACACATCATGTTCACCATCTCACAACAACATCCCTGCACACATCATGTTCACCATCTCACAACAACATCCCTGCATGCATCAAGGTCACCATCTCGTAAACACGTGCCAGTGCACATCATGGTCACCATCGCGCAACAACATCCCTGTACACATCATGGTCATCATCTGGCAACAACATCCCTGTACACATCATGGTCACCATCTCGCAACAACAGCCCTGTACACATCATGGTCACCATCTCACAACAACATCCTTGCAAACATCATGGTCACCATCTCGCAACAACATCCCTGTACCCATCATGGTCACCATCTCGCAACAACATCCCTGCATGCATCATGGTCACCATCTCGCAAACATGTACCTGTGCACATCATGGTCACCATCTCACAACAACATCCCTGTACACATCATGGTCACCATCTCACAACAACATCCTTGCAAACATCTTGGTCACCATCTCACAACAACATCCCTGTACGCATCATGGTCACTATCGCGCAACAACATTCCTGCACACATCATGTTCACCATCTCACAACAACATCCATGCACACATCATGGTCACTATCGCATAAACACATCCCTGTACACATCATGGTTGCCATCACTCAACAACATCCCTGTCCACATAATGGTCACCATCTCTCAACAACATCCCTGTACGCATCATGGTCACCATCTCACAATAATATCCCTGTACACATCATAGTGAACATCTGGCAACAACACTCCTGCGCTCAACATGGTCACCATTTCACAACAACATCCCTGCACACATCATTGTCACCATCTCACAAGAACATCCCTGTACACATCATGGTCACCATCTCACAACAACATCCCTGTAGACATCATGGTCACCATCTCGCAAACACTTCGCTGCACACATCATGGTCACCATCTCGCAACAACATCCCTTCACACATCATGTTCACCATCTCACAACAACATCCCTGCACACATCATGGTCATCATCTCGCAAACACGTCCCGGTACACATCATGGTCATCATCTTGCAAACACGTCACTGCACACATCATGTTCATCATATCGCAACAAAATCCCTGCACACATCATGTTCACCATCTCAAAACAACATCCATGCACACATCATGGTCACCATCTCATAAACACATCCTGTACACATTATGCTCACCATCGCGCAACAACACCCTGCACACATCATGGTCACCATCTCGCAAACACATCCCTGTACACATCATGGTCACCATTGCGCAACAACATCCCTGTACACATCATGGTCACCATCTCGCAACAACATCCCTGCTAACATCATGGTCACCATCTCTCAAACACATCCCTGTACACATCATGGTCACCATCTCACAACAACATCCCTGTATACGTTTTGGTCACCACCTCGCAAACACATCTCTGCACGCATCATGGTCACCATATCGCAACAACATCCCTGTGTACATCACGGTCACCATCTCGAAACAACATCTCTGCACACATCATGGTCACCATCTCACAATAACATCACTGTACACATCATGGTCACCATTACACAACAACATCCCTGCACACATCATGGTCACCATTACATAACAACACCCCTTCACACATCATGGTCACGATCTCACATCCACATCCCTGTACACATCATGGTCACCATCTCGCAACAACATCCCTGCACACATCATGGTTACCATCACACAATAACATCCCTGCACACATCATGGTCACCATTACAGAACAACATACCTGCACACATCATGGTCACCAACTCGCAACAACATCCATGCGCTCATCATGTTCACCATTTCACAACAACATCCCTGTACATATCATGGACACCATCTCGCAACAACATCCCTGTACACATCATGGTCACCATCTCACAACAACATCCATGCACACATCATGGTCACCATCTCATAAACACATCCCTGTACACATTATGCTCACCATCACGCAACGACATTCCTGCACACATCATGTTCACCATCTCGCAACAACATCCCTGCACACATCATGGTCATCATCTCGCAAACATGTTCCTGCACACATCATGGTCACCATCTCGCAACAACATCCCTGCACACATCATAGTCACCATCTCACAACAACATCCCTGCACACATCCTGGTCGTCATCTCGCAAACACGTTCCTGCACACATCATGTTCACCACCTGGCAACAACATCCCTCCACACATCATGTTCACCATCTCACAACAACATTCATGCACACATCATGGTCACCATCTCATAAACATATTTCTGTACACATTATGCTCACCATCGCGCAACAACATCTCTGCACATATCATGGTAACCATCTCGCAAACATATCCCTGTACACATCATGGTCACCATCGCGCAACAACATCCCTGTACACATCATGGTCACCATCTCGCAACAACATCCCTGCACACATAATGGTCACCATCTCGCAAACAACATCCCTGTACACATCATGGTCACCATCGCGCAACAACATCCCTGTACACATCATGGTCACCATCTCGCAACAAAGTCCCTGCACACATCATGGTCACCATCTCACAATAACATCCCTGCACACATCATGGTCACCATTACACAACCACACCCTGCACACAACATGGTCACGATCTCACAACAACATCCCTGCGCACATCATGGTCACCATTACACAACAACATCCCTGCACACATCATGGTCACCATCTCACATCAACATTCCTGCACACATCATAGTCACCATCTCGCAACAACATCCCTGCGCACATCATGTTCACTGTCTCACAACAATATCCCTCTACACATCATGGACACCATCTCGCAACATCATCCCTGCACACATCATGGTCACCGTTACATAACAACATCCCTTCAGACATCATGGTCACCATTTCACATCAATATCCCTGCACACATCATGGTCATCATCTCGCAAACACGTCCCGGTACACATCATGGTCATCATCTTGCAAACACTTTCCTGCACTCATCATGATCACCATCTCGCAACAACCTCCCTGCACACATCATGTTCACCATCTCACAACAAAATCCCTGTATACGTTTTCGTCACCATCTCGCAAACACATCCCTGCACGCATCATGGTCACCATCTCGCAACAACATCCCTGCACGCATCATGGTCACCATCTCGAAACAACATCACTGCACACATCATGGTCACCATCTCACAATAACATCACTGTACACATCATGGTCACCATTACACAACAACATGGGTGGGTGGCACGGTGGCATGTGGGTGGCACGGTGGCACAGTGGTTAGCACTGCTGCCTCACAGCGCCAGAGACCCGGGTTCAATTCCCGCCTCAGGCGACTGACTGTCTGGAGTTTGCACGTTCTCCCCGTGTCTGCGTGGGTTTCCTCTGGGTGCTCCGGTTTCCTCCCACAGTCCAAAGATGTGCAGGGTCAGGTGAATTGGCCATACTAAATTGCCCGTAGTGTTAGGTAAGGGGTAAATGTAGGGGTATGGGTGGGTTTCGCTTCGGCGGGTCGGTGTGGACTTGCTGGGCCGAAGGGCCTGTTTCCACACTGTAATCTAATCTAATCAATCTGAAAATTAAACTGTAATTCAAATATTTAAAAAGTGGGCGGCACGGTGGCACAGTGGTTAGCACTGCTGCCTCGCAGCGCCAGAGACTCGGGTTCAATTCCCGACTCAGGCGACTGACTGTGTGGAGTTTGCACGTTCTCCCCGTGTCTGCGTGGGTTTCCTCCGGGTGCTCCGGTTTCCTCCCACAGTCCAAAGATGTGCAGGGTCAGGTGAATTGGACATACTAAATTGCCCGTAGTGTTAGGTAATGGGTAAATGTAGGGGTATGGGTGGGTTTCGCTTCGGCGGGTCGGTGTGGACTTGTTGGGCCGAAGGGCCTGTTTCCACACTGTAATCTAATCTAATCTAAATCTAAGCATCCCTGCACACATCATGGTCAGCATTACATAACAACATCCCTTCACACATCATGGTCACGATCTCACATCAACATCCCTGTACACATCATGGTCACCATCTCGCAACAACATCCCTGCACACATCATGGTCACCATCTCACAACATCATCCGTGCACACATCATGGTCATCATCTTGCAAACACGTCCCGGTACACATCATGGTCATCATCTCGCAAACATGTTCCTGCACACATCATGTTCACCATCTCGCAACAACATCCCTGCACCCATCATGTTCACCATCTCACAACAACATCCATGCACACATCATGGTAACCATCTCAGAAACACATCACTGTACACATTATGCTCACCATCGCGCAACAACACCCTGCACAGTACTTGGCCACCATCTCGCAACAACATCCCTGCACACATCAAGTGCACCATCTCACAACAACATCCCTGTACACATCATGGTCACCATCTCGCAACAACATCCCTGCACACATCATAGTCACCATCTCACAACAACATCCCTGCACACATCATGGTCGTCATCTCGCAAACACGTTCCTGCACACATCATGTTCACCACCTCGCAACAACATCCCTCCACACATCATGTTCACCATCTCACAACAACATTCATGCACACATCATGGTCACCATCTCATAAACATATTTCTGAACACATTATGCTCACCATCGCGCAACAACATCCCTGCACACATAATGGTCACCATCTCGCAAACAACATCCCTGTACACATCATGGTCACCATCGCGCAACAACATCCCTGTACACATCATGGTCACCATCTCGCAACAAAATCCCTGCACACACCATGGTCACCATCTCACAATAACATCCCTGCACACATCATGTTCACCACCTCGCAACAACATCCCTCCACACATCATGTTCACCATCTCTTACAAACACATCCCGGTACACATCATGGTCATCATCTCGCAAACATGTTCCTGCACACATCCTGCACACCATCTCGCAACAACATCCCTGCACACATCATAGTCACCATCTCACAACAACATCCCTGCACACATCCTGGTCGTCATCTCGCAAACACGTTCCTGCACACATCATGTTCACCACCTGGCAACAACATCCCTCCACACATCATGTTCACCATCTCACAACAACATTCATGCACACATCATGGTCACCATCTCATAAACATATTTCTGTACACATTATGCTCACCATCGGGCAACAACATCCCTGTACACATAATGGTCACCATCTCGCAAACAACATCCCTGTACACATCATGGTCACCATCGCGCAACAACATCCCTGTACACATCATGGTCACCATCTCGCAACAAAATCCCTGCACACATCATGGTCACCATCTCACAATAACATCCCTGCACACATCATGGTCACCATTAGACAACCACACCCTGCACACAACATGGTCACGATCTCACAACAACATCCCTGCGCACATCATGGTCACTATTACACAACAACATCCCTGCACACATCATGGTCACCATCTCACATCAACATTCCTGCACACATCATAGTCACCATCTCGCAACAACATCCCTGCGCACATCATGTTCACTATCTCACAACAACATCCCTCTGCACATCATGGACACCATCTCGCAACATCATCCCTGCACACATCATGGTCACCGTTACATAACAACATCCCTTCAGACATCATGGTCACCATTTCACATCAATATCCCTGCACACATCATGGTCATCATCTCGCAAAAACGTCCCGGTACACATCATGGTCATCATCTCGCAAACAAGTTCCTGCACACATCATGTTCACCATCTCGAAACAACATCTCTGCAAACATCATGGTCACCATCTCACAATAACATCACTGTACACATCATGGTCACCATTACACAACAACATCCCTGCACACATCATGGTCACGATCTCACATCAACATCCCTGCACACATCATGGTCACCATCTCACAACAAAATCCCTGGAGACGTTTTGTCACCATCTCGCAAACACATCCCTGCACGCATCATGGTCACCATCTCGCAACAACATCCCTGTGTACATCACGGTCACCATCTCGAAACAACATCACTGCACACATCATGGTCACCATTACACAACAACATGGGTGGGTGGCACGGTGGCATGTGGGTGGCACGGTGGCACAGTGGTTAGCACTGCTGCCTCACAGCGCCAGAGACCCGGGTTCAATTCCCGCCTCAGGCGACTGACTGTGTGGAGTTTGCACGTTCTCCCCGTGTCTGCGTGGGTTTCCTCTGGGTGCTCCGGTTTCCTCCCACAGTCCAAAGATGTGCAGGGTCAGGTGAATTGGCCATACTAAATTGCCCGTAGTGTTAGGTAAGGGGTAAATGTAGGGGTATGGGTGGGTTTCGCTTCGGCGGGTCGGTGTGGACTTGTTGGGCCGAAGGGCCTGTTTCCACACTGTAATCTAATCTAATCAATCTGAAAATTAAACTGTAATTCAAATATTTAAAAAGTGGGCGGCACGGTGGCACAGTGGTTAGCACTGCTGCCTCGCAGCGCCAGAGACTCGGGTTCAATTCCCGACTCAGGCGACTGACTGTGTGGAGTTTGCACGTTCTCCCCGTGTCTGCGTGGGTTTCCTCCGGGTGCTCCGGTTTCCTCCCACAGTCCAAAGATGTTCAGGGTCAGGTGAATTGGACATACTAAATTGCCCGTAGTGTTAGGTAATGGGTAAATGTAGGGGTATGGGTGGGTTTCGCTTCGGCGGGTCGGTGTGGACTTGTTGGGCCGAAGGGCCTGTTTCCACACTGTAATCTAATCTAATCTAAATCTAAACATCCCTGCACACATCATGGTCAGCATTATATAACAACATCCCTTCACACATCATGGTCACGATCTCACATCAACATCCCTGTACACATCATGGTCACCATCTCGCAACAACATCCCTGCACACATCATGGTCACCATCTCACAACATCATCCGTGCACACATCATGGTCATCATCTTGCAAACACGTCCCGGTACACATCATGGTCATCATCTCGCAAACATGTTCCTGCACACATCATGTTCACCATCTCGCAACAACATCCCTGCACCCATTATGTTCACCATCTCACAACAACATCCATGCACACATCATGGTAACCATCTCAGAAACACATCCCTGTACACATTATGCTCACCATCGCGCAACAACACCCTGCACAGTACTTGGTCACCATCTCGCAACAACATCCCTGCACACATCAAGTGCACCATCTCACAACAACATCCCTGTACACATCATGGTCACCATCTCGCAACAACATCCCTGCACACATCATAGTCACCATCTCACAACAACATCCCTGCACACATCATGGTCGTCATCTCGCAAACACGTTCCTGCACACATCATGTTCACCACCTCGCAACAACATCCCTCCACACATCATGTTCACCATCTCACAACAACATTCATGCACACACCATGGTCACCATCTCATAAACATATTTCTGAACACATTATGCTCACCATCGCGCAACAACATCCCTGCACACATAATGGTCACCATCTCGCAAACAACATCCCTGTACACATCATGGTCACCATCGCGCAACAACATCCCTGTACACATCATGGTCACCATCTCGCAACAAAATCCCTGCACACACCATGGTCACCATCTCACAATAACATCCCTGCACACATCATGGTCACCATTACACAACCACATCCCTGCACACAACATGGTCACGATCTCACAACAACATCCCTGCACACATCATGGTCACCATCTCGCATCAACATTCCTGCACACATCATGGTCACCATCTCGCAACAACATCCCTGCGCACATTATGTTCACTATCTCACAACAACATCCCTCTACACATCATGGACACCATCTCGCAACATCATCCCTGCACACATCATGGTCACCGTTACATAACAACATCCCTTCAGACATCATGGTCACCATTTCACATCAATATCCCTGCACACATCATGGTCATCATCTCGCAAACACGCCCCGGTACACATCATGGTCATCATCTTGCAAACACTTTCCTGCACACATCATGATCACCATCTCGCAACAACCTCCCTGCACACATCATGTTCACCATCTCAAAACAACATCCATGCACACATCATGGTCACCATCTCATAAACACCTCCCTGTACACATTATGCTCACCATCGCGCAACAACACCCTGCACACATCATGGTCACCATCTCGCAAACACATCCCTGTACACATCATGGTCACCATTGCGCAACAACATCCCTGTACACATCATGGTTACCATCTCGCAACAACATCCCTACACACATCATGGTCACCATCTCGCAACAACACTCCAGCACACATTATGGTCACCATCTCACAACAACATCCCTGCTAACATCATGGTCACCATCTCTCAAACACATTCCTGTACACATCATGGTCACCATCTCAAAACAACATCCCTGTACACATCATGGTCACCATCTCGCAAACACATCTCTGCACGCATCATGGTCACCATCTTGCAACAACATCCCTGTGCACATCACGGTCACCATCTCGAAACAACATCTCTGCACACATCATGGTCACCATCTCACAATAACATCACTGTACACATCATGGTCACCATTACACAACAACATCCCTGCACACATCATGGTCACCATTACATAACAACATCCCTTCACACATCATGGTCACCATCTCACAACAACATCCCTGTACACCTCATAGTCACCATCTCACAACAACATCCCTGCACACATCATGTTCACCATCTCTCAAACACATCCCTGTGCACATCATGGTCACCATCTCACAACAACGTCGCAGCACACATCATGGTCACCATCTCGCAACAACATCCCTGCACACATCATGGTCACCATCTCACAACAACATCCCTGTACACCTCATAGTCACCATCTCACAACAACATCCCTGCACACATCATGTTCACCATCTCTCAAACACATCCCTGTGCACATCATGGTCACCATCTCACAACAACGTCGCAGCACACATCATGGTCACCATCTCGCAACAACATCTCTGCACACGTCATAGTCACCATCTCACAACAACATCCCTGCACACATCATGGTCATCAACTTGCAAACACGTCCCGGTACACATCATGGTCATCATCTCGCAAACATGTTCCTGCACACATCATGTTCACCATCTTGCAACAACATCCCTGTACACATCATGGACACCATCTCAAAATAACATCCCTGTACACATCATAGTCACCATCTCGCAACAACACTCCAGCACACATCATGGTCCCCATCTCACAACAACATCCCTGCACACATCATGGTCACCATCTCACAACAACATCCCTGCCCACATCATGGTCACCATCTCACAGCAACATCACTGCGCACATCATGGTCAACATCTCACAACAACATCCCTGCGCACATCCTGGTCACCATCTCGCAACAACATCCTTGCACACATCATGGTCACCATCTCGTAACAACATCAGTGTGCACATCATGGTCGTCATCTCACAACAACATCCCTGCACACATCAGGGTCACCACCCTTCTCAACACTTAATTCTCACAAACCTATATCAATGGCTTCTCTACATCACCATGCCCACTGTCAATCTAATTCTCACACCACTTCCAACTTTCACCACTGCACATTGGAGCTAAAGAACACCTGCAACGTGCATGTTTCTGCTGCATCACAATGAACTTTGAGACACACGCATTTCTTGCATGTACAGTGGCTGCACTTTGTATCCCTGAGCACACTTTCCTAATGCTCACTCACTGCACTGTTTTGTAGGCCGCAGCCACTGTCTACTTCACATTGACTCTGCGCATACACTTACTGGCTTCAGCGCTTATTTACAGCTATCAGTCTCTGTGTGGCTTACGTGACTTTGTACTGACGAGGGTCTTTAGTTCTCTGTTGCAGCAGCCTCTGCTGTATGCTTTTTAACGTAGAGGGAGAGGCAGGCAGCTTGTAATGGAGGGGAGCATTGAATAGTCAAGGGGGTTTTGTACAAGTTGCTGTGTGGCACCAGGCAATGTTATCATCACACCACCAGTACATCCAGAGATGTATGTGGCAAACACACAGCAAGGGCTTCAAGCATTGGCCAAATCTGAAAGACAAAAGGCGTGCAATTCTCAGTGGTGTTGAGGGGGAACTATTATAAATCAGGGGATGTAGTCAGGGGTTTCTCCCATTCCTGTCCAGGGGTTGGGTTAGGCATCCTTCCAAACTGAAGGGATCCATGTTCTCCAGAGTCTGGGAATCTGTGTCTTTCTAGATTCCAGGAATCTGTCTTCTTCCGGAGTCTGGGGACCTGTGTTCTTGCACTCCTGGGATTGGGACACAGTCATTTCTAGAAGTCAGATCGGTCAGTCAGGATGATGTTGAGACAACAGTTGGTGGGGCTGGACTATTCTCAATCAGACTTGAACTGCCTGGTCAGTCCTGGGAGTTTGGTCTGTAATGGTCAGGGGGTCTTTCGGGAGCAGTCCCTGGGGTTCAAGTTTGTGGATAGGGCTCATTGTACATTTCCTCCAGATTACAGTTTATAGCCTTCATTGTGCAGGGTTGCTGAGAGAAAAGTCTCAGTGGAAGAGACAGTTGGAGCTGGTAGGGTGGGTTTTCTGTGGAAGTGCTGGTGTGGATAGTACAATTCTATGTCTTAGGGTGTCTTGTGACTTACTCCTGTTGAAATGAAATCAGAAACTTGGCATTTCAGAATGAAAGGCAACTGTGCAAAGTCTGCACAAAATGACTGACACTGTGTGCTGAGTGGGTGGAGTAACTTACTGCATTTTTCTTCGGGAGCAAAGTCAACCTTTTGGTATTGGAGGCCCTGCTAGGTGCTGTTACAGTAATCGTGCCTGTAATGATTCAGTACTGCCATCTTTTTGTCTTCAGTTTGCACTTCATCAGCAAGTCATCCATAGTCCAAGAATGTACATTAACAAAATGACCATTACATTGTACTCACTAGTTGCCTCATTGCCACGTTAGATAAGGAAGTGTAAAGAAATCAAGGGACTTAAGTATGATACCGAAAGTCTCTGTTTCACAACACACTGCATATTTCGATTGGAGCTGGATTATGATGTTGGTTTACAGGCAGAAAACCTCACCCAACTAACATGGAAACTGAAGTTGTGCAACATACATTTGGATACACTTCAGAATTCTTTATCAGGTTGTGACAATGACTCCTCAGAAAGATTCCATGTTAAACTTTGTGGGGATGCAACATGATACTTCATTATGATGAATGTGAGAACTCAGAAGTTCCTTCAACAAAATCTTGTTATCTTTCAGACATTCTGTACAGATTATTAGCTCATGGATCTTACATAGAAATTGCCACAACTGGAATCCTTGTGATCTTGATCAAGCTATGAATACAGAATTGAAGGAAACAGTTGCTGTTACTTCACTAACAAGCCCAGGAGATCCAGTAAACTCCAGTAGCTACAACACAGGCTCCTGAAAGAGAAATGGCATATGAAAATCCACAAAGGAGACAGAGAATGAACAGACACAGGATCGACAGGCCTCGCTGTCATTTTCTTCAACTGTCTGAAAGACAGTGAAGGCACAGACTAAGTATATCCTATTCCATCATTTCTAAACTGTTTGATCTGTCTGAGGGACATTTGCACTCACAAGAACTGGGTGGTCATCCAGGTTATAGTTACCCAGGTTCATTCCAAGAAACAACTGAAGACTTGTTTAGCATCTTCCAATCTTCAAGCCACAAATACATACAGACTGAAAGCATTTCCTCCAGATTACAGTTTATAACCTTCACTCGTGATGAGGAGAGTCAAGCAGCATGGCCAGGGGAATTTGCTATAATCACTGGCACCTTTCAAGGTCAGCGTGCTATAGCTTTTGCCCATGTGGATTTATCAGAACCCTACCACCAATCTGCAGAGTTCACCAAAAGAAAGGGCTTTCACTCCATCAGTTTTTAAATTAATGTGACCATCAATGCCAAATTCTGGGGTTCTGCGCCAAATATTCTGGGAGCAGCCATGATGTATAGTATGTAGACATACTACATATTTGGGGTGGCACAGTAGCTCAGTGGTTAGCACTGTTGCCTCACAGTGCCAGGGACCTGGGTTCAATTCTATGAATCTCTGAATCCTACCCCCTTCTATGGTGCTCAGAAATTGCAGATATGGACTAGCCCCTCCAAATGTGCCTCAGTACACCTTTAAAGAACCCTCAAACCAATTCAGACTGAAGATATGGCACTTCTTACACTTGCACCAGAAATGGAACAGACTTAGACCTCCTAAAGATGAGGTTACAATGCCTGAGCTGCTCTAGTGGAGTCTTGCAATATAGCTAAGGATGATCTGATCTGCATGACTCTGGGATGATGAGTCCTTCACAATTGGAGCCGATAAAGTAGGGTGGAGAGCAATGTTCTGAAGGCTGAAAAAAGGAAAGGATGACAGCAATATTTCAAGGATGAGATGAGAATGTGGACCTTGACAGCAAGAGTCATTGAGGGGCATACGACAGAGAGATGCATCGTCAAAGGCGAGAGACTAGAGAGAACCTCATTGAAACCTGTTTCTAGGGTGAATAAGCTGAGTCTGGAATTCATTCAAATGTTTGATGCTGTTGATAAAATCACAACCAGCCCCTGTTTACTGCAAAGATCACTGCGATATATTTTTGTAATCCTTGACCTACTAGGTTGCTGAATAAATGTGTCCATCTGATTGGACACTTGACATTTTTGGGCAATCCCAATTTAGACTATTGACATATGTCAGTCTTTCTAACCACTCGGGAGAAAGCATCAGCAGTGAAAGTCTGAACTGATATCAGACACGGCGACACAGTGGCTCAGTGGTTAGCACTGCTGCCTCACAGCACCAGGGTCCTGGGTTCGATTCTTGCCTGTCTGTGTGGAGTTTGCACATTCTCTCCATGTCTGCGTGGTTTCCTCCGGGTGCTCTGGTTTCCTCCCACAATCCAAAGATGTGCAGGTCAGATGAATTGGCCATGTTAAATGTCCACAGTGTTAGGTGTGTTAGTCAGGGGTAAATATAGGGTAGGGGAATGGGTTTGGGTGGGTTTCTCTTCGGAGGGGTGGTGTGGACTTGTTGGGCTGAAGGGCCTGTTTCCACACTGTAGAGAATCTAATCAGACAGTTGGGTTGCTCTTAATGCTTCAGTCAGGATATTATATCCAAGGGTACACAGTGAAGTCTCTCTCATGATAGCCAGTAGGTAAGAGATCCTCAGGGACCTCTTTTTGATCTACCATCATTGAGAACTTTTCAGTGTTTTGGAGAGTGCATAATTGACCTAATGTGTTAGAGATGCTGTTGGGCAAACGTTAACTCCAAGGCAGATGGAGTATTAGTCTTTTAGAGTGAGTGCTGAGAGACAGGGAATGGTGCTGAGAGCTTAATTGGGGAGTGTGCTAGATTGAGCTGTGAGAGAAGTTGAAAAGTCTTATGTTTCACAATGCCTGTGTGGGAACATGGGGAACACCAATTGAGCACTCACTCACCCTACTCCTGTCTATCTCAACTACACCTCAAGGCTATCCTGAAGAAATTAAATTGATTTTCACAACCAAATCAGTTTTAAATGACATTGGGTCCATTGTAAAGATATTTTTATTGATTTAAATGGTTTTATGGAGATTTCCAGAAAGTGGTTTTAATAACAGCCCTGAAAACTGGCACAAGTTGTGCTGAATGAAATAGATCTCAGTGTCTTGTGAGTTAATTGCTGCTGTCCAGAGCCAATAGCTTTCAGAAACTGGACAAAGCCCACACATGTGCCCTGAATTTTCGATGCCAAGAAAGGAAAGTGTGTATCTCCCAGCCTTGAATGACCGTGCACTCCCTTGAAAATCTTTTTCCCCAGACATGTGTGGAATCATCACTGATACCCTCTCTCCGTCACTCAGTTTAGGGCTCTGAATAGTGCTGAACATGGTGGTTACTTGGTGGGATGAGGCCAGAGCCATACTGATGGAACCATGTGTGGCTCAGGTGTACAGAAGGTTGCAAAAACAATAGAGATTGGACTTTTGAGAGTTGGATTGCAGAGATGGGTCTAGGATGCTGCATGGCCTCCCCAGTGTTTGGGTCAACGATGTTCCTCAGCTACTGCAGAGAACCCATTCGGGAAAGTGAAAGGGGAGTGGGAGGGAGTGAACAGCCAGCAGTCATTGTCTATATCGGTACCAGTGAAACGTGCAGAACGAAAGGTCAGGTCCTGAAGGCTGGGCTGAGGCAGCTAGCAGAGACATTAGAAAGCAGGTTCTCAGTCTAAACTCTGGATTGCTCATATATTAATTGTCAATTTAGAAATGAAAGGATAGACCAGATGAATACATGGATGGAGAAAGGTGTAAGGGGTGAGGGTTTCAGATTCATGAGACTATGGGGCCAGTTCTTGGGATGGTGGGGGTGGAGATGGGGCCTGTACAGAGCAAACATCGCTGGGAGTAATGCTTTGTCAGTAAGTTTTGGTAGTGCTGTTTGAACCAACCTGCCAGAGGTATGGGAACCTCTATGTAGCATTAGAGGGCAGAGAGATAAGGCAGGAAATTGGCAAGAAAATGTTGAAGGCAGAAGAAACAAAGGTAAGCAAATAGATAACAAAGGAGGTGTTCAGTGCAGATTTCGACACAAGTAGTGTAGAGAAAAAGGCAAGAAGGTGGAGAATGATACCCCAGCTCTGGCTGTGCCATGGCCGAAAGGGCAATGCAAATGGAAGCTCACACAGTCTTGGTTGTAGGATTTTCTGGCTGAATTGTGGGGGAGGGGTTAACAAACAAAGGAGCTGTCACCCTAATGATTCAGGAAACAAACATTGCATGAAGAGGGTGGAACAATTTCCAAATGAAGCTGAATGCATGGAAACAAATCACCAGGCACTTGGAGAGGTTTGAATTAATGAAGGGAAGGCCGTGTGGATTTGTGAAAGAGAAGATTGGGTTTGACTAATCTCATTAAATTTTTGAAGAAAGCCAGGAGGAGGCTGATGAGTACAATAAGACAATAAGATATCGGAGTAGAATCCGGCTATTTGGTGCATTGAGAGTGTGCTGCTAGGAAAACAGCAGGCCAGGCGGTGTCTGAGGAGCAGAAGAGTCAACGTTTCAGGCAAAAGCCCTTCATCAGGAATGTGGCTTGTGGGCCGTAGGGCTGAGAGATAAATGGGAGAAGGGTGGGGTTGGGGGGAAGGTAGTTGAGAAAGCAATAGGTGGATGAAAGTGGGGAGAAGGTGATAGGTTGAGGGGAGCTGGAGCAGGTAGATGGGAAAGGTGACGGACAGGTCTGGAGGGCGGTCTCAAGTTGGAGGCTTGGGACTGGGATAATGTGGGGCGGGAGGGGAAATAAGGAAGCTGTTGAAATCCGCATTGATCCCGTGTGGTTGCAGCGTCCCAAGGTGGAATATGAGGCACTCTTCCTCTTGGTGTCAAGTGGTAACGGTTTGGTGGTGGAGGAGGCCCAGGACCTGCATGTCCTTGACGGAGTGGGAGGGGCAGTTGAAGTGTTCAGCCATGGGGCGGTGGGGTTGGTGGGTGCGGGTGTCCCAGGGATTTTCTCTGAAATGATCTGCAAATTGGCATCCTGTCTCCCCGATATAGAGGAGACCACCCCACCGCCCCATGGCTGAACACTTCAACTCCTCCTCCTACTCAGTCAAGGACATGCAGGTCCTGGGCTTCCTCCACCGCCAAACTGTTACCACCTGATGCCTGGAAGAGGACCACCATTTATCTCCCAGCCCCGGCCCACGTTCCTGATGAAGGGCTTGTGCCCCAAACGTTAATTCTCCTGCTCCTCAGATGCTGCCTGACCTGCTGTGCTTTTCCAGCACCACAGTCTTGACTCTGATCTCCGGCATCTGCAGTCCCCACTTTCTCCTGATTGGTCTATTGAGTCTGCCCTGCCATTCGATCTGTTTATTTAACCCCATTCTCCTGCTTTCACCCTGAAACCCTTGATCCTTTTCCCAATCAAGAACCTCTCCATCTTTGCATTTAATACAATCAATGACTTGGCCTCCACAGTCCTCTGCAACAATGAGTTCCACAGATTCCCAATCATCTGGCTGAAGACATTCCTCCTCAACTCAGTTCTAAAGGGTTGTCCCTTCACTCTGAGGCTGTGCCCTCAGGTCCCAGTCGCTCCTGCTATTGGAACTGTCTTCTCCACATCCAACTAGTCTAGGCCTCTCATATTCCATCAGAACCCCCCCAGCTTTCTAAATTCCATCAAGTACAGATCCAGAGACCTCAATCACTGCTCATGTAACAAGTCCTTCATTCACAGGATTATTCTTGTAAACCTCCTCTGGATCCCTCTGATGTCAGCACTTCATTCCTATGGTACAGGGCCAAAACTGCTCACAATATTCTGGAGTAGAGTGGTGTTGGAAAAGCACAGCAGTTCAGGTAGCATCCGAGGAGCAGGAAAATCCAACGTTTTGGGCAAAAGCCTTTCGGCTCACAATATTCCAAACGCAGACAGACCAGAGCATGATCCTTAAGAGCATCCTGAACTATAATTCCCTGGGCCCTTTGGGCTTGAGATTTCCAAAGGCTTTCTCAGTTTGGAAAATAGTCTATGGCTCTATTCTTCCTACCAAAGTGTATTTTCTCACTTTCTCATATTGTATTCCATCTGCCATTTCTTCGTCAACTTTTCCAGCCTGTTCCTCATTTTCTCAACACTACTTATCCCTCCACTACATTTATGTCATGTGCAAACTTAGCAGCAATGCCCTCAGTTCCTTTGTTCGGATTGTTAATGCATAGTTGTGGTCTCAACAACGATGCCTGCAGAACTTCACGAGTCACTGACTGCTATTCTGAAAGAGACCCCTTTATCCCTACTCTCGGCCTTCTGCCACTCAGCCAACCTTCTATATATGTTAGAACATTGCCTCTAACATCGAGAGCTGTTATCTTATTCAGGAGCCTCCTGTGTGTCACCTTGTCAAAGACCTTTTGGAAATCCAAATAAATCACCAAATGCTGCACTGCTCCAGGGTCAGTACTGTGTGAGTGCCACATTGTCAGAGGATCAGTACTGAGGGAGTGTTGCACTGTCTGAGGGTCAGTGCTGAGTGATTGCCACACTGTCGGAGGATCAGTACTGATGGAATGCTGCACTGTTAGAGGGGGGTCTGCTGTACTGTCAGAGAGCCAATATTGTAGGAATCTTGTATTGTCGAAGGGTCAGTGCTGAGGGAGTGCATTGTTGAAGGGTCAGTGCTGAGTGATTGCCACACTGTCGGAGGATCAGTACTGATGGAATGCTGCACTGTTAGAGGGGGGTCTGCTGTACTGTCAGAGAGCCAATATTGTAGGAATCTTGTATTGTCGAAGGGTCAGTGCTGAGGGAGTGCATTGTTGAAGGGTCAGTGTTGAGTGAGTGCCACATTTTTACAGGGTCGATGCATTAGAATCACTGCTCTGTCGGATGGTCAATCCTGGTGGAGCACTGCACTTTCATTGGACCAGTAGTGAGACAATGCTGCATTGTCCAAGGGTTCTTGCTGAGGGAGTGCTGCACTGTCAGTGCAGCAGTGTTGTCTGGTTGGAGGGTCAGTATTGAGGGAGTGCTGTCTTGTTGGAGGGGCAGTATTGAGGAATTGCTACACTGTCAGAAGGTCAATACTAAGGGAATGCTGCACTGTAGGAGGGACAGTACTGAGGGAATGCTGCACTGTGGGAGGGACAGTACTGAGGGAATGCTGCACTGTGGGAGGGACAGTACTGAGGGAATAAAACAAAGAACAAAGAAAATTTACAGCCCAGAAACAAGCCCTTCGGCCCTTCAAGCCTGAGCTGATCCAAATCTACTGTCTAAACCTGTCGCCCAATTCCGAAGCAATAGTATCCCTCTGCTCCCCACCTACTCATGCATCTGTCCAGATGCATCTTAAATGAAACTATCGTGCCTGCCTCTAACACCTCTGCTGGCAATACATTCCAGATGTCCACCACCCTCTGTGTGAAGTACTTGCCGCGTGTATCCTGCTTAAACTTTCCACCTCTCACCTTGAAACCGTGACCTCTCATTATTGAGTCCTTCACCCTGGGAAAAGGCTTCTCTCTATCCACCCTGTCTATACACTTCATGATTTTGAAAACCTAAATCAGGTCCCCCCTCAATCTCCTTTTTTCTTATGTAAACAAACCTAACCTACTCAACCTCTCTTCATAGCTAGCACCTTCCATACCAGGCAACATCCTTGTAAACCATCTCTGCACCGTCTCCGAAGCGTCCACATCCTTTTGGTAATGTGGCGACCAGAACTGTACACAGTATTCTAAATGCGGCCAAACCAATGTCTTGTATAATTTTAACATGACTTGCCAGCTCTTATACTCAATACCCCATCCAATGAAGGCAAGCATACTATATGCCTTCTTGACCACTCTATCCACCTGTGCAGCAACCATCAGGATACAATGGACCTGAACTCCCAGATCTCTCTGCCCATCAACTTTTCCCAAAGCTCTTCCGTTCATTTATAATTCGCTCTAGAATTAGTCTTGCCTAAATGCATCACCTCACATTTGTCCGGATTGAACTCCATCTGCCACTTTTCCGCCCAATTCTCCAATCTATCTGTATCCTCCTGTATTCTTTGACAGTCCCTTATGCTTTCTGCTACTCCACCAATCTTCGTGTCATCTGCAAACTTGCTGATCATACCAACAGTGCGCTCTTCCAGATCATTTATGTATATCACAAACAACAGTGGCCCCAACACTGACCCCTGTGGAACAGCACTGGTCACCTTTCTCCATTTCGAGAAACTCCCTTCAACTACTACTCTATCTCCTGTTGCTCAACCATTTCTTTATCCACATAGCTACAACACCATGCACACCATATGACCTCACTTTCTCCCTTAGTCTACCATGGGGAACCTTATCAAATGCTGCACTGTGGGAGGTACAGTACTGAGGGAATGCTGCACTATTGGAGAATCAGTACTGGGAGAATGCTGCACTGTGGGAGGAACAGTACTGAGGGAATGCTGCACTATTGGAGGGTCAGTACTGGGAGAATGCTGCACTATGGGAGGGACAGTACTGAGGGAATGCTGCACTATTGGAGGGTCAGTACTGAGGGAATGCTGTACTATTGAAGAGTCAGTACTGAGGGAATGCTGCACTGTGGGGGGGGTCATTGTTGGGGGACTGCTGCACTGTTGGAGGATCTGTACTGATGGAGTAATGTGCTGCTGGAGGGTTAGTGCTGAGAGAGTGTCGCTCTGAGGGTCAGTGGTGAGTGAGCTCTGAAAGATGGAATGTGTAGTTTTTGATATGATGTTAAACTGAAGCTCTGTAAGTCTTCACTTGTGGATGTTGAGCACTCCATGGCATGTTTTCGAAGAACCACTGGGGTGTTTGTCGTGGGATCCTGACATTTATCTTCAGTGAAAGATCACTAAAAATGATGATCTAGTTGTCCTGTTATTGTGGTTATGGGGAACTTGCTGTGCATAAATTGGCTATGATGTTTCCTTCACTTCAACTGACTACACTTCCAAATTGTGATTGATTGGATATGAAGGTTCTGAGGCTTCCTAACAATGTGAAAGGTGGCATATAAATGCGGGTCCTTCATATTTTATTTTGTTTTATATTGGCGCAGACACTCCGCTTGTTCTTCTCATTGTGTTCAATTTGTTAACCTCCAGTTTTCTCCCTCAGCCACTCACTATGTTAATGATACACAGCAACTCACTCCTCTCCCCTTGGATATTATGCAGTGAGTGCCATTGGATTGATTGACCATGGTGGACTTCACAGTGAGGCCCCAACTCCCAATCCCAGGCAGCTCCAACTGAAAACTCCCGTCCTGTGTAATTATCTCCTCAAAACCCAACCTCCAGCTGCTGCCCGCTCCATGTAAGGTTAGGAGCAAACCTGGAAATGTGTTGCTGGAAAAGTGCAGCAGGTCAGGCAGCATCCAGGGAACAGGAGAATCGACGTTTCGGGCATAAGCCCTTCTTCAGGAAGCAAACCTGGCTGGCTGCTTGATGAGGCCCTGTCTTTTATCGATGTACCCTGGAGCTAGATTCTTGGCCAAGCCTGAGGCTGGATACAGTGCTATTGACCACCCAGATCATTGTGTCTCTGGAGAACATTGAGAGGTGTGCGTGAAACAATTGTTATATTTGTGATTCCTAACTGTGAGCCTGTGCTGAATCCTGAGTGCTCTCTCAACACAGTTGAGTCCCTCTGTAATTCTAATTCTGTAATACCTGACCTGATTTCTTGAACATGTTCAATCATTACATAACTCCACTTGTACATTCCTGTTCAGCCTGACATTAAATAGTGCTCAGCAAGGGTCCTACTCCTTGCTGCTACTCTTGCAGACACACTTCATAAAGCATTAGCTATCAGAATTGTGCACCTGACTCCACACTCAGCATCGAGGAAGCAGACATGTAGCACTCGGCTAATCTGCTGCAGTCAATTGGGAGCATTCAGCTGTTTAAAAGCCGCAGTCCAAACAGGGAGGTCCAAAATAATGCATCAAAACAGATCGGAGCACAGATTCAACTGGGTTAAAGATACATTTTCCAACCACAGCCTGCAATTCAAGGGGTTGGGGGGAGAGACGGGGAGGGGATAGGGGTGTGGACATTAATCAGCCGTTGGTTAAATTATTTGAGCAAAGCATAGTGATTGAAAAGACAGCACCTCCCTTGTCATTTGCCATTTAAATAGTTTGCAGGTTCATTGCTCGCTCACACAGCCTTCAGTGACACTCCTCGACTCAAATAATGAGTGGGTGAGGAACTGCTCCTGTATAGGCTCAAGCTGCAGTTTACGTTCATCAGAATCAGCACAGAATTATCACTGTGGAGGAACAGACCATTCGGTCTATCAAGCCTGCTCTTGCCCTATTATCTAGTGCACCTCCAGTACTTAGTGCCAATGTCCTATCCATTCCTGAATTTCCTGCTCATCATTACTATCCAAACAATTTGTCCAATGTACTCAGATTAACCTGCCCCCACCTTTCCAGGCTGGCCATTCGCTATCGTAACAAATCCCTGTATGGAAACACTCTTTTCTTAACTCACTTTTGCTTCACTTGCACATCACTTTCAATCTGTGCTCTCTCATTTTTGCTCCTTTTAAGAGCGGGAACAGCTTCTCCCTATCTAGTTTGTCTAAACCCACTCATGATTTTGAAAACTCAACAGATTTCCTTTCAGCCTTCCTCTGTATCTCTGGGGAGAATATACTCAACTTTTTCAAGGGAATAGCTCTTCCCTCTGCATGGTCTGGGTCAGATTTGTAGTTTCTGTCCTCTGTACTGCCCCATCAGAGGTAAGTGTTTGCCTCTATTTACTCTATAAAACTCTTTAATCAGTTTGAACGTCTGATTAATCCTCTCTATTCAATGCATTCAACATCGGTTGATTTAATCCACCTGCTGTTTTAGCCCCAATGCCAGCCTAGTGATGCTGTGCTGACCTGCTCTGATGTCACTGTGTCCTTCATGGAGGGGAACACAATTTTCCAGGCGGGGTCTAGCACGATTGTATCCAGTGGGAACAGAACTGCCAAGTCTTCTATTCCAGCCTCATTGAGATAAAGGCCAACATTCCATGAGCCTTTTGAATTATTGGTGGTGTTATTCCACTGGCCCTGAGGGATTTCTGGTCTTGAATCTTTCAATGTCTCTGTGATCTTCCACAATTATATTTTCTCTTCTTGTTAGTTAGGCAATGCTTAATGCAGCTTGCTCTAAACTCCTTCTTGAACTTCTGCAGTCCACATGCTGTAGGTAGACTCACAATGCTGGGAGGCAGGGACTTCCAGGACTATGACCCAGCTGCCGCAAAGGAAAGACAATAAATTTACAAGTCAGGATTGCAATTAGTTTTGAGGGGAACTTGCAGGTGGGGCTGCTTCCAGGCTGGGGTGCTCCCAGGTGGGATGCTCCCATGGGGTGGTGCTGCCAGGTAAGTGTGCTCCCATGTATCTAGCTGGAAGTGGTCATGGGTTTGGAAGGTGCATTCAAAGGAGTCTGTTGGGAGAAGTGTGTTCCTTAATGTTTATGCATATTAAAATTGAAAGCAATCGAAAACAAAGGCTTACCATAAGACCATAAAAACATAAGACATAGGAGTGGAAGTAAGGCCATTCGGCCCATTGAGTCCACTCCGCCATTCAATCCTTTCCTTTCTGTTTGTTTTTCTCTCTCTCTTTGCTCTGCTCTTTAGTTTTGTTCCTGCATCTAATTTGAATATGACTTGTCCTATTTTCTTTTTCACAGTTTATTTTGGTTTTTGTTCTAGTGGGTAAGGAAATAGTCCATTGGCCTGGGAAATTTCAGATGCCCTCCTGCTGTCTGTATTTCCAGCAGTTATTGATGCAAATGAAATAACACATTTCATTGCACAGTGCTCTCTGCACTCCTGGTGATAAGCTGTCCTCCCACTATTTCTGAGTCATCATGATGCAGAAGTGTGTGGATGTTGCACTGATTTCTCTCCCTCAACACGATCTGACACAGCACCCTCCAAGTGAATCCAGAAGGTCAGCTGTGCATTCTGTCTGCTTAAGAATGGACTTCTCGGTCATAACTGCTCTTCGCCTTAGAATTCCTGTGGAACAGTGACAGGTAGACGTGATGAAGGGCCTATGCCCGAAACGTCAACTCTCCTGCTCCACAGATGTTGCCTGACCTGCTGTGCCTTTCCAGCATCATACTCTCGACTTTCTCCTGGTACAGTGACAGGCCAAAGTGGTCTCATGATTGGAAAAGGATTTACAATAGCCCACTTATTTTCACCATCCTTCAATTCTGTTTCAGTGTTCTGTGACAGGTCTGTCCATTAGAGTGCAGTTTATTGAAATGAGTGAAATACATTAGTCACTTATGATTCATAGGATTATATTACAGCATAGAAAAAGATCATTCAGCCCAACCAGTTGATGCTGGTGTATGTGCTCCTTCCATCTTTCCTTAACTAGATCTATCACCCTAGCCTTCTATTCCTTCCTCCCTCATGTACTCATCTAGCTTCTCCTTAAATGTACCTATACTGTTCAGTTAACTGGGTGTGAGACGTCTTCGGAGTTACCCATTGGGTTTCTTGGTGATTATTGTACATTAAGGCCTCTAGTTCTGCTCTCCCTCACAACAGGAATCTCTCTGTCTCCATTTGATCCAAGCCTATCAACATTTTGAAAACCTCGAATGAGTCACCACTCAGAGTTCTTATTGCAAGTGCATGAGAACAGTTAATCCTATCCCAATCTGAATGCCCACATCATCCTTGCAAATCTCTCCGTGCACCCTCCCCAGTCCTCTCCAACTGTTCCTCCATTAATACAATAGTTATGTTCCTGAACATCATTAAGTGAAAATATGTTTTTCAAAACACATGTTCCCATAGAAACCCACATAAAATATTTGTGTTGTGTTCCCAGAATTTCAAATAGGTACATATTCCAAGCACAGAATTAACCGAAACACCAAAATAGACATGAAAATATGTGAAAAGAATATCTTGTCATGTTCTTGCCTGATATATAAGATTACTTATTTGGAGGTAGAAGGCTGTGGATAGTTTTAAAACATATCCAGCTTTTCATAGAAGCAGGCAATGGCCAAAACAAGCTGAACAAACAGCAACATGATGAGTCGCTCTGAGTGTAATCACACTTTTTTTTTGTGGTGCTGGGAGTCATTTAAGAATTGCTTTCTTGTGGATCATGGGGAGTAAATTAAAAACTGTTATGCTGAAAATGGGATTAATCAGAAACCAGCATATCTATTTTTTGTAATAAAGCCACTGAGTACTTTGTTCTCCATCTAACCTCAATTCAATACAGGTTTGGTATAACTTTCCAACTTTTCAATTGTATTCTTCGAGTGAGAGTCATAGAGTCATACAGACCCTTCAGTCCAACTCATTCTGCTGACCAGATATGTAATATGACCTAGTCCCATTTGCCAACACCTTGCCAATATCCCTCTAAACCTTCCTATTCATATACACATCCAGGTGTCTCTTAAATGTTCAAATTACATCAGCCTCCACCACCTTCACAGGCAGCTCATTCCATACACGTACCACCCTCTGCATAAAAATGTTACTCCTCTAGTCCTTTGTCATTCTTTGCTCTCTGACCTTAAACCCATGCCCTCTAGTTTTGCACTCCCCCATTCTAGGAAAATGACCTTGGCTATTCACCCTATCTATGGCCCTTATGATTTTATAAACTTCTATAACATCACCCCTCAGCCTCGGAAATTCCAGGGAAAAGAAGCCCCAGCCTATTCAGCCTCACCCTATAACACAAGCCTTCCAGTCTTAGCAACATCCTTGTAAATTTTGGAAAGGCAAATCAGGGCATGAATTATACATGTAATGGTAAAGTCCTGTGGAGTGTTGCTGAACAAAGAGACTATGGAGTGCAGGTCCATAGCTCTTTGAAAGTGGAATCCCTGGTAGATAGGGTAGTGAAGAATGCATTTGGTATGCGTGCTTTTGTTGGTCAATGCATTGAGTATCGAAGTTGGGAGGTCATGTTGCAGTTAGATGAAACATTGATGAGGCCACTTTGGGAATACTGCATACAATTCTGGTCTCTCTGTTATAGGAAAGACATTGTGAAACTTGAAAGGGCTCAGAAAAGATTTACAAGGAAACAGCTCTGTGAATGAGCCAGTCCTATCACCCATGTGCTGTGGGCCAATTCCTCCAAATGTGAAATCTGGATCTGGCCAGTTTAATGCATCCACTCTGATTTAAAGCATCAATAAATATTTCAATTGAATGCGATCAACCAACTAATTAAAAATTAAACTAAAATTAGCACTAAAGCATTCTCTACTAATAACACAGCACAGACAGACACACATTCACACTAAATAAAAAACACACACACAGACATGGATATACATACAGGCACTGTGAAATACACACACAGACTTAAACACAAACACTGATATGCACACACATACGCAGACACTGAGACATACGCAGACACACCTGTGACATACAAACACACAGAGACATGAATAATGCACAGACATGTTGACACTAACAGAGATGTGGACACATACATAGATACACTGAAGCCTCCCCATTGCAGCATAATGGCAATCCACAATCTTTCATAGAAGAAGAAAAATCCCCACAGTGTGGAAACAGGCCACTTAGCCCAACAAGTCCACACCGACCCTCTAAAGAACAACCCACACAGACCCATTCATCTACTCTACATTTACCCTGACTAATGCACCTAGCCTACACATCCCTGAATGCTATGGGCAATTTAGCATGGCCAATTCACCAAACCTGTGGGAGGAAACCGAAGCACCCGAAAATCCATGCAGACAGAGAGAATGTGCAAACTCCACACAGACAATTGCCTGAAGCTTGAATTGAACCCGGGTCCCTGGCACTGTGAGGCAGCAGTGCTAACTACTGAGCCACCATGCCACCTCTACAGGGTACTGGGTGGTTGTTTCACACTTATAAAATCTCTGACTTACTGGTTAAGAGCTACAGCTTTGAGTAACTGCCGAGGGAGAAATGAACTGGTTTACTTCACACTTTAGCTATTTGTTTCACTGCAGAGAAAAAGAGCCAATTCCCGTCCTTGCAGGGATCAGATAGCCTCTGTCAATATTTTTCATAGGCCTAAGCTGTTCAGCTACCTGGGAACCAATTATGTAGTTGTTGGCAGGCTGAAGGGCTTTGTCAGTGATAATTGGTCAGTGGTCCATCGACCAATCAGCTCCATATTGTCAGCTAAAGTTCCATTCATACACACCACATGGCTCCTGCTCACCTGTAAACAAAACCTCCATGACAGCTTCAACAAACATCTGTGTAAACAGCGCTTATGTCATGAAGCTGGTTCCTTTTTTTCTAAAAGCTGTTCCTTTTCTCAAGGCTACTATGTACTTGTTTTTTTCAGAGGAGTCATAAATGCTCTTGGTGCCAATTAGGCTGGGTTAGTACAGAGATTAAAGGGTATTGGGGTGCCTTTTTGTTTATATTTAAACAGATGAGACTTCAGGCCAAAGTGGTCATGTTTTAGAAGTGACCTGGATAGTGGAAGGGGCGTGGTCTGCTCTCTAGCTGAGCAGTTCAGTTCAGAGCTAGTTGGGAGTTCAACAGTGAGCTGTGTGGAAACTCTCTCTCTCCTTCTGCCCTTTTAACTTCAACCTGTAAGCATCTGTTCCATTTATACTGTTTTTTTAAGGGGGTTTGGTTACTGGGACTGTTATGTATATTTGGACCAGCATAATTAATTCTAGTTTAGATAGACAGATTTTGTAAGGGTTGTTTATTCTGTTCTTTGTGTTTCATTGTGTAATTTTCTGAATAACTTTCTGTCTGTTTTAAAACTTGGTAGACAACCTCACTAACTTACTCCAGGTAATTTTCACTGTACACTTACCGAAACAAATTGCAATGTTATGGTCTGGATTGCCTGTTCAGGAATGTTTTGAGTAGTCTGGCCTAGTTCATAACACTTATTTACTTACTTTTAAAAATCCTTCACCAATCCTTGGTTTCTAAATTCCTCCGAGGATAATTTTTCTAAGCCCTTTCTGCATGGTCTCACTTTCTAATACTCATATCCACCTATCACAATTACTCTACTTAATCCTTTCAAATTCAGTATGGGTTTGTCTTGGTTGCTTCCACCAGGCTGTAGATAGCCAGCGAAAGAGGCAAATGGTTCTGCAAACAGGGCACGGTAAGATGGGCCTAGGGTTGGACAAGAGGGACTCCACTCAGTGTGGGACAGGTACTTAATGAAGTTCACCTCATAAGATATGGCAAGATATCCTGATGAGTCTTGAGGCCAAAGGTCATCCCAAAGAATCGAGCCCAACCAAACAGGCAAGATTCTGTTCCTTTCTGTGGTCTGCCCTGCAGAATATTGTCAGCATTTCAGTTTGTTCATTTCTCATTCTAGCATCTGCTGATATTCTTCTTTCTAATTATTAATTTTCCTCCTTACCTATCTAAAGGTAACAATCAGCTTGGCTTCAAGCAGTTCCCTGGGATCTGCACTACTTCATCTCAATGAAAACAGTGAAAGCCCAGACCCCACCAAGTGTTGCCTCTCACCAAGCAGCTGTGAGAAATGTCAATTAACTGTACTTTATACTCTCCACTTTATTATATCTTGAAATTCAATAGATATTTTGAAATGTAATGATTTACAACTTGACATTTTCAAAATTGTCCTGGAAATATGGGGTCTATTCTTTGTCAGCAAAGATAGTTCTGTTTTTGTTTACAGGAGTGAATATCGTGCATGTTGTTCCGATACACCCAATCCCTCCCAACCTCATTGTAACAGCAGAAATATAAAAGATGTTGATAAAACAATAGTTTAGAACCCTCGATGACTCCAAAATACTCAACTTCCCTTGAACTGATTGCAATCAGTTAATGAGACACTGGTAAATTGCACTTGATATTTCACAATCCTGCAGGTAGCACTGAAATGAATAAACGATTAAATTGATAATGGTTAAAGGAGGGAATCGGAATTCAGTCTGTCCTTTGATTATAGTGAATTGTATTCTGAAACTGTTAGGTAGGCCTCCAGATTAACATAATTCTTCAGCGTTAGCATTTTCATCAGCCAACTCCTTCAGGTAATGAACACAAGTCCAGCAATGCAGCTTTACAGTCACATTATTGGGGTAATTTATCCTCTGTCTCTGTAACAGACTGATAAACTATAAGTCTTTTTCTGTCAGTATGAATCCAACTCTTATCAAAATGAATGCTGAACTAGCACTAAACCTAAATCAAGCATCTATTATGTAGAGAGTTGTTAATCTAAAAGGAGAAGCTGTGAAGGAACCCTTTCATCTACCTTGGCCTGAAGGTAGATACTGTCTCTTTTGTTCACTTGTCCTGTGACTATGGCACAGTCTGCTGACTCACAAAAATCAACATCTGAATGAAAAACTTACAACTAAGTGACTCCATGATCAGCAGCTGACAGTTCCCTTTGCATTGTATAGAGATCAAGCATCTCTCCATGTAAATCTGTGATAAGGTCAAGCCTGGCACCAGTTTCCCTACAATAGAAACAGCAGGGTCCTCTCTCTCTCGTGGTTATGGTTGGCGACTTGGAGCTGCCTTTCTAGGAGAAAGAACTGCACGATTTTGAGAAAACATTGTCAGAAGATCTCTGGAAGTCTCCCTTCAAGAAATGAAGATTTCAGCCAAACAGGCTCTCAATTTAGCATCGCACCAAAAGGAAAGCCCTCGGCCAATTGTCAATCCACCCAGAATGCTCAGGAACGTCTTGGAGAGGGTATCTTCTGTAACTTGTTTGCCAAAAAAATACCTGAGAGAAAAGTACCTTAGGCTCCCAACGAAACAGTAAGTGTACTGGAAGATCTCAAAAATCGGTACGGTTAGACTTATGTTGCAACTGCTTTTTATTCTGTGAAGAGTTAACGTAAGTTAGGAAAGCAAAATGAGTTTCTTCCAGCCTTACAAAGAGTAAACAAGCTTGATTTCAGAGTAGCTGATTAGTTTATTTAGTAAATTGGTTCAGTGTGCCTGGTACAGTGAAACCCCAAACAGCGTAAGTAGGAAAAAAATTCTTGTGGCACAGTGGTAGTGTCCCTGTCTCTCGACCAGGACGTCTAGGTTAAAGTCCTACCTCCTCAAGCAGTGTGTAAGTATGAGCCTGAACAGTTGATTCAGAAAATATGTTTGAGTACAGAAATGCCAGTAAAGTGCAGATTTCCAGAGGTAAGTCAGATGAAGTGTTTTTTATCTCTTTTGCTTTTCTCAAAAAAATCTGTCTTCATCAGTTGTTTACTCAGAGACACGCAATCAAAACCAAGTCAGTGGAACTGCAGCTGGCTCAGTTGTACAGGATGGGAGGAAGGAGAGTGGAAGAGCTGTAGTGATATGAGATTCTTTGGATCGGGACCAGACAGGCAATTTCATAGCCGTCAATGTGATTCTAAGATGTTCTGTTGCTGTCTGGTGCCAGGATCAAGGACTGTAGACCATTCTTCTTAGTAGTCAAAAAGTGTGGCTTTGGAAAAGCACAGCCAGTCAGGCAGCATCTGAGGAGCCAGGGGTCATGATCCATTTTAATAGCAATGACAAATAGAAAGAGGTCCTGACAGCAGATTTTTAGAGAGTCAGGAAAGAGACTGAAAAGCAGGACCTCCAAAGTGGCAATTTCAGGATTGCTCCCAGATCTATGTGCAAGTGAGCTGAAGAACAAGAGCGTTGAGTGATTGAAAATGTGACCGGGGTATTGGTGTCGGAGAGAGGATTTCAAAGGAATTGGAACTGGTTCTTTTTGATCATATTTGTTCTGAAACAATTGTTCCACAAAATTATTTGAACTCTTTCTGATACACGAGGATTTGGGGCCAAGACGTTCCTGTAGATTTAAAAGCGTGGAGTGTTGATTGTAAACTACATAGATATTTTGTGTCAAAGTGTTACCTATAATCTTAGGATCTGCTCCACCTCACGAATGTAGTTTCATATTTGAAAGTGATGACTTTCTGCTTCTTCAGGCATTATTTCTGATCTGACAGGATCATGACAGTTGATTCTGTATTAATTTCAAATGAACATGATGACCATTGGTGTAAACGAACTCTGTGAAATTCAGATTGATTGGATCAGTAATTTCATTTGAAGTATTAGAATCAGAGAATCATAGAATCCCTACAGTGTGGAAACAGGCCCTTTGGCCCACCAAGTGCACACCGACCCTCCAAAGAGTAACCCATTCATACCCATTGCCTTACCCCATTATCCTATATTTACTCCTGACTAATGCACCTAACCTACACTTCCCTGAATACTATGGGTAATTTAGCATGGCCAATCCACCCTATCCTACACATCTTTGGACAAGAAAATCAGTACAGTTTCTAAGGTGGATATCCTTGCTAATGAAATTGAACCAATCCATATTAACCTCCTTATAGCAATAATACTTTGGCTATTTGCTGTTTTGAAACTGTCTCTTGCTTCTGAATTTCTTCTCTAAGTGACCTACGATTTACAGATATAGCATTCCTTGTTATGCTGGGGATTGCCTGTGTTTATGAAGTTTTTGTGTTCCATAACACTGACACTAAATCTGTACCTGCTATTTGGCTTAATCTCTGCTTTGACTTTCCATATGCTTCTTTTGAGCATTCATCATATATAAAGTAGGAGAAAGTGAGGACTGCAGATGCTGGAGATCAGAGTTGAGAGTGTGGTGCTGGAAAAGCAAAGCAGGTCAGGCAGCATCCGAGGAGCAGGAGAATCGACATTTCGGGTATAAGCCCTTCATCAAGAATGAGGCTTGTGGGCCGGGGGGAGGGGGTGCTAAGAGATAACTAGGAGGGGGCTGGGTATGGGGGCAAACAGCCAAGAATGTGATTGGTGGATGAAGATGGTGGAGAAGGTAATAGGTCGGAGAAGAGGGTGGAGCAGATGGGAAAGGCAATGGACAGTCAAGTGGGAGGTGCCGAATTGGAGGCTTGGGAGTGGGATAATGTGGGGGGAGAGGATTACACTACACATTACACAATTTAAAAAATAATACATTTCTTTGGCTGCATCCTGAATAATACTTTCTGCCAAAATCATAGCCCAAATTCTATATGTCTCAATCTTCTGAAAGTCTGAAAATTATTCTAGTTAGTTTCTTTATTAGTATCATTTTTCCAACCTGCGAAATTTGCCCTGTGTTACTGTGAAATAAACTCTGCAGCCTTTTCAAAACTGTAACCCAGGTATAAATTATTTTTCTGAGCCATGTGGCTGTGCCTTTTGAGCCATATCCATGGTGTTGCAATGCTCATTTTGAGAGTGAGAACTCTGTTTTCAATCCTTTTCCTTATCTGCCTGCTGTTTGCTTCATTTTTGTCAGCTTTTTTTTTACAGTTTTCCTTCAGAGACTTCTAATTTTACTTCTGGAGCTTTCAATCACTGCTCACAATCCTTCTTTTCCAGGGTCTCATCTCACTGTACCAGAGTATAGGTTTCCCTTTTTTATAAATCCACACTGTTTCCCTGTGTCCCTTTACAGCTCTCAGGCGAAGTTTTTTTCGCAGTGCTAATCACACCCTATTGTCGCCGACTGTCGGTTTTATATTTCAGTTGCTGACTGACAGTCTATGTTTTCTTGAAGTGGTAACATTTTTAAGGTGGTGAACTTAGTTGTCCTCGTTTTGTTTTCAGGATCAAACAGAATCCAAATCCACACCATAGTTCATAATGTCAGATCATCCAGTCATCAACAAATGGGAGCTAGCTCACTTCCAAAACAATCTTCCTTTCTGTGCTGAGTCTCAGGACCTGTCTAATTACCAGTGGTAAAGGACAAACCTCGAAAGAGTCTTGTCTTACATTAAAACATATAATCACAAGGTATTAATTAACAAGGTGCACCCTGATAAGTGTATCCTTGCAGTCGGTCATCATGGTGAAGCAGTCTGAGAAAGATACCCTCACAGTCAATCATCATGGTGAAGCAGTCTGAGAAAGGTTTCCCTACAGTGGGTGAAGAGCTAAAATAACATCACAGTGAAGCTGTGGTCTGATTAGGTGCTAAGAGACCTACATTAGGGACTAACCTTAAATCATATCAGATTCAGAAAGGAGTATATTAATTCAGCAACTATCCGAGACTAAAATAAATCAAATCTGATTGTCTATCTTATACATTTAAAAATCACACAATGCCAGGTTATAGTCCAACAGGTTTATTTAGGAGCCCTAGCTGTGAGAGCATTGATCCTTCATCAGATAGCTACGGATTCTAGATCTTCAGAAGAAGATTCTATAATCAGGGCAACAGATTTGTGGGCAGGATCGAGAAACCAGCATGGTGTGTTGCCCACTTGATATCAAGGTCAGGGAGAATTTGAACTGGTTTAAAAGGATATCGGAATGAGATGAGGAGGTGTATCTGATGATAGGCTAAATGATGAAGGAGCAACACTTCGAAAGCTAGTGCTTCTAAATAAACCTGTTGGACTATAACTTGTGTTGTGTGATTTTTATCTATGTCCACTCCCGTCCAACACTGGCTCCTCCACATCATATCTTATAAATGGCAGTGCAGGTGGTGTTGGTCTTACTTGATATGGGTGATGATTAGATTAGATTAGATTACTTACAGTGTGGAAACAGGCCCTTCGGCCCGACAAGTCCACACCAACCCGCCGAAGCGCAACCCACCCAGACCCATTCCCCTACATTTACCTCTTCACCTAACACTATGGGCATTTTAGCATTGCCAATTCCCCTAACCTGCACTTTTTTGGATTGTGGGAGGAAACCGGAGCACCCGGAGGAAACCCACGCAGACACGGGGAAAATGTGTAAACTCCACACAGAAAGTTGCCTGAGGTGGGAAATGAACTCGGGTCTCTGGCGCTGTGAGGCAAATGATAGATCCCATTGTGAGCCACAGCAACCATATCTTCAGTAAGTGCCTACAGCTTCGGGTTGATGAGCTAGGATCTGAGCTTTGGATACTGTGGCACATCAAAGACATGGTGGAGTTACCTTGACATTGTAATCCAGGACCCTCAGCTCCTTATCCAACAGATATGAAATACTTGCTCCTTGTGCGAACAAGGAAGAGGACTATAGAGAGGATGCACAAACTGAGCACCACACCATGGTGCAGTAGTCCATTTAAGTGGTGGGGGAGGACAAAGTAAAGTGATCGTGGAAGTGAGGATCTAAAATTTCAATTTAGGCTGTTATCAGAAGCAACAAGTATATGTAGATTTTTATTAACCACAAAATGATTTTTCAATTTAAAATAACATAACAAAATGGCTTTAGATTTTTCTTTGACAATGTGAATTTGAACTAATGCTTTGCTGAGTTGGTTGTATTTAGAGAAAAGAGAAAACATTGGAGTTTTCATGAGACAGAATCATAAGACAGTGATTTGGTATTCAAACTAACCTTGAACTAGCAAGCGTGGGATGATTTTGTGTGTTAAACAACCTGTTTCTCAGGAAATGTCATTGGATTAGTCTGCTGTCAATCATGTCACCGTATTACAGTTGATTGGACTTTTCTTTTAATTATGGCTGTGCTGTCTCTTAAAAAACATATAAATAATGTGCAATTTTCGAAGGTAATTGTGCCATTTCTCCGTGGAACACAGAGGATTTTAACCTCCGTATTGCTGGACAAGTCTGAGCCAGGCTGCCTTAATGTATTAAACTGGTAACCTTGCTTTAAACAGACCGTACTCTTAGTGATTCTTTTGACCAATCTCGAGACTGAGGGGACCCCCTGGGATTCTAGATCTTCAGAAGAAGATTCTATAATCAGGGCAACAGATTTGTGGGCAGGATCGAGAAACCAGCATGGTGTGTTGCCCACTTGATATCAAGGTCAGGGAGAATTTGAACTGGTTTGAAAGGATATCGGAATGTAATGAGGAGGTGTATCTGGTTGTTGCGGTCCCAGTTGGGACCTACAACATAGGCAAGAGAGGGAAGAGGAGCAAAATTAAAGATCAAAACATCAAGGATTATAATCTCTGTTTATAATCTTTGAGACACATGCAAAATTGCTAAGTGATACAATGATTAGGGAAGTAAGCATGTGGCTAAAGGAGTAGTTTGGGAAAGAAGGGTTCCATTTCTTGGGGCACTAGGACAGGAGTGAAATGTACCTTTGGGATATGCTCCACCTGGAGCTGATCCAGCAGAAAGGCAACATAGGGTGGGCACAAGGACATTGAACTCGTTTAACAGGAGGAAGACTCAAGAGAGGTTATTGCATTCTCCAGAACGAGTACTGGGGCAGAGAGTATAGAAAGAATCAGGAATATAACCCCAGGCACAGTAGGTAAGGGGACAACAATGAGAAGGGGAAGGGAGCCATTCAATACAGGACTGAGGGTGTTGTACTTAAACGCAGTATACGAAACAAGGTAAAAAAAAGAGTGCAAATTTAATTAGGTGATTATGGTGTTACAGGCATCAGAGAGATGTTGCTGCAAGGAAACCCCTAGGGTATATCCCATCAAAAAGACAGGCAGATAGGCAGAGGAGATGGCATAGCCTTCTTGGAAAGAAATGGAATTAAATTGATAGCAGGAAGTGATGCAGAGCTGGAAGACACAGAGTCTGTGTGGGTAGAGTTGAGGAACCACTAAAGAAACAAAAGCATGATGGGAATTGTGTACAGAGCTCCCCCCACACCCCACCCCGCACCTCCCCACTACCACCACCCCGCACCATTGGTCAAGGTGTGGGGAAGAAAATAAATCAGGAGATAGAAAAGACAATCGTTACAATCATCCTGAAGGATTTCAATATTCAGTTGAAGGGGGAAATCCAATTGATAGCAGACCCTGAAAAAAAGGTTCATGGAATGTCAACAGATTTTTATTTTGGAGCAGCTTGTGGAAGAACCCACTCTGGAACAGGCAATTCATGATTGTATGATTTAAGGTGATGGAATGTCCTAGGAGACAGTGACCATAATATGACAGCATTCACCCTGTAGCCTGAGAAGGAGGAGCCGGAATCAGTTGTAGCGGTGTCACAATTGAATAAAGGTAACTGCAAAGACATGAGGGAGGAGCTGGCCAAAGTTGATTGGAAGCAGAACCTAGCAGCTTTCACAAGGCTGATTCCTTTCTTTGAAAAGCTGTTCCTTTTCTCAAGGATACTGTGTCTTTGGTTTTTCTCCAGAGGGTCGTAAATGCTCCCGATGCCGATTAGACTGGGTTGGTACAGAGATTAAAAGGTATTGGGAGGCCTTTTTGTTTATATATATAAACAGATGAGTATTTCGGGCCAAAGTGGTCATGTTTTAGACGTGACTCGTATAATGAAAGGGGAGTGGTCAGCTCTCTAGCTGAGCAGTTCAGTCCAGTCCAGAACTAGTTGGGAGTTCAACAGTGAGCTGTGTGAAAACAGGATCTCTCTCACTCCTTCAGCTCTTCTAACTTCAATCTGTAATCATTTGTTCCCTTTGTTCTGTGTTTTAAAGGGGATTTGCTTATTGGAGCTGTTTGGAACAGTATAATTAAGTCTTGTTTGGATGGACTGAGTTCTGTAGAGGTTCATCATTCTGTTCTTTGTGTTTCATTGTGTAATTTTGTGAATAAATTTTTGTCTGTTTTAAAACCTGGTAGTCAACCTCACTGACTTAATCCGGGTAATTTTCACTGTGCAGTTACCAAAACAAATTGCAAAGTTATGGTCGGAGGCTGCCTGTTTAAGAATGATTTGAGTGGTCTGGCCTAGTCCGTAACACAGGGAAGACGGTAGACCAGCAATAGCAGGAGTTTCTGGGGGTAATTTGGGTGACATAGTAGAAATTAATCACAAGAAAGAAGAAACCTACTGAGGGGAGGATGAGGTAACCATGGCTGACGAGGGAAGTCAGAAACAGCATGAAAGCAAATGAAAATGTATGCAATGTGGTGAAGATTAGTGAGAAGCCTGAGGATTGGAAAACTTTTAAAAACAATCAGAGGACAACTACAGAGGAGATGATGATAGGATCATAAGACATAGGAGCGGAAGTTAGGCCATTCAGCCTATTGAGTCTGCTCCACCATTCATTCATGGCTGATGAGTTTCTCAACCGCACTCTCTCACTTTATACCCATGAGCTTTGATCCCCTTGATACTCAAAAACCTATCTATCTCAGTCTTAAATATACTCAATGACCTGGCCTCCACAGCCTTCTGTGGCAATGAATTCCACAGATTCGCCACTCTCTGGCTGAAGAAGTTTCTTATTATCTCCATTTCTGAAAGGTCTTCCCTTCCCTCTAAGGCTATGCCCTTGGGTCCTAGTCACTCCTACCAATGGAAACATCTTCCCAAGTCAGCTAATAAAATAACAGAAAATTCCAAGAGTTTTTAAAGATGCTTAAAAGCTAGGAGACAAGGAAAAGTGAACACTGGATCACCGGAAAATGAGATTGGGGAAGTAATGGTAGACAACAAAGAAATGGCAGAGGAGTTGAATAGGTACTTTGCATCGGTCTTCAAGGTGGAAGCTAACAACAGATTACCAGAACTTCATGAGAGCCAGTGGACAGAGGTCAGCACAGTGGCCATCAATAAGGAAAAGATTCCAAAGAAGTTGGAAGGTTTGAATATGGATAAATCATTTGAACCAGATGGACTAAACTCCAGAGATCTGAAGGAGATAGTTGAGGAAATTGTAAAGGCATTGGTGGTGATCTTTCAGGAATCAATGGAGTCAGAGAGGGTCCCAGAAAATTGGAAAATGGTTAATATAACACCCTGCTTAATAAGGGAGGGAGGCGGAAAACAGAAAATAATAAGCCAGTTAGCCCGACTTCTTCATTGGTAAGATTTTAGAGTCCAGTATTAAGGATGAAATTGCGGAGTACTTGGAAATGTATGGTAAAATAGGACTGGGTCAGCACTGCTTCATCAAGAGCATGTCTGACAAATCTTTTTATAGAATCACAGAATCCCTACAGTGCAGAAAGAGGTCTTTTGGCCCATCCATTCTGTACTAACCCTCCAAAGACTGCCCCACCCATGCCTATCATGAACCCCTGTAACCCCAAGTGGGGTTTATAACCATGGCTATCTCACAGAACTTTGCACATCACTGAACACTAAAGGACAATTTTTAACATGGGCTAAAAGGTGGACTAAGCTGCATATCTTTGGACTGTGGGAGAAAACCGAAGCACCTAGAGAAAACCCTTGCAGACACGAGGAGAGCATGCAAACTCCAGACGGATAGTTGCCCAAGGCTAGAATCGAACCCAGGTCCCTGACACTGTGAGGCAGCAGTCTAACCACTAAGTCGTTGAGAATTCTTTGAGGAGAGAATGGGCAAATTAAACAAAGCAGAGCCAGTGGATGTTATCTATTTGGATTTCCATAAGGTCTTTGACAAGTTGCTCAATAAAGTAAGAACTCATGATGTTAGGGACAAGGTACTGGCATGGATAGAGAATTGGCAGAAAGCAGAGAATGGAGATAAGGGAGACTTTTTCTGAATAGCAGCTGCTGACTAGTGGAATTCTGCAGGGGTCTGTGTTGGTGCCACAAATATTCATGTTCCACATTAATGACCTGGAGAAAGGAACTGAAAGCATTGTTGCTGTGTTTGCAGATGACACTAAGATGTTTGGAGGGATAAGTAGCTTTGAGGAAGCAGGGAGGCTGCGGAAGGACTCAGACAGACGAGGAGAGCAGGCAAGGAAGTGGCAGATGGAATACAGTATGTGGAAGTGTGAGGCTATGCATTTTGATAGTAAGATTAGTTGTCCAGACTATTTTCTAAATGGGGAAAGGTTCCAGAAGTCTGAAGCACAATGGGACTTAGGAGTCCTGGTTTAGGATTTGCTGAAGGTTAACATGCAAGATCAATTGAAAGTTGGGAAGTAATATGCAATTTAGGCATTCGTTTGAGAGGGAAATGTTACAAGAGCAGAAATAACCTGCTGAGGTTGTATAAGGCTCTGGTCATACTGCATTTGGAATATTATGAGCAGTTTTAGCTGCCATATCTAAGGAAGGATGTGCTAGCATTGGAAGGGATCCTGAGGAGGTTTACAAGAATGATGCTGGGGTGGGACAGTGGCTCAGTGGTGCTTCACAGCGACAGGGACTCAGGTTCAATTCCAGCCTCGGGTGACTGACTGTGTGGAGTCCCCTTGTCTGCTTGGGTTTCCTCCAGGTGCTCTGGTTTCCTCCCACAGTCTAAAGGTGAGCAATTAGGCAGATTGGCCATGTTAAACTTCCCAGGGATGAGCAAGCTAGGTGGTTTAGTCATGGGGAATGCAGGGTTTTAGGGTAGGGCGTTGGGTCTGGAATGGATATCCTTTGGAGGGTCAGTGAGGACTCAAATGGCCTACTCCAACACTGTGGGGATTCTATGATAATTCTATCCCTGGAAAGAAGGGCTTGTCGTATGAGAAGCAGCTGAGGATACTGGGCTTGATAAGATTAGATTAGATTCTCTAGATTAGATTTGGCCCAACCAGTCCACACCGACCCTCCAAAGAGAAACCCACCCAGACCCATTTCCCTCTGACTAAAGCACCTAATGCATGGCCAATTCACCTGACATTCACATCTTTGTACTGTGGGAAGAAACCAGAGCACCTGGAGGAAACCCACACAGACACGGGGAGAATGCGCAAACTCCACACAGTCACCCAAGGCTGGAATCAAACCTAGGTCCCTGACACTGTGAGGCAGCAGTGCTAACCACTGAGCCATTATGCTGCCCATTTTTTTTAGTCAATTAGTTTGTACTCGATAGTGTTTAGAAACGTGAGAGCGATCTGATTGAAACTTAGAGTATTGTGAAGCCTCGATAGAGTGGATGTGGTCAAGATGTTTCCACCATTAGGAGAGACCAGTACAGCCTTAGAATGAAGGGATGGCTCTTTAGAATGGAGATGAGGAGGCATTTCTTCATGAGGAGGGATGTGAAGTCCATCTTATTAAGCATATTTAAGAGATAGATAGGTTCTTGATGAGTAACAGGATTAAGGGTTACAGGGAGAAGGCAAGTGTATGGGGTTGAGAAATAGATCAGCCATGATGAAATGGCATTGCAGTCTGAATGGGCGGAATGGCCTAATTCTGCTCCTGTATCTTATGGTCTTATCATTTATGGCATGATCACAATGGGTAAAATTAACATTAATTAATTAACATTAGCTAGGTATAATTACAACTATCAGGATCAAAACGTGTGGCAAAGCACAGCTGATCAGGCAGCATCTGAGGAGCTGGAGAGTCGACGTTTCAGGCATAAGCTCTTCATGTCAATTCCTGATGAACATCCCGAAACATCAACTCTCCTGCTCCTCAGATGCTGCCTGACCAGCTTTGCTTTGCCAGCACCACACTTTTTGACTCTGACTCACCAGCACCTGTAGTCCTCACTTTCTCCTACAACTAACAGGAGCCAGGAATGAGACATCTGTCTGCACTGGAACCTCGTGCACATCGAACTGTTACTCGACCCAAACACAATCTGATCATGTAGAGTGAATCCAACCTCAACATTAAGTCTTTTAGAACAATCACCTCCTGTAACAGAGTAGAGCTGCTGTTGAAACCCTAGTCCATGCCCTTGTCCCCTGAGAATTGACAATTCCAATGCACATCTTGCCTGCCTCCCTCACATGATCCTCTGCAAGCCAGAGATCATTCAAATCTCTGCTCTCTGTGCCAAACCCCAAATCAATTCCCCAATCACTCTCTGATTGTTGACTCCTGACTAAGCACAGGCTTGGTTTTAGAAATCTTATCACTGTTTTGACATTCCTCCATGGTCTGCCCCTCCCATCAGTCTCAGTCTCTCAGTTATTTGCTTTCCCTTTAAGACACTCCTTATAACTATCACAACCTTGACCAAGCTTTGAGTGTTTGGGATAGTGTCTCTTTGTGCAGCTTAATGTCAAATCTTGTTTATACTACTTGCACAGCATCTAAGGATATTTCATCTTGCATAATGCACTAAATAAATGCAATATTCCCTTGTTGCATGATTTGGTGCCAGAACATCGAATTGAATACTGTAATTTTCCATGTACCAATTAACTATGATCTTGTATAATTTCAATAGAGCCAATGTGTTGCAAGTCAGATACAGAATGAGTGACAATCTAATATTGTTCTGATGCACTCAAGGTAAAGCTTAGAGGAATATCAGGTTAAATTTACTTCCCATTCCCGAGAGGTTAGTATGTCAAAACATTGAATATATTCACTCCTTTCAACGTTTAAAGGAAGTATTATTGGTTTCATTGTGACCAACCCTCAGTTTCACTGTCCTGAACTTCCTTTATGGAGCGCTGGAGGCTGGGGAACGACCTTAGAGAGGTTTATAAAATCATGAGGGACATGAATAGGGTAATTAGCCAAGTTCTTTTCCCTGGTGTTGGGGAGTCCAGAATTAGACGGCATAAGTTTAGGGTGAGAGGGGAAAGATTTAAAACGGACCTAAGGGACAACTTTTTCATGCATTTGTGGTCCGTGTCTGGAATGAGCTGCCAGAGGAAGTAATGGAGACAGATACAATAACCTGTGGTGGATATATGAATAAGAAAGGTTTAGAGGGATATGGGCCAAGTGCTGGCAAAACGGACAAATTTAAGTTAGGATATCTGGTCAGCATGGATGAGTTGGACGAACTGGTATGTTTCCGTGCTACACATCTCTACGACTCTATGTATCAGATATTTCCATTGGGATTTTCCCATTCTGCCTCTACAATGGAGAATGGACATGGAGAAACCTAAAGGGAATTTTAGGATATCTTCCCTCAGTAGCGCCACTACATTTCTATATCTTGCTCTTAGTCCACACTGGGAGATCCACATTGAAAGCAACCATCCTGATGTGTAACAAACACAGAGTGCCATTGCTAGTTCCTTACTACTCTTTCCAACCTGTACACAATTTTGAAAATGTTATTGAACTTCCTCTTAACTTTCGTCTCTCTTCAATCTATCTTCAGGACTGAGGTTTCTCATTCCTGGAACCATTCTAGTATGGAATGTGGATGTCACTGTCAAGGCCAACATTTGTTGCCCATCTGCAGGCCATTACAGAGGGCCGTTGCTGTGAGTCTGGAATCCTATGAAAGCTGGACCAGTAAAGTCAACATATTTTGTTCATTGAAAGATATTAGTGAATCGACGGGTTTTTACAAAAATGGTTACCTGTTTGCTATTCGGCCACTTTTGACTTTTTTATTGAATTCAAACTTCACCATCTGCCATCTGGAGAGCAGAGGTGTGTGTGTGTATGTGTGTGTGTGCATGTGTAGCAGCGGACTGAGAGTGTATGTGTGTAGGGGAGCAGGCGTCTGTATGTGTCTGCGTCTGTGTGTGGAGGGCAGGGGTCTGTGTGTGTGTGTTCGCGCGCGCGTGTGTGTGTGTGTGTGTGGAGGGCAGACGTAAGTGTGTGTGAATGTATGTGTGGAAGGCGGGGATATCTCTTTGTGTGTGAGTGTGTGGAGGGCAGAGGTGTGTGTGTGTAGAGAGCAGAGGTCAGTGGGTGAGTTTGCATGCATGTGTATGTGTGTGTGTGAGTGGAGAGCAGGGGTCTGTATGTGTGTGTGTTTGTGTGTGTGTGAGTGAAGAGCTGGGGTCTGTTTGTGTGTGTGTGTTTGTGTGTGCATGTGTAGTAGTAGACTGAGAGTGTGTGTGTGTAGAAGAGCAGGGGTCTGTGTGTGTCTGTGTGTGTGTGGAGGGCAGGGGTCAGTTTGTGTGTGTGTGTGCTGGATGGAAGGGGTCTGTGTGTGTTTGTGTGGTGTGAGACAGACAGGGGTCTGTGTGTGTGTGTGTGTGGAGGGCAGTGGTGTGTGTGTGTGTGCATGTGTGCACGCGTGTGTCTATGTGTGGAGACCAGGTGTCTGTGTGTGTGTGAGTGGAGAGCATAGGTGTGTTTGTGTATGGGAGTGTGTATCAGAGTGGATAGAGTGTGTGTGTATGTTGTGTGGAGAGACAGAAGTCAGTGTGTGTGTTTGCGTGTGTGTGTATGGAAAACTGAGTGTGTGGAGAGGAGGGGTCTGTGTGTGTGGGTGTGTGCAGATATGTGTGAGTGTGGAGAGGAGGGGTCTGTGTGTGTGTGTGTGTGTGTGTGTGTGAGAGAGTGGCGATCTGGTGTGTGTGTGTGTGTGAGAGAGAGAGTGGAGAGCAGCGGTCTGTGTATGTGAGAGTGGAGAGCAGGGGACTATGTGTGTGTGAGTGGAGAGCAGGGGTCCGTTTATGTGTGTGTGAGAGAGGAGAGAAGGGGTCTGTGTGTTTGTGTGAGAGAGAGTGGAGAGCAGGGGTCTGTGTATGCGAGAATGGAGAGCAGGGGTCTGTGTGTGTGAGTGGAGAGCAGAGGTCTTGCGCATGTGTGTTTGTGAGTGGAGAGCAGGGGTCTGTGTGTGTGTGTGTGAGTAGGCTGCAGGAGTCAAAGTGTAAGTGAGTGGACAGCAGGGGTCTGAGTGTGTGTAGAGAGCAGAGGTCTGTGTGTGTGTGTGTGTGTGAGTGGAGAGCAGGGGTCTGTGTGTGTGTAAGAGTGGAGAGCAGGGGTCTGTGTATGTGTGAGTGGGCTGCAGGTGTCAAAGTGTGTGTGAGTGGAGAGCCGGAGTCTCTGTGTGTGTAGAGTGAGGGGTCTGTGTGTGTGTTTGCGAGTGGAGAGCAGGGATCTGTGTGTGTGTGAGAGTGGAGAACAGGGGTCTGTGCGTGTGAATGGAGAGCAGGGGTCAGTGTGGGTGTGTGTGTGTGTGAGTGGAGTGCAGGGGTCTCTGTGTGTGTATGTGTGAGTGGACTGCAGGTGTCAAAGTGTGTGTGAGTGCAGAGCAGGGGTCTGTGTGTGTGTGTGAGTGGAGAGCAGGGGTTTGTGTGTGTGAGAGATTGGAAAGCAGGGGTCTCTGGGTCTGTGAGTGGAGAGCAGGGGTCAGTGTGGGTGTGTGTGTGAGAGAGAGAGTGGAGAGCAGGGGTCTGAGTGTCTGTGAGAGTGGAGAGCAGGGGTCTGTGTGTGTGTGAGTGAAGAGCAGGGGTCTATGTGTGTATGTGAGAGAGAGAGTGGAGAGCAGGGGTCTGTGTGTGTGTGAGAGTGGAGAGCAGAGGTCTGTGTATGTGTGTGTGTGGAGTGCAGGCGTCTGTGTGTGAGTGAGTGGAGAGCAGGTGTCTGTGTGTATGTGTGTTTGTGAGTGGAGAGCAGGGGTCTTTGTGCGTGTGTGAATGGAGAGCTGGGATCAGTGTGTGTGTGTGAGAGTGGAGAGCAGGGATCTGGGTGTGTGTTTGTGAGAGTGGAGACCAGGGGTTTGTGTGTGTGTGTGTGTGAGAGAGAGTGGAGAGCAGCGGTCTGTGCATGTGTGAGAGTGGAGAGCAGTGGTCTGTGTGTGTGTGAGAGAGAGAGTGGAGAGCAGGTGTCTGTGTGTGTGAGAATGGAGAGCTGGGATCTGTGTGTGAGAGTGGAGAGCAGGGGTCTGTGTGTGTGTGTGAGTAGAGAGCAGGGGTATGTATGTATGTGTGAGAGTGGAGAGCAGGGGTCTCTGTGTGTGTAGAGACCATGCATCTGTGTGTGTGTTTGTGAGAGTGGATGGCAGGTGTGTGTGTGTGTGTGAGAAAGTGGAGATCTGGGGTGTGTGTGTGTGTGTGTGTGTGAGAGAGAGAGTGTAGAGCAGCGGTCTGTGTATGTGAGAGTGGAGAGCAGGGGACTATGTGTGTGTGAGTGGAGAGCAGGGGTCCGTTCATGTGTGTGTGAGAGAGGAGAGAAGGGGTCTGTGTGTTTGTGTGAGAGAGAGTGGAGAGCAGGGGTCTGTGTGTGTGCGAGTGGAAAGCAGGGGTCTGTGTGTGTATGAGTGGAGAGCAGGGGTCTGTGTGTGTGTGTGTGAGGGTGAAGAGCAGGGGTCTGTGTGCATGTGTGTTTGTGAGTGGAGAGCAGGGGTCTGTGTGTGTGTGTGTGAGCTGCAGGTGTCAAAGTGTGTGTGAGTGGAGAGCAGGGGTCTCTGTGTGTGTAGAGAGCAGGGGTCTGTGAGTGTGTGTTTGTGAGTGGAGAACAGGGTCTGTGCATGTGAATGGAGAGCAGGGGTCTCTGTGGGTGTGTGTGTGTGTATGTGAGTGGAGTGCAGGGATCTCTGTGTGTGTGTGTGAGTGGGCTGCAGGTGACAAAGTGTGTGTGAGTGCAGAGCAGGAGTCTGTGTGTGTAGAGAGCAGGGGTCTGCGTGTGTGTGTGAGTGGAGAGCAGGGGTCTGTGTGTGTGTGAGAGTGGAGAGTAGTGGTCTGTGTGTGTGAGAGATTGGAAAGCAGGGGTCTCTGGGTGTGTGAGTGGAGAGCAGGGGTCAGTGTGGGTGTGTGTGTGAGAGTGGAGAGCAGGGGTCTGTGTGTGTGAGAGAGAGAGAGTGGAGAGCAGGGTTCTGTGTGTGTGTGAGTGGAGAGCAGGGGTCTGTGAGTGTATGTGAGAGAGAGAGTGGAGAGCAGGGGTCTGTGTGTGTGAGAGAGTGGAGAGCAGGGGTCTCTGGGTGTGTGTGTCAGTGGAGAGCAGGGTTCTGTGTGTATGTGTGAGACGGTACTGCAGGAGACAGAGCGTGTGAGTGTGTGTGTGGAGAGCAAAGGTCTGTGCATGTGAGTGGAGAGCAGGGGTCTCTGCGTGTGAGTGGAGAGCGGGGGTCAATGTGGGTGTGTGTGTGTGAGTGGAGTGCTGGTGTCTGTGTATGTGTGAGAGTGGACAGCAAGGGTCTGTGTGCATGTGAGTGGAGAGCAGGTGTGTGTGTGTGTGTGTGTGTGTGAGAGAGAGTGGAGAGCTGGGATGTGTGTGTGTGTGTGTGAGAGAGTGTGGAGAGCAGCGGTCTGTGTATGTGAGAGTGGAGAGCAGGGGACTATGTGTGTGTGAGTGGAGAGCAGGGGTCCATTTATGTGTGTGTGAGAGAGGAGAGAAGGGGTCTGTGTGTTTGTGTGAGAGAGAGTGGAGAGCAGGGGTCAGTGTGGGTGTGTGTGCGTGTGAGTGGAGAGCAGGGGTGTGTGTGTGTGTGAGAGAGTGGAGAGCTGGGGTGTGTGTGTGTGTGTGTGAGAGAGAGAGTGGAGAGCTGCAGTCTGTGTATGTGAGAGTGGAGAGCAGGGGACTATGTGTGTGTGAGTGGAGAGCAGGGGTCCATTTATGTGTGTGTGAGAGAGGAGAGAAGGGGTCTGTGTGTTTGTGTGAGAGAGAGTGGAGAGCAGGGGTCAGTGTGGGTGTGTGTGCGTGTGAGTGGAGAGCAGGGGTGTGTGTGTGTGTGTGTGTGTGTGAGAGAGTGGAGAGCTGGGGTGTGTGTGTGTGTGTGAGAGAGAGAGTGGAGAGCTGCAGTCTGTGTATGTGAGAGTGGAGAGCAGGGGACTATGTGTATGTGAGTGGAGAGCAGGGGTCCGTTTATGTGTGTGTGAGAGAGGAGAGAAGGGGTCTGTGTGTTTGTGTGAGAGAGAGTGGAAAGCAGGGGTCAGTGTGGGTGTGTGTGTGTGTGAGTGGAGGGCTGGGGTCTGTGTGGGTGCAGAGCGCAGGTGTCTGTGTGTGTGTGAGTGGAGAGCAGGTGTCTGTGTGTGTGAGAGAGTGGACCGCAGGGGTCCGCGTGTGTGTGAGAATGGAGAGCAGGGGTCAGTTGTGGGTGTGTGTGTGTGTGAGTGGAGAGCAGGGGTCTGTGTGTGTGTGTGAGTAGAGAGCAGGGGTCTGTGTGTGTGTGTGAGTGGGCTGCAGGAGTCAAAGTGTGTGTGAGTGGAGAGCAGGGGTCTGTGTGTGTGTGTGTGAGCTGCAGGTGTCAAAGTGTGTCTGAGTGGATAGCAGGTGTCTCTGTGTGTGTAGAGAGCAGGGGTCTGTGTGTGTGTTTGTGAGTGGAGAGCAGGGATCAGTGTGTGTGTTTGTGAGAGTGGAGACCAGGGATTTGTGTGTGTGTGTGTGTGAGAGAGAGTGGAGAGCAGGGGTCTGTGTATGTGTGTCAGTGGAGAGCAGTGGTCTGTGTGTGTGAGAATGGAGAGCTGGGATCTGTGTGTGTGAGTCGAGAGCAGGGGTCTGTGTGTGTGTGTGTGTGTGTGAGTGGGCTGCAGGTGTCTGCATGTGTGTGTGAGAGTGGAGAGCAGGGGTCTCTGTGTGTGTAAAGAGCATGGGTCTGTGTGTGTGTTTGTGAGAGTGGAGAGCAGGTGTGTGTGTGTGTGTATGAGAGAGTGGAGAGCTGGGATGTGTGTGTGTGTGTGTGAGAGAGAGTGGAGAGCAGCGGTCTGTGTATGTGAGAGTGGAGAGCAGGGGACTATGTGTGTGTGAGTGGAGAGCAGGGGTCCGTTTATGTGTGTGTGAGAGAGGAGAGAAGGGGTCTGTGTGTTTGTGTGAGAGAGAGTGGAGAGCAGGGGTCTGTGTGTGTGCGAGAGTGGCGAGCAGGGGTCTGTGTGTGTGTGAGTGGAGAGCAGAAGTCTGTGTGTGTGTGTGAGTGGAGAGCAGGGGTCTGTGTTGTGTGTGAGGGTGGAGAGCAGTGGTGCATGTGTGTTTGTGAGTGGAGAGCAGGGGTCTGTGTGTGTGGAGTGCAGGGGTCTGTGTGTGTGTGTGTGAGTGGAGAGCAGGGGTCTGTTTGTGTGTGAGTGGAGAGCAGGGGTCTGTGTGTGTGAGAGTGGAGAGCAGGGGTCTGTGTGTGTTTGCGTGAGTGGGCTGCAGGTGTCAAAGTGTGTGTGAGTGGAGAGCAGGGGTCTGTGTGTGTGTGAGAGTGGAGAGCAGTGGTGCATGTGTGTTTGTGAGTGGAGAGCAGGGGTCTGTGTGTGTAGAGAGCAGGGGTCTGTGTGTGTGTGTGAGTGGAGAGCAGGGGTCTGTGCGTGTGAGTGGAGAGCAGGGGTCTGTGTGTGTGTGAGAGAGAGAGTGGAGAGCAGGGGTCTGTGTGTGTGAGAGTGGAGAGCAGGGGTCTGTTTGTGTGTGAGTGGAGAGCAGGGGTTTGTGTGTGTGTGAGTGGAGAGCAGGGGTCTGTGTGCGTGTGTGAGTGGAGAGCAGGGGTCTCTGTGTGTGAGAGTAGAGAGCAGGGGTCTGTGTGTTTGAGAGTGGAGAGCAGGGGTCTGTGTGTGTGTGAGTGGGCTGCAGGTGTCAAAGTGTGTGTGAGTGGAGTGCAGAGGTCTCTGTGTGTGTAGAGAGCAGGGGTCTGTGTGTGTGTGAGAGTTGAGAGCAGGGGTCTGTGTGTGTGTGAGAAAGAGAGTGTGGAGAACAGGGGTCTGTGTGTGTGAGAGAGTGGAGAGCAGGGGTCTGTTTGTATGTGAGTGGAGAGCAGGGGTCTGTGTGTGTGTGTGAGAGTGGAGAGCAGGGGTCTGTGTGTGTGTGAGAGAGAGAGAGTGGAGAGCAGGGGTCTGTTTGTGTGAGAGTGGAGAGCAGGGGTCTGTTTGTGTGTGAGTGGTGAGCAGGGGTCTGTGTGTGTGTGTGAGAGTGGAGAGCACGGGTCTGTGTGTGTGTGAGTAGAGAGCAGGGGTTTGTGTGTGTGTGAGTGAGCTGCTGGTGTCAAAGTGTGTGTGAGTGGAGAGCAGGGGTCTCTGATTGTGTAGAGAGCAGGGATCTGTGTGTGTATGAGAGTGGAGAGCAGGGGTCAGTGTGGGTGTGAGTGGGCTGCAGGTGTCAATGTGTGTGAGTTGAGAGCAGGGGTTTGTGTGTGTGTGTGCAAGTGGAGAGCAGGGGTCTGTGTGTGTGTGTGAGTGGGCTGCAGGTGTCAATGTGTGTGTGAGTGGAGAGCAGGGGTTTGTGTGTGTGTGGAAGTGGAGAGCAGGGGTCTGTGTGTGTGTGAGAGTGGAGAGCAGGGGTCTACGGGTGTGTGAGAGTGGAGAGCAGGGTTCTGTGCGTGTGAGAGTGGAGAGCACGGGTCAGTGTGGGTGTGTGTGTGAGAGTGGAGAGCAGGGGTCTGTGTGGGTGTGTGTGTGAGAGTGGAGAGCAGGGGTCTGTGTGTGTGTGAGGGAGAGAGTGGAGAGCAGGGATCTGTGTGTGTGTGAGAGTGGAGAGCAGGGGTCTGTGTGTGTGTGTGTGTGAATAGAGAGCAGGGATCTCTGTGTATGTGAGTGGGCTGCAGGTGTAAAAGTGTTTGTGAGTGGAGAGCAGGGATCTGTGCATGTGAGAGTGGAGAGCAGGGGTCTCTGTATGTGTGAGAGAGAGTGGAGAGCAGGGGTCTGTGTGTGTGAGTGGAGAGCAGGGTTTTGTGTGTGTGAGTGGAGAGCAGGGTTCTGTGTGTGTGTGTGTGAGGGTAGAGAGCAGGGATCTGTGTGCATGTGTGTTTGTGAGTGTAGAGCAGGGGTCTGTGTGTGTGAGAGAGTGAGAGAGTGGAGAGCAGGGGTCTGTGTGTGTGTGAGAGTGGAGAGCAGGGGTCTGTTTGTATGTGAGTGGAGGGCAGGGGTCTGTGTGTGTGTGTGAGAGTGGAGAGCAGGGGTCTGTGTGTGTGTGAGAGAGAGAGAGTGGAGAGCAGGGGTCTGTTTGTGTGAGAGTGGAGAGCAGGGGTCTGTTTGTGTATGAGTGGAGAGCAGGGGTCTGTGTGTGTGAGAGAGTGGAGAGCAGGGGTCTCTGTGTGTGTGAGAATGGAGTGCAGGGGTCTACGGCTGTGTGAGAGTGGAGAGCAGGGGTCTGTGCATGTGAGTGGAGAGCAGGCGTCAGTGTGGGTGTGTGTGTGAGAGTGGAGAGCAGGGGTCTGTGCGTGTGTTTGTGAGAGTGGTGAGCAGGGGTCTGTATGTGTGTTTGTGAGAGTGGAGAGCAGGGATCTGTGTGTGTGTTTGTGAGAGTGGAGAGCAGGGGTCTGTGTGTGTGTGAGAGAGAGAGAGAGTGGAGAGCATGGGTCTGTGTGTGTGTGAGAGTGGAGAGCAGGGGTCTGTTTGTGTGTGAGTGGAGAGCAGGGGTCTGTGTGTGTGTGAGAGTGGAGAGCAGGGGTCTGTGTGTGTGTGTGAGTGGAGAGCAGGGGTCAGTGTGTGTGCAGAGAGCAGGGGTTTCTGTGTGTGTGTGAGAGTGGAGAGCAGAGGTCTGTTTGTGTGTGAGTGGAGAGCAGGGGTCTGTGTGTGTGTGAGAGTGGAGAGCAGGGGTCTGTGTGTGTGTGTGAGTGGAGAGCAGGGGTCAGTGTGTGTGCAGAGAGCAGGGGTTTCTGTGTGTGTGTGAGAGTGGAGAGCCGGGATCTGTGTGTGTGTGTGAGAGTGGAGACCAGGGGTCTGTGTGTGTGTTTGTGAGAGTGGAGACCAGGTGTCTGTTTGTGTGTGAGAGAGAATGGAGAGTTGGGGTCTGTGTGTGTGTTTGTGAGAGTGGAGACCAGGGGTCTGTGTGTGTGTGTGAGAGAGAATGGAGTGCAGAGGTCTGTGTGTGTGTGAGCGAGAGAGAGTGGCGAGCAGGCATCTGTGCGTGTGAGTGGACAGCAGGGGTCAGTGTGGGTGTGTGTGTGTGAGTGGAGAGTAGGGGTCTGTGTGTGTATGAGTGGGCTCCTGGTGTCAAAGTGTGTGTGAGTGGAGAGCAGGGGTCTCTGGGTGTGTAGAGAGCAGGGGTCTGTGTGTGTGGTTGTGAGTGGAGAGCAGGGGTCTGTGTGTGTGTGAGAGAGAGTGGAGAGCTGGGGTCTGTGTGTGTGTGTGTGAGAGATAGTGGAGAGCAGGGGACTGAGTGTGTGAGAGAGTGGAGTGCAGGGGTCTGTGTGTGTGGTTGTGTGTGGAGAGCAGGGGTCTGTGTGTGTGTGTGAGAGAGTGGAGAGCTGGTGTCTGTGTGTGTGTGAGAGAGAGAGTGGAGAGCAGGTGTCTGTGTGTGTGTGAGAGAGAGAGAGTGGAGAGCAGGGGTCTGTGTGTGTGAGAGAGTGGAGAGCAGGGGTCTGTGTGTGTGTGAATGGAGAGCAGGGGTCTGTGTGTGTGTGTGAGAGAGAGACAGTGTAGAGCAGGGGTCTGTGTGTTTAAGAGTGGAGAGCAGGGGTCTGTTTGTGTGTGAGAGTGGAGAGCAGGGGTTTGTGTGTGTGTGTGTGAGTGGAGAGCAGGGGTCTGTTTGTGTGTGAGTAGAGCACAGGGGTCTGTGTGTGTGTGAGTGGGCTGCAGGTATCAAAGTGTATGTGAGTGGAGAGCAGGGGTCTCTCTGTGTGTTGAGAGCAGGGGTCTGTGTGTGTTTGTGAGTGGAGAGCAGGGATCTGTGTGTGTGAGAGAGAGTGGAGAGCAGGGGTCTGTGCGTGTGAGTGGAGAGCAGTGGTCAGTGTGGGCGTGTGTTTGTCTGTGTGAGAGTGGAGTGCAGGGGTCTGTGTGTGTCTGTTAGTAGAGAGCAGTGGTTTGTGTGTGTATGAGTGGAGTGCAGGGGTCTGTGTGGATGTGAGTGGAGACCAGGTGTGTGTGTGAGTGTGAGCGAGAGAGAGTGGAGAGCAGGTGTCTGTTTGTGTGCGAGAGTGGAGAGCAGGGGTCTGTGTGTGTTTGAGAGTGGAGAGCAGGGGTCTGTTTGTGTGTGAGTGGAGAGCAGGGGTCTGTGTATGTGTGTGAGAGTGGAGAGCACGGGTCTGTGTGTGTGTGAGTAGAGAGCAGGGGTTTGTGTGTGTGTGAGTGAGCTGCTGGTGTCAAAGTGTGTGTGAGTGGAGAGCAGGGGTCTCTGATTGTGTAGAGAGCAGGGATCTGTGTGTGTGTGAGAGTGGAGAGCAGGGGTCAGTGTGGGTGTGAGTAGGCTGCAGGTGTCAATGTGTGTGAGTTGAGAGCAGGGGTTTGTGTGTGTGTGTGCAAGTGGAGAGCAGGGGTCTGTATGTGTGAGAGTGGAGAGCAGGAGTCTACGGGTGTGTGAGAGTGGAGAGCAGGGTTCTGTGCGTGTGAGAGTGGAGAGCACGGGTCAGTGTGGGTGTGTGTGTGAGAGTGGAGAGCAGGGGTCTGTGTGGGTGTGTGTGTGAGAGTGGAGAGCAGGGGTCTGTGTGTGTGTGAGGGAGAGAGTGGAGAGCAGGGATCTGTGTGTGTGTGAGAGTGGAGAGCAGGGGTCTGTGTGTGTGTGTGTGTGAGTAGAGAGCAGGGATCTCTGTGTATGTGAGTGGGCTGCAGGTGTAAAAGTGTTTGTGAGTGGAGAGCAGGGATCTGTGCATGTGAGAGTGGAGAGCAGGGGTCTCTGTATGTGTGAGAGAGAGTGGAGAGCAGGGGTCTGTGTGTGTGAGTGGAGAGCAGGGTTCTGTGTGTGTGAGTGGAGAGCAGGGTTCTGTGTGTGTGTGTGTGAGGGTAGAGAGCAGGGATCTGTGTGCATGTGTGTTTGTGAGTGTAGAGCAGGGGTCTGTGTGTGTAGAGAGCAGGGGTCTGTGTGTGTGTGTGTGAGTGGGCTGCAGATGTCAAAGTGTGTGTGAGTGGAGAGCATGGGTCTGTGTGTGTAGAGAGCAGGGGACTGTGTGTGTGTGTGAGTGGAGAGCAGGGGTCTGTGTGTGTGTGAGTGGAGAGCAGGGGTCTGTGTGTGTGAGAGTGGAGAGCAGGGGTCTGTGTGTGTTTGTGTGAGTGGGCTGCAGGTGTCAAAGTGTGTGTGAGTGGAGAGCAGGGGTCTCTGTGTGTGTGAGAATGGAGTGCAGGGGTCTACGGCTGTGTGAGAGTGGAGAGCAGGGGTCTCTGTGTGTGTGAGAATGGAGTGCAGGGGTCTACGGCTGTGTGAGAGTGGAGAGCAGGGGTCTGTGCATGTGAGTGGAGAGCAGGCGTCAGTGTGGGTGTGTGTGTGAGAGTGGAGAGCAGGGGTCTGTGCGTGTGTTTGTGAGAGTGGTGAGCAGGGGTCTGTATGTGTGTTTGTGAGAGTGGAGAGCAGGGATCTGTGTGTGTGTTTGTGAGAGTGGAGAGCAGGGGTCTGTGTGTGTGTGTGAGAGAGAGAGAGAGTGGAGAGCATGGGTCTGTGTGTGTGTGAGAGTGGAGAGCAGGGGTCTGTTTGTGTGTGAGTGGAGAGCAGGGGTCTGTGTGTGTGTGAGAGTGGAGAGCAGGGGTCTGTGTGTGTGTGTGAGTGGAGAGCAGGGGTCAGTGTGTGTGCAGAGAGCAGGGGTTTCTGTGTGTGTGTGAGAGTGGAGAGCCGGGATCTGTGTGTGTGTGTGAGAGTGGAGACCAGGGGTCTGTGTGTGTGTTTGTGAGAGTGGAGACCAGGTGTCTGTTTGTGTGTGAGAGAGAATGGAGAACTGGGGTCTGTGTGTGTTTGTGAGAGTGGAGACCAGGGGTCTGTGTGTGTGTGTGAGAGAGAATGGAGTGCAGAGGTCTGTGTGTGTGTGAGCGAGAGAGAGTGGCGAGCAGGCATCTGTGCGTGTGAGTGGACAGCAGGGGTCAGTGTGGGTGTGTGTGTGTGAGTGGAGAGTAGGGGTCTGTGTGTGTATGAGTGGGCTGCTGGTGTCAAAGTGTGTGTGAGTGGAGAGCAGGGGTCTCTGGGTGTGTAGAGAGCAGGGGTCTGTGTGTGTGGTTGTGAGTGGAGAGCAGGGGTCTGTGTGTGTGTGAGAGAGAGTGGAGAGCTGGGGTCTGTGTGTGTGTGTGAGAGATAGTGGAGAGCAGGGGACTGAGTGTGTGAGAGAGTGGAGTGCAGGGGTCTGTGTGTGTGGTTGTGTGTGGAGAGCAGGGGTCTGTGTGTGTGTGTGAGAGAGAGTGGAGAGCTGGTGTCTGTGTGTGTGTGAGAGAGAGAGTGGAGAGCAGGTGTCTGTGTGTGTGTGAGAGAGAGAGAGTGGAGAGCAGGGGTCTGTGTGTGTGAGAGAGTGGAGAGCTGGTGTCTGTGTGTGTGTGAGAGAGAGAGTGGAGAGCAGGTGTCTGTGTGTGTGTGAGAGAGAGAGAGTGGAGAGCAGGGGTCTGTGTGTGTGAGAGAGTGGAGAGCAGGGGTCTGTGTGTGTGTGTGTGAGAGAGAGACAGTGTAGAGCAGGGGTCTGTGTGTTTAAGAGTGGAGAGCAGGGGTCTGTTTGTGTGTGAGAGTGGAGAGCAGGGGTTTGTGTGTGTGTGTGAGTGGAGAGCAGGGGTCTGTTTGTGTGTGAGTAGAGCACAGGGGTCTGTGTGTGTGTGAGTGGGCTGCAGGTATCAAAGTGTATGTGAGTGGAGAGCAGGGGTCTCTCTGTGTGTTGAGAGCAGGGGTCTGTGTGTGTTTGTGAGTGGAGAGCAGGGATCTGTGTGTGTGTGAGAGAGTGGAGAGCAGGGGTCTGTGCGTGTGAGTGGAGAGCAGTGGTCAGTGTGGGTGTGTGTTTGTCTGTGTGAGAGTGGAGTGCAGGGGTCTGTGTGTGTCTGTTAGTAGAGAGCAGTGGTTTGTGTGTGTATGAGTGGAGTGCAGGGGTCTGTGTGTGTGTGAGTGGAGACCAGGTGTGTGTGTGAGTGTGAGCGAGAGAGAGTGGAGAGCAGGTGTCTGTTTGTGTGCGAGAGTGGAGAGCAGGGGTCTGTGTGTGTTTGAGAGTGGAGAGCAGGGGTCTGTTTGTGTGTGTGCGAGTGGAGAGCAGGGGTCTGTGTGTGTGTGTGTGTGAGTGGAGAGCAGGAGTCAGTGCGTGTGCAGAGAGCAGGGGTCTGTGTGTGTGTTTGTGAGTGGAGAGCAGGGAGCTGTGTGTGTGTGTGAGAGTGGAGACCAGGGGTCTGTGTGTGTGTTTGTGAGAGTGGAGACCAGGTGTCTGTGTGTGTGTGAGAGAGAGAGAGTGGAGAGTGAGTGGAGTGTTGGGGTCAGTGTGGGTGTGTGTGTGTGAGTGGAGAGTAGGGGTCTGTGTGTGTATGAGTGGGCTGCTGGTGTCAAAGTGTGTGTGAGTGGAGAGCAGGGGTCTCTGGGTGTGTAGAGAGCAGGGGTCTGTGTGTATGTTTGTGAGTGGAGAGCAGGGGTCTGTGTGTGTGTGAGAGAGTGTGGAGAGCTGGGGTCTGTGTGTGTGTGTGTGTGAGAGATAGTGGAGAGCAGGGGGACTGAGTGTGTGAGAGAGTGGAGTGCAGGGGTCTGTGTGTGTGGTTGTGAGTGGAGAGCAGGGGTCTGTGTGTGTGTGTGAGAGAGAGTGGAGAGCTGGTGTCTGTGTGTGTGTGAGAGAGAGAGAGTGGAGAGCAGGGGTCTGTGTGTGTGAGAGAGAGAGTGGAGAGCTGGTGTCTGTGTGTGTGGGAGAGAGAGAGTGGAGAGCAGGGGTCTGTGTGTGTGAGAGAGTGGAGAGCAGGGGTCTGCGTGTGTGTGTGCGAGTGGAGAGCAGAGGTCTGTGTGTGTGAGAGTGGAGAGCAGGGGTCTGTGTCTGTCTGAGAGTGGAGAGCAGGGGTCTCTGCGTGTGTGTGAGTGGAGAGCAGGGGTCTCTGTTTGTGGAGAGCAGGGGTCTGTATGTGTGTTTGTGAGTGGAGAGCAGGGATCAGTGTGCGTGTGTGAGAGTGGAGAGCAGGGGTCTGTGTTTGTTTGTGAAAGTGCAGACCAGTGGTCTGTGTGTGTGTGAGAGAGAGTGGAAAGCTGGGGTTTGTGCGTGTGAGTGGACAGCAGGGGTCAGTGTGGGTGTGTTTGTGTGTGAGTGAATGGAGAGCAGGAGTCTGTGTGTGTGTGAGAGTGGAGAGCAGGGATCTGTTTGTGTGTGAGAGTGGAGAGCAGGGGTTTGTGTGTGTGTGTGTGTGTGAGTGGAGAGCAGGGGTCTGTTTGTGTGTGAGAGTGGAGAGCAGGGGTTTGCGTGTGTGTGAGTGGGCTGAGGTATCAAAGTGTATGTGAGTGGAGAGCAGGGATCTGTGTGTGTGTGTGAGTGGAGAGCAGGGGTCTGTGTGTGAGAGAGAGAGAGAGTGGAGAGCATGGGTCTGTGTGTGTGTGAGAGAGTGGAGAGCAGGGGTTTGTGTGTGCGAGTGGAGAGCAGGGGTCTGTGTGCGTGTGTGAGTGGAGAGCATGGGTCTGTGTGTGTAGAGAGCAGGGGACTGTGTGTGTGTGAGTGGAGAGCAGGGGTCTGTGTGTGTGAGAGTGGAGAGCAGGGGTCTGTGTTTGTTTGTGTGAGTGGGCTGCAGGTGTCAAAGTGTGTGTGAGTGGAGAGCAGGGGTTTGTGTGTGTGCGAGTGGAGAGCAGGGGTCTGTGTGTGTGTGAGAGTGGAGAGCAGGGGTCTCTGTGTGTGTGAGAATGGAGTGCAGGGGTCTACGGCTGTGTGAGAGTGGAGAGCAGGGGTCTGTGCATGTGAGTGGAGAGCAGGTGTCAGTGTGGGTGTGTGTGTGAGAGTGGAGAGCAGGGGTCTGTGCGTGTGTTTGTGAGAGTGGTGAGCAGGGGTCTGTGTGTGTGTTTGTGAGAGTGGAGAGCAGGGGTCTGTGTGTGTGTTTATGAGAGTGGAGAGCAGGGGTCTGTGTGTGTGTGAGAGAGAGAGAGTGGAGAGCATGGGTCTGTGTGTGTGTGAGAGTGGAGAGCAGGGGTCTGTTTGTGTGTGAGTGGAGAGCAGGGGTCTGTGTGTGTGTGAGAGTGGAGAGCAGGGGTCTGTGTATGTGTGAGTGGAGAGCAGGGGTCTGTGTGTGTGTGTGAGAGAGAGAGAGTGTAGAGCAGGGGTCTGTGTGTTTGAGAGTGGAGTGCAGGGGTCTGTTTGTGTGTGAGAGTGGAGAGCAGGGGTTTGTGTGTGTGTGTGTGAGTGGAGAGCAGGGGTCTGTTTGTGTGTGAGTAGAGCACAGGGGTCTGTGTGTGTGTGAGTGGGCTGCAGGTATCAAAGTGTATGTGAGTGGAGAGCAGGGGTCTCTCTGTGTGTTGAGAGCAGGGGTCTGTGTGTGTTTGTGAGTGGAGAGCAGGGATCTGTGTGTGTGTGAGAGAGTGGAGAGCAGGGGTCTGTGCGTGTGAGTGGAGAGCAGTGGTCAGTGTGGGTGTGTGTTTGTCTGTGTGAGAGTGGAGTGCAGGGGTCTGTGTGTGTCTGTTAGTAGAGAGCAGTGGTTTGTGTGTGTGTGAGTGGAGTGCAGGGGTCTGTGTGTGTGTGAGTGGAGACCAGGGGTGTGTGTGAGTGTGAGCGAGAGAGAGTGGAGAGCAGGTGTCTGTTTGTGTGCGAGAGTGGAGAGCAGGGGTCTGTGTGTGTTTGAGAGTGGAGAGCAGGGGTCTGTTTGTGTGTGTGAGAGTGGACAGCAGGGGTCTGTGTGTGTGTGTGAGTGGAGAGCAGGGGTCAGTGTGTGTGCAGAGAGCAGGGGTCTCTGTGTGTGTTTGTGAGTGGAGAGCAGGGAGCTGTGTGTGTGAGAATGGAGACCAGGGGTCTGTGTGTGTGTTTGTGAGAGTGGAGACCAGGTGTCTGTGTGTGTGTGAGAGAGAGTGGAGAGCTGGGGTCTGTATGTGTGTTTGTGAGAGTGGAGACTAGGGGTCTGTGTGTGTGTGAGAGAGAGAGAGTGGAGAGTGAGTGGAGTGCTGGGGTCAGTGTGGGTGTGTGTGTGTGAGTGGAGAGTAGGTGTCTGTGTGTGTATGAGTGGGCTGCTGGTGTCAAAGTGTGTGTGAGTGGAGAGCAGGGGTCTCTGGGTGTGTAGAGAGCAGGGGTCTGTGTGTATGTTTGTGAGTGGAGAGCAGGGGTCTGTGTGTGTGTGAGAGAGAGTGGAGAGCTGGGGTCTGTGTGTGTGTGTGTGAGTGGAGAGCAGGGGTCTGTGTGTGAGTGAGAGTGGAGAGCAGGAGTCTGTGTGTGTGAGAGAGTGGAGAGCAGGGGTCTGCGTGTGTGTGTGCGAGTGGAGACCAGGGGTCTGTGTGTGAGTGAGAGTGGAGAGCAGGGGTCTGTGTGTGTGAGAGTGGAGAGCAGGTGTCTGTGTCTGTCTGAGAGTGGAGAGCAGGGGTCTGTGTGTGTGTGAGTGGGCTGCAGGTGTCAAAGTGTGTGTGATTGAAGAGCAGGAGAGCAGGGGTCTGTGTGTGAGTGAGAGTGGAGAGCAGGGGTCTGTGTGTGTGAGAGTGGAGAGCAGGTGTCTGTGTCTCTCTGTGTGTAGAGAGCAGGGGTCTGTATGTGTGTTTGTGAGTGGAGAGCAGGGATCAGTGTGCGTGTGTGAGAGTGGAGAGCAGGGGTCTGTGTTTGTTTGTGAAAGTGCAGACCAGTGGTCTGTGTGTGTGTGAGAGAGAGAGTGGAAAGCTGGGGTTTGTGCGTGTGAGTGGACAGCAGGGGTCAGTGTGGGTGTGTTTGTGTGTGAGTGAATGGAGAGCAGGAGTCTGTGTGTGTGTGAGAGTGGAGAGCAGGGATCTGTTTGTGTGTGAGAGTGGAGAGCAGGGGTTTGTGTGTGTGAGTGGAGAGCAGGGGTCTGTTTGTGTGTGAGAGTGGAGAGCAGGGGTTTGTGTGTGTGTGTGAGTAGAGCGCAGGGGTCTGTGTGTGTGTGAGAGAGAGAGTGGAGAGCATGGGTCTGTGTGTGTGTGAGAGAGTGGAGAGCAGGGGTTTGTGTGTGCGAGTGGAGAGCAGGGGTCTGTGTGCGTGTGTGAGTGGAGAGCATGGGTCTGTGTGTGTGAGAGTGGAGTGCAGGGGTCTGTGTGTGTGTGAGTGGAGACCAGGGGTCTGTGTGAGTGTGTGAGAGAGAGTGGAGTGCAGAGGTCTGTGTGTGTGTGAGCGTGGAGAGCAGTGTGTCTGTGTGTGTGTGAGAGTGGAGAGCAGGGGTCTGTGTGTGTGTGAGAGTGGAGAGCAGGGGTCTCTGTGTGTGTAGAGAGCAGGGGGGGGTGTGTGTTTGTGAGTGGAGAGCAGGAATCTGTGTGTGTGTATGAGAGTGGAGAGCAGAGGTCTGTATGTGTGTGTGAGTGGAGAGCAGGGGTCTGTGCGTGTGTTTGTGAGTGGCTGCAGGTGTCAAAGAGTGTGTGAGTGGAGAGCATGTGTCTGTATGTGTCTTTGTGAGTGTTGAGAGCAGGGTTCTGTGTGCGTGTGTGAGGGTGGAGAGCAGGGGTCTGTGTTTGTTTGTGAGAGTGGGGACCAGGGGTCTGTGTCTGTGTGTGAGAGAGAGAGTGGAGAGCATGGGTCTGTGTGTGTGTGTGTGAGTGGAGAGCTGGGATCTGTGTGTGTGTGAGTGGAGAGCAGGGGTCTGTGTGTGTGTGTGAGAGAGTGAGTGGAGAGCCGGGGTCTGTGTGTGTGTGAGAGTGGAGATCAGGGGTCAGTTTGTGTGTGAGTGGAGAGCAGGGGTGTGTGTGAGAGTGGAGAGCAGGGATCAGTGTGTGTGTGAAAGTGGAGTGCAGGGGTCTGTGTGTGTGTAGAGAGCAGGGGTCTGTGTGTGTGTTTGTGAGTGGAGAGCAGGGACCTGTGTGTGTGTGAGAGAGTGGAGAGCAGGTGTCTGTGTGTGTGTTTGTAAGACTGGAGACCAGGGGTCCGTGTGTGTGTGTAAGAGAGAGAGTAGAGAGCAAGGATCTGTGTGTGTGTGAGAGTGGAGAGCAGGCGTCTGTGCATGTGAGTGGAGAGGAGGTGTCAGTGTGGGTGTGTGTGTATGAGAGGGCTGCAGGTGTCAATGTTCGTGTGAGTGGAGAGCAGGGGTCTGTGTGTTTGAGAGTGGACAGCAGGGGTCTGTGTGTGTGTGAGTGGGCTGCAGGTGTCAAAGTGTGTGTGTGGAGAGCAGGGGTCTCTGATTGTGTAGAGAGCAGGGGTCTGTATGTGTGTTTGTGAGTGGAGAGCAGGGGTCTGTGTGTGTGTGAGAGAGAGTGGAGAGCAGGGGTCTGTGTCTGTGTGAGAGAGAGAGTGGAGAGCAGGGGTCTGTGTGTGTGTGAGAGTGGAGAGCAGGCGTCTGTGCATGTGAGTGGAGAGCAGGTGTCAGTGTGGGTGTGTGTGTATGAGAGGGCTGCAGGTGTCAATATTCGTGTGAGTGGAGAGCAGGGGTCTGTATGTTTGAGAGTGGACAGCAGGGGTCTGTTTGTGTGTGTTAGTTGAGGGCAGTGGTCTGTGTGTGTGTGAGTGGAGAGCAGGGGTCTGTGTGTTTGAGAGTGGACAGCAGGGGTCTGTGTGTGTGTGAGTGGGCTGCAGGTGTCAAAGTGTGTGTGTGGAGAGCAGGGGTCTCTGATTGTGTAGAGAGCAGGGGTCTGTATGTGTGTTTGTGAGTGGAGAGCAGGGGTCTGTGTGTGTGTGAGAGAGAGTGGAGAGCAGGGGTCTGTGTCTGTGTGAGAGAGAGAGTGGAGAGCAGGGGTCTGTGTGTGTGTGAGAGTGGAGAGCAGGCGTCTGTGCATGTGAGTGGAGAGCAGGTGTCAGTGTGGGTGTGTGTGTATGAGAGGGCTGCAGGTGTCAATATTCGTGTGAGTGGAGAGCAGGGGTCTGTATGTTTGAGAGTGGACAGCAGGGGTCTGTTTGTGTGTGTTAGTAGAGGGCAGTGGTCTGTGTGTGTGAGAGTGGAGAGCACGGGTCTGTGTGTTTGAGAGTGGACAGCAGGGGTCTGTGTGTGTGTGAGTGGGCTGCAGGAGTCAAAGTGTGTGTGTGGAGAGCAGGGGTCTCTGATTGTGTAGAGAGCAGGGGTCTGTTTGTGTGTTTGTGAGTGGAGAGCAGGGGTCTGTGTGTGTGAGAGAGAGTGGAGAGCAGGGGTCTGTGTCTGTGTGAGAGAGAGAGTGGAGAGCAGGGGTCTGTGTGTGTGAGAGTGGAGTGCAGGGGTCTGTGTGTGTGTGGAGAACAGGGGTCTCTGTGTGTGTGTGAGAGAGAGAATGCAGAGCAGGGGTCTGTGTGTGTGAGTGTGGAGAGCAGGGGTCTGTTTGTGTGTGAGAGTGGAGAGCAGGGGTCTGTGTGTGTGTGTGTGTGTGAGTGGACAGCAGGGGTCTGTGTGTGTGTGTGTGAGTGGAGAGCAGGGGTCTCGGTGTGTGTAGAGAGCAGTGGTCTGTATGTGTGTTTGTGAGTGGAGAGCCGGGATCAGTGTGCGTGTGTGAGAGTGGAGAGCAGGGGTCTGTGTTTGTTTGTGAAAGTGCAGACCAGGGGTCTGTGTGTGTGTGAGAGAGAGTGTGGAAAGCTGGGGTTTGTGCGTGTGAGTGGACAGCAGGGGTCAGTGTGGGTGTGTTTGTGTGTGAGTGAATGGAGAGCAGGGGTCTGTGTGTGTGTGAGTGGAGAGCAGGGGTCTGTGTGTGTGAGTGGAGAGCATGGGTCTGTGTGTGCGTGTGAGTAGAGAGCAGGGGTCTGTGTGTGTGTGAGTGGGCTGCAGGTGTGAAATTGTGTGTGAGTGGAGACCAGGGTTCTCTGTGTGTGTAGAGAGCAGTGGTCTGTGTGTGTGTTTGTGAGTGGAGAGCAGGGATCTGTGTGTGTGTGAGAGTGGAGAGCAGGGGTCTGTGTGTGTGTGTGTGTGTGAGAGAGAGAGTGGAGAGCAGGGGTCTGTGTGTGTGAGAGTGGAGAGCAGGGGTCTGTGTTTGTATGTGTGAGAGAGAGAGTGGAGAGCAGGGGTCTGTGTGTGTGAGAGTGGAGAGCAGGTGTCTGTTTGTGTGTGAGTGGAGCGCAAGGGTCTGTGTGTGCGTGAGAGTGGAGAGCAGGGATCAGTGTTCGTGTGTGTGTGAGAGTGGAGAGCAGGGGTCTGTATGTGTGTGTGAGTGGAGAGCAGGGGTCTGTGTGTGTGTGAGTGGCTGCAGGTGTCAACGAGTGTGTGAGTGGAGAGTAGGGGTCTCTGTGAGTGTTGAGAGCAGGGGTCTGTATGCGTGTTTGTGAGTGGAGAGCAGGGTTCTGTGTGCGTGTGTGAGAGTGGAGAGCAGGGGTCTGTGTTTGTTTGTGAGAGTGGAGACCAGGGGTCTGTGTGTGTGTGTGAGAGAGAGAGTGGAGAGCAGGGGTCTGTGTGTGTGTGAGAGTGGAGAGCAGGGGTCTGTTTGTGTGTGAGTGGAGAGCTGGGGTCTGTGTGTGTGTGTGTGTGTGTGTGAGTGGAGAGCTGGGGTCAGTGTGCGTGTGTGAGTGGAGAGCATGGGTCTGTGCGTGTGTGAGTGGAGAGCATGGGTCTGTGTGTGTGAGAGTGGAGTGCAGGGGTCTGTGTGTGTCTGTTAGTAGAGAGGAGTGGTTTGTGTGTGTGTGAGTGAGCTGCAGGTGTCAAAGTGTGTGTGAGTGGAGGGCAGGGGTCTGTGTCTGTGTTTGTGAGTGGAGAGCAGGGGTCTGTGTGTGTGTGAGTGGAGTGCAGGGGTCTGTGTGTGTCTGTGAGTGGAGAGCAGGGTTTCTGTGTGTGAGAGAGTGGAGAGCAGGGGTCTGTGTGTGAGAGTTGAGTGCAGGGGTCTGTATGTGTGTGAGTGGAGAGCAGGGGTCTGTGTGTGTGTGTGAGAGACAGTGGAGAGCAGGGGTCAGTGTGTGTGTGTGAGTGGAGAGCAGGGGTCTGTGTGTGTAGAGAGCAGGGGTCTGTATGTGTGTGTGTGTATGAGTGGGCTCCAGGTGTCAAAGTGTGTGTGAGTGGAGAGCAGTGGTCTGTGTGTGTGTGAGAGTGGAGAGCAGGGGTCTGTGTGTGTGTGTGAGAGAGAGAGAGTGGAGAGCCGGGGTCTGTGTGTGTGTGAGAGTGGAGATCAGGGGTCAGTTTGTGTGTGAGTGGACAGCAGGGATCAGTGTGTGTGTGAGAGAGTGGAGAGCAGGGGTCTGTGTGTGTGTGTGACCGTGGAGAACAGGGGTCTGTGCGTGTGAGTGACCGTGGAGAACAGGGGTCTGTGCGTGTGAGTGGAGAGCAGGGGTCAGTGTGGGTGTGTGTGTGTGAGTCGAGAGCAGGGATCTGTGTGTGTGTGAGTGGAGAGCAGGGGTCTGTGTGTGTGTGTGAGAGAGTGAGTGGAGAGCCGGGGTCTGTGTGTGTGTGAGAGTGGAGATCAGGGGACAGTTTGTGTGTGAGTGGAGAGCAGGGGTGTGTGTGTGTGTGTGTGAGAGAGAGTGGAGAGCAGGGATCAGTGTGTGTGTGAAAGTGGAGTGCAGGGGTCTGTGTGTGTGTACAGAGCAGGGGTCTGTGTGTGTGTTTCTGAGTGGAGAGCAGGGACCTGTGTGTGTGTGAGAGAGTGGAGAGCAGGGGTCTGTGTGGGTGTGTGTGTGTACGAGTGGGCTGCAGGTGTCAAAGTGTGTGTGAGTGGAGAGCGGCGTCTCTGTGTGTGTAGAGAGCAGGGGTCTGTGTGTGTGAGAGAGAGAGAGTGGAGAGCAGGGGTCTGTGTGTGTGTGAGAGAGAGAGTGGAGAGCAGGGGTCTGTGTGTGTGTGAGAGTGGAGAGCAGAGGTCTGTTTGTGTGTGAGAGTGGAGAGCAGAGGTCTGTTTGTGTGTGAGTGGAGAGCAGGGGTCTGTGTGCGTGTGTGAGTGGAGAGCAGGGGTCAGTGTAAGTGTGTGTGTGAGAGTGGAAAGCAGGTGTCTGTGTGTGTGTGAATGGGCTGCAGATGTCAAAGTGTGTGTGAGTGGAGAGCAGGGGTCTCTGTGTGTGTGTAGAGAGCAGGGGTCTGTATGTATGTTTGTGAGTGGAGAGCAGAGTTCTGTGTGCGTGTGTGAGAGTGGAGAGCAGGGGTCTGTGTTTGTTTGTGGGTGTGGAGACCGGGGGACTGTGTGTGTGTGTGTGTGAGAGAGAGAGTGGAGAGCAGGTGTCTGTGTGTGCGTGAGAGTGGAGACCAGGGATCTGTTTGTGTGTGAGTGGAGAGCAGGGGTCTGTATGTGTGTGTGTGAGTGGAGAGCAGGGGTCTGTATGTGTATGAGTGGGCTGCAGGTGTCAATGTGTGTGTGAGTGGAGAGCAGGGGTCTCTGATTGTGTAGAGAGCAGGGGTCTGTGTGTGTGTTTGTGAGTGGAGAGCAGGGGCCTGTATGTGTGTGTGAGAGAGAGAGTGGAGAGCAGGGGTCTGTGTGTGTGTGGGAGAGAGAGAGTGGAGAGCAGGGGTCTCTGTGTGTGTAGAGAGCATTGGTCTGTGTATATGTTTGTGAGTGGAGAGCAGGGGTCTGTGTGTTTGAGAGTGGAGAGCAGTGGTCTGTGTGTGTGTGAGTGAGCTGCAGGTGTCAATGTGTGTGTGAGTGGAGAGCAGGGGTCTCTGATTGTGTAGAGAGCAGGGGTCTGTGTGTGTGTTTGTGAGTGGAGAGCAGGGGTCTGTATGTGTGTGTGAGAGAGAGAGTGGAGAGCAGGGGTCTGTGTGTGTGTGGGAGAGAGAGAGTGGAGAGCAGGGGTCTGTGTGTGTGTGTGTGAGGGTGGAGAGCAGGGGTCTGTGTGGATGTGTGTATGTGAGTGGAGAGCAGGGGTCTGTGTGTGTGTGACCGTGGAGAACAGGGGTCTGTGCGTGTGAGTGGAGAGCAGGGGTCAGTGTGGGTGTGTGTGTGTGAGTCGAGAGCAGGGATCTGTGTGTGTGTGAGTGGAGAGCAGGGGTCTGTGTGTGTGTGTGAGAGAGAGAGAGTGGAGAGCCGGGGTCTGTGTGTGTGTGAGAGTGGAGATCAGGGGTCAGTTTGTGTGTGAGTGGAGAGCAGGGGTGTGTGTGTGTGTGAGAGAGTGGAGAGCAGGGATCAGTGTGTGTGTGAAAGTGGAGTGGAGGGGTCTGTGTGTGTGTAGAGAGCAGGGGTCTGTGTGTGTGTTTGTGAGTGGAGAGCAGGGACCTGTGTGTGTGTGAGAGAGTGGAGAGCAGGGGTCTGTGTGTGTGTGACCGTGGAGAACAGGGGTCTGTGCGTGTGAGTGGAGAGCAGGGGTCAGTGTGGGTGTGTGTTTGTGAGTCGAGAGCAGGGATCTGTGTGTGTGTGAGTGGAGAGCAGGGGTCTGTGTGTGTGTGTGAGAGAGTGAGTGGAGAGCCGGGGTCTGTGTGTGTGTGAGAGTGGAGATCAGGGGTCAGTTTGTGTGTGAGTGGAGAGCAGGGGTGTGTGTGAGAGTGGAGAGCAGGGATCAGTGTGTGTGTGAAAGTGGAGTGCAGGGGTCTGTGTGTGTGTAGAGAGCAGGGGTCTGTGTGTGTGTTTGTGAGTGGAGAGCAGGGACCTGTGTGTGTGTGAGAGAGTGGAGAGCAGGTGTCTGTGTGTGTGTTTGTAAGACTGGAGACCAGGGGTCCGTGTGTGTGTGTAAGAGAGAGAGTAGAGAGCAAGGATCTGTGTGTGTGTGAGAGTGGAGAGCAGGCGTCTGTGCATGTGAGTGGAGAGGAGGTGTCAGTGTGGGTGTGTGTGTATGAGAGGGCTGCAGGTGTCAATGTTCGTGTGAGTGGAGAGCAGGGGTCTGTGTGTTTGAGAGTGGACAGCAGGGGTCTGTGTGTGTGTGAGTGGGCTGCAGGTGTCAAAGTGTGTGTGTGGAGAGCAGGGGTCTCTGATTGTGTAGAGAGCAGGGGTCTGTATGTGTGTTTGTGAGTGGAGAGCAGGGGTCTGTGTGTGTGTGAGAGAGAGTGGAGAGCAGGGGTCTGTGTCTGTGTGAGAGAGAGAGTGGAGAGCAGGGGTCTGTGTGTGTGTGAGAGTGGAGAGCAGGCGTCTGTGCATGTGAGTGGAGAGCAGGTGTCAGTGTGGGTGTGTGTGTATGAGAGGGCTGCAGGTGTCAATATTCGTGTGAGTGGAGAGCAGGGGTCTGTATGTTTGAGAGTGGACAGCAGGGGTCTGTTTGTGTGTGTTAGTTGAGGGCAGTGGTCTGTGTGTGTGTGAGTGGAGAGCAGGGGTCTGTGTGTTTGAGAGTGGACAGCAGGGGTCTGTGTGTGTATGAGTGGGCTGCAGGTGTCAAAGTGTGTGTGTGGAGAGCAGGGGTCTCTGATTGTGTAGAGAGCAGGGGTCTGTATGTGTGTTTGTGAGTGGAGAGCAGGGGTCTGTGTGTGTGTGAGAGAGAGTGGAGAGCAGGGGTCTGTGTCTGTGTGAGAGAGAGAGTGGAGAGCAGGGGTCTGTGTGTGTGTGAGAGTGGAGAGCAGGCGTCTGTGCATGTGAGTGGAGAGCAGGTGTCAGTGTGGGTGTGTGTGTATGAGAGGGCTGCAGGTGTCAATATTCGTGTGAGTGGAGAGCAGGGGTCTGTATGTTTGAGAGTGGACAGCAGGGGTCTGTTTGTGTGTGTTAGTAGAGGGCAGTGGTCTGTGTGTGTGAGAGTGGAGAGCACGGGTCTGTGTGTTTGAGAGTGGACAGCAGGGGTCTGTGTGTGTGTGAGTGGGCTGCAGGAGTCAAAGTGTGTGTGTGGAGAGCAGGGGTCTCTGATTGTGTAGAGAGCAGGGGTCTGTGTGTGTGCTTGTGAGTGGAGAGCAGGGGTCTGTGTGTGTGAGAGAGAGTGGAGAGCAGGGGTCTGTGTCTGTGTGAGAGAGAGAGTGGAGAGCAGGGGTCTGTGTGTGTGAGAGTGGAGTGCAGGGGTCTGTGTGTGTGTGGAGAACAGGGGTCTCTGTGTGTGTGTGAGAGAGAGAATGCAGAGCAGGGGTCTGTGTGTGTGAGAGTGGAGAGCAGGGGTCTGTTTGTGTGTGAGAGTGGAGAGCAGGGGTCTGTGTGTGTGTGTGTGTGTGAGTGGACAGCAGGGGTCTGTGTGTGTGTGTGTGAGTGGAGAGCAGGGGTCTCGGTGTGTGTAGAGAGCAGGGGTCTGTATGTGTGTTTGTGAGTGGAGAGCCGGGATCAGTGTGCGTGTGTGAGAGTGGAGAGCAGGGGTCTTGTGTTTGTTTGTGAAAGTGCAGACCAGGGGTCTGTGTGTGTGTGAGAGAGAGTGTGGAAAGCTGGGGTTTGTGCGTGTGAGTGGACAGCAGGGGTCAGTGTGGGTGTGTTTGTGTGTGAGTGAATGGAGAGCAGGGGTCTGTGTGTGTGTGAGTGGAGAGCAGGGGTCTGTGTGTGTGAGTGGAGAGCATGGGTCTGTGTGTGCGTGTGAGTAGAGAGCAGGGGTCTGTGTGTGTGTGAGTGGGCTGCAGGTGTGAAATTGTGTGTGAGTGGAGACCAGGGTTCTCTGTGTGTGTAGAGAGCAGTGGTCTGTGTGTGTGTTTGTGAGTGGAGAGCAGGGATCTGTGTGTGTGTGAGAGTGGAGAGCAGGGGTCTGTGTGTGTGTGTGTGTGAGAGAGAGAGTGGAGAGCAGGGGTCTGTGTGTGTGAGAGTGGAGAGCAGGGGTCTGTGTGTGTATGTGTGAGAGAGAGAGTGGAGAGCAGGGGTCTGTGTGTGTGAGAGTGGAGAGCAGGTGTCTGTTTGTGTGTGAGTGGAGCGCAAGGGTCTGTGTGTGCGTGAGAGTGGAGAGCAGGGATCAGTGTTCGTGTGTGTGTGAGAGTGGAGAGCAGGGGTCTGTATGTGTGTGTGAGTGGAGAGCAGGGGTCTGTGTGTGTGTGAGTGGCTGCAGGTGTCAACGAGTGTGTGAGTGGAGAGCTGGGGTCTGTGTGTGTGTGTGTGAGTGGAGAGCTGGGGTCAGTGTGCGTGTGTGAGTGGAGAGCATGGGTCTGTGCGTGTGTGAGTGGAGAGCATGGGTCTGTGTGTGTGAGAGTGGAGTGCAGGGGTCTGTGTGTGTCTGTTAGTAGAGAGGAGTGGTTTGCGTGTGTGTGAGTGAGCTGCAGGTGTCAAAGTGTGTGTGAGTGGAGGGCAGGGGTCTGTGTCTGTGTTTGTGAGTGGAGAGCAGGGGTCTGTGTGTGTGTGAGTGGAGTGCAGGGGTCTGTGTGTGTCTGTGAGTGGAGAGCAGGGTTTCTGTGTGTGAGAGAGTGGAGAGCAGGGGTCTGTCTGTGTGTGAGAGAGAGTGGAGAGCAGGGGTCTGTGTGTGTGAGAGTTGAGTGCAGGGGTCTGTATGTGTGTGAGTGGAGAGCAGGGGTCTGTGTGTGTGTGTGAGAGACAGTGGAGAGCAGGGGTCAGTGTGTGTGTGTGAGTGGAGAGCAGGGGTCTGTGTGTGTAGAGAGCAGGGGTCTGTATGTGTGTGTGTGTATGAGTGGGCTCCAGGTGTCAAAGTGTGTGTGAGCGGAGAGCAGGGGTTTGTGTGTGTGTAGAGAGCAGGGGTCTGTGTGTGTGTTTGTGAGTGGAGAGCAGGGATCAGTGTGTGTGTGAGAGTGGAGAGCAGGGGTCTGTGTGTGTGTGTGAGAGAGAGAGAGTGGAGAGCCGGGGTCTGTGTGTGTGTGAGAGTGGAGATCAGGGGTCAGTTTGTGTGTGAGTGGACAGCAGGGGTGTGTGTGTGTGTGAGAGTGGAGAGCAGGGATCAGTGTGTGTGTGAGAGAGTGGAGAGCAGGGGTCTGTGTGTGTGTGTGACCGTGGAGAACAGGGGTCTGTGCGTGTGAGTGGAGAGCAGGGGTCAGTGTGGGTGTGTGTGTGTGAGTCGAGAGCAGGGATCTGTGTGTGTGTGAGTGGAGAGCAGGGGTCTGTGTGTGTGTGTGAGAGAGTGAGTGGAGAGCCGGGGTCTGTGTGTGTGTGAGAGTGGAGATCAGGGGACAGTTTGTGTGTGAGTGGAGAGCAGGGGTGTGTGTGAGAGTGGAGAGCAGGGATCAGTGTGTGTGTGAAAGTGGAGTGCAGGGGTCTGTGTGTGTGTACAGAGCAGGGGTCTGTGTGTGTGTTTGTGAGTGGAGAGCAGGGACCTGTGTGTGTGTGAGAGAGTGGAGAGCAGGGGTCTGTGTGTGTGTGACCGTGGAGAACAGGGGTCTGTGCGTGTGAGTGGAGAGCAGGGGTCAGTGTGGGTGTGTGTGTGTGAGTCGAGAGCAGGGATCTGTGTGTGTGTGAGTGGAGAGCAGGGGTCTGTGTGTGTGTGTGAGAGAGTGAGTGGAGAGCCGGGGTCTGTGTGTGTGTGAGAGTGGAGATCAGGGGTCAGTTTGTGTGTGAGTGGAGAGCAGGGGTGTGTGTGAGAGTGGAGAGCAGGGATCAGTGTGTGTGTGAAAGTGGAGTGCAGGGGTCTGTGTGTGTGTAGAGAGCAGGGGTCTGTGTGTGTGTTTGTGAGTGGAGAGCAGGGACCTGTGTGTGTGTGAGAGAGTGGAGAGCAGGTGTCTGTGTGTGTGTTTGTAAGACTGGAGACCAGGGGTCCGTGTGTGTGTGTAAGAGAGAGAGTAGAGAGCAAGGATCTGTGTGTGTGTGAGAGTGGAGAGCAGGCGTCTGTGCATGTGAGTGGAGAGGAGGTGTCAGTGTGGGTGTGTGTGTATGAGAGGGCTGCAGGTGTCAATGTTCGTGTGAGTGGAGAGCAGGGGTCTGTGTGTTTGAGAGTGGACAGCAGGGGTCTGTGTGTGTGTGAGTGGGCTGCAGGTGTCAAAGTGTGTGTGTGGAGAGCAGGGGTCTCTGATTGTGTAGAGAGCAGGGGTCTGTGTGTGTGTTTGTGAGTGGAGAGCAGGGGTCTGTGTGTGTGTGAGAGAGAGTGGAGAGCAGGGGTCTGTGTCTGTGTGAGAGAGAGAGTGGAGAACAGGGGTCTGTGTGTGTGAGAGTGGAGTGCAGGGGTCTGTGTGTGTGTGAGTGGACAGCAGAGGTCTGTGTGTGTGAGTGGAGAGCAGGGGTCTCGGTGTGTGTAGAGAGCAGGGGTCTGTATGTGTGTTTGTGAGTGGAGAGCCGGGATCAGTGTGCGTGTGTGAGAGTGGAGAGCAGGGGTCTTGTGTTTGTTTGTGAAAGTGCAGACCAGGGGTCTGTGTGTGTGTGTGTGAGAGAGAGTGTAGAAAGCTGGGGTTTGTGCGTGTGAGTGGACAGCAGGGGTCAGTGTGGGTGTGTTTGTGTGTGAGTGAATGGAGAGCAGGGGTCTGTGTGTGTGTGAGTGGAGAGCAGGGGTCTGTGTGTGTGTTTGTGTGAGTGGAAACCAGGGGTCTGTGTGTGTGTGTAAGTGGAGAGCATGGGTCTGTGTGTGTGCGTGTGAGTAGAGAGCAGGGGTCTGTGTGTGTGTGAGTGGGCTGCAGGTGTGAAATTGTGTGTGAGTGGAGACCAGGGTTCTCTGTGTGTGTAGAGAGCAGTGGTCTGTGTGTGTGTTTGTGAGTGGAGAGCAGGGATCTGTGTGTGTGTGTGAGAGTGGAAAGCAGGGGTCTATGTGTGTGTGAGAGTGGAGAGCAGAGGTCTGTGTGTGTGTGAGCGGAGAGCAGGGGTCTGTGTGTGTGTGAGTGGAGAGTAGGGGTCTATGTGTGTGTGTGTGAGTGGAGAGCAGGGGTCTGTGTGTGTGTGAGTGGGCTGCAGGTGTCAAAGTGTGTGTGAGTGGAGAGCAGGGGTCTCTGATTGTGTAGAGAGCAGGGGTCTGTATGTGTGTTTGTGAGTGGAGAGCAGGGATCTGTGTGCGTGTGTGAGAGTGGAGCGCAGGGGTCTGTGATTGTCTGTGAGAGTGGAGACCAGGGGTCTGTGTGTGTGTGAGAGAGAGAGTGGAAAGCTGCTGTCTGTGCGTGTGAGTGGACAGCAGGGGTCAGTGCGGGTGTGTTTGTGTGTGTGTGAGTGGAGAGCTGGGGTCTGTGTGTGTGTGAGTGGAGAGCAGGGGTCTGTGTGTGTGTGAGTGGAGAGCAGGGTTCTGTGTGTGTGCGTGTGAGTAGAGAGCAGGGGTCTGTATGTGTGTTTGTGAGTGGAGAGCAGGGATCTGTGTGCGTGTGTGAGAGTGGAGAGCAGGAGTCTCTGTGTGTGTGAGTGGAGAGCAGGGTTGTGTGTGTGTGCGTGTGAGTAGAGAGCAGGGGTCTGTATGTGTGTTTGTGAGTGGAGAGCAGGGATCTGTGTGCGTGTGTGAGAGTGGAGAGCAGGAGTCTGTGTGTGTGTGTGAGAGACAGTGGAGAGCAGGGGTCAGAGTGTGTGTGTGAGTGGAGAGCAGGGGTCTGTGTGTGTAGAGAGCAGGGGACTGTATGTGTGTGTGTGTATGAGTGGGCTCCAGGTGTCAAAGTGTGTGTGAGCGGAGAGCAGGGGTTTGTGTGTGTGTAGAGAGCAGGGGTCTGTGTGTGTGTTTGTGAGTGGAGAGCAGTGGTCTGTGTGTGTGTTTGTGAGTGGAGAGCAGTGGTCTGTGTGTGTGTGTGAGTGGAGAGCATGGGTCTGTGTGTGCGCGTGTGAGTAGAGAGCAGGGGTCTGTGTGTGTGTTTGTGAGTGGAGAGCAGTGGTCTGTGTGTGTGTGTGAGTGGAGAGCATGGGTCTGTGTGTGCGCGTGTGAGTAGAGAGCAGGGATCTGGGTGTGTGTGTGTGTGAGGGCTGCAGGTGTCAAATTGTGTGTGAGTGGAGAGCAGGGGTCTCTGTATGTGTAGAGAGCAGGGGTCTGTGTGTGTGATTGTGAGTGGAGAGCAGGGATCTGTGTGTGTGCGTGAGAGTGGAGAGCAGGGGTCTGTGCGTGTGAGGAGAGAGCAGGGATCAGTGTGTGTGTGAGAGAGAGCGGAGAGCAGGGGTCTGAGTGTGTGTGTGAGTGGGCTGCAGGTGTCAAAATGTGTGTGAGTGGAGAGCAGGGGTCTGTGTGTGTGCGAGTGGAGAGCAGGGTTCTGTGTGTGAGAGAGTGGAAAGCAGGGGTCTATGCGTGTGTGAGAGTGGAGAGCAGAGGTCTGTGTGTATGTGTGAGCGGAGAGCAGGGGTCTGTGCGTGTGTGTGAGTGGAGAGCAGGGGTCTGTGTGTGTGTGAGTGGGCTGCAGGTGTCAAAGTGTGTGTGAGTGGAGAGCAGGGGTCTCTGTGTGTGTAGAGAGCAGGGGTCTGTATGTGTGTTTGTGAGTGGAGAGCAGGGATCTGTGTGCGTGTGTGAGAGTGGAGCACAGGGGTCTGTGTTTGTTTGTGAGAGTGGAGACCAGGGGTCTGTGTGTGTGTGAGAGAGAGAGTGGAAAGCTGGGGTCTGTGCGTGTGAGTGGAGAGCAGGGGTCAGTGCGGGTGTGTTTGTGTGTGTGTGAGTGGAGAGCTGGGGTCTGTGTGTGTGTGAGTGGAGAGCAGGGGTATGTGTGTTTGTGTGTGTGTGTGTGCGTGTGAGTGGAGAGCAGGGGTCTGTGTGTGTGTGTGTGAGTGGAGAGCAGGGTTCTGTGTGTGTGCGTGTGAGTAGAGAGCAGGGGTCTGTATGTGTGTTTGTGAGTGGAGAGCAGGGATCTGTGTGCGTGTGTGAGAGTGGAGCGCAGGGGTCTGTGTTTGTTTGTGAGAGTGGAGACCAGGGGTCTGTGTGTGTGTGTGAGAGAGAGAGTGGAAAGCTCGGGTCTGTGCGTGTGAGTGGACAGCAGGGGTCAGTGCGGGTGTGTTTGTGTGTGAGTGAGTGGAGAGCAGGGATCTGTGTGTGTGTTTGTGTGTGTGTGTGTGTGTGAGTGGAGAGCAGGGGTCTGTGTGTGTGTGAGTGGAGAGCAGGGTTCTGTGTGTGTGCGTGTATGTAGAGAGCAGGGGTCTGTGCGTGTGTTTGTGAATGGAGAGCAGGGATCTGTGTGTGTGTGTGAGAGTGGAGAGCAGGGGTCTGTGCGTGTGAGTAGAGAGCAGGGGTCAGTGTGGGTGTGTGTGTGTGAGAGAGAGTGGAGAGCAGAGAACTGAGTGTGTGTGTGAATGGGCTGCAGGTGTCAAAGTGTGTGTGAGTGGAGAGCAGGGGTCTGTGTGTGTGTGCGAGTGGAGAGCAGGGGTCTGTGTGTGTCTGAGAGTGGAGAGCAGGGGTCTGTCTGTGTGAGAGAGTGGAGTGCAGGTGTCTGTGTGTGTGAGAGAGTGGAGAGCAGGGGTCTGTGTGTATGTGAGAGTGGAGAGCAGGGGTCAGTGTAAGTGTGTGTGTGAGAGTGGAGAGCAGGTGTCTGTGTGTGTGTGAATGGGCTGCAGATGTCAAAGTGTGTGTGAGTGGAGAGCAGGGGTCTCTGTGTGTGTAGAGAGCAGGTGTCTGTATGAGTGTTTGTGAGTGGAGAGCAGAGTTCTGTGTGCGTGTGTGAGAGTGGAGAGCAGGTGTCTGTGTTTGTTTGTGGGAGTGGAGACTGGGGGACTGTGTGTGTGTAAGAGAGAGAGAGTGGAGAGCAGGTGTCTGTGTGTGCGTGAGATTGGAGACCAGGGGTCTGTATGTGTGTGTGTGAATGGGCTGCAGATGTCAAAGTGTGTGTGAGTGGAGAGCAGGGGTCTCTGTGTGTGTAGAGAGCAGGTGTCTGTATGAGTGTTTGTGAGTGGAGAGCAGAGTTCTATGTGCGTGTGTGAGAGTGGAGAGCAGGTGTCTGTGTTTGTTTGTGGGAGTGGAGACTGGGGGACTGTGTGTGTGTAAGAGAGAGAGAGTGGAGAGCAGGTGTCTGTGTGTGCGTGAGATTGGAGACCAGGGGTCTGTTTGTGTGTGTGAGTGGAGAGCAGGGTCTGTATGTGTGTGTGTGAGCGGAGAGCAGGGGTCTGTGTGTGTGTGTGTGAGTGGGCTGCAGGTATCCAAGTGTGTGAGTGGAGAGCAGGGGTCTCTGTGTGTGTAGAGAGCAGGGGTCTGAGCATGTGAGGAGAGAGCAGGGGTCAGTGTGGGTGTGTGTGTGTGTGAGAGAATGGAGAGCAGGTTTCTCTGTGTGTGTGTGAGTGGGCTGCAGGTGCAAAGTGTGTGTGAGTGGAGAGCAGGCGTCTGTGTGTGTGTGAGAGTGGAGAGCAGGGGTCTGTGTGCGTGAGAGAGAGGAGAGCAGGGGTCAGTTTGGGTGTGCGTGCTAGTGGAGAGCAGGGGTCTGTGTCTGTGTGTGTGAGTGGATAACAGAGGTCTGTGTGTGTGTGCGCGCGAATGGATAGCATAGGTCTGTGTGTGTGTGTGAGAGTGGAGAGCAGGGTTCTGTGTGTGTGTGAGAGTGGAGAGCAGGGGTCTGTGTGTGTGTGAGAGAGGAGAGCTGGGATCAGTTTGGGTGTGTGTGAGAGTGGAGAGCAGGGGTCTGTGTGTGTGAGTGGGCTGCCGGTGTCAAAGTGTGTGTGAGTGGAGAGCAGGTGTCTGTATGTGTGTGAGAGTGGAGAGCAGGGGCCTGTGTGTGTGTGAGAGAGGAGAGCAGCGGTCAGTTTGGGTGTGTGTGAGAGTGGAGAGCAGTGGTCAGTGTGTGTGTGAGTGGGCTGCAGGTGTCAAAGTGTGTATGAGTGGAGAGCAGGGGTCTCTGTGTGTGTAGAGAGCAGGGGTCTGTATGTGTGTTTGTGAGTGGAGAGCAGGGATCAGTGTGCCTGTGTGAGAGTGGAGAGCAGGGGTCTGTGTGTGTGTGTGTGAGAGAGAGTGGAGAGCTGTGGTCTCTGTGTGTGTGAGAGATAAAGTGGGGAGCAGGGGTCTGTGTGTGTCTGAGTGGAGAGCAGGGATCTGTGTGTGTTTGTGAGAGAGATTGGAGAGCAGGTGCCTGTGTGTGTGTGAGAGTGGAGAGCAGGGGTCTGTTTGTGTGTTAGTGGAGAGCAGGAGTCTGTGTGTGTGTTTGTGTGTGTGTGTGTGTGTGTGAGTGGAGAGCAGGTTTCTGTGTGTGTGTGTGAGGGTGGAGAGCAGGGGTCTGTGTGCAAGTGTGTATGTGAGTGGAGAGCAGGGGTCTGTGTGTGTGTGACAGTGGAGAACAGGGGTCTGTGCGTGTGAGTGGAGAGCAGGGGTCAGTGTGGGTGTGTGTGTGAGAGTGGAGAGCAGGGATCTGTGTGTGGTTGAGTGGAGAGCAGCGGTCTGTGTGTGTGTGTGAGAGAGAGAGTGGAGAGCAGAGTTCTGTGTGTGTGTGTGAGAGTGGAGAGCAGGGGTCTGTTTGTGTGTGAGTGGAGAGCAGGGGTGTGTGTGTGTGTGAGAGTGGAGAGCCGGGGTCAGTGTGTGTGTGTGTGAGTGGAGAGCTGGGGTCTGTCTGTGTGTTAGTGGAGAGCAGGAGTCTGTGTGTGTGTTTGTGAGTGTGTGTGTGAGAGTGGAGAGCAGGTTTCTGTGTGTGTGTGTGAGGGTGGAGAGCAGGGGTCTGTGTGCAAGAGTGTATGTGAGTGGAGAGCAGGGGTCTGTGTGTGTGTGACAGTGGAGAACAGGGGTCTGTGCGTGTGAGTGGAGAGCAGGGGTCAGTGTGGGTGTGTGTGTGAGAGTGGAGAGCAGGGATCTGTGTGTGGTTGAGTGGAGAGCAGCGGTCTGTGTGTGTGTGTGTGAGAGAGAGTGGAGAGCAGGGGTCTGTGTGTGTGTGTGAGAGTGGAGAGCAGGGGTCTGTGTGTGTGAGAGAGAGAGAGAGTGGAGAGCAGGGGTCTGTTTGTGTGAGAGTGGAGAGCAGGGGTCTGTTTGTGTGTGAGTGGAGAGCAGGGGTCTGTGTGTGTGTGACAGTGAAGAACAGGGGTCTGTGCGTGTGAGTGGAGAGCAGGGGTCAGTGTGGGTGTGTGTGTGAGAGTGGAGAGCAGGGATCTGTGTGTGGTTGAGTGGAGAGCAGCGGTCTGTGTGTGTGTGTGAGAGAGAGAGTGGAGAGCAGAGTTCTGTGTGTGTGTGTGTGAGAGTGGAGAGCAGGGGTCTGTTTGTGTGTGAGTGGAGAGCAGGGGTGTGTGTGTGTGTGAGAGTGGAGAGCCGGGGTCAGTGTGTGTGGGTGTGAGTGGAGAGCTGGGGTCTGTCTGTGTGGGTGTGTGTGATGAGTAGAGAGCAGGGGTCTGTGTGTGTGTGAGTGGAGAGCAGGTGTCAAAGTGTGTGTGAGTGGAGAGCAGGAGTCTCTGTGTCTGTAGAGAGCAGGGGTCTGTGCGTGTGATTGGAGAGCAGGGTTCAGTGTAGGTGTGTGTGTGGGAGAGAGTGGAGAGCAGGGGTCTGTGTATGTGTGAGAGTGGAAAGCAGGTGTCTGTGTGTGTGTGAGAGTGGAGAGCAGGGGTCGATATGTGTGTGAGAGTGGAGAGCAGGGCTCTCTGGGTGTGTGAGTGGAGAGCAGGGGTCAGTGTGTGTGTGTGTGTGTGTGAGAGTTGAAAGCAGGGATCTGTGTGTGTGTAAGTCGAGAGCAGGGGTCTCTGGGTGTGTGAGTGGAGAGCAGGGGTCAGTGTGGGTGTATGTGTGAGAGTTGAAAGCAGGGATCTGTGTGTTTGCAAGTAGAGAGCAGGGATCTGTGTGTGTGTGTGTGAGTGGAGAGCAGGTGTCAGTGTGTGTGAGAGTGGAGAGCAGGTGTCTGTGTGTGTGAATGGGCTGCAGATGTCAAAGTGTGTGTGAGTGGAGAGCAGGGGTCTCTGTGTGTGTAGAGAGCAGGGGTCTGTATGTGTGTTTGTGAGTGGAGAGCAGAGTTCTGTGTGCGTGTGTGAGAGTGGAGAGCAGGGGTCTGTGTTTGTTTGTGGGAGTGGAGACCGGGGGACTGTGTGTGTGTGAGAGAGAGAGAGTGGAGAGCAGGTGCCTGTGTGTGTGTGAGAGTGGAGAGCAGAGGTCTGTTTGTGTGTTAGTGGAGAGCAGGAGTCTGTGTGTGTGTTTGTGAGTGGAGAGCTGGGGTCTGTGTGTATGTGAGAGAGAGAGAGTGGAGAGCAGCGGTCTGTGTGTGTGTGTGAGAGAGAGAGTGGAGAGCAGGGGTCAGTGTAAGTGTGTGTGAGAGAGTGGAGAGCAGGTGTCTGTGTGTGTGTGAGTGGGCTGCAGATGTCAAAGTGTGTGTGAGTGGAGAGCAGGGGTCTCTGTGTGTGTAGAGAGCAGAGGTCTGTATGTGTGTTTGTGAGTGGAGAGCAGAGTTCTGTGTGCGTGTGTGAGAGTGGAGAGCAGGGGTCTGTGTTTGTTTGTGGGAGTGGAGACCGGGAGACTGTGTGTGTGTGAGAGAGAGAGAGTGGAGAGCAGGTGTCTGTGTGTGCATGAGATTGGAGACCAGGGGTCTGTTTGTGTGTGAGTGGAGAGCAGGGGTCTGTATGTGTGTGTGTGAGTGGAGAGCAGGGGTCTGTATGTGTATGAGTGGGCTGCAGGTGTCAATGTGTGTGTGAGTGGAGAGGAGGGGTCTCTGATTGTGTAGAGAGCAGGGGTCTGTGTGTGTGTGAGTGGAGAGCAGGGGTCTGTGTGTGTGTGAGAGTGACAGTGGAGGGCAGGAGTCTGTGTGTGTGTGAGAGTGGAGAGCAGGGGTCTGTTTGTGTGTGAGTGGAGAGCAGGGGTCTGTGTGTGTGTGTGGTGTGTGAGTGGAGAGCAGGGGTCTGTGTGTGTGTGAGTGGAGAGTATGGGTCTGTGTGTGTGCGTGTGAGTCGAGAGCAGGGCTCTGTGTGTGTGTGAGTGGGTTGCAGGTGTCAAATTGTGTGTGCGTGGAGAGCAGGGGTCTCTGTGTGTATAGAGAGCACGGGTCTGTATGTGTGTTTGTGAGTGGAGAGTAGGGATCTGTGTACATGTGTGAGAGTGGAGAGCAGGGTTCTGTGTGTGTGTTTGTGAGAGTGGAGACCAGGGGTCTGTGTGTGTGTGTGAGAGAGAGTGGAGTGCAGAGGTCTGTGTGTGTGTGAGCGAGAGAGAGTGGAGAGCAGGCGTCTGTGCATGTGAGTGGAGAGCAGGGGTCAGTGTGGGTGTGTGTGTGTGAGTGGAGACCAGGGGTCTGTGTGTGTGGGAGAGTGGAGAACAGGGGTCTGTGCATGTGAGGAGAGAGCAGGAGTCAGTGTGGGTGTGTGTGTGTGTGGGTGAGTGGAGTGCAGAGGTCTGAGTGTGTGTGTGAGTGGGCTGCTGGTGTCAAAGTGTGTGTGAGTGGAGAGCAGGGGTCTCTGTGTGTGTAGAGAGCAGGGGTCTGTATGTGTGTTTGTGAGTGGAGAGCAGAGTTCTGTGTGCGTGTGTGAGAGTGGAGAGCAGGGGTCTGTGTTTGTTTGTGGGAGTGGAGACCGGGGGACTGTGTGTGTGTGAGAGAGAGAGAGTGGAGAGCAGGTGCCTGTGTGTGTGTGAGAGTGGAGAGCAGAGGTCTGTTTGTGTGTTAGTGGAGAGCAGGAGTCTGTGTGTGTGTTTGTGAGTGGAGAGCTGGGGTCTGTGTGTATGTGAGAGAGAGAGAGTGGAGAGCAGCGGTCTGTGTGTGTGTGTGAGAGAGAGAGTGGAGAGCAGGGGTCAGTGTAAGTGTGTGTGAGAGAGTGGAGAGCAGGTGTCTGTGTGTGTGTGAGTGGGCTGCAGATGTCAAAGTGTGTGTGAGTGGAGAGCAGGGGTCTCTGTGTGTGTAGAGAGCAGAGGTCTGTATGTGTGTTTGTGAGTGGAGAGCAGAGTTCTGTGTGCGTGTGTGAGAGTGGAGAGCAGGGGTCTGTGTTTGTTTGTGGGAGTGGAGACCGGGAGACTGTGTGTGTGTGAGAGAGAGAGAGTGGAGAGCAGGTGTCTGTGTGTGCATGAGATTGGAGACCAGGGGTCTGTTTGTGTGTGAGTGGAGAGCAGGGGTCTGTATGTGTGTGTGTGAGTGGAGAGCAGGGGTCTGTATGTGTATGAGTGGGCTGCAGGTGTCAATGTGTGTGTGAGTGGAGAGGAGGGGTCTCTGATTGTGTAGAGAGCAGGGGTCTGTGTGTGTGTGAGTGGAGAGCAGGGGTCTGTGTGTGTGTGAGAGTGACAGTGGAGGGCAGGAGTCTGTGTGTGTGTGAGAGTGGAGAGCAGGGGTCTGTTTGTGTGTGAGTGGAGAGCAGGGGTCTGTGTGTGTGTGTGTTTGTGTGAGTGGAGAGCAGGGGTCTGTGTGTGTGTGAGTGGAGAGTATGGGTCTGTGTGTGTGCGTGTGAGTCGAGAGCAGGGCTCTGTGTGTGTGTGAGTGGGTTGCAGGTGTCAAATTGTGTGTGCGTGGAGAGCAGGGGTCTCTGTGTGTATAGAGAGCACGGGTCTGTATGTGTGTTTGTGAGTGGAGAGTAGGGATCTGTGTACATGTGTGAGAGTGGAGAGCAGGGTTCTGTGTGTGTGTTTGTGAGAGTGGAGACCAGGGGTCTGTGTGTGTGTGTGAGAGAGAGTGGAGTGCAGAGGTCTGTGTGTGTGTGAGCGAGAGAGAGTGGAGAGCAGGCGTCTGTGCATGTGAGTGGAGAGCAGGGGTCAGTGTGGGTGTGTGTGTGTGAGTGGAGACCAGGGGTCTGTGTGTGTGGGAGAGTGGAGAACAGGGGTCTGTGCATGTGAGGAGAGAGCAGGAGTCAGTGTGGGTGTGTGTGTGTGTGGGTGAGTGGAGTGCAGAGGTCTGAGTGTGTGTGTGAGTGGGCTGCTGGTGTCAAAGTGTGTGTGGAGAGCAGGGGTCTGTGTGTGTGTGAGAGTGGACAGCAGGGGTGTGTGTGTATGTGTGTGTGTGTGAGTGGAGAGCAGGCGTCTCTGTGTGTGTAGAGAGCAGGGGTCTGTGTGTGTGTTTGTGAGAGTGGAGACCAGGGGTCTGTGTGTGTGTGTGGGAGAGAGTGGAAAGCTGGGGTCTGTGTGTGTGTGTGTGAGAGAGAGTGGAGAGCAGGGGTCTGTGTGTGTGTTTGTGAGAGTGGAGACCAGGGGTCTGTGTGTGTGTGAGAGAGAGAGTGGAGAGCAGGGGTCTGTGTGTATGTGTGTGAGAGAGAGAGTGGAGAGCAGGGATCTGTGTGTATGTGTGTGAGAGAGAGAGTGGAGAGCAGGGATCTGTGTGTGTGTGTGAGAGTGGAGAGCAGGGGCCTGTGTGTGAGTGAGATTGGAGAGCAGGGGCCTGTGTGTGAGTGAGATTGGAGAGCGGGGGTCTGTGTGTGTGTGAGAGTGGATAGCAGGGGACTGTGTGTGTGTGTGGAGAGCAGGGGTCTCTGTGTGTGTAGAGAGCAGGGGTCTGTGTGTGTGTTTGTGAGAGAGTGGAGAGCTGGGGTCTATGTGTGTGTGTGAGAGAGAGTGGAGAGCTGGGGTCTGTGTGTGTGTGTGAGAGAGAGTGGAGAGCAGGGGTCTGTGTGTGTGTGAGAGAGAGTGGAGAGCTGGGGTCTGTGTGTGTGTGTGAGAGAGAGTGGAGAGCAGGGATCTGTGTGTGTGTGAGAGTGGAGAGCAGGGGTCTGTGTGTGTGTGTGAGTGGAGAGCAGGGGTCTGTGTGTGTGTGAGAGTGGATAGCAGGGGACTGTGTGTGTGTGGAGAGCAGGGGTCAGTGTGCGTGTGTGAGTGGAGAGCAGGGGTCTGTGTGTGTGTGTGAGAGTGGAGAGCAGTGGACTGTGTGTGTGTGTGTGAGTGGAGAGCAGGGGTCTGTGTGTGTGTGAGAATGGAGAACAGGGGTCTGTGTGTGTGTGAGAGTGGAGAGCAGGGGTCAGTGTGGGTGTGTGTGTGTGAGAGTGGAGAGCAGGGGTCTGTGTGTGTGTGAGTGGGCTGCAGGTGTCAAAGTGTGTGTAAGTGGAGAGCAGGGGTCTCTGTGTGTGTAGAGAGCAGGGGTCTGTATGTGTGTTTGTGTGTGGAGACCAGGGATCTGTGTGCATGTGTGAGAGTGGAGAGCAGGGGTCTGTGTTTGTTTGTGGGAGTGGAGACCAGGGGTCTGTGTGTGTGTGAGAGAGAGACTGGAAAGCTGGGGTCTGTTTGTGTGTATGAGAGAGAGAGTGGAGAGCAGGGGTCTGTTTGTGTGTGTGAGAGAGACAGTGGAGAGCAGGGGTCTGTGTGTGTGCGAGAGTGGAGAGCAGGGGTCTGTGTGTGTGTGTGAGAGTGGAGAGTAGGGGTCTGTGTGTGTGTGTGAAAGAGAGAGTGGAGAGCAGGGGTCTGTGTGTGTGTGAGAGAGAGTGGAGAGCAGGGATCTGTTTGTGTGTGAGTGGAGAGCAGGGGCCTGTGTGTGTGAGTGGAGAGCAGGGGTCTGTGTGTGTGTGAGAGAGAGAGTGGAGAGCAGGGATCTGTGTGTGTGTGAGTGGAGAGCAGGGGTCTGTGTGTGGGTGAGAGTGGAGAGCAGGTGTCTGTGTATGAGTGGAGAACAGGTGTCTCTGTGTGTGTGTGTGTGTGTGTATGTGTGTGAGTGGAGAGCAGGGGTCTGTTTGTGTGTGTGAGAGTGGACAGCAGTGGTCGGTGTGTGTGTGTGTGGAGAGCAGGGGTCTGTTTGTGTGAGAGTGGAGAGCAGGGCTCTGGGTGTGTGTGAGTGGAGAGCAGGGGTCTCTGTGTGTGTAGAGAGCAGGGGTCTGTGTGTGTGTTTTTGAGTGGAGAGGAGGGATCTGTGTGTGTGTGTGAGAGTGGAGAGCAGGGGTCTGTGTGTGTGTTTGTGAGAGTGGAAAGCAGGGGTCTGTGTGTGTGTGAGAGAGAGTGGAGAGTAGGGGTCTGTGTGTGTGTGAGTGGAGAGCAGGGGTCTTTGTGTGTGTGTTTGTGAGAGTGGAGAGCGGGGGTCTGTGTGAGTGTGTGAGAGAGAGTGGAGAGCAGGGATCTGTGTGTGTGTGAGAGTGGAGAGCAGGGGTCTGTGAGTGTGTGAGTGCAGAGCAGGGGTCTGTGTGTGTGTGAGAGTGGAGAGCAGGGGAGTGTGTGTGTGTGTGTGTTTGAGAGTGGAGAGCAGGTGTCTGTGTGTGTGTGGAGAGCAGGGGTCTGTGTGTGTGTGAGAGTGGAGAGCAGGGGTCTCTGTGTGTGTGTGATTGGAGAGCAGGGGTCTGTGTGTGTGTGAGTGGGCTGCAGGTGTCAAAAGTGTGTGTAAGTGGAGAGCAGGGGTCTCTGTGTGTGTGGAGAGCAGGGGTCTGTATGTGTGTTTGTGAGTGGAGAGCAGGGATCAGTGTGCGTGTGTGAGAGTGGAGAGCAGGGGTCTGTGTGTGTGTTTGTGAGAGTGGAGACCAGGGGTCTGTTTGTGTGTGAGAGAGACAGTGGAGAGCAGGGGTCTGTGTGTGTATGAGTGGAGAGTAGGGGTCTGTGTGTGTTTGTGAGAAAGAGATTGCAGAGCAGGTGTCTGTTTCTGTGTGAGAGCCGAGAGCAGGGATCTGTGTGTGTGTGTGGAGAGCAGGCTTTGGTGTATGCGTGTGTGAGGGTGGAGAGCAGGGGTCTGTGTGCATGTGTGTTTGTGAGTGGAGAGCAGGGGTCTATGTGTGTGTGAGAGTGGAGGGCAGGCGTCTGTGTGTGTTTGTGAGAGTGGAGAGCAGGGATCTGTGTATGTGTAAGAGTGGAGAGCAGGGGTCTGTGTGTGAGAGAGAGAGTGGAGACTAGGGGTCTGTGTGTGTGTGTGTGTGTGACAGAGAGAGTGGAGAGCAGGGATCTGTGTGTGTGTGAGAGTGGAGAGCAGGCGTCTGTGCGTGTTAGTGGAGAGCAGGGGTCAGTGTGTGTGTGAGTGGGCTGCAGGTGTCAATGTGTGTGTGAGTGGAGAGCAGGGGTCTGTGTGTGTGTTTGTGAGAGTGGAAAGCAGGGGTCTGTGTGTGTGTGAGAGAGAGTGGAGAGCAGGGGTCAGTGTGTGTGTGAGTGGGCTGCAGGTGTCAATGTGTGTGTGAGTGGAGAGCAGGGGTCTGTGTGTGTGTTTGTGAGAGTGGAAAACAGGGATCTGTGTATGTGTAAGAGTGGAGAGCAGGGGTCTGTGTGTGAGAGAGAGAGTGGAGACTAGGGGTCTGTGTGTGTGTGTGTGACAGAGAGAGTGGAGAGCAGGGATCTGTGTGTGTGTGAGAGTGGAGAGCAGGCGTCTGTGCGTGTTAGTGGAGAGCAGGGGTCAGTGTGTGTGTGAGTGGGCTGCAGGTGTCAATGTGTGTGTGAGTGGAGAGCAGGGGTCTGTGTGTGTGTTTGTGAGAGTGGAAAGCAGGGGTCTGTGTGTGTGTGAGAGAGAGTGGAGAGTAGGGGTCTGTGTGTGTGTGAGTGGAGAGCAGGGGTCTGTGTGTGTGTGTGTTTGTATGAGTGGAGAGCAGGGGTCTGTGTGTGTGTGTGTTTGTGAGTGGAGAGCAGGGGTCTCTGTGTGTGCGTGTGAGTAGAGAGCAGGGGTCTGTGTGTGTGTGTCAGTGGGCTGCAGGTGTCAAATTGTGTGTTAGTGGAGAGCAGGGGTCTCTGTGTGCGTAGAGAGCAGGGGTCTGTGTGTGTGTTTGTGAGTGGAGAGCAGGGATCTGTGTGTGTGTGTGAGAGTGGGGAGCAGGGGTCTATGCGTGTGAGGAGAGAGCAGGGGTTAGTATGGGTGTGTGTGAGAGAGTGGAGAGCAAGGGCCTTTGTGTGTATGTGTGAGTGTGCTGCAGGTGTCAAAGTGTGTGTGAGTGGAGAGCAGGGGTCTTTGTGTGTGTGTGTGAGAGTGGAGAGCAGGGGTCTGTGTTTGTTTGTGAGAGTGGAGTCCAAGGGTCTGTGTGTGTGTGTGAGAGAGAGTGGAGAGCTGGGGTCTGTGTGTGTGTGGGAGAGAGAGAGTGGAGAGCAGGGGTCTGTTTGTGTGTGAGTGGAGAGCAGGAGTCTGTGTGTGTGTGTGTGTGTGTTTGTGTGAGTGGAGAGCAGGGGTCAGTGTGGGTGTGTGTGTGTGATTGGAGAGCAGGGGTCCGTGTGTATATGAGTGGGCTGCAGGTGTCAATGTGTGTGTGAGTGGAGAGCAGGGGTCGCTGTGTCTGTAGAGAGCATGGGTCTGTGTGTATGTTTGTGAGAGTGGAGACCAGGGGTCTGTGTGTGTGTGTGAGAGAGAGAGATTGGAGAGCAGGGATCTGTGTGTGTGTGAGAATGGAGAGCAGGTGTCTGTTTGTGTGTGAGTGGAGAGCAGGGGTCTGTGTGTGTGTGTGTGTGAGTGGAGATCAGGGGTCTGTGCGTGTGAGTGGAGAGCAGCGGTCTGTGTGTTTGAGAGTGGAGAGCAGGTGTCTGTGTGTGAGTGGAGAGCAGGGGTCTGTGTGTGTGCGTGTGAGTAGAGAGCAGGTGTCTGTTTGTGTGTGAGTGGAGAGCAGGGGTCTCTGTTTGTCTAGAGAGCAGGGGTCTGTGTGTGTGTTTGTGAGAGTGGAGAGCAGGGATCTGTGTGTGAGTAAGAGTGGAGACCAGGGGCCTGTGTGTGTGAGAGAGAGAGTGGAGACCAGGGGTCTGTGTGTGTGTGAGAGAGAGAGTGGAGAGCAGGGATCTGTATTTGTGTGAGAGTGGAGAGCAGGCGTCTGTGTGTGTGAGTGGAGAGCAGGGGTCTGTGTGTGTGTGAGTGGGCTGCAGGTGTCAATGTGTGTGTGAGTGGAGAGCAGGGGTCTCTGTGTGTGTAGAGAGCACAGGTCTGTGTCTATATTTGTGAGTGGAGAGCAGGGGTCTGTGTGTGTGTTTGTGAGAGTGGAAAGCAGGGGTCTGTGTGTGTGTGAGAGAGCAGAGAGCTGGGGTCTGTGTGTGTGTGAGAGAGAGTGGAGAGTAGGGGTCTGTGTGTGTGTGAATGGAGAGCAGGTGTCTGTGTGTGTGTTTGTGTGAATGGAGAGCAGGTGTCTGTGTGTGTGTTTGTGTGTGTAGAGAGCAGGGGTCTGTATGTGTGTTTGTGAGTGAAGAGCATGGGTCTGTGTGTGTGTAGAGAGCAGGGGTCTGTATGTGTGTTTGTGAGTGGAGAGCAGGGGTCTGTGTGTGTGTAGAGAGCAGGGGTCTGTATGTGTGTTTGTGAGTGGAGAGCAGGGGTCTGTGTGTGTGTGTCAGTGGGCTGCAGGTGTCAAATTGTGTGAGAGTGGAGAGCAGGGGTCTCTGTGTGCGTAGAGAGCACGGGTCTGTGTGTGTGTTTGTGAGTGGAGAGCAGGGATCTGTGTGCGTGTGTGAGAGTGGAGAGCAGGGGTCTGTGTTTGTTTGTGAGAGTGGAGTCCAGGGGTTTGTGTGAGTGTGTGTGAGAGAGTGGAGAGCTGAGGTCTGTGTGTGTGTGAGAGAGACGGTGGAGAGCAGGGGTCTGTGTGTGTGTGAGAGTGGAGAGCAGGGGTCTGTGTGTGTGTGTGTGTTTGTGTGAGTGGAGAGCAGGGGTCAGTTTGGGTGTGTCAGTGGGCTGCAGGTGTCAAATTGTGTGTGAGTGGAGAGCAGGGGTCTCTGTGTGCGTAGAGAGCAGGGGTCTGTGTGTGTCTTTGTGAGTGGAGAGCAGGGATCTGTGTGTGTGTGTGAGAGTGGGGAGCAGGGTTCTATGCGTGTGAGGAGAGAGCAGGGTTCAGTATGGTTGTGTGTGTGTGTGAGAGAGTGGAGAGCAGGGGTCTGTGTGTGTGTGAGAGTGGAGAGCAGGGGTCTGTTTGTGTGTGAGTGGAGAGCAGGGGTCTGTGTGTCTGTGTGTGTGTGTGTGTGTGTGTGTTTGTGTGAGTGGAGAGCAGGGGTCAGTTTGGGTGTGTCAGTGGGCTGCAGGTGTCAAATTGTGTGTGAGTGGAGAGCAGGGGTCTCTGTGTGCGTAGAGAGCAGGGGTCTGTGTGTGTGTTTGTGAGTGGAGAGCAGGGATCTGTGTGTGTGTGTGAGAGTGGGGAGCAGGGTTCTATGCGTGTGAGGAGAGAGCAGGGTTCAGTATGGTTGTGTGTGTGTGTGAGAGAGTGGAGAGCAGGGGTCTTTGCGTGTGTGAGTGGAGAGCAGGGGTCTGTGTGTTTCTGTGAGAGTGGAGAGCAGGGGTCTGTGTGTGTGTGAGTTGAGAGCAGGGGTCTGTGTGTGTTTGAGTGGGCTGCAGGTGTCCAAGTGTGTGAGTGGAGAGCAGGGGTCTCTGTGTGTGTAGAGAGCAGGGGTCTGTATGTGTGTTTGTGAGTGGAGAGCAGGGATCTGTGTGCGTGTGTGAGAGTGGAGAGCAGGGGTCTGAGTTTGTTTGTGAGAGTGGAGTCCAGGGGTTTGTGTGTGTGTATGAGAGAGTGGAGAGCTGGGGTCTGTGTGTGTGTGAGAGAGACGGTGGAGAGCAGGGGTCTGTGTGTGTGTGAGACAGACGGTGGAGAGCTGGGGTCTGTGTGTGTATGAGAGTGGAGAGCAGGGGTCAGTTTGGGTGTGTGTGTGTGATTGGAGAGCAGGGGTCTGTGTGTATATGAGTGGGCTGCAGGTGTCAATATGTGTGTGAGTGGAGAGCAGGGGTCTCTGTGTGTGTAGAGAGCATGGGTCTGTGTGTATGTTTGTGAGTGGAGAGCAGGGGTCTCTGTGTGTGTTTCTGAGAGTGGAAAGCAGGGGTCTGTGTGTGTGAGAGAGATAACGGAGAGCTGGGGTCTGTGTGTGTGTGAGAGAGAGTGGAGAGCAGGGGACTGTGTGTGTGTGTGAGTGGAGGGCAGGGATCTGTGTGTGTGTCAGTGGAGAGTAGGGGTCTGTGTGCGTGAGTGGAGAGCAGGGGTCTGTTTGTGTGTATTTTGAGTGGAGAGCAGCGGTCTGTGTGTGTGTGAGTCGCGAACAGGGGTCTGTGTGTGTGTGTGTGTGTTTGTGAATGGAGAGCAGGGTTCTGTGTGTGTGTGTGTGTGAGAGGATAGCAGGGGTCTGTGTGTATTTGTGAGTGGAGACCATTGGTCTGTGTGTGTGTGTGAGTGAAGAGCAGGGGTCTGTGTGAGTTTATGAGTGGAGAGCAGGTGTCTGTGTGTGAGAGTGGAGACAGGGGTCTGTGTGTGTGTGAGAGTGGAGAGCAGGCTTCTGCGCGTGTGAGTGGAGAGCAGGGGTCAGCGTGTTTGTGTGTGTGTGAGTGGAGAGCAGGGGACTGTGTGTGTGAGTGGAGAGCAAGGATCTGTGTGTGTGAGTGGAGAGCAGGGCTCTGTGTGTGTGTATGAGTGGAGAGCAGGGGTCTTTGTGTCTGTGAGAGTGGAGAGTAGGCGTCTATGCATGTGAGTGGAGAGCAGGGGTAAGTGTGGGTGTGTGTGTGAGTGGAGAACATGGGTCTGTGTGTGTGTGAGTTGGCTGCAGGTGTCAAAGTGTGTGTGAGTGGAGAGCATGGGTTTCTGTGTGTGTGAGAGTGGAAACAGGGGTCTGTGTGTGCGTGAGAGTGGAGAGCAGGGGACTGTGTGTGTGAGTGGAGAGCAAGGGTCTGTGTGTGTGAGTGGAGAGCAGTGGTCTGTGTATGTGTATGAGTGGAGAGCAGGTGTCTGTGTGTGTGAGAGTGGAGAGCAGGGGTCTGTGTGTGTGTGAGTGGGCTGCAGGTGTCCAAGTGTGTGAGTGGAGAGCAGGGGTCTCTGTGTGTGTAGAGAGCAGGGGTCTGTATGTGTGTTTGTGAGTGGAGAGCAGGGATCTGTGTGCGTGTGTGAGAGTGGAGAGCAGGGGTCTGTGTTTGTTTGTGAGAGTGGAGTCCAGGGGTTTGTGTGTGTGTGTGTGAGAGAGTGGAGAGCTGGGGTCTGTGTGTGTGTGAGAGTGGAGAGCAGGGGTCTGTTTGTGTGTGAGAGTGGAGAGCAAGGGTCTGTGTGTGTGTGAGAGAGACGGTGGAGAGCAGGGGTCTGTTTGTGTGTGTGTGTGTGTATTTGTGTGAGTAGAGAGCAGGGGTCTGTGTGTGTGTAGAGAGCATGGGTCTGTGTGTATGTTTGTGAGTGGAGAGCAGGGGTCTCTGTGTGTGTTTGTGAGAGTGGAAAGCAGGGGTCTGTGTGTGTGAGAGAGATAACGGAGAGCTGGGGTCTGTGTGTGTGTGAGAGAGAGTGGAGAGCAGGGGACTGTGTGTGTGTGATTGGAGGGCAGGGATCTGTGTGTGTGTCAGTGGAGAGTAGGGGTCTGTGTGCGTGAGTGGAGAGCAGGGGTCTGTTTGTGTGTATTTTGAGTGGAGAGCAGCGGTCTCTGAGTGTGTGAGTCGAGAGCAGGGGTCTGTGTGTGTGTGTGTTTGTGAATGGAGAGCAGGGTTCTGTGTGTGTGTGTGTGTGAGAGGATAACAGGGGTCTGTGTGTATTTGTGAGTGGAGAGCATTGGTCTTTGTGTGTGGAAGAGTGGAGAGCAGGGGTCTGTGTGTGTGTGAGTGGAGAGCAGGGGTCTGTGTGTGTGTGAGTGGGCTGCAGGTGTCCAAGTGTGTGAGTGGAGAGCAGGGGTCTCTGTGTGTGTAGAGAGCAGGGGTCTGTATGTGTGTTTGTGAGTGGAGAGCAGGGATCTGTGTGCTTGTGTGAGAGTGGAGAGCAGGGGTCTGAGTTTGTTTGTGAGAGTGGAGTCCAGGGGTTTGTGTGTGTGTGTGTGAGAGAGTGGAGAGCTGGGTCTGTGCGTGTGTGAGAGAGACGGTGGAGAGCAGGGGTCTGTGTGTGTGTGTTTGTGTGTGTTTGTGTGAGTGGAGAGCAGGGGTCAGTTTGGGTGTGTGTGTGTGATTGGAGAGCAGGGGTCTGTGTGTGTATGAGTGGGCTGCAGGTGTCAATGTGTGTGTGAGTGGAGAGCAGGGGTCTGTGTGTATGTTTGTGAGTGGAGAGCAGGGGTTTGTGTGTGTGTTTGTGAGAGTGGAAAGCAGGGGTCTGTGTGTGTGAGAGAGATAACGGAGAGCTGGGGTCTGTGTGTGTGTGTGAGAGAGAGTGGAGAGCAGGGGACTGTGTGTGTGTGAGTGGAGGGCAGGGATCTGTGTGTGTGTCAGTGGAGAGTAGGGGTCTGTGTGCGTGAGTGGAGAGCAGGGGTCTGTTTGTGTGTATTTTGAGTGGAGAGCAGCGCTCTCTGTGTGTGTGAGTCGAGAGCAGGGGTCTGTGTGTGTGTGTGTTTGTGAATGGAGGGCAGGGTTCTGTGTGTGTGTGTGTGAGAGGATAGCAGGGGTCTGTGTGTATTTGTGAGTGGAGAGCATTGGTCGGTGTGTGTGGAAGAGTGGAGAGCAGGGGTGTGTGTGTGAATGAAGAGCAGGGGTCTGTGTGAGTTTATGAGTGGAGAGCAGGTGTCTGTGTGTGTGAGAGTGGAGACAGGGGTCTGTGTGTGTGTGAGAGTGGAGAGCAGGCTTCTGCGCGTGTGAGTGGAGAGCAGGGGTCAGTGTGTGTGTGTGTGTGTGAGTGGAGAGCAGGGGACTGTGTGTGTGAGTGGAGAGCAGTGGTCTGTATGTGTGTATGAGTGGAGAGCAGTGGTCTGTGTGTGTGTATGAGTGGAGAGCAGGGGTCTTTGTGTCTGTGAGAGTGGAGAGCAGGCGTCTATGCATGTGAGTGGAGAGCAGGGGTAAGTGTGGGCGTGTGTGTGAGTGGAGAACATGGGTCTGTGTGTTTGTGAGTTGGCTGCAGGTGTCAAAGCGTGTGTGAGTGGAGAGCAGGGGTTTCTGAGTGTGTGAGAGTGGAAACAGGGGTCTGTGTGTGTGTGAGAGTGGAGAGCAGGGGTCTGTGTGTGTGTGTGAGTGGAGAGCAGTGGTCTGTGTGTGTGTATGAGTGGAGAGCAGGTGTCTGTGTGTGTGAGAGTGGAGAGCAGGGGTCTTTGTGTCTGTGAGAGTGGAGAGCAGGCGTCTATGCATGTGAGTGGAGAGCAGGGGTAAGTGTGGGTGTGTGTGTGAGTGGAGAACATGGGTCTGTGTGTTTGTGAGTTGGCTGCAGGTGTCAAAGCGTGTGTGAGTGGAGAGCAGGGGTTTCTGAGTGTGTGAGAGTGGAAACAGGGGTCTGTGTGTGTGTGAGAGTGGAGAGCAGGGGTCTGTGTGTCTGTTTGTGAGTGGAGAGCAGGGGTCTGTGTGTGTGTGAGAGTGGAAACAGGGGTTTGTATGTGTGTGAGAGTGGAGAGCAGGGGTCTGTGTGTGTGTGAGAGAGTGTGGAGAGCAGGGGTCTGTGTGTGTGAGAGTGGAGAGCAGGGGTCGGTGTGTGTGTGAGAGAGTGTGGAGAGCAGGGGTCGGTGTGTGTGTGAGAGAGAGTGGAGAGCAGGGGTCTGTGTGTTTGTGAGTGGAGAGTAGGGGTCTGTGTGTGTGATTGGAGTGCAGGGGTCTGTGTGTGTGTGTGTGAGTGGAGAGCTGGGGTCTGTATGTGTCTGTGAGTGGAGAACAGGGGTCTGTGTGTGTGTGGAGAGCAGCGGTCTGTGTGTGTGAGTGGAGAGCAGGGGTCTGTGTGTGTGTATTTGTGAGTTGAGAGCAGAGGTCTGTGTGCGTGTGAGTGGAGAGCAGGGGTCTGTGTGTGTGTGTTTGTGAATGGAGAACCGGGGTCTGTGTGTGGAAGAGTGGAGAGCAGGGGTCTGTGTGTGTGTGAGTGGAGAGCAGGGGTCTGTGTGTGTGAGTGGAGAGCAGGAGTCTGTGTATGTTTGTGAGTGGAGAGCAGTGATCTGTGTGTGTGGAAGAGTGGAGAGCAGGGGTCTGTGTGTGTGTAAGTGGAGAGCAGGGGTCTGTGTGTGTGAGTGGAGAGCAGGGGTCTGCGTGTGTGTTTTTGTGAGTGGAGAGCAGGGGTCTGTGTGTGTGTGTGTGTGTGAGTGGAGAGCAGGGGCCTGTGTGTGTGAGATTGGAGAGCAGGGGTCTGTGTGTGTGTGTGAGTGGAGAGCAGGGGTCTGTGTATGTGTGTGTGTGAGTGGAGACCAGGGGTCTGTGTCCGTCTGTTTGTGAGTGGAGAGCACGGGTCTGTATGTGTGTGAGTGGAGAGCAGGGGTCTTCATATGTGTGTTTGTGAGTGGAGAGCACGGGTTTGTGTGTGTATGTGTGTGTGAGTGGAGAGCAGGGGTCTGTGGGTGTATGTGTGTGTGAGAGTGGAGAGCAGGGGTCTGTGTGTATGTGTGTGAGAGTGGAGAGCTGGGGTCTGTGTGTTTGTTTGTGAGTGGAGAACATGGGTCTGTGCGTGTGTGTTAGAGTGGAGAGCTTGGGTCTGTGTGTGTGTGTGTGAGAGTGGGGTGCAGGGGTCTATGCGTGTGAGGAGAGAGCAGGGGTCAGTGTGGGTGTGTGTGTGTGTGAGAGAGTGGAGAGCAGGGGTCTTTGTGTGTATGTGTGAGTGGGCTGCAGGTGTCAAAGTGTGTGTGAGTGGAGAGCAGGGGTCTGTGTGTGTGTGAGAGTGGAGAGCAGGGGTCTGTGTGTGTGTGAGTGGGCTGCAGGTGTCCAAGTGTGTGAGTGGAGAGCAGGGGTCTCTGTGTGTGTAGAGAGCTGGGGTCTGTATGTGTGTTTGTGAGTGGAGAGCAGGGATCTGTGTGCGTGTGTGAGAGTGGAGAGCAGGGGTCTGTGTTTGTTTGTGAGAGTGGAGTCCAGGGGTCTGTGTGTGTGTGTGTGTGAGAGAGACGGTGGAGAGCAGGGGTCTGTGTGTGTGTGTGTGAGAGAGACGGTGGAGAGCAGGGGTCTGTGTGTGTGTGAGAGTGGAGAGCAGGGGTCTGTGTGTGTTTGTGAGAGAGAGATTGGAGAGCAAGTGTCTGTGTGTGTGTGAGAGTGGAGAGCATGGGTCTGTTTGTGTGTGAGTGGAGAACAGGAGTCTGTGTGTGTGTGTGTGTTTGTGTGTTTGTGTGAGTGGAGAGCAGGGGTCAGTGTGGGTGTGTGTGTGTGATTGGAGAGCAGGGGTCTGTGTGTGTATGAGTGGGCTGCAGGTGTCAATGTGTGTGTGAGTGGAGAGCAGGGGTCTCTGTGTGTGTAGAGAGCATGGGTCTGTGTGTATGTTTGTGAGAGTGGAAAGCAGGGGTCTGTGTGTGTGTGAGAGAGAGCGGAGAGCTGGGGTCTGTGTGTGTGTGAGAATGGAGAGCAGGTGTCTGTTTGTGTGTGAGTGGAGAGCAGGGGTCTGTGTGTGTGTGTGTGTGAGTGGAGATCAGGAGTCTGTGCGTGTGAGTGGAGAGCAGCGGTCTGCTTGTGTGTATTTTGAGTGGAGAGCAGCGGTCTCTGTGTGTGTGAGTCGAGAGCAGGGGTCTGTGTGAGTTTATGAGTGGAGAGCAGGTGTCTGTGTGTGTGAGAGTGGAGACAGAGGTCTGTGTGTGTGTGAGAGTGGAGAGCAGGCTTCTGTGCGTGTGAGTGAGAGCAGGGGTCAGTGTGGGTGTGTGTGTTTAGTGGAGAGCAGGGGACTGTGTGTGTGAGTGGAGAGCAGGTATCTGTGTGTGTGAGAGTGGAGAGCAGGGGTCTTTGTGTCTGTGAGAGTGGAGAGCAGGCGTCTATGCATGTGAGTGGAGAGCAGGGGTAGGTTTGGGTGTGTGTGTGAGTGGAGAACATGGGTCTGTGTGTGTGTGAGTTGGCTGCAGGTGTCAAAGTGTGTGTGAGTGGAGAGCAGGGGTCTATGTGTGTGTGAGAGTGGAAACAGGGGTTTGTGTGTGTGTGAGAGTGGAAACAGGGGTCGGTGTGTGTGTGTGAGAGAAAGTGGAGAGCTGGGGTCTGTGTGTGTGTGTGAGTGGAGAGCAGGGATCTGTGTGTGTGTGAGTGGAGAGCAGGGGTCTGTGTGTGTGTGAGTGGAGAGTAGGGGTCTGTGTGTGTGATTGGAGTGCAGGGGTCTGTGTGCGTATTTGTGAGTGGAGAGCAGGGGTCTGTGTTTGTGTGAGTGGAGAGCATGGGTCTGTGTGTGTGTGTTTGTGAATGGAGAGCAGGGGTCTGTGTGTGTGTATGTGTGTGTGCGTGAGTAGAGTGCAGGGGTCTGTGTGTGTTTGTGAGTGGAGAGCAGTGATCTGTGTGTGTGGAAGAGTGGAGAGCAGGGGTCTGTGTGTGTGAGTGGAGAGCAGGGGTCTGCGTGTGTGTTTGTGAGTGGAGAGCAGGGGTCTGTGTGTGTGTGTGAGTGGAGAGCAGGGGCCTGTGTGTGTGAGATTGGAGAGTGGGGTCTGTGTCCGTCTGTTTGTGAGTGGAGAGCACGGGTCTGTATGTGTGTGAGTGGAGAGCAGGGGTCTTCATATGTGTGTTTGTGAGTGGAGAGCACGGGTCTGTGTGTGTATGTGTATGTGTGTGTGAGTGGAGAGCAGGGGTCTGTGGGTGTATGTGTGTGTGAGAGTGGAGAGCAGGGGTCTCTGTGTATGTGTGTGAGAGTGGAGAGCTGGGGTCTGTGTGTTTGTTTGTGAGTGGAGAACATGGGTCTGTGCGTGTGTGTTAGAGTGGAGAGCTTGGGTCTGTGTGTGTGTGTGTGAGAGTGGGGTGCAGGGGTCTATGCGTGTGAGGAGAGAGCAGGGGTCAGTGTGTGTGTGTGTGTGTGAGAGAGTGGAGAGCAGGGGTCTTTGTGTGAATGTGTGAGTGGGCTGCAGATGTCAAAGTGTGTGTGAGTGGAGAGCAGGGGTCTGTTTGTGTGTGCGAGTGGAGAGCAGGGGTCTGTGTGTGTGTGAGAGTGGAGAGCAGGGGTCTGTGTGTGTGTGAGTGGAGAGCAGGGGTCTGTGTGTGTGTGAGTGGGCTGCAGGTGTCCAAGTGTGTGAGTGGAGAGCAGGGGTCTCTGTGTGTGTAGAGAGCAGGGGTCTGTATGTGTGTTTGTGAGTGGAGAGCTGGGATCTGTGTGCGTGTGTGAGAGTGGAGAGCAGGGGTCTGTGTTTGTTTGTGAGAGTGGAGTCCAGGGGTCTGTGTATGTGTGTGAGAGAGAGTGGAAAGCTGGGGTCTGTGTGTATGTGAGAGAGAGAGTGGAGAGCAGGGGTCTGTGTGTGTGTGTGTGAGAGAGACGGTGGAGAGCAGGGGTCTGTGTGTGTGTGTGTGTGTGAGAGAGAGTGGAGAGCAGGGGTCTTCGTGTGTATGTGTGAGTGGGCTGCAGGTGTCAAAGTGTGTGTGAGTGGAGAGCAGGGGTCTTTGTGTGCGCGAGTGGAGAGCAGGGGTCTGTGTGTGTGTGTGAGAGTGGAGAGCAGGGGTCTGTGTGTGTGAGAGTGGAGAGCAGGGGTCTGTGTGTGTGTGTCAGTGGGCTGCAGGTGTCCAAGTGTGTGAGTGGAGAGCAGGGGTCTCTGTGTGTGTAGAGAGCTGGGGTCTGTATGTGTGTTTGTGAGTGGAGAGCAGGGATCTGTGTGCGTGTGTGAGAGTGGAGAGCAGGGGTCTGTGCTTGTTTGTGAGAGTGGAGTCCAGGGGTCTGTGTGTGTGTGTTAGAGAGAGTGGAGAGCTGGGGTCTGTGTGTGTGTGAGAGAGAGAGTGGAGAGCAGGGGTCTGTGTGTGTGTGTGAGAGAGACGGTGGAGAGCAGGGGTCTGTGTGTGTGTGAGAGTGGAGAGCAGGGGTCTGTGTGTGTTTGTGAGAGAGAGATTGGAGAGCAAGTGTCTGTGTGTGTGTGAGAGTGGAGAGCATGGGTCTGTTTGTGTGTGAGTGGAGAGCAGGAGTCTGTGTGTGTGTGTGTGTGTTTGTGTGAGTGGAGAGCAGGTGTCAGTGTGGGTGTGTGTGTGATTGGAGAGCAGGGGTCTGTGTGTGTATGAGTGGGCTGCAGGTGTCAATGTGTGTGTGAGTGGTGAGCAGGGGTCTGTGTGTGTGTAGAGAGCATGGGTCTGTGTGTATGTTTGTGAGAGTGGAAAGCAAGGGTCTGTGTGTGTGTTTGTGAGAGTGGAAAGCAGGGGTCTGTGTGTGTGTGAGAGAGAGCGGAGAGCTGGGGTCTGTGTGTGTGTGAGAGAGAGTGGAGAGCAGGGGACTGTGTGTGTGTGAGTGGAGAGCAGGGATCTGTGTGTGTGTCAGTGGAGAGTAGGGGTCTGTGTGCGTGAGTGGAGAGCAGGGGTCTGTTTGTGTGTATTTTGAGTTGAGAGCAGCGGTCTCTGTGTGAGTGAGTCGAGAGCAGGGGTCTGTGTGTGTGTGTGTTTGTGAATGGAGAGCAGGGTTCTGTGTGTGTGTGTGTGTGTGTGAGTGGATAGCATTGGTCTGTGTGTGTGGAAGAGTGGAGAGCAGGGGTCTGTGTGTGTGAGTGAAGAGCAGGGGTCTGTGTGAGTTTATGAGTGGAGAGCAGGTGTCTGTGTGTGAGAGAGTGGAGACAGGGGTCTGTGTGTGTTTGAGAGTGGAGAGCAGGCTTCTGTGCATGTGAGTGAGAGCAGGGGTCAGTGTGGGTGTGTGTGTGTGAGTGGAGAGCAGGGGACTGTGTGTGTTTAGTGGAGTGCAGGGGTCTGTGTGTGTGTATGAATGGAGAGCAGGTATCTGTGTGTGTGAGAGTGGAGAGCAGGAGTCTTTGTGTCTGTGAGAGTGGAGAGCAGGCGTCTATGCATGTGAGTGGAGAGCAGGGGTAAGTATGGGTGTGTGTGTGAGTGGAGAACATGAGTCTGTGTGTGTGTGTGAGTTGGCTGCAGGTTTCAAAGTGTGTGTGAGTGGAGAGCAGGGGTCTCTGTGTGTGTGAGAGTGGAAACAGGGGTCTATGTGTGTGTGAGAGTGGAGAGCAGGGGTCTGTGTGTCTGTTTGTGAGTGGAGAGCAGGGGTCTGTGTGTGTGTGAGAGTGGAAACAGGGGTCTGTATGTGTGTGAGAGTGGAGAGCAGGGGTCTGTGTGTGTGTGTGAGAGAGTGGAGAGCAGGGGTCTGTGTGTGTGTGTGAGAGAAAGTGGAGAGCTGGGGTCTGTGTGTGTGTGTGTGAGTGGAGAGCAGGGATCTGTGTGTGTGTGAGTGGAGAGCAGGGGTCTGTGTGTGTGTGAGTGGAGAGTAGGGGTCTGTGTGTGTGATTGGAGTGCAGGGGACTGTGTGCGTATTTGTGAGTGGAGAGCAGGGGTCTGTGTTTGTGTGAGTGGAGAGCATGGGTCTGTGTGTGTGTGTTTGTGAATGGAGAGCAGGGGTCTGTGTGTCTGTATGTGAATAGAGTGCAGGGGTCTGTGTGTGTTTGTGAGTGGAGAGCAGTGGTCTGTGTGTGTGGAAGAGTGGAGAGCAGGAGTTTGTGTGTGTGATTATAGAGCATGGGTCTGTGTGTGTGTGAGTGGAGAGCAGCGGTCTGTGTGTGTGAGTGGAGAGCAGGGATCTGTGTGTGTATGTGAGTGGAGAGCAGGGGTCTGTTTGTGTGTATTTGTGAGTGGAGAGCAGGGGTCTGTGTTTGTGTGAGTGGAGAGCAGGGGTCTGTGTGTGTGTGTTTGTGAATGGAGAGCAGGGGTCTGTGTGTGTGTGTGAGTGGAGAGCAGGGGTCTGTGTGTGTGTGAGTGGGCTGCAGGTATCAAAGTGTGTGTGAGTGGAGAGCAGGCGTCTCTGTGTGTGTAGAGAGCAGATGTCTGTGTGTATGTTTGTGAGTGGAGAGCAGGGCTCTCTGTGTGTGTTTGTGAGAGTGGAAAGCAGGTGTCTGTGTGTGTGAGAGAGAGAGTGGAGAGCAGGGGTCTGTGTGTGTGTGAGTGTGGAGAGCTGGGGTCTGTGTGTGTGTGTGAGTGGAGAGCTGGGGTCTGTATGTGTCTGTGAGTGGAGAGCAGGGGTCTGTGTGTGCGTGTGTGGAGAGCAGCGGTCTGTGTGTGTGAGTGGAGAGCAGGGGTCTGTGTGTGTATGTGAGTGGAGAGCAGGAGTCTGTATGTGTGTATTTGTGAGTTGAGAGCATAGATTAGATTAGATTACAGTGTGGAAACAGGCCCTTCGGCCCAACAAGTCCACATCGACCCGCCGAAGCGAAACCCACCCATACCCCTACATTTACCCCTTATCTAACACTACGGGCAATTTAGTATGGCCAATTCACCTGACCCTGCACATCTTTGTGATTGTGGGAGGAAACCGGAGCACCCGGAGGAAACCCACGCAGACACGGGGAGAACGTGCAAACTCCACACAGTCGCCTGAGGCGGGAATTGAACCCGGGTCTCTGGCGCTGTGAGGCAGCAGTGCTAACCACTGTGCCACCGTGCCGCCCTATAGGTCTGTGTGCGTGTGAGTGGAGAGCAGGGGTCTGTGTGTGTGTTTGTGAATGGAGAGCAGGGGTCTGTGTGTGTGTCTGTGTGAGTGGAGAGCAGGGGTCTGCGTGTGTGTGTTTGTGAGTGTAGAGCAGTGGTCTGTGTGAATGAGAGCAGGGGTCTGTGTCTGTGTATGTGTGTGTGTGAGTGGAGAGCAGGGGTCTGTGTGTGTGTTTGTGAATGGAGAGCAGGGGTCTGTGTGTGTGTCTGTGTGAGTGGAGAGCAGGGGTCTGTGTGTGTGTGTTTGTGAGTGGAGAGCAGGGGTCTGTGTGTGTGTCTGTGTGAGTGGAGAGCAGGGGTCTGCGTGTGTGTGTTTGTGAGTGTAGAGCAGTGGTCTGTGTGTGTGTGTGAGTGGAGAGCAGGGGTCTGTGTATGTGTGTGTGTGAGTGGAGACCAGGGGTCTGTGTCCGTCTGTTTGTGAGTGGAGAGCACAGGTCTGTATGTGTGTGAGTGGAGAGCAGGGGTCTTCATGTGTGTGTTTGTGAGTGGAGAGCAGAGGTCTGTGTGTGTGTGTATGTGTGTGTGAGTGGAGAGCAGGGGTCTGTGGGTGTATGTGTGTGTGAGAGTGGAGAGCAGGGGTCTGTGTGTATGTGTGTGAGAGTGGAGAGCTGGGGTCTGTGTGTTTGTTTGTGAGTGGAGAACATGGGTCTGTATTTTTGAGTAGAGAGCTGGGTTCTGTGTGTGTGAGAGAGTGAAGAGCAGGGGTCTGTGTGTGTGAGTGGAGAGCAGGGGTCTGGTATGTGTGTGTGAGAGTGGAGAGCAGGGGTCTGTATGTGTGTCTGAAAGTGGAGCGCAGGGGTCTGTGTGTGTGTGTGTGTGTGTGAGAGAGAGAGTGGAGAGCAGGGGTCTGTACGTGTGTGTGAGAGTGGAGAGCAGGGGTCTGTGTGTGTGAGTGGAGAGCAGGGGTCTGTGTGTGTGTGTGTGTGTGTGAGAGAGAGTGGAGAGCAGGGGTCTGTACGTGTGTGTGAGAGTGGAGACCAGGGCTCTGTGTGCATGTATGTTTGTGAGTGAAGAGCAGTGGTCTGTGTGTGAGAGAGAGTGGAGAGCAGGGGTCTGTGTGTGTGTGAGAGTGGAGAGCAGGGGTCTGTGTGTGTGTGTGTGTGTGAGAGAGAGTGGAGAGCAGGGGTCTGTGTGTGTGTGAGAGTGGAGAGCAGGGGTCTGTGTGTGTGTGAGAGTGGAGAGCAGGAGTCTGTGTGTGTGAGAGAGTGGAGAGCAGGGGTCTGTGTGTGTGTGTGAGAGTGGAGAGCAGGGGTCTGTGTGTGTGTGTGTGAGAGAGAGAGAGTGGAGAGCAGGTATGTGTGTGTGTGTGGTTGTGTGTTAGGGGCGGGGGCGCGGAATGCGCTTCTCCGATCGCAGCCAGGGGAGTAGCTGCAGTGTGTAGCAAGATGTTCGCCGCACTCTGATCCAGGAGAGCTCGGCAGCGGTACGTGGATCCAGCCAACGAGTAGGGACCAAGTGAAGCCACTGAGCTCCCTGAGCAAGGGCTGAGCAATGAGCGCTTGCTGCAGACATCAGATGATTAAATTTCTCCGTTGTGTGGTCAGGCTGGTGAGCAGCTCTCTCCGGAAAGGTAAGAGATGGTTTCCACCCTCACTCCCCCGCCGTGTGTGTGTCTGCCCACTTTGCATCGATGTTCGCTTCAGTTTGACAATGAAACAGCTCTGAACTGGGGCTCAAGGGAACCCTATCCGGTGATGGGAACTGTTTGTAAGTAAGATATGGACGAGTGACTGGAGGTTGTCATATCGCATCGGACTTGTCTGAATAATAAATGGCTTTTGAAACGTTGAGGTTATTACTGTGTAATCTGCAGCCTGTGTTGGAGTGAGACAGGCTTCCTGCAGTGATAGAAAGTATTGCTCAGGCGGTTTCCCCTGTGACCCTGTGCTGAGCTGATCAGAGTAGCCCGGCAGCCTCTGTCGTGTTGGCAGTGAGAGCAGCTCCTCATGCTAACGCTGTATAGGAATCCTGGCGGTCAATGCCAGTCCCAGTCACTCTGCTGCTGATCTACCTGGAGACAGCAAGGGACTCTCTCCTCCCCATCCACCCCCACTCGGGGTGGACAGACAAACTGTGAGGATTAGCCAGCGACCAGCAAATTAAAAATCTCATATTCAAATGTCGCCTGATTAACAAGTGGTCAAGTTTGACACAACCCCCTCTGCCTCCGCGCTCCAGCATTTCAACTTTGGCTTTGTTGATACAACTGCCAATTCGCAATTTTCAGAGCTCGGTACTGAGCCTATGTGTGTGGAACAGCTTATCACTGCATCCGGTGTTGCCTTGTTTTCCATCTCAACAGAGACTGGGTACAAACTGTATTTGGAGCAATGCCCTTTGGGAAACCCCACCTGATTCTTCCTTGGCTTATGGCCTCAGATTGTTGCTGGGAGCTTTTTGAACTCAGTCAGTTGCTCGGGCAGCTGAAAGGCTTGTTCCACTAGAGTCACCTTAACTGTATGGCTCACGGTGGGAAAGGTGTCGGCGTGTTTGTTTTTAACTGAATAAGGGTGCACTGATTTTCCCACAATTGACACATCTTGTGAAATGAAAAGTAGGATTTTTTCTTGGAGACAGTGTCTGTTCAAGAGGATTGAAAGGAATACAGAGTGCTATCCCTGTCACAAGGTAAATAGGTATTCCAGAAGAACAAGCCCTGTAATTTTTCTGGCAGATCTTACAATTAATTCTGAACTTGCTGCACCAGTTACTAAACCACTCTGGCTCCGGTCCTATTATCCTCGTACCTCATCAATTGTTTCTCATTTGCCAAACTGGGAAGTACAGTTAATACTGAGACAAACAACAAAAAAATACACACAGACAGGAATAAAGTGCAGTCTCAGGCTGCAAATATCAAATGCCTTTCCATGTGGTTCAATGTGAGCGACTGGATCTGGCTGGATGCACTAACAATTGGAAACACTAAATGGGATGCAGGGGCAATGGGATTTAGGGATAGATTCACAAATCCATATTGACCAAATACAAATAAATCACTGGGGTTAATTTCTAGGCACAGAGCATTCATCACTCACAGAACAGTATATCACAGGAACAGGCCCCTTGGCCCACTATATCTGTGCCGAACATGATGCCATTCGAAACAAATCTCATCTGTTTGCACATGGCGTACATCCGTCAATGTCTTGTCTGTTGTGTCTGTCTAAATGGCTGTTAAACTTTGCTTTCCTATCTGCTTCTACTCCATATTCTAGCAGCATATACCAGGCACCAACCATCATTTGCATAAAGACTTGCCTTACACAACTCCTTTAAACTTTCCATTCAACAGGAGATATTTTATTAATCTTGCAAAGATGCTCAGTTAGAGCAAATTCAAAGTTGCGTACTATTCTGCTTCTTAGAGCATGCAGAGGTGAGCACAAAGTTCAAGGTTACAGCACAACCAAAGAATTGTTTGCAGCACACCCAAAGTTCAAGGTTACAACACAGCCAGCGCTGGTTTAATTCAGGGCACATTCGGAGAGTTGTGACCACTTCTGCTTCTCAGGTTAGAGCACATTCAGAGAATTGTGCCCAGTTCTGGTTCTCGGTGAGAGCACACTTGGAGAATTGTGTCCAGTTCAGGTTCTAGGTTAGAGCACATTCAGAGAATTGTGCCCAGTTCTGGTTCTAGGCTGGAGCAAACTCGGAGAATTGTGTCCAGTTCTGGTTCTAGGTTAGAGCACAGTCAGATAATTGTGGCCAGTTCTGGTTCTAGGTTAGAGCACAGTCAGATAATTGTGGCCAGCTCTGGTTCTAGGTTAGAGCACACTTGGAGAATTGAGCCCAGTTCTGATTCTCGGTTAAAGCACATCGGAGAGTTGTACTCAGTTCCAGTTCGAAGCTAGTGCACACTCGGAGAATTGTGCCCACTCCTGGTTCTAAGTTAGAGCACACCCAGAGAATTGTGCTCAGTTCTGATTCTAGGTTAGAGGACACTCGGAGAATTGTGCCCAGTTCTGGTTCTAGGTTAGAGGACACTCGGAGAATTGTGCCCAGTTCTGGTTCTAAGTTAGAGCACACCCAGAGAATTGTGCTCAGTTCTGATTCTAGGTTAGAGGACACTCGGAGAATTGTGCCCAGTTCTGGTTCTAGGTTAGAGGACACTCGGAGAATTGTGCCCAGTTCTGGTTCTAAGTTAGAGCACACCCAGAGAATTGTGCTCAGTTCTGGTTCTAGGTTAGAGCACACTTGGAGAATTGTGCCCAATTTTGGTTCTCGGATAGAGCACAGTCAGAGAATTGTGTCCAGTCTGATTCTAGGTTAGAGCACACTTGGGAAGGTTTGCCCAGTTCTGGTTCTAAGATAGAGCACAATTGGAGAGTTACTTGGATTTACTTAGATTACATACTTAGATTACTTACAGTGTGGAAACTGTGTCCAGTTGTGGTGGTAGGTTAGAGCACACTCGGAGAATTGTGCCCAATTCTGGTTCTCAGATAGAGCACAGTCAGAGAATTATGTCCAGTTCTAGTTCTAGGCTAGAGCACACTCAGAGAATTGTGCCCAGTTCTGGTTCTAGGTTAGAGCACACTCAGAGAATTGTGCCCAGTTCTGGTTCTAGGTTAGAGCACACTCAGAGTCGTACCCAGTTATGGTTTTAGGTTGGAGCACTTTCAGAGAATTGTGTCCAGTTCTGCTTCTCGGTTAGAGGACACTTGGATAATTGTGCCCAGTTCTGGTGCTAGGTTAGAGCATACTTGGAGAATTGTGCCCGGTTCTGGTTCTCAGATCAAGCACATCGGAGAGTTGTACCCAGTTCTGGTTCGGGGTTAGTGCACACTCAGAGAATTCTGCCCAGTTCTGGTTCGAGGTTAGAGGACACTTGGCAAGTTTAGTCCAGTTCTGCGTCTAGGTTAGAGCACATCGGAGAATTGTACCCAGTTCTGGTTCTAGGTTAGAGCACAATTGGAGAGTTACTTAGGTCACTTACTTAGATTACTTACAGTGTGGAAACTGTGTCCAGTTCTGGTTCTAGGCTAGAGCACACTCTTCTGGTTCGAGGATAGAGCACAGTCAGAGAATTGTGCCCAGTTCTGGTTCTAGGTTACAGCACACTTGGAGAATTGTGCCCAATTCTGGTCCTCAGATAGAGCACACACAGAGAGTTATGCCCAGTTCTGGTTCTAGGTTAGAGCACACTCAGAGAATTGTGCCCAGTTCTGGTTCTAGGTTAGAGCACACTCGGAGAGTTGTACCCAGTTCAGGTTCTAGGTTAGAGCACACTCAGATAATTGTGTCCAGTTCTGGTTCTCGGTTAGAGGACACTCGGATAATTGTGCCCAGTTCTGCTTCTAGATTAGAGCACACTTGGAGAATTGTGCCCAGTTCTGGTTCATGGTTAAAGCACATTGGAGAGTTGGACTCAATTCCAGTTCAGGGTTAGAGCACACTTGGAGAATTGTGCCCAGTTCTGCTTCTAGGTTAGAGGACACTTAGAGAATTGTGCCCACTTCTGGTTCTAAGTTTGTGCACACTCAGAGAATTGTGCCAATTCTGGTTCTCAGATGGAGCACACTTGGAGAACTGTGCCCAATTCTGGTTCTCGGATAGAACACAGTCAGAGAATTGTGTCCAGTTCTGGTTCTAGGTTAGAGCGCACTCGGAGAGTTGTACCCAGTTCCGGTTCTAGGTTAGGGCACACTCAGAGAATTGTATCCAGTCTGGTTCTCGTTTAGAGGACACTTGGATCATTGTGCCCAGTTCTGGTTCTAGGTTAGAGCGCACTCGCAGAGTTGTGCCCAGTTCTGGTTCTAGGTTAGAGCACACTCGGAGAGTTGTACCCAGTTCTGGTTCTAGGTTAGAGCACACTAGGAGAGTTTTGCTCAGTTCTGGTTCTAAGTTAGAGCACACTTAGAGAATTGTGCCCAGTCCTGGTTCTCAATTAGAGGACGCTCGGAGAGTTATGCCCACTTCTAATTCTAGGTTTGAGCACACCCAGAGAATTGTGTCCAGTTCTGGTTCTAGGTTAGAGCACATTTGGAGAATTGTGCCCAGTTCTGGTTCGAGGATAGAGCACACTTGGAGAGTTCTACCAAGTTCTGGTTCTAAGTTAGTGCACACTTGGAGATCTGTGCCCTGTTCTGGTTCTAGGTTAGAGCAAACTCAGAGAATTGTGCTCAGTTCACGTTCTGGGATAGAGCACACTCGGATAATTGTGCCCAGTTCTGGTTGTAAGTTAGAGGACATTTGGAGAATTGTGTCGAGTTCTGGTTCTAGGTTAGAGCACTCTCGGAGAATTGTGACCAATTCTGGTTCTCACAGAGAGAACACTCAGAGAATTGTGTACAGTTCTGGTTCTAGATTAGAGCACACTTGGAGAATTGTGCCCAATTCTGGTTCTCAGATAGAGCACACTTGGAGAATTGTGCCCAGTTCTGGTTCTAGATTAGAGCACACTCAGAGAATTGTGCCCAGTTCGGGTTCTAGGTTAGAGCACACTCAGAGAATTGTGCCCAGTTCGGGTTCTAGGTTAGAGCACACTCAGAGAATTGTGCCCAGTTCTGGTTCTAGGTTAGAGCACCATAGGAGAGTTGTGCCCAGTTCTGGTTCGGGGTTAGAGCAAACTCAGCGAATTGTGCTCACTTCAGGTTCTGGGATAGAGCACAATCGGATAATTGTGCCCAGTTCTGGTTTTAAGTTAGAGGACATTTGAGAATTGTGTCGAGTTCTGGTTCTAGGTTAGAGCACATTCGGAGAATTGTGACCAATTCTGGTTCTCACATAGAGCACACTCAGAGAATTGTGTACAGTTCTGGTTCTAGATTAGAGCACACTTGGAGAATTATGCCCAGTTCTGGTTTTAGGTTAGAGCACACTCGGAGAATTGTGCCAATTCTGGTTCTCAGATGGAGCACACTTGGAGAACTGTGCCCAATTCTGGTTCTCGGATAGAGCACAGTCAGAGAATTGTGTCCAGTTCTGGTCCGAGGTTAGAGCACACTCGGAGAGTTGTACCCAGTTCAGGTTCTAGGTTCGAGCACTCTCAGAGAATTGTGTCCAGTTCTGGTTCTCGGTTAGAGGACACTCGGATAATTGTGCCCAGTTCTGGTTCTAGGTCAGAGCACACTTGGAGAATTGTGACCAGTTCTGGTTCTCGGTTAAAGGACATTGGAGAGTTTTACTCAGTTCCAGTTCGGGGTTAGTGCACACTTGGAGAATTGTGCCCAGTTCTGGTCCTCAGTTTGAACACACTCAGAGAATTGTGCCCAGTTCTGGCTCTGGGTTAGAGCAGACTTGGAGAATTAGGCCCAGTTCTGGTTCTTGGTTGGAGGACACTTGGTGAGTTGCGTCCAGTTCTGCTTCTAGGTTAGAGCACACTTGGAGAATTGTACCCAATTCTCGTTCTAGGTTAGAACACACTCGGAGAGTTGTGCCCAGTTCTGGTTCTAGGTTAGAGCTCACTCGGAGAATCGTGCCAAGTTCTGGTTCTAAGTTAGAGCACACTTGTAGAATTGTGCCCAATTCTGGTTCTCGGATAGAGCACAGTCAGAGAATTGTGTCCAGTTCTGGTTCTAGGTTAGGGCACACTCAGAGAATTGTATCCAGTCTGGTTCTCGTTTAGAGGACACTCGGATCATTGTGCCCAGTTCTGGTTCTAGGTTAGAGCACACTCGGAGAATTGTGCCCAGTTCTGGTTCTCCGTGAGAGCACATCCGGGAGTTGTACCCAGTTCCGGTTCGGGGCTAGTGCACCCTCGGTGATTTGTGCCCAGTTCTGGTTCTAGGTTAGAGCACACTTAGAGAAGTTTGCCCAGTTCTGGTTCGAGGATAGAGCATACTCAGAGAATTGTGCCCAGTTCTGGTTCTAGGTTAGAGCGCACTTGGAGAATTGTGCCCAGTTCTGGTTCTAGGTTAGAGGGCACTTGCAGAGTTGTGTCCAGTTCTGGTTCTAGGTTAGAGCACACTCGGAGAGTTGTACCCAGTTCTGGTTCTAGGTTTGAGCACACTAGGAGAGTTTTGCTCAGTTCTGGTTCTAAGTTAGAGCACACTTAGAGAATTGTGCCCAGTTCTGGTTCTCAATTAGAGGACGCTCGGAGAGTTATGCCCACTTCTAATTCTAAGTTTGAGCACACCCAGAGAATTGTGTCCAGTTCGGGTTCTAGGTTAGAGCACACTCAGAGAATTGTGCCCAGTTCTGGTTCTAGGTTAGAGCACACTCGGAGAATTGTGCCAATTCTGGTTCTCAGATGGAGCACACTTGGAGAATTGTGCCCAGTTCTGGTTCTAGATTAGATCACACTTAGAGAATTGTGCCCAGTTCGGGTTCTAGGTTAGAGCACGCTCAGAGAATTGTGCCCAGTTCTGGTTCTAGATTAGGAGACACACAGAGATTTGTGCCCAGATCTGGTTTTGGGAGAGAGCACACTCAGTGAGTTGTACCCAGTTCTGGTTCTAGGTTAGAGCACACTCGGAGAATTGTGCGCAATTCTGGTTCTGGGTTAGAGCATAATTGGAGAGTTGTGTCCAGTTCTGGTTCTCGGATAGAGCACAATTGGAGAGTTGTGTCCAGTTGTGGTTCTAGAATAGAGCACACTCGGAGAGTTGTGCTCAGTTCTGGTTCTAGGTTAGAGCGCAATTGGAGAGTTGTGTCCAGTTCAGGTTCTCGGTTAGAGGAGACTCGGAGAGTTGTGTCCAGTTGTGGTTCTAGAATAGAGCACACTCGGAGAGTTGTGCTCAGTTCTGGTTCTAGGTTAGAGCGCAATTGGAGAGTTGTGTCCAGTTCAGGTTCTCGGTTAGAGGAGACTTGGAGAGTTGTGTCCTGTTCTGGTTCTCGGTTCGAGGACATTCAGAGAGTTGTGCCCTGTTGTGGTTCTACCTTAGCGCACTCTTCAAGAGTTGGGTCCAGTTCTGTTTCTAGGTTAGAGCACACTCAGAGAATTGTGCCCAATTCTGGTTCTCGGACAGAGCACACTCAGAGAATTGGGCCCAGTTCTGGTTCTAGGTTAGAGCACCATCGGAGGGTTGAGCCCAGTTCTGGTTCTAGGTTAGAGCAAACTCAGCGAATTGTGCTCACTTCACGTTCTGGGATAGAGCACAATCGGATAATTGTGCTTAGTTCTGGTTGTAAGTTAGAGGACATTTGGAGAATTGTGTCGAGTTCTGGTTCTAGGTTAGAGCACACTCGGAGAATTATGACCAATTCTGGTTCTCACATAGAGCACACTCAGAGAATTGTGTACAGTTCTGGTTCTAGATTAGAGCACACTTGGAGAATTGTGGCCAGTTCTGGTTTTAGGTTAGAGCACACTCGGAGAATTGTGCCCAATTCTGGTTCTAGATTAGAGCACACTCAGAGAATTGTGCCCAATTCTGGTTCTCCGATAGAGCACACTTGGAGAATTGTGCCCAGTTCTGGTTCTAGATTAGAGCACACTCAGAGAATTGTGCCCAGTTCTGGTTCTAGGTTAGAGCACACTCACAGAATTGTGTACAGTTCTGGTTCTAGGTTAGAAGACACACAGTGATTTGTGCCCAGATCTGGTTTTGGGAGAGAGCACACTCGGTGAGTTGTAACCAGTTCTGGTTCGGGGTTAGAGCACACTCGGAGAATTGCGCCCAATTCTGGTTCTGGATAAGAGCACAATTGGAGAGTTGTGTCCAGTTGTGTTTCTCGGATAGAGCACACTCGGAGAATTGTGTCCAGTTCTGGTTCTAGGTTAGAGCACACTCAGGGAGTTGTGCCCAGTTCTGGTTCTAGGTTAGAGTACACTCGGAGATTTGTGTCCAGTTCTGGTTCTAGGATAGAGCACACTTAAAGAATTGTGTCCAGTTCTGGTACTTGGTTAGAAGACACTCGGAGAGTTGTGCCCAGTTCTGGTTCTAAGTTAGAGCACACTTAAAAGTTGTGTCCAGTTCTGGTTCTAGGTTCGAGGACATTCGGAGAGATGTGCACAGTTGTGGTTCTACGTTAGAGCACACTTAAAGAGTTGTGTCCAGTTCTGCTTCTAGGTTAGACCACACTTGGAGAATTGTGTCCAGTACTGGTTCTACGTTTGAGCACACTCGGAGAGTTGTGCCCAGTTCTGGTTCTAGGATAGGGCACACTCGGAGAATTATGTCGAGTTCTATTTCTCGGTTAGAGCACACTCGGAGCGTTGTGCCCAGTTCTGGTTCTAGGATAGAGCACATTCGGAGAATTATGTCGAGTTCTGGGTCTAGGTTGGAGCACACTCAGAAAATTGTGCCCAATTCTGGTTCCAGGATAGAGCTCACTTGGATAATTCTGGTTCTACGTTAGAGCACAAATGGAGAATTGTGCCCAGTTCTGGTTGTAGGTTAGAGCACACTTGGAGAATTGTGCCCAGTTAATGTTCTAAGTTAGAGCACACTTGGTGCATTGTGCCCAATTCTGGTTCTCAGATAGAGCACAGTCAAAGAATTGTGTCCAGTCCTGGATCTAGGTTAGAGCACACTCAGAGAATTTTTCCCAATTCTGGTTCTAGGTTAGAGCGCAATTGAAGAGTTGTGTCCAGTATGGGTTCTCAGTTTGAACACCCTCGGATAATTGTGACCAGTTCTGTTTCTCGGTTAGAGCACACTCGCAGAATTGCGCCCAATTCTGGTTCTGGGATAGAGCACACTCAGAGAATTGTGTCCACTTCTGGTTCTAAGTTAGAGCACACTCACAGAATTGTGCCCAATTCTGGTTCTAGGCTGGAGCAAACTCGGAGAATTGTGTCCAGTTCTGGTTCGAAGTTAGAACACACACGGAGAATTGTGACCAGTTCTGGTTCTCGGTTCGAGCACACTTGGAGAATTTTACCTAATTCTGGCTCTCGGACAGAGCACACTCAGAGAATTGTGCCCAGTTCTGGTTCTAGGTTAAAGCATACTTGGAGAATTGTGCCCAGTTCTGGTTCTAGGTTAGAGCACACTTGGAGAGTTGTGCCCAGTTCTGGTCCTAGGCTCGAGCAAACTCGGAGAATTGTGTCTAGTTCTGGTTCTAGGTTTGAGCACACTTGGAGAATTGTGCCCAATTCTGTTTGTAGGTAAGCACACACTCAGAGAATTGTGTACAGTTCTGGTTCTAGGTTAGAGCACATTCGGAGAATTGTGCCCAGTTCTGGTTCTAGGTTAGAACACACTCGGAGAGTTGTGCCCAGTTCTGGTTCTAGGTTGGAGCACACTTGGAGAATTGTGTCGAATTCTGGTTCTAGGATAGAGCACTCTCAGAGAGTTTTGTCCAGTTCTGGATCTAGGTTAGAGCACATTCGGAGAATTGTGCCCAGTTCTGGATCTAGGTAAGAGCACACTCAGAGATTTGTGCCCAGTCTTGGTTCTCGGTGATAGCACAGTCGGAAAAATGTGACCAGTTCTGGTTCGAGGATAGAGCACACTCAGAGAATTGTGTCCATTTCTGGTTCTAGGTTAGAGCACACTCAGTGAGTTGTGCCCAGCTCTGATTCTAGGATAGAGCACACTCGGAGAATTGTGACCAGATCCGGTTCAAGTTTAGAGCACACTCGGAGAATTGTGCTCAGTTCTGGTTCTATATTAGAGCACATTTGGAGAATTGTGTCCAGTTCAGGTTCTATGTTAGAGCACGTTCGGAGAATTGTGACCAGTTCTGGTTCTAGGTTAGAACACACTTGGAGAATTGTGCCCAGTTCTGGTTCTAGGTTAGAGCACACTCGGAGAGTTGTGCCCAGTTCTGGTTCTAGGTTAGAGCACACTTGGAGAATTGTGCCCAATTCTGGTTCTAGGCTGGAGCAAACTCGGAGAATTGTGTCCAGTTCTGGTTCTAGGTTAGAGCACATTTGGAGAATTGTGCCCAATTCTGGTTCTCGGACAGAGCACACTTGGAGAGTTCTACCAAGTTCTGGTTCTAAGTTAGAGCACACTCAGAGATCTGTGCCCAGTTCTGGCTCTAGGTTAGAGCACGTCTGGAGAATTGTGCCCAGTTCTGGTTCTAGGTTAGAACACACTTGGAGAATTGTGCCCAGTTCTGGTTCTAGGTTAGAGCAAACTCAGAAAATTGTGCTCAGTTCTCATTCTAGGATAGAGCACACTCGGAGAATTGTGCTATGTTCTCGTTCTCAGTGATAGCTCACTCAGAGAATTGTGCCTAGTTCTGGTTCTAGGTTAGAGCACATTTGGAGAATTGTGCCCAATTCTGGTTCTAAGATAGAGCACATACGGAGATCTGTGCCCAGTTCTGGTTCTAGGTTAGAGCACATTTGAAGAATTGTGCCCAGTTCTGGTTCTAGATTAGAGCACAGTCAGAGAATTGTGCCCAGTTCGGGTTCGAGGTTAGAGCACACTCAGAGAATTGTGACCAGTTCTGGTTCTAGATTAGGAGACGCACAGAGATTTGTGGCCCGATCTAGCTCTGGGAGAGAGCACACTCGGTGAGTTGTACTCAGTTCTGGTTCTAGGTTAGAGTACACTCAGAGAGTTGTGCCCAGTTATGATTCTAGGTTAGAGCACACTCGGAGAGTTGTGTCCAGTTCTGTTTCTAGGTTAGAACACACTTGGAGAATGGTGCCCACTTCTGGTTCTAGGTTAGAGCACACTCGGAGAGTTGAGCCCAGTTCTGGTTCTAGGTTAGAGCACACTTGGAGAATTGTGCCAAATTCTGGTTCTAGGCTGGAGCAAACTCGGAGAATTGTGTCCAGTTCTGGTTCTAGGATAGAGCACATTTGGAGAATTGTGCCCAATTCTGGTTCTCGGACAGAGCACACTTGGAGAGTTCTACCAAGTTCTGGTTCTAAGTTAGAGCACACTCAGAGATCTGTGCCCAGTTCTGGCTCTAGGTTAGAGCACATATGGAGAATTGTGCCCAGTTCTGGTTCTAGATTAGAGCACATTTGGAGAATTGAATCCTGTTCTGGTTCTAGGTTAGAGCAAACTCAGAGAACTGTGCTCAGTTCTCATTCTGGGATAGAGCACACTCGGAGAATTGTGCTATGTTCTCGTTCTCAGTGATAGCACACTCAGAGAATTGTGCCTAGTTCTGGTTCTAGGTTAGAGCACACTCAGAGAATTGTGCCCAATTCTGGTTCTAAGATAGAGCACACACGGAGATCTGTGCCCAGTTCTGGTTCTAGGTTAGAGCACATTTGGAGAATTGTGCCCAATTCTGGTTCTCCGATAGAGCACACTTGGAGAATTGTGCCCAGTTCTGGTTCTAGATTAGAGCACACTCAGAGAATTGTGCCCAGTTCTGGTTCTAGGTTAGAGCACACTCACAGAATTGTGTACAGTTCTGGTTCTAGGTTAGAAGACACACAGTGATTTGTGCCCAGATCTGGTTTTGGGAGAGAGCACACTCGGTGAGTTGTAACCAGTTCTGGTTCGGGGTTAGAGCACACTCGGAGAATTGCGCCCAATTCTGGTTCTGGATAAGAGCACAATTGGAGAGTTGTGTCCAGTTGTGTTTCTCGGATAGAGCACACTCGGAGAATTGTGTCCAGTTCTGGTTCTAGGTTAGAGCACACTCAGGGAGTTGTGCCCAGTTCTGGTTCTAGGTTAGAGTACACTCGGAGATTTGTGTCCAGTTCTGGTTCTAGGATAGAGCACACTTAAAGAATTGTGTCCAGTTCTGGTACTTGGTTAGAAGACACTCGGAGAGTTGTGCCCAGTTCTGGTTCTAAGTTAGAGCACACTTAAAAGTTGTGTCCAGTTCTGGTTCTAGGTTCGAGGACATTCGGAGAGATGTGCACAGTTGTGGTTCTACGTTAGAGCACACTTAAAGAGTTGTGTCCAGTTCTGCTTCTAGGTTAGACCACACTTGGAGAATTGTGTCCAGTACTGGTTCTACGTTTGAGCACACTCGGAGAGTTGTGCCCAGTTCTGGTTCTAGGATAGGGCACACTCGGAGAATTATGTCGAGTTCTATTTCTCGGTTAGAGCACACTCGGAGCGTTGTGCCCAGTTCTGGTTCTAGGATAGAGCACATTCGGAGAATTATGTCGAGTTCTGGGTCTAGGTTGGAGCACACTCAGAAAATTGTGCCCAATTCTGGTTCCAGGATAGAGCTCACTTGGATAATTCTGGTTCTACGTTAGAGCACAAATGGAGAATTGTGCCCAGTTCTGGTTGTAGGTTAGAGCACACTTGGAGAATTGTGCCCAGTTAATGTTCTAAGTTAGAGCACACTTGGTGCATTGTGCCCAATTCTGGTTCTCAGATAGAGCACAGTCAAAGAATTGTGTCCAGTCCTGGATCTAGGTTAGAGCACACTCAGAGAATTTTTCCCAATTCTGGTTCTAGGTTAGAGCGCAATTGAAGAGTTGTGTCCAGTATGGGTTCTCAGTTTGAACACCCTCGGATAATTGTGACCAGTTCTGTTTCTCGGTTAGAGCACACTCGCAGAATTGCGCCCAATTCTGGTTCTGGGATAGAGCACACTCAGAGAATTGTGTCCACTTCTGGTTCTAAGTTAGAGCACACTCACAGAATTGTGCCCAATTCTGGTTCTAGGCTGGAGCAAACTCGGAGAATTGTGTCCAGTTCTGGTTCGAAGTTAGAACACACACGGAGAATTGTGACCAGTTCTGGTTCTCGGTTCGAGCACACTTGGAGAATTTTACCTAATTCTGGCTCTCGGACAGAGCACACTCAGAGAATTGTGCCCAGTTCTGGTTCTAGGTTAAAGCATACTTGGAGAATTGTGCCCAGTTCTGGTTCTAGGTTAGAGCACACTTGGAGAGTTGTGCCCAGTTCTGGTCCTAGGCTCGAGCAAACTCGGAGAATTGTGTCTAGTTCTGGTTCTAGGTTTGAGCACACTTGGAGAATTGTGCCCAATTCTGTTTGTAGGTAAGCACACACTCAGAGAATTGTGTACAGTTCTGGTTCTAGGTTAGAGCACATTCGGAGAATTGTGCCCAGTTCTGGTTCTAGGTTAGAACACACTCGGAGAGTTGTGCCCAGTTCTGGTTCTAGGTTGGAGCACACTTGGAGAATTGTGTCGAATTCTGGTTCTAGGATAGAGCACTCTCAGAGAGTTTTGTCCAGTTCTGGATCTAGGTTAGAGCACATTCGGAGAATTGTGCCCAGTTCTGGATCTAGGTAAGAGCACACTCAGAGATTTGTGCCCAGTCTTGGTTCTCGGTGATAGCACAGTCGGAAAAATGTGACCAGTTCTGGTTCGAGGATAGAGCACACTCAGAGAATTGTGTCCATTTCTGGTTCTAGGTTAGAGCACACTCAGTGAGTTGTGCCCAGCTCTGATTCTAGGATAGAGCACACTCGGAGAATTGTGACCAGATCCGGTTCAAGTTTAGAGCACACTCGGAGAATTGTGCTCAGTTCTGGTTCTATATTAGAGCACATTTGGAGAATTGTGTCCAGTTCAGGTTCTATGTTAGAGCACGTTCGGAGAATTGTGACCAGTTCTGGTTCTAGGTTAGAACACACTTGGAGAATTGTGCCCAGTTCTGGTTCTAGGTTAGAGCACACTCGGAGAGTTGTGCCCAGTTCTGGTTCTAGGTTAGAGCACACTTGGAGAATTGTGCCCAATTCTGGTTCTAGGCTGGAGCAAACTCGGAGAATTGTGTCCAGTTCTGGTTCTAGGTTAGAGCACATTTGGAGAATTGTGCCCAATTCTGGTTCTCGGACAGAGCACACTTGGAGAGTTCTACCAAGTTCTGGTTCTAAGTTAGAGCACACTCAGAGATCTGTGCCCAGTTCTGGCTCTAGGTTAGAGCACGTCTGGAGAATTGTGCCCAGTTCTGGTTCTAGGTTAGAACACACTTGGAGAATTGTGCCCAGTTCTGGTTCTAGGTTAGAGCAAACTCAGAAAATTGTGCTCAGTTCTCATTCTAGGATAGAGCACACTCGGAGAATTGTGCTATGTTCTCGTTCTCAGTGATAGCTCACTCAGAGAATTGTGCCTAGTTCTGGTTCTAGGTTAGAGCACATTTGGAGAATTGTGCCCAATTCTGGTTCTAAGATAGAGCACATACGGAGATCTGTGCCCAGTTCTGGTTCTAGGTTAGAGCACATTTGAAGAATTGTGCCCAGTTCTGGTTCTAGATTAGAGCACAGTCAGAGAATTGTGCCCAGTTCGGGTTCGAGGTTAGAGCACACTCAGAGAATTGTGACCAGTTCTGGTTCTAGATTAGGAGACGCACAGAGATTTGTGGCCCGATCTAGCTCTGGGAGAGAGCACACTCGGTGAGTTGTACTCAGTTCTGGTTCTAGGTTAGAGTACACTCAGAGAGTTGTGCCCAGTTATGATTCTAGGTTAGAGCACACTCGGAGAGTTGTGTCCAGTTCTGTTTCTAGGTTAGAACACACTTGGAGAATGGTGCCCACTTCTGGTTCTAGGTTAGAGCACACTCGGAGAGTTGAGCCCAGTTCTGGTTCTAGGTTAGAGCACACTTGGAGAATTGTGCCAAATTCTGGTTCTAGGCTGGAGCAAACTCGGAGAATTGTGTCCAGTTCTGGTTCTAGGATAGAGCACATTTGGAGAATTGTGCCCAATTCTGGTTCTCGGACAGAGCACACTTGGAGAGTTCTACCAAGTTCTGGTTCTAAGTTAGAGCACACTCAGAGATCTGTGCCCAGTTCTGGCTCTAGGTTAGAGCACATATGGAGAATTGTGCCCAGTTCTGGTTCTAGATTAGAGCACATTTGGAGAATTGAATCCTGTTCTGGTTCTAGGTTAGAGCAAACTCAGAGAACTGTGCTCAGTTCTCATTCTGGGATAGAGCACACTCGGAGAATTGTGCTATGTTCTCGTTCTCAGTGATAGCACACTCAGAGAATTGTGCCTAGTTCTGGTTCTAGGTTAGAGCACACTCAGAGAATTGTGCCCAATTCTGGTTCTAAGATAGAGCACACACGGAGATCTGTGCCCAGTTCTGGTTCTAGGTTAGAGCACATTTGGAGAATTGTGCCCAATTCTGGTTCTAAGATAGAGCACACACGGAGATTGTGTCCAGTTCTGGTTCTAGGTTAGAGCACATTTGAAGAATTGTGCCCAGTTCTGGTTCTAGATTAGAGCACAGTCAGAGAATTGTGCCCAGTTCGGGTTCGAGGTTAGAGCACACTCAGAGAATTGTGACCAGTTCTGGTTCTAGATTAGGAGACGCACAGAGATTTGTGCCCCGATCTAGCTTTGGGAGAGAGCACACTCGGTGAGTTGTACTCAGTTCTGGTTCTAGGTTAGAGCACACTCAGAGAGTTGTGCCCAGTTATGATTCTAGGTTAGAGCACACTCGGAGAGTTGTGTCCAGTTCTGGTACTAGGTTAGAAGACACTCGGAGAGTTGTGCCCAGTTCTGGTTCTAGGTTAGAGGACACTCGGAGAGTTGTGTCCAGTTCTGGTTCTAGGATCAAGGACATTCGGAGAGTTGTGCCCTGTTGTGGTTCTAGCTTAGAGCACACTTAAAGAGTTGTGTCCAGTTCTGTTTCTAGGTTAGAACACACTTGGAGAATTGTGCCCAGTTCTGGTTCTAGGTTAGAGCAAACTCAGAGAATTGTGCTCAGTTCTCATTCTAGGATAGAGCACACTCGGAGAATTGTGCTATGTTCTCGTTCTCAGTGATAGCTCAGTCAGAGAATTGTGCCTAGTTCTGGTTCTAGGTTAGAGCACATTTGGAGAATTGTGCCCAATTCTGGTTCTAAGATAGAGCACACACGGAGATCTGTGCCCAGTTCTGGTTCTAGGTTAGAGCACATTTGAAGAATTGTGCCCAGTTCTGGTTCTACATTAGAGCACAGTCAGAGAATTGTGCCCAGTTCGGGTTCGAGGTTAGAGCACACTTGGAGAATTGTGCCCAGTTCTGGTTCTAGCATAGAGCACCCTTGGAGAGTTCTACCAAGTTCTGGTTCTAAGATAGAACACACAGGGAGATCTGTGCCCAGTTCTGGTTCTAGGTTGGAGCACATTTGGAGAATTGAGCCCTGTTCTGGTTCTAGGTTAGAGCAAACTCAGAGAATTGTACTCAGTTCTTGTTCTGGGATAGAGCACACTCGGAGAATTGTGTTCTGTTCTCATTCTCGGTGATAGCACACTCAGAGAATTGTGCCCAGTTCTGGTTTTAGGTTAGAGCACACTCGGAGAATTGTGCCCAGTTCTGGTTCTAGATTAGAGCACACTCGGAGAATTGTTTCCAGTTCTGGTTCTAGGTTAGAGCACACTCAGAGAATTGTGCCCACTTCTGGTTCTAGGTTAGAGCACACTCGGAGTGTTGTGCCCAGTTCTGGTTCTAGATTAGGAGACACACAGAGATTTGTGCCCAGATCTGGTTTTCGGAGAGAGCACTCTCGATGAGTTGTATCCAGTTCTGGCTCTAGGTTAGAGCACACTCAGAGAATTGCGCCCAATTCTGGTTCTAGGTTAGAGCACAATTGGAGACTTATGTCCAGTTCTGGTTCTCGGATAGAGCACACTCAGAGCGAATTGTGTCCAGTTCTGGTTCTAGGTTCGAGGACATTCAGAGAGTTGTGCCCAGTTGTGGTTCTTGCTTAGAGCACACTTAAAGAGTTGTGTCCAGTTCTGGTGCTAGGTTCGAGCACACTTGGTGACTTGTGTCCAGTTCTGGTTCTAGGTTTGAGCACACTTGTAGAGTTGTGCCCAGTTCTGTTTCTAGGATAGAGCACACTCGGAGAATTGTGTCGAGTTCTGGTTCTACGTTAGAGCACATTCAGAGAGTTGTGTCCAGTTCTGGTTCTAGGTTCGAGTACATTCGGAGTGTTGTACCCAGTTCTGGTTCAAGTCTAGAGCACACTTGGAGAATTGTGCCCAGTTTTGGTTTTAGGTTAGAGCACACTCGGAGAGTTTTGCCCAGTTGTGGTTCTTGGTTAGAATACATTTGGATAATTGTGCCCAGTTCTGGTTCTCGGTTAAAGCACACTCGGAGAATTGTGCCCAGTTCTGGTTCTGGGATAGAGCAAACTTGGAGAATTGTGCGCAGTTCTGGTTCTAGGTTAGAGCACACCCGGGGAGTTTTGCCCAGTTCTGGTTCTCGGTTAGAATACTTTTGGATAATTGTGCCCAGTTCTAGTTCTCGGTTAGAGCACACTCAGAGAATCGTGCCCAGTTCTGGTTCTAGGTTAGAGCACATTTGAAGAATTGTGCCCAGTTCTGGTTCTAGATTAGAGCACAGTCAGAGAATTGTGCCCAGTTCGGGTTCGAGGTTAGAGCACACTCAGAGAATTGTGACCAGTTCTGGTTCTAGATTAGGAGACGCACAGAGATTTGTGGCCCGATCTAGCTCTGGGAGAGAGCACACTCGGTGAGTTGTACTCAGTTCTGGTTCTAGGTTAGAGTACACTCAGAGAGTTGTGCCCAGTTATGATTCTAGGTTAGAGCACACTCGGAGAGTTGTGTCCAGTTCTGTTTCTAGGTTAGAACACACTTGGAGAATGGTGCCCACTTCTGGTTCTAGGTTAGAGCACACTCGGAGAGTTGAGCCCAGTTCTGGTTCTAGGTTAGAGCACACTTGGAGAATTGTGCCAAATTCTGGTTCTAGGCTGGAGCAAACTCGGAGAATTGTGTCCAGTTCTGGTTCTAGGATAGAGCACATTTGGAGAATTGTGCCCAATTCTGGTTCTCGGACAGAGCACACTTGGAGAGTTCTACCAAGTTCTGGTTCTAAGTTAGAGCACACTCAGAGATCTGTGCCCAGTTCTGGCTCTAGGTTAGAGCACATATGGAGAATTGTGCCCAGTTCTGGTTCTAGATTAGAGCACATTTGGAGAATTGAATCCTGTTCTGGTTCTAGGTTAGAGCAAACTCAGAGAACTGTGCTCAGTTCTCATTCTGGGATAGAGCACACTCGGAGAATTGTGCTATGTTCTCGTTCTCAGTGATAGCACACTCAGAGAATTGTGCCTAGTTCTGGTTCTAGGTTAGAGCACACTCAGAGAATTGTGCCCAATTCTGGTTCTAAGATAGAGCACACACGGAGATCTGTGCCCAGTTCTGGTTCTAGGTTAGAGCACATTTGGAGAATTGTGCCCAATTCTGGTTCTCCGATAGAGCACACTTGGAGAATTGTGCCCAGTTCTGGTTCTAGATTAGAGCACACTCAGAGAATTGTGCCCAGTTCTGGTTCTAGGTTAGAGCACACTCACAGAATTGTGTACAGTTCTGGTTCTAGGTTAGAAGACACACAGTGATTTGTGCCCAGATCTGGTTTTGGGAGAGAGCACACTCGGTGAGTTGTAACCAGTTCTGGGTCGGGGTTAGAGCACACTCGGAGAATTGCGCCCAATTCTGGTTCTGGATAAGAGCACAATTGGAGAGTTGTGTCCAGTTGTGTTTCTCGGATAGAGCACACTCGGAGAATTGTGTCCAGTTCTGGTTCTAGGTTAGAGCACACTCAGGGAGTTGTGCCCAGTTCTGGTTCTAGGTTAGAGTACACTCGGAGATTTGTGTCCAGTTCTGGTTCTAGGATAGAGCACACTTAAAGAATTGTGTCCAGTTCTGGTACTTGGTTAGAAGACACTCGGAGAGTTGTGCCCAGTTCTGGTTCTAAGTTAGAGCACACTTAAAAGTTGTGTCCAGTTCTGGTTCTAGGTTCGAGGACATTCGGAGAGATGTGCACAGTTGTGGTTCTACGTTAGAGCACACTTAAAGAGTTGTGTCCAGTTCTGCTTCTAGGTTAGACCACACTTGGAGAATTGTGTCCAGTACTGGTTCTACGTTTGAGCATACTCGGAGAGTTGTGCCCAGTTCTGGTTCTAGGATAGGGCACACTCGGAGAATTATGTCGAGTTCTATTTCTCGGTTAGAGCACACTCGGAGCGTTGTGCCCAGTTCTGGTTCTAGGATAGAGCACATTCGGAGAATTATGTCGAGTTCTGGGTCTAGGTTGGAGCACACTCAGAAAATTGTGCCCAATTCTGGTTCCAGGATAGAGCTCACTTGGATAATTCTGGTTCTACGTTAGAGCACAAATGGAGAATTGTGCCCAGTTCTGGTTGTAGGTTAGAGCACACTTGGAGAATTGTGCCCAGTTAATGTTCTAAGTTAGAGCACACTTGGTGCATTGTGCCCAATTCTGGTTCTCAGATAGAGCACAGTCAAAGAATTGTGTCCAGTCCTGGATCTAGGTTAGAGCACACTCAGAGAATTTTTCCCAATTCTGGTTCTAGGTTAGAGCGCAATTGAAGAGTTGTGTCCAGTATGGGTTCTCAGTTTGAACACCCTCGGATAATTGTGACCAGTTCTGTTTCTCGGTTAGAGCACACTCGCAGAATTGCGCCCAATTCTGGTTCTGGGATAGAGCACACTCAGAGAATTGTGTCCACTTCTGGTTCTAAGTTAGAGCACACTCACAGAATTGTGCCCAATTCTGGTTCTAGGCTGGAGCAAACTCGGAGAATTGTGTCCAGTTCTGGTTCGAAGTTAGAACACACACGGAGAATTGTGACCAGTTCTGGTTCTCGGTTCGAGCACACTTGGAGAATTTTACCTAATTCTGGCTCTCGGACAGAGCACACTCAGAGAATTGTGCCCAGTTCTGGTTCTAGGTTAAAGCATACTTGGAGAATTGTGCCCAGTTCTGGTTCTAGGTTAGAGCACACTTGGAGAGTTGTGCCCAGTTCTGGTCCTAGGCTCGAGCAAACTCGGAGAATTGTGTCTAGTTCTGGTTCTAGGTTTGAGCACACTTGGAGAATTGTGCCCAATTCTGTTTGTAGGTAAGCACACACTCAGAGAATTGTGTACAGTTCTGGTTCTAGGTTAGAGCACATTCGGAGAATTGTGCCCAGTTCTGGTTCTAGGTTAGAACACACTCGGAGAGTTGTGCCCAGTTCTGGTTCTAGGTTGGAGCACACTTGGAGAATTGTGTCGAATTCTGGTTCTAGGATAGAGCACTCTCAGAGAGTTTTGTCCAGTTCTGGATCTAGGTTAGAGCACATTCGGAGAATTGTGCCCAGTTCTGGATCTAGGTAAGAGCACACTCAGAGATTTGTGCCCAGTCTTGGTTCTCGGTGATAGCACAGTCGGAAAAATGTGACCAGTTCTGGTTCGAGGATAGAGCACACTCAGAGAATTGTGTCCATTTCTGGTTCTAGGTTAGAGCACACTCAGTGAGTTGTGCCCAGCTCTGATTCTAGGATAGAGCACACTCGGAGAATTGTGACCAGATCCGGTTCAAGTTTAGAGCACACTCGGAGAATTGTGCTCAGTTCTGGTTCTATATTAGAGCACATTTGGAGAATTGTGTCCAGTTCAGGTTCTATGTTAGAGCACGTTCGGAGAATTGTGACCAGTTCTGGTTCTAGGTTAGAACACACTTGGAGAATTGTGCCCAGTTCTGGTTCTAGGTTAGAGCACACTCGGAGAGTTGTGCCCAGTTCTGGTTCTAGGTTAGAGCACACTTGGAGAATTGTGCCCAATTCTGGTTCTAGGCTGGAGCAAACTCGGAGAATTGTGTCCAGTTCTGGTTCTAGGTTAGAGCACATTTGGAGAATTGTGCCCAATTCTGGTTCTCGGACAGAGCACACTTGGAGAGTTCTACCAAGTTCTGGTTCTAAGTTAGAGCACACTCAGAGATCTGTGCCCAGTTCTGGCTCTAGGTTAGAGCACGTCTGGAGAATTGTGCCCAGTTCTGGTTCTAGGTTAGAGCACACTCAGAGAATTGTGCCCAATTCTGGTTCTAAGATAGAGCACACACGGAGATCTGTGCCCAGTTCTGGTTCTAGGTTAGAGCACATTTGGAGAATTGTGCCCAATTCTGGTTCTAAGATAGAGCACACACGGAGATTGTGTCCAGTTCTGGTTCTAGGTTAGAGCACATTTGAAGAATTGTGCCCAGTTCTGGTTCTAGATTAGAGCACAGTCAGAGAATTGTGCCCAGTTCGGGTTCGAGGTTAGAGCACACTCAGAGAATTGTGACCAGTTCTGGTTCTAGATTAGGAGACGCACAGCGATTTGTGCCCCGATCTAGCTTTGGGAGAGAGCACACTCGGTGAGTTGTACTCAGTTCTGGTTCTAGGTTAGAGCACACTCAGAGAGTTGTGCCCAGTTATGATTCTAGGTTAGAGCACACTCGGAGAGTTGTGTCCAGTTCTGGTACTAGGTTAGAAGACACTCGGAGAGTTGTGCCCAGTTCTGGTTCTAGGTTAGAGGACACTCGGAGAGTTGTGTCCAGTTCTGGTTCTAGGATCAAGGACATTCGGAGAGTTGTGCCCTGTTGTGGTTCTAGCTTAGAGCACACTTAAAGAGTTGTGTCCAGTTCTGTTTCTAGGTTAGAACACACTTGGAGAATTGTGCCCAGTTCTGGTTCTAGGTTAGAGCAAACTCAGAGAATTGTGCTCAGTTCTCATTCTAGGATAGAGCACACTCGGAGAATTGTGCTATGTTCTCGTTCTCAGTGATAGCTCAGTCAGAGAATTGTGCCTAGTTCTGGTTCTAGGTTAGAGCACATTTGGAGAATTGTGCCCAATTCTGGTTCTAAGATAGAGCACACACGGAGATCTGTGCCCAGTTCTGGTTCTAGGTTAGAGCACATTTGAAGAATTGTGCCCAGTTCTGGTTCTACATTAGAGCACAGTCAGAGAATTGTGCCCAGTTCGGGTTCGAGGTTAGAGCACACTTGGAGAATTGTGCCCAGTTCTGGTTCTAGCATAGAGCACCCTTGGAGAGTTCTACCAAGTTCTGGTTCTAAGATAGAACACACAGGGAGATCTGTGCCCAGTTCTGGTTCTAGGTTGGAGCACATTTGGAGAATTGAGCCCTGTTCTGGTTCTAGGTTAGAGCAAACTCAGAGAATTGTACTCAGTTCTTGTTCTGGGATAGAGCACACTCGGAGAATTGTGTTCTGTTCTCATTCTCGGTGATAGCACACTCAGAGAATTGTGCCCAGTTCTGGTTTTAGGTTAGAGCACACTCGGAGAATTGTGCCCAGTTCTGGTTCTAGATTAGAGCACACTCGGAGAATTGTTTCCAGTTCTGGTTCTAGGTTAGAGCACACTCAGAGAATTGTGCCCACTTCTGGTTCTAGGTTAGAGCACACTCGGAGTGTTGTGCCCAGTTCTGGTTCTAGATTAGGAGACACACAGAGATTTGTGCCCAGATCTGGTTTTCGGAGAGAGCACTCTCGATGAGTTGTATCCAGTTCTGGCTCTAGGTTAGAGCACACTCAGAGAATTGCGCCCAATTCTGGTTCTAGGTTAGAGCACAATTGGAGACTTATGTCCAGTTCTGGTTCTCGGATAGAGCACACTCAGAGCGAATTGTGTCCAGTTCTGGTTCTAGGTTCGAGGACATTCAGAGAGTTGTGCCCAGTTGTGGTTCTTGCTTAGAGCACACTTAAAGAGTTGTGTCCAGTTCTGGTGCTAGGTTCGAGCACACTTGGTGACTTGTGTCCAGTTCTGGTGCTAGGTTCGAGCACACTTGGTGACTTGTGTCCAGTTCTGGTTCTAGGTTTGAGCACACTTGTAGAGTTGTGCCCAGTTCTGTTTCTAGGATAGAGCACACTCGGAGAATTGTGTCGAGTTCTGGTTCTACGTTAGAGCACATTCAGAGAGTTGTGTCCAGTTCTGGTTCTAGGTTCGAGTACATTCGGAGTGTTGTACCCAGTTCTGGTTCAAGTCTAGAGCACACTTGGAGAATTGTGCCCAGTTTTGGTTTTAGGTTAGAGCACACTCGGAGAGTTTTGCCCAGTTGTGGTTCTTGGTTAGAATACATTTGGATAATTGTGCCCAGTTCTGGTTCTCGGTTAAAGCACACTCGGAGAATTGTGCCCAGTTCTGGTTCTGGGATAGAGCAAACTTGGAGAATTGTGCGCAGTTCTGGTTCTAGGTTAGAGCACACCCGGGGAGTTTTGCCCAGTTCTGGTTCTCGGTTAGAATACTTTTGGATAATTGTGCCCAGTTCTAGTTCTCGGTTAGAGCACACTCAGAGAATCGTGCCCAGTTCTGGTTCTAGGTTAGAGCACATTTGAAGAATTGTGCCCAGTTCTGGTTCTAGATTAGAGCACAGTCAGAGAATTGTGCCCAGTTCGGGTTCGAGGTTAGAGCACACTCAGAGAATTGTGACCAGTTCTGGTTCTAGATTAGGAGACGCACAGAGATTTGTGGCCCGATCTAGCTCTGGGAGAGAGCACACTCGGTGAGTTGTACTCAGTTCTGGTTCTAGGTTAGAGTACACTCAGAGAGTTGTGCCCAGTTATGATTCTAGGTTAGAGCACACTCGGAGAGTTGTGTCCAGTTCTGTTTCTAGGTTAGAACACACTTGGAGAATGGTGCCCACTTCTGGTTCTAGGTTAGAGCACACTCGGAGAGTTGAGCCCAGTTCTGGTTCTAGGTTAGAGCACACTTGGAGAATTGTGCCAAATTCTGGTTCTAGGCTGGAGCAAACTCGGAGAATTGTGTCCAGTTCTGGTTCTAGGATAGAGCACATTTGGAGAATTGTGCCCAATTCTGGTTCTCGGACAGAGCACACTTGGAGAGTTCTACCAAGTTCTGGTTCTAAGTTAGAGCACACTCAGAGATCTGTGCCCAGTTCTGGCTCTAGGTTAGAGCACATATGGAGAATTGTGCCCAGTTCTGGTTCTAGATTAGAGCACATTTGGAGAATTGAATCCTGTTCTGGTTCTAGGTTAGAGCAAACTCAGAGAACTGTGCTCAGTTCTCATTCTGGGATAGAGCACACTCGGAGAATTGTGCTATGTTCTCGTTCTCAGTGATAGCACACTCAGAGAATTGTGCCTAGTTCTGGTTCTAGGTTAGAGCACACTCAGAGAATTGTGCCCAATTCTGGTTCTAAGATAGAGCACACACGGAGATCTGTGCCCAGTTCTGGTTCTAGGTTAGAGCACATTTGGAGAATTGTGCCCAATTCTGGTTCTCCGATAGAGCACACTTGGAGAATTGTGCCCAGTTCTGGTTCTAGATTAGAGCACACTCAGAGAATTGTGCCCAGTTCTGGTTCTAGGTTAGAGCACACTCACAGAATTGTGTACAGTTCTGGTTCTAGGTTAGAAGACACACAGTGATTTGTGCCCAGATCTGGTTTTGGGAGAGAGCACACTCGGTGAGTTGTAACCAGTTCTGGTTCGGGGTTAGAGCACACTCGGAGAATTGCGCCCAATTCTGGTTCTGGATAAGAGCACAATTGGAGAGTTGTGTCCAGTTGTGTTTCTCGGATAGAGCACACTCGGAGAATTGTGTCCAGTTCTGGTTCTAGGTTAGAGCACACTCAGGGAGTTGTGCCCAGTTCTGGTTCTAGGTTAGAGTACACTCGGAGATTTGTGTCCAGTTCTGGTTCTAGGATAGAGCACACTTAAAGAATTGTGTCCAGTTCTGGTACTTGGTTAGAAGACACTCGGAGAGTTGTGCCCAGTTCTGGTTCTAAGTTAGAGCACACTTAAAAGTTGTGTCCAGTTCTGGTTCTAGGTTCGAGGACATTCGGAGAGATGTGCACAGTTGTGGTTCTACGTTAGAGCACACTTAAAGAGTTGTGTCCAGTTCTGCTTCTAGGTTAGACCACACTTGGAGAATTGTGTCCAGTACTGGTTCTACGTTTGAGCACACTCGGAGAGTTGTGCCCAGTTCTGGTTCTAGGATAGGGCACACTCGGAGAATTATGTCGAGTTCTATTTCTCGGTTAGAGCACACTCGGAGCGTTGTGCCCAGTTCTGGTTCTAGGATAGAGCACATTCGGAGAATTATGTCGAGTTCTGGGTCTAGGTTGGAGCACACTCAGAAAATTGTGCCCAATTCTGGTTCCAGGATAGAGCTCACTTGGATAATTCTGGTTCTACGTTAGAGCACAAATGGAGAATTGTGCCCAGTTCTGGTTGTAGGTTAGAGCACACTTGGAGAATTGTGCCCAGTTAATGTTCTAAGTTAGAGCACACTTGGTGCATTGTGCCCAATTCTGGTTCTCAGATAGAGCACAGTCAAAGAATTGTGTCCAGTCCTGGATCTAGGTTAGAGCACACTCAGAGAATTTTTCCCAATTCTGGTTCTAGGTTAGAGCGCAATTGAAGAGTTGTGTCCAGTATGGGTTCTCAGTTTGAACACCCTCGGATAATTGTGACCAGTTCTGTTTCTCGGTTAGAGCACACTCGCAGAATTGCGCCCAATTCTGGTTCTGGGATAGAGCACACTCAGAGAATTGTGTCCACTTCTGGTTCTAAGTTAGAGCACACTCACAGAATTGTGCCCAATTCTGGTTCTAGGCTGGAGCAAACTCGGAGAATTGTGTCCAGTTCTGGTTCGAAGTTAGAACACACACGGAGAATTGTGACCAGTTCTGGTTCTCGGTTCGAGCACACTTGGAGAATTTTACCTAATTCTGGCTCTCGGACAGAGCACACTCAGAGAATTGTGCCCAGTTCTGGTTCTAGGTTAAAGCATACTTGGAGAATTGTGCCCAGTTCTGGTTCTAGGTTAGAGCACACTTGGAGAGTTGTGCCCAGTTCTGGTCCTAGGCTCGAGCAAACTCGGAGAATTGTGTCTAGTTCTGGTTCTAGGTTTGAGCACACTTGGAGAATTGTGCCCAATTCTGTTTGTAGGTAAGCACACACTCAGAGAATTGTGTACAGTTCTGGTTCTAGGTTAGAGCACATTCGGAGAATTGTGCCCAGTTCTGGTTCTAGGTTAGAACACACTCGGAGAGTTGTGCCCAGTTCTGGTTCTAGGTTGGAGCACACTTGGAGAATTGTGTCGAATTCTGGTTCTAGGATAGAGCACTCTCAGAGAGTTTTGTCCAGTTCTGGATCTAGGTTAGAGCACATTCGGAGAATTGTGCCCAGTTCTGGATCTAGGTAAGAGCACACTCAGAGATTTGTGCCCAGTCTTGGTTCTCGGTGATAGCACAGTCGGAAAAATGTGACCAGTTCTGGTTCGAGGATAGAGCACACTCAGAGAATTGTGTCCATTTCTGGTTCTAGGTTAGAGCACACTCAGTGAGTTGTGCCCAGCTCTGATTCTAGGATAGAGCACACTCGGAGAATTGTGACCAGATCCGGTTCAAGTTTAGAGCACACTCGGAGAATTGTGCTCAGTTCTGGTTCTATATTAGAGCACATTTGGAGAATTGTGTCCAGTTCAGGTTCTATGTTAGAGCACGTTCGGAGAATTGTGACCAGTTCTGGTTCTAGGTTAGAACACACTTGGAGAATTGTGCCCAGTTCTGGTTCTAGGTTAGAGCACACTCGGAGAGTTGTGCCCAGTTCTGGTTCTAGGTTAGAGCACACTTGGAGAATTGTGCCCAATTCTGGTTCTAGGCTGGAGCAAACTCGGAGAATTGTGTCCAGTTCTGGTTCTAGGTTAGAGCACATTTGGAGAATTGTGCCCAATTCTGGTTCTCGGACAGAGCACACTTGGAGAGTTCTACCAAGTTCTGGTTCTAAGTTAGAGCACACTCAGAGATCTGTGCCCAGTTCTGGCTCTAGGTTAGAGCACGTCTGGAGAATTGTGCCCAGTTCTGGTTCTAGGTTAGAACACACTTGGAGAATTGTGCCCAGTTCTGGTTCTAGGTTAGAGCAAACTCAGAAAATTGTACTCAGTTCTTGTTCTGGGATAGAGCACACTCGGAGAATTGTGTTCTGTTCTCATTCTCGGTGATAGCACACTCAGAGAATTGTGCCCAGTTCTGGTTTTAGGTTAGAGCACACTCGGAGAATTGTGCCCAGTTCTGGTTCTAGATTAGAGCACACTCGGAGAATTGTTTCCAGTTCTGGTTCTAGGTTAGAGCACACTCAGAGAATTGTGCCCACTTCTGGTTCTAGGTTAGAGCACACTCGGAGTGTTGTGCCCAGTTCTGGTTCTAGATTAGGAGACACACAGAGATTTGTGCCCAGATCTGGTTTTCGGAGAGAGCACTCTCGATGAGTTGTATCCAGTTCTGGCTCTAGGTTAGAGCACACTCAGAGAATTGCGCCCAATTCTGGTTCTAGGTTAGAGCACAATTGGAGACTTATGTCCAGTTCTGGTTCTCGGATAGAGCACACTCAGAGCGAATTGTGTCCAGTTCTGGTTCTAGGTTCGAGGACATTCAGAGAGTTGTGCCCAGTTGTGGTTCTTGCTTAGAGCACACTTAAAGAGTTGTGTCCAGTTCTGGTGCTAGGTTCGAGCACACTTGGTGACTTGTGTCCAGTTCTGGTTCTAGGTTTGAGCACACTTGTAGAGTTGTGCCCAGTTCTGTTTCTAGGATAGAGCACACTCGGAGAATTGTGTCGAGTTCTGGTTCTACGTTAGAGCACATTCAGAGAGTTGTGTCCAGTTCTGGTTCTAGGTTCGAGTACATTCGGAGTGTTGTACCCAGTTCTGGTTCAAGTCTAGAGCACACTTGGAGAATTGTGCCCAGTTTTGGTTTTAGGTTAGAGCACACTCGGAGAGTTTTGCCCAGTTGTGGTTCTTGGTTAGAATACATTTGGATAATTGTGCCCAGTTCTGGTTCTCGGTTAAAGCACACTCGGAGAATTGTGCCCAGTTCTGGTTCTGGGATAGAGCAAACTTGGAGAATTGTGCGCAGTTCTGGTTCTAGGTTAGAGCACACCCGGGGAGTTTTGCCCAGTTCTGGTTCTCGGTTAGAATACTTTTGGATAATTGTGCCCAGTTCTAGTTCTCGGTTAGAGCACACTCAGAGAATCGTGCCCAGTTCTGGTTCTAGTTTAGAGGGCACTCGCAGTGTTGTGGCCAGTTCTGGATCGAGGTTAGGGCACACTCGGAGAGTTGTACCGAGTTCTGGTTCTAGGTTAGAGCGCACTTGGAGAATTGTGCACAATTCTCTTTCTCAGACAGAGCACACTCAGAGAATTGTGCCCAGTTCTGGTTCTAGGTTAGAGCACACTTGGAGAATTGTCCCCAGTTCTGGTTCTAGGTTAGAGCACACTCGGAGAGTTGTGCCCAGTTCTGGTTCTAGATTAGAGCACACTTGGAGAATTGTGCCCAGTTCTGGTTCTAGATTAGGAGACACACAGAGATTTGTGCCCAGATCTGGCTTTGGGAGAGAGCACACTCGGTGAGTTGTACTCAGTTCTGGTTCTCGGTTAGAGCACACTCAGAGAATTGTGCCCAGTTCTGGTTCCAGGTTCAAGGACGTTCAGAAAGTTGTGACCAGTTCTGGTTCTAGATTAGGAGACACACAGAGATTTGTGCCCAGATCTGGCTTTGGGAGAGAGCACACTCGGTGAGTTGTACTCAGTTCTGGTTCTAGATTAGAGCACACTTGGAGAATTGTGCCCAGTTCTGGTTCTAGGTTAGAGCACACTCGGAGAATTGTGCTCAGTTCTGGTTCGAGGTTAGAGTACATTTGGAGAATTGAGCCCTGTTCTGGTTCTAGGTTAGAGGAAACTCAGAGAATTGTGCTCAGTTCTCATTCTGGGATAGAGCACACTTGGTGCGATGTTCTCGTTCTCGGTGATAGCATACTCAGAGAATTGTGCCCAATTCTGGTTATAGGCTGGAGCAAACTCGGAGAATTGTGTCCAATTCTGGTTCTAGGTTAGAGCACATTCGGAGAATTGTGCCCAGTTCTGGTTCTTAGTTAGAGCACACTTGAAGAATTGTGCCCAGTTCTGGTTCTAGGTTAGAGCACACTCGGAGAGTTGTGCCCAGTTCTGGTTCTAGGTTAGAGCACTCTCGGAGGGTCATGTCCAGTTCTGGTACGAGGTTAGAGGACATTCGGAGAATTGCGCCCAGTTCTGGTTCTAGGTTAGAGCACATTCGGAGAATTGTGTCCAGTTCTGTTTCTCGGTAATAGCACACTCAGAGAATTGTGCCCAGTTCTGGTTCGAGGATAGAGCACCCTCGGAGATTTGTGTCCAGTCTTGGTTCTCGGTGATCGCTCAGTTGGAAAAATGTGACCAGTTCTGGTTCTAGGATAGAGCACACTCAGAGAATTGTGACCAGTTCCGGTTCAAGATTAGAGCACACTCGGAGAATTGTGCCCAGTTCTGGTTCTATATTAGAGCACATTTGGAGAATTGTGCACTGTTCTGGTTCCAGGATAGAGCACACTCGGAGAGTTGTGTCCAGTTCAGGTTCTATGTTAGAGCACACTTGGAGAGTTGTGTCCAGTTCTGGTTCTAGATTTGAGGACATTCGGAGAGTTGTGACCAGTTCTGGTTCTGGATTAGGAGACACACAGAGTTTTGTGCCCAGATCTGGCTTTGGGAGAGAGCACACTCGGTGAGTTGTACTCAGTTCTGGTTCTCGGTTAGAGCACACTCGGAGAATTGTGCCCAGTTCTGGTTCTAGGTTAGAGCACACTTGGAGAGTTGTGTCCAGTTCTGGTTCAAGGTTCGAGGATGTTCAGAAAGTTGTGACCAGTTCTTGTTCTAGATTAGGAGACCCACAGAGATTTGTGCCCAGATCTGGCTTTGGGAGAGAGCACACTCGGTGAATTGTACTCAGTTCTGGTTCTAGGTTAGAGCACACTCGGAGAATTGTGCCCAGTTCTGGTTCAAGGCTAGAGCACACTCGGTGAATTGTGCCCAGTTCTGGTTTTAGGTTAGAGCACACTCGGAGAATTGTGCCCAGTTCTGGTTTGGGGATAGAGCAAACTTGGAGAATTGTGCGCAGTTCTGGTTCTAAGTTAGAGCACACTCAGAGAATTGAACCCAGTTCTGGTTCTAGGTTAGAGCACACTAGGAGAGTTTTGCCCAGTTCTGGTTCTAAGTTAGAGCACACTAAGTGAATTTGCCCAGTTCTGGTTCAAGGATAGAGCATACTCAGAGAATTGTGCCCAGTTCTGGTTCTCGGTTAGAGCACACTACGAGAATTGTGCACAGTGCTGGTTCTAGGTAAGAGCACACTCGGAGTGTTGTGTCCAGTCTTTGTTCTCGGTGATAGCACAGTCGGAAAAATGTGACCAATTCTGGTTCTCGGATAGAGCACACTCGGAGAATTGTGTCGAGTTCTGGTTATATGTTAGAGCACACTCGGAGAGTTTTGTCCAGTTCTGGTTCTGGGTTAGAGCACACTCAGAAAATTGTGCCCCGTTCTGGTTCCAGGATTGAGCACACTTGGAGAATTGTGCCCAATTCTGGTTCTAGGTTAGAGCACATATGGAGAATTGTGCCCAGTTCTGATTCTAGATTAGAGCACACTCAGAGAATTGTGCCCAGTTCGGGTTCTAGGTTAGAGCACACTCAGAGAATTGTGCCCAGTTCTGGTTCTAGATTAGGAGACACACAGAGAATTGTGTCCATTTCTGGTTTTGGGAGAGAGCACACTCGGTGAGTTGTACTCAGTTCTGGTTCCAGATTAGAGCACACTCGGAGAATTGCGCCCAATTCTTGTTCTAGGCTAGAGCACACTCAGAGAGTTGTGCCCAGTTCTGGTTCTAGGATAGAGCACACCCGGAGAGTTGTGTCCAGTTCTGGTACTAGGTTAGAAAACACTCGGAGAGTTGTGCCCAGTTCTGGTTCTAGGTTTGAGGGCATTCGGAGAGTTGTGCCAAGTTGTGGTTCTACGTTAGAGCATGCTTAAAGAGTTGTGTCCAGTTCTGGTTCTAGGTTAGAGCACACTCGGAGAATTCTATCCAGTTCTGGTTCTACATTAGAACACACTCGGAGAATTGTGCCCAGTTCTGGTTTTAGGATAGAGCACACTCGGAGAATTGAGTCGAGTTCTGGTTATATGTTAGAGCACACTCGGAGAGTTTTGTCCAGTTCTGGTTCTCGGTTAGAGCACACTCAGAAAATTGTGCCCCATTCTGCTTCCAGGATTGAGCACACTTGGAGAATTGTGCCCAATTCTGGTTCTACGTTAGAGCACATATGGAGAATTGTGCCCAGTTCTGGTTCTAGGTTAGAGCACACTCAGAGAATTGTGCCCAGTTCTGGTTCTCAGATAGAGCACATTCAGAGAATTGTGACCAGTTCGGGTTCTCGGTTAGAGCACACACAGAAAATTGTACCAAATTCTGGTTCTAGGTTCGAGCACAATCAGAGTGTTTTGCCCCGTTCTGGTTCTAGATTAGGAGACACACAGAGAGTTGTGCCCAGATCTGGTTTTGGGAGAGAGCACACTCGGTGAGTTGTAACCAGTTCTGGTTCTTGGTTAGAGCACACTCGGAGAATTGCGCCCAATTCCGGTTCTAGGTTCAAGCACATTTGGAGAGTTGTGTCCAGTTCTGGTTCTCGGATAGAGCATACTCAAAGAGTTGTGTCCAGTTCTGTTCTAGGTTCGAGGACATTCGGAGAGTTGTGCCCAGTTGTGGTTCTATGTTAGAGCACACTTAAAGAGTTGTGTCCAGTTCTGGTTCTAGGTTAGAGCACATTTAAAGAGTTGTGTTCAGTTCTGGTTCTAGCACATTCGGAGAGTTGTGCCCAGTTGTGGTTCTACATTAGAGCACACTTAAAGAGTTGTGTCCAGTTCTGGTTCTAGGTTAGAGCACACACAGAAAATTGTGCTCAGTTCTGGTTGTAGGTTAGAGCACAGTCAGAGAATTGTGCCCAGTTCTGGTTCGAGGTTAGAGCACACTTGGAGAATTGTGTCCAGTTCTGGTTCTAGGTTAGAGCACACACACACGGAGAGTTGTGCCCAGTTCTGGTTCTAGGTTAGAGCACACTCAGAGAATTGTGCCCAGTTCGGGTTCTCGGTTAGAGCACACTCGGAGAATTGTACCAAATTCTGGTTCTAGGTTCGAGCACAATCAGAGTGTTTTGCCCCGTTCTGGTTCGAGATTAGGAGACACACAGAGAGTTGTGCCCAGATCTGGTTTTGGGAGAGAGCACACTCGGTGAGTTGTAACCAGTTCTGGTTCTTGGTTAGAGCACACTCGGAGAATTGCGCCCAGTTCTAGTTCTAGGTTAGAGCAGACACGGAGAGTTGTGCCCAGTTCTGGTTCTAGGTTAGAGCACATTTGGAAAATTGAGCCCTGTTCTGGTTCTAGGTTAGAGCAAACTCAGGGATTTGTGCTCAGTTCTCATTCTGGGATAGAGCACACTTGGAGAATCGTGCTATGTTCTCATTCTCGGTGATCGCATACTCAGAGATTTGTGCTCAGTTCTGACTCTAAGTTAGAGCACACTCAGAGAATTGTGCCCAATTTTGGTTGCAGGTAAGCACACACTCAGAGAATTGTGTACAGTTCTGGTTCTAGGTTTGAGGACATTCGGAGAGTTGTGCCCAGTTGTGGTTCTTGCTTAGAGCACACTTAAAGAGTTGTGTCCAGTTCTGGTTCTAGGTTAGAGCACACTTGGAGAATTGTGTCGAGTTCTGGTTCTACGTTAGAACACACTCAGACAATTGTGCCCAGTTCTGGTTCCACGTTAGAGCACACTCGGAGAATTGTGTCGAGTTCTGGTTCTACGTTAGAGCACATTTGGAGATTTGCGTCCAGTTCTGTTTCTAGGTTAGAACACACTTGGAGTATTGTGCCCAGTTCTAGTTCTCGGTGATAGCACACTCAGAGAAGTGTGCGCAGTTCTGGTTCTAGGATAGAGCACACTTGGAGAATTGTGTCGTGTTCTGGTTCTAGGATAGAGCACACTTGGAGAATTGTGCCCAATTCTGGTTGTCGGACAGAGCACACTTGGAGAGTTCTACCAAGTTCTGGTTCTAAGTTAGAGCACACTCAGAGATCTGTGCCCAGTTCTGGTTCTAGGTTAGAGCACACATGGAGAATTGTGCCCAGTTCTGGTTCTAGGTTAGAGCACATTTGGAAAATTGAACCCTGTTCTGGTTCTAGGTTAGAGCACTTTTGGAGAATTGTGCCCAGTTCGTGTTCTAAGTTAGAGCACACTTGGAGAGTTGTACCCAGTTCTGGATCTACATTAGAGCGCACTTGGTGCATTGTGCCCAATTCTGGTTCTCAGATAGAGCACAGTCAAAGAATTGTGTCCAGTCCTGGATCTAGCTTAGAGCACATTAGGGGAGTTGTGTCCAGTTCGGGTTCTCGGTTAGAACACACTCGGATAATTGTGACCAGTTCTGTTTCGTGGTTAGAGCACACTCGCAGAATTGTGCCTATTTCTGGTTCTAAGATAGAGCACACTCAGAGAATTGTGCCCAATTCTGGTTCTAGGCTGGAGCAAACTCGGAGAATTGTGTCCAGTTCTGGTTCTAGGTTAGAGCACATTTGGAGAATTGTGCCCAATTCTGGTTCTCGGACAGAGCACACTTGGAGAGTTCTACCAAGTTCTGGTTCTAAGTTAGAGCACACTCAGAGATCTGTGCCCAGTTCTGGCTCTAGGTTAGAGCACATATGGAGAATTGTGCCTAGTTCTGTTTCTAGATTAGAGCACATTTGGAGAATTGAATCCTGTTCTGGTTCTAGGTTAGAGCAAACTCAGAGAATAGTGCTCAGTTCTCATTCTGGGATAGGTCACACTCGGAGATTTGTGCTACGTTCTCGTTCTCTATGATAGCACACTCAGAGAATTGTGTCGAGTTCTGGTTCTACGTTAGAGCATACTTGGAGATTTGTGTCCAGTTCTGTTTCTAGGATAGAGGACACTCGGAGAGTTGTGTCCAGTTCTGGTTCTAGGTTAGAACACACTCGGAGAATTGTGTCCAGTTCTGGTTCTCGGTGATACCACATTCGGATAATTGTGCCCATTTCTGGTTCTAGGATAGAGCGCACTTGGAGAATTGTGTCATGTTCTGGTTCTAGGTTAGAGCACATTTGGAGAGTTGTGCCCAGTTCTGGTTCTAGGATAGAGCACGCTCGGAGAATTGTGTCGAGTTCTGGTTCTACGTTAGAGCACACTCGGAGAGTTGTGCCCAGTTCTGGTTCTAGGGTAGAGCACATACAGAGAATTGTGTCGAGTTCTGGTTCTACGTTAGAGCACACTCGGAGAGTTTTGTCCAGTTCTGGTTCTGGGTTAGAGCACATCTGGAGTATTGTGCCCAGTTCTGCTTCTAGGTTAGAGCACACTTGGAGAATTGTGCCCAGTTCGTGTTCTAAGTTAGAGCAACCTGGAGAGTTGTACCCAGTTCTGGATCTACATTAGAGCGCACTTGGTGCATTGTGCCCCATTCTCGTTCTCAGATAGAGCACAGTCAAAGAATTGTGTCCAGTCCTGGATCTAGCTTAGAGCACATTAGGGGAGTTGTGCCCAGTTCTTGTTCTAGGTTAGAGCACACTCGGAGAATGGTGCCCAATTCTGGTTCTAGTTTAAAGCGCAATTGGAGATTTGTGTCCAGTTCGGGTTCTCGGTTAGAACACACTCGGATAATTGTGACCAGTTCTGTTTCGTGGTTAGAGCACACTCGCAGAATTGTGCCTATTTCTGGTTCTAAGATAGAGCACACTCAGAGAATTGTGCCCAATTCTGGTTCTAGGCTGGAGCAAACTCGGAGAATTGTGTCCAGTTCTGGTTCTAGGTTAGAGCACATTTGGAGAATTGTGCCCAATTCTGGTTCTCGGACAGAGCACACTTGGAGAGTTCTACCAAGTTCTGGTTCTAAGTTAGAGCACACTCAGAGATCTGTGCCCAGTTCTGGCTCTAGGTTAGAGCACATATGGAGAATTGTGCCCAGTTCTGTTTCTAGATTAGAGCACATTTGGAGAATTGAATCCTGTTCTGGTTCTAGGTTAGAGCAAACTCAGAGAATAGTGCTCAGTTCTCATTCTGGGATAGGTCACACTCGGAGATTTGTGCTACGTTCTCGTTCTCTATGATAGCACACTCAGAGAATTGTGTCGAGTTCTGGTTCTACGTTAGAGCATACTTGGAGATTTGTGTCCAGTTCTGTTTCTAGGATAGAGGACACTCGGAGAGTTGTGTCCAGTTCTGGTTCTAGGTTAGAACACACTCGGAGAATTGTGTCCAGTTCTGGTTCTCGGTGATACCACATTCGGATAATTGTGCCCATTTCTGGTTCTAGGATAGAGCGCACTTGGAGAATTGTGTCATGTTCTGGTTCTAGGTTAGAGCACATTTGGAGAGTTGTGCCCAGTTCTGGTTCTAGGATAGAGCACGCTCGGAGAATTGTGTCGAGTTCTGGTTCTACGTTAGAGCACACTCGGAGAGTTGTGCCCAGTTCTGGTTCTAGGGTAGAGCACATACAGAGAATTGTGTCGAGTTCTGGTTCTACGTTAGAGCACACTCGGAGAGTTTTGTCCAGTTCTGGTTCTGGGTTAGAGCACATCTGGAGTATTGTGCCCAGTTCTGCTTCTAGGTTAGAGCACACTTGGAGAATTGTGCCCAGTTCGTGTTCTAAGTTAGAGCAACTTGGAGAGTTGTACCCAGTTCTGGATCTACATTAGAGCGCACTTGGTGCATTGTGCCCCATTCTCGTTCTCAGATAGAGCACAGTCAAAGAATTGTGTCCAGTCCTGGATCTAGCTTAGAGCACATTAGGGGAGTTGTGCCCAGTTCTTGTTCTAGGTTAGAGCACACTCGGAGAATGGTGCCCAATTCTGGTTCTAGTTTAAAGCGCAATTGGAGATTTGTGTCCAGTTCGGGTTCTCGGTTAGAACACACTCGGATAATTGTGACCAGTTCTGTTTCGTGGTTAGAGCACACTCGCAGAATTGTGCCCATTTCTGGTTCTAAGTTAGAGCACACTCAGAGAATTGTGCCCAATTCTGGTTCTAGGCTGGAGCAAACTCGGAGAATTGTGTCCAGTTCTGGTTCTAGGTTAGAGCACATTTGGAGAATTGTGCCCAATTCTGGTTCTAGGCTGGAGCAAACTCGGAGAATTGTGTCCAGTTCTGGTTCTAGGTTAGAGCACACTCGGAGAATGGTGCCCAGTTCTGGTTCTAGGCTGGAGCAAACTCGGAGAATTGTGTCCAGTTCTGGTTCTAGGTTAGAGCACATTTGGAGAATTGTGCCCAATTCTGGTTCTAGGCTGGAGCAAACTCGGAGAATTGTGTCCAGTTCTGGTTCTAGGTTAGAGCACATTTGGAGAATTGTGCCCAATTCTGGTTCTAGGCTGGAGCAAACTCGGAGAATTGTGTCCAGTTCTGGTTCTAGGTTAGAGCACATTTGGAGAATTGTGCCCAATTCTGGTTCTAGGCTGGAGCAAACTCGGAGAATTGTACCCAGATCTGGTTCTAGGTTAGAGCACACTCGGAGAATTTTGCTCAATTCTGGTTCTTGGTTAGACCGCAATTGGAGAGCTGTGTCCAGTTCTGCTTCTAGGTTAGAGCACACTCAGAGAATTGTGCCCAATTCTGGTTGTAGGTTAGAGCATACTCAGAGAATTGTGCACAGTTCTGGTTCTATGTTGGAGCACACTCAGAGAATTGTGCCCTGTTCTGGTTCTCGGTTAGGGGATTCTCAGAGAAATGTGCCCATTTTTGGTTATCGGTTAGAGGACACTCGGAAAACTGTGCCCAGTTTTGGTTCTAGGTTCGAGGACGCTCGGAGAGTTGTGTCCAGTTCTATTTCGAGGTTAGAGGACACTTGGAGAGTTGTGTCCAGTTCTGGTTTTAGGTGAGAGCGCAGTCAGAGAATTGTGCCCCGTTCTGATTCTGGTTAGAGCACACTCAGAGAATTGTGCTCACTTCTGGTTCTAGGTTAGAGCACATTCGGAGAGTTGTGCCCAGTTCTGGTTCTAGGTTAGAGCACACTCAGAGAATTGTGCCCAGTTGTGGTCCTAGGTTAGACCAAACTCAGAGAGTTGTGTCCACTTCTGGTTCGCGGTTAGAACACACTCAGATAATTGTGCCCAGTTCTGGTACTAGGTTGGCGCACACTCAGATAATTGTGCCCAGTTCTGGTTCTCAGTTAGAGCATACATGGAGATTTGTGCCCAGTTCTGGTTCTAGGTTAGAGCACACTGGGACAATTGTGCCCAGTTCTAGTTCTATGTTAGAACACACTCGGAGAATTGTGCCCAGTTCTGGTTCCACATTAGAACACACTTGGAGAATTGTGTCGAGTTCTGGTTCTACGTTAGAACACACTCGGACAATTGTGCCCAGTTCTGGTTCCACGTTAGAGCACACTCGGAGAATTGTGTCGAGTTCTGGTTCTACGTTAGAGCACATTTGGAGATTTGCGTCCAGTTCTGTTTCTAGGTTAGAACACACTTGGAGAATTGTGCCCAGTTCTAGTTCTCGGTGAAAGCACACTCAAAGAAGAGTACGCAGTTCTGGTTCTACGTTAGAGCACACTTGGAGAATTGTGTCGTGTTCTGGTTCTAGGATAGAGCACACTCGGAGAATTATGTCGAGTTCTGGTTCTATGTTAGAGCACACTCGGAGAGGTTTGTCCAGTTCTGGTTCTGGGTTAGAGCACACTCAGAAAATTGTGTCCAGTTCTGGTTCCAGGATAGAGCACACTTGGAGAATTGTGCCCAATTCTGGTTCTAGGTTAGAGCACACTTGGTGCATTGTGCCCAATTCTGATTCTCAGATAGAGCACAGTCAAAGAATTGTGTCCAGTCCTGGATCTAGCTTAGAGCGCATTAGGGGAGTTGTTCCCATTTCTGGTTCTAGGTTAGGGCACACTCGGAGAATTGTGCCCAATTCTGGTTCTAGTTCAGAGCACAATTGGAGAGTTGTGTCCAGTTCGAGTTCTCGGTTAGAACACGCTCGGATAATTGTGACCAGTTCTGTTTCTCGGTTAGAGCACACTCGCAAAGTTGTGCCCAGTTCTGGTTCCAAGCTAGAGCACACTCAGAGAATTGTGCCCAATTCTGGTTCTAGGCTGGAGCAAATTCGGAGAATTGTGTCCAGTTCTGGTTCTAGGTTAGAGCACACTTGGAGAATTGTGCCCAATTCTGGTTCTCGGGCAGAGCACACTTGGAGAGTTCTACCAAGTTCTGGTTCTAAGTTAGAGCACACTCAGAGATCTGTGCCCGGTTCTGGTTCGAGGTTAGAGCACATATGGAGAATTGTGCCCAGTTCTGGTTCTAGGTTAGAGCACATTTGGAAAATTGTGCCCAGTTCGGGTTCTCGGTTAGAGCACACTCAGAGAAGTGTGCGCAGTTCTGATTCTAGGTTAGAGCACACTCAGAGAATTGTGCCCAATTCTGGTTCTTGGTTAGAGCGCAATTGGAGAGTTGTGTCCAGTTCTGCTTCTAGGTTAGAGCACACTTGGAGAATTGTACCCAGTTCTGGATCTACGTTAGAGCTCACTTGCTGCATTGTGCCCAATTCTGGTTCTCAGATAGAGCTCAGTCAAAAATTGTGTCCAGTCCTGGATCTAGCTTAGAGCACAATAGGGGGGTTGTACCCAGTTCTGCTTCTAGGTTAGAGCACACTTCAAGAGTTTTGTCCAGTTCTGGTTCTAGGTTAGAGCACATATGGAGTATTCTGCCCAGTTCTGGTTCTAGGTTAGAGCACACTTGGAGTATTGTGCCCGGTTCTGGTTCTAGGTTAGAGCACACTTGGAGAATTGTGCCCAGTTCGTGTTCTAAGTTAGAGCACACTTGGAGAATTGTGCCCAGTTCTGGATCTACGTTAGAGCTCACTTGCTGCATTGTGCCCAATTCTGGTTCTCAGATAGAGCACAGTCAAAAATTGTGTCCAGTCCTGGATCTAGCTTAGAGCACAATAGGGGAGTTGTGCCCAGTTCTGGTTCTAGGTTAGAGCACACTTGGAGTATTGTGCCCGGTTCTGGTTCTAGGTTAGAGCACACTCAGAGAATTTTGTCCAGTTCTGGTTCTAGGATAGAGCACACTCGGAGAGTTATCTCCAGTTCTGGTTCTAGGATAGAAGATACTTGGTAGAGTTGTGCCCAGTTCTGGTTCTGGGTTAGAGCACATTCGGAGAGTTGTGCCCAGTTCTGGTTCTAGGTTGGAGCACACTCAGAGAATTGTGCCCAGCTGTGGTTCTAGGTTAGACCAAACTCGGAGAGTTGTGTCCACTTCTGGTTCGCGGTTAGAACACACTCAGATAATTGTGCCCAGTTCTGGTTCTAGGTTGGCGCACACTCGGATAATTGTGGTTCTGGTTCTCAGTTAGAGCATACACGGAGATTTGTACACAGTTCTGGTTCTAGGTTAGAGCACACTGTGACAATTGTGCCCAGTTCTAGTTCTAGGTTAGAACACACTCGGACAATTGTGCCCAGTTCTGGTTCCACGTTAGAGCACACTCGGAGAATTGTGTCGAGGTCTGGTTCTACGTTAGAGCACATTTGGAGATTTGCGTCCAGTTCTGTTTCTAGGTTAGAACACACTTGGAGAATTGTGCCCAGTTCTAGTTCTCGTGATAGCACACTCAGAGAAGTGTGCGCAGTTCTGGTTCTAGGATAGAGCACACTCGGAGAATTATGTCGAGTTCTGGTTCTACGTTAGAGCACACTCGGAGAGTTGTGCCCAGTTCTGGTTCTAGGATAGAGCACACTCGGGGAATTGTGTCGAGTTCTGGCTCTATGTTAGAGCACACTCGGAGAGTTTTGTCCAGTTCTGGTTCTGGGTTAGAGCACACTCAGAAAATTGTGTCCAGTTCTGGTTCCAAGCTAGAGCACACTCAGAGAATTGTTCCCAATTCTGGTTCTAGGCTGGAGCAAATTCGGAGAATTGTGTCCAGTTCTGGTTCTAGGTTAGAGCACACTTGGAGAATTGTGCCCAATTCTGGTTCTCGGACAGAGCACACTTGGAGAGTTCTACCAAGTTCTGGTTCTAAGTTAGAGCACACTCAGAGATCTGTGCCCAGTTCTGGTTCTAGGTTAGAGCACATATGGAGAATTGTGCCCAGTTCTGGTTCTAGGTTAGAGCACATATGGAGAATTGTGCCCAGTTCTGGTTCTATGTTAGAGCACATATGGAGAATTGTGACCCGTTCTGGTTCTAGGTTAGAGCACATTTGGAAAATTGAGCCCTGTTCTGGTTCTAGGTTAGAGCACATTTGGAGAGTTGTGCCCAGTTCTGGTTCTAGGATAGAGCACACTCGGGGAATTGTGTCGAGTTCTGGCTCTATGTTAGAGCACACTCGGAGAGTTTTGTCCAGTTCTGGTTCTGGGTTAGAGCACACTCAGAAAATTGTGTCTAGTTCTGGTTCCAGGATAGAGCACCCTTGGAGAATTGTGCCCAATTCTGGTTCTAGGTTAGAGCGCACTTGATGCATTGTGCCCAATTCTGATTCTCAGATAGAGCACAGTCAAAGAACTGTGTCCAGTCCTGGATCTAGCTTAGAGCACATTAGGGGAGTTGTTCCCATTTCTGGTTCTACGTTAGAGCACACTCGGAGAATTGTGCCCAATTCTGGTTCTAGTTTAGAGCACAATTGGAGTGTTGTGTCCAGTTCGGGTTCTAGGTTAGAACACATTCGGATAGTTGTGACCAGTTCTGTTTCTCGGTTAGAGCACACTAGCAAAATTGTGCCCAGTTCTGGTTCCAAGCTAGAGCACACTAGGAGAATTGTGCCCAGTTCTAGTTCTATGTTAGAGCAAATTCGGAGAATTGTGTCCAGTTCTGTTTCTAGGTTAGAACACACTTGGAGAATTGTGCCTAGTTCTAGGTTAGAGCACACTCAGAGAAGTGTACGCAGTTCTGGTTCTAGGATAGAGCACTCTTGGAGAATTGTGTCGTGTTCTGGTTCTAGGATAGACCACACTCGGAGAATTATGTCGAGTTCTGGTTCTACGTTTCAGCACACTCGGATAGTTGTGACCAGTTCTGTTTCTCGGTTAGAGCACACTCAGAGAAATGTGCCCAGTTCTGGTTCCAAGCTAGAGCACACTCAGAGAATTGTGCCCAATTCTGGTTCTAGGCTGGAGCAAATTCGGAGAATTGTGTCCAGTTCTGGTTCTAGGTTAGAGCACACTTGGAGAATTGTGCCCAATTCTGGTTCTCGGACAGAGCACACTTGGAGAGTTCTACCAAGTTCTGGTTCTAAGTTAGAGCACACTCAGAGATCTGTGCCCAGTTCTGGTTCTAGGTTCGAGCACATATGGAGAATTGTGCCCAGTTCTGGTTCTAGGTTAGAGCACATATGGAGAATTGTGCCCAGTCTGGTTCTACGTTAGAGCACATATGGAGAATTGTGCCCAGTTCTGGTTCTAGGTTAGAGCACATTTGGAAAATTGAGCCCTGTTCTGGTTCTAGGTTAGAGCACATTTGGAGAGTTGTGCCCAATTCTGGTTCTAGGATAGAGCACACTCGGAGAATTGTGTTGAGTTCTGGTTCTACGTTAGAGCACACTCGTAGAGTTTTGTCCAGTTCTGGTTCTAGGTTAGGGCACATATGGAGTATTCTGCCCAGTTCTGGTTCTAGGTTAGAGCACACTTGGAGTATTGTGCCCGGTTCTGGTTCTAGGTTAGAGCACACTTGGAGAATTGTGCCCAGTTCGTGTTCTAAGTTAGAGCACACTTGGAGAATTGTGCCCAGTTCTGGATCTACGTTAGAGCTCACTTGCTGCATTGTGCCCAATTCTCGTTCTCAGATAGAGCACAGTCAAAAATTGTGTCCAGTCCTGGATCTAGCTTAGAGCACAATAGGGGAGTTGTGCCCAGTTCTGGTTCTAGGTTAGAGCACACTCGGAGAATTGTGCCCAATTCTGGTTCTAGTTTAGAGCGCAATTGGAGGTTTGTGTCCAGTTCGGGTTCTCGGTTAGAACACACTCGGATAATTGTGAGCAGTTCTGCTTCTAAGTTAGAGCACACTCAGAGAATTGTGCCCAATTCTGGTTCTAGGCTGGAGCAAACTCGGAGAATTGTGTCCAGTTCTTGTTCTAGGTTGGAGCACATTTGGAGAATTGTGTCCAATTCTAGTTCTCGGACAGAGCACACTTGGAAAGTTCTACCAAGTTCTAGTTCTAAGTTAGAGCACACTCAGAGATCTGTGCCCAGTTCTGGTTCGAGTTTAGAGCACATCTGGAGAATTGTGCCCAGTTCTGGTTCTAGATTAGAGCACGGTTGGAGAATTGAGCCCTGTTCTGGTTCTAGGTTAGAGCAAACTCAGAGAATTGTGCTCAGTTCTAGTACTAGGTTAGAGCACACTCGGAGAATTGTGCCCAGCTCTGGTTCTCAGTTACAGCATACACGGAGATTTGTACCCAGTTCTGGTTCTAGGTTAGAGCACACTCGGACAATTGTGTCCAGTTCTAGTTCTAGGTTAGAACACACTCGGAGAATTGTGCCCAGTTCTGGTTCTACGTTAGAGCACATTTGGAGATTTGCGTCCAGTTCTGTTTCTAGGTTAGAACACACTTGGAGAATTGTGCCCAGTTCTCGTTCTCTGTGATAGCACACTCAGAGAAGTGTGCGCAGCGCAGTTCTGGTTCTAGGATAGAGCACACTCGGAGAATTATGTCGAGTTCTGGTTCTACGTTTCAGCACACTCAGATAGTTGTGACCAGTTCTGTTTCTCGGTTAGAGCACGCTCAGAGAATTGTGCCCAGTTCTGGTTCCAAGCTAGAGCACACTCAGAGAATTGTGCCCAATTCTGGTTCTAGGCTGGAGCAAATTCGGAGAATTGTGTCCAGTTCTGGTTCTAGGTTAGAGCACATTTGGAGAATTGTGCCCAATTCTGGTTCTCGGACAGAGCACACTTGGAGAGTTCTACCAAGTTCTGGTTCTAAGTTAGAGCACACTCAGAGATCTGTGCCCAGTTCTGGTTCTAGATTAGAGCACATTTGGAAAATTGAGCCCTGTTCTGGTTCTACGTTAGAGCACATTTGGAGAGTTGTGCCCAATTCTGGTTCTAGGTTAGAGCTCATATGGAGAATTGTGCCCAGTTCTGGTTCTACGTTAGAGCACACTCGTAGAGTTTTGTCCAGTTCTGGTTCTGGGTTAGAGCACATATGGAGTATTCTGCCCAGTTCTGGTTCTAGGTTAGAGCACACTTGGAGAATTGTGCCCAGTTCGTGTTCTAAGTTAGAGCACACTTGGAGAGTTGTACCCAGTTCTGGAGCTACATTAGAGCGCACTTGCTGCATTGTGCCCAATTCTGATTCTCAGATAGAGTACAGTCAAAAATTGTGTCCAGTCCTGGATCTAGCTCTGAGCACATTAGGGGAGTTGTGCCCAGTTGTTGTTCTAGGTTAGAGCACACTCGGAGAATTGTGCCCAATTCTGGTTCTAGTTTAGAGCGCAATTGGAGATTTGTGTCCAGTTCGGGTTCTCGGTTAGAACACACTCTAATTGTGACCAGTTCTGTTTCGCGGTTAGAGCACACTCGCAGAATTGTGCCCAGTTCTGCTTCTAAGTTAGAGCACACTCAGAGAATTGTGCCCAATTCTGGTTCTAGGCTGGAGCAAACTCGGAGAATTGTGTCCAGTTCTGGTTCTAGGTTAGAGCACATTTGGAGAATTGTGCCCAATTCTGGTTCTAAGATAGAGCACACACGGAGATCTGTGCCCAGTTCGGGTTCTAGGTTAGAGCACATTTGGAGAATTGTGCCCAGTTCTGGTTCTAGATTAGAGCACCCTCGGAGAGTTGTGCCCAGTACGGGTTCTAGGTTAGAGCACATTTGGAGAATTGAGCCCTGTTCTGGTTCTAGGTTAGAGCAAACTCAGAGAATTGTGCCCAGTTCTCGTTCTGGGATAGAGCACACTCGGAGAATTATGACCAGTTATGGTTCTAAGTTCGAGCACACTCAGAAAATTGTGCCAGGTTATGGTTCTAGGTTAGAGCACACTTGGAGATTTGTGCCCAGTTCTGGTTCTAGGTTAGAGCAAACTCAGAGAATTGTGCTCAGTTCTCGTTCTGGGATAGAGCACACTCAGAGAATTGTGCTATGTTCTCGTTCGCAGTGATAGCACACTCAGAGAATTGTGCCTAGTTCTGGTTCTAGGTTAGAGCACACTCAGAGAGTTGTGCCCAATTCTGGTTCGAGGATAGAGCACACACGGAGATCAGTGCCCAGTTCTGGTTCTAGGTTGGAGCACATTTGGAGAATTGTGCCCAGTTCTGGTTCTAGATTAGAGCACCCTCGGAGAGTTGTGCCCAGTACGGGTTCTAGGTTAGAGCACACTCAGAGAATTGTGACCAGTTCTGGTTCTAGATTAGGAGACGCACAGAGATTTGTGCCCAGATCTAGCTTTGGGAGAGAGCACACTCGGTGAGTTGTAGTCAGTTCTGGTTCTAGGTTAGAGCACACTCAGACAGTTGTGTCCAGTTCTGGTTCTAGGTTAGAGAACACTCAGAGAATTGTGCCCTGTTCTGGTTCTAGGTTAGAGCAAACTCAGAGAATTGTGCTCAGTTCTCGTTCTGGGATAGAGCACACTCGGAGAATTGTGCCCAGTTCGGGTTCTAGGTTAGAGCACACTCAGAGAATTGTGACCAGTTCTGGTTCTCGATTAGGAGACGCACAGAGATTTGTGCCCAGATCTAGCTTTTGGAGAGAGCACACTCGGTGAGTTGTAGTCAGTTCTGGTTCTCGGTTAGAGCACTCTCAGAGAGTTGTTTCCAGTTCTGGTTCGAGGTTAGAGAACACTCAGAGAATTGTGCCCAGTTATGGTTCTAAGTTCGAGCACACTCAGAAAATTGTGCCAGGTTATGGTTCTAGGTTAGAGCACACGTGGAGAATTGTGCCCAGTTCTGGTTCTAGGTTTGAGCACACTCGGGAAATTGTACCCAGTTATAGTTCTAAATTAGAGCACACTCAGAGAATTGTGCCCATTCTGGTTCTAGGATAGCGCACTCTCAGCCCAACCTAGAACCAGAACTGTACAAAATTCTCTGAGTCTGCTCTAGCCGAGAACCAGAATTGGCACAATTTTTCGAGTGTGCTCTAACCTCGAACCAGAACTGGGCACAATTCTCTGAGTGTGCTCTAACCTAAAACCAGAATTGGGCACAATTCTCCAAGTGTGCTCAATTCTGGTTCTCGGTTAGAGCACACTAATGGAGTTGTGCCCAGTTCTGGTTCTTTTTTGGTACACTCTCGAATAATTGTGTCCAATTCTGGTTCGAGATTAGAGGACACACAGAGAATTGTGCCCAGATCTGGTTTTGGGTGAGAGCACACATGGAGAGTTGTACCCAGATCTGGTTCTAGGTTAGAGCACACTCGGAGAATTGTGCCCAATTCTGGTTCTTGGTTAGAGCGCAATTGGAGAGTTGTGTCCAGTTCGGGTTCTCGGTTAGAACACACTCCGATAATTGTGCCCAGTTCTGTTTCTCGGTTAGAGCACACTCGCAAAATTGTGCCCATTTCTGGTTCTAGGCTGGTGCACACTCAGAGAATTGTGCTCAGTTGTGGTTCACGGTTAGAGCATACTTGGAGAATTGTGTCGTGTTCTGGTTCTAGGTTAGAGCACACCCGGAGAATTGTGCCCAGTTATGGTTCTAAGTTAGAGCACACTCAGAGAATTGTGCCCATTCTAGTTCTCGGTTAGAGCACACTCGAAGAATTGTGCCCAGTTCTGCTTCTAGGTTAGAGCACACTCAGAGAATTGTGCCCAGTTCTGGTTCTCAGTTAGAGCATACACGGAGATTTGTACCCAGTTCTGGTTCCACGTTAGAGGCACACTCGGACAATTGTGCCCAGTTCTGGTTCTAGGTTAGAGCACACTCAGAGAATTGTGCCCAGTTGTGGTTCTAGGTTAGACCAAACTCGGTGAGTTGTGTCCACTTCTGGTTCACGGTTAGAACACACTCAGATAATTGTGCCCAGTTCTGGTTCTAGGTTAGGGCACCCTCGGATAATTGTGCCCAGTTCTGGTTCTCAATTAGAGCATACACGGAGATTTGTACCCAGTTCTAGTTCTAGGTTAGAACACACTCGGACAATTGTGCCCAGTTCTGGATCCACGTTAGAGCACACTCGGACAATTGTGCCCAGTTCTGGTTCTAGGTTAGAGCACACTCGGACAATTGTGCCCAGTTCTGGTTCCACGTTAGAGCACACTCGGACAATTGTGCCCAGTTCTGGTTCTAGGTTAGAGCACACTCGGACAATTGTGCCCAGTTCTAGTTCTGGGTGAGAGCACACTTGTAGAATTGTGCCCAGTTCTGGTTCTAGGTTAGCGCACACTCGGATAATTGTGCCCAGTTCTGGTTCTCAGTTAGAGCATACACGGAGATTTGTACTCAGTTCTAGTTCCAGGTTAGAGCACACTCGGACAATTGTGCCCAGTTCTGGTTCTAGGTTAGAGCACACTCGGAGTATTGTGCCCAGTTCTAGTTCTGGGTTAGAGCACACTTGGAGAATTGTGCCCAGTTCTGGGTCTAGGTTAGAGCACAGTCAGAGAGTTGTGCCCAGTTCTGGTTCAAGTTAGAGCATACTCAGAGCATTGTGCCCAGTTTTGGTTCTAGGTTAGAGCACATTCGGAGAGTTGTGCCCAGTTCTGATTCTAGGTTAGAGGACCCTGGGACAGTTGTGCCCAGTTCTGGTTATAGGTTAGAGCACGCTCGGAGAATTGTGCCCAGTTCTCGTTCTAGTTTGGAGCAAACCTGGAGAATTGTGCCCAGTTCTGGTTCTAAGTTAGACCATACTCAGACCATTGTGCCCAGTTCTGCTTCGAGGTTAGAGCACATTTGGAGAATTGTGTGCAGTTCTGGTTCTAGGTTTGAGCACACTCGGAGAGTTGTGCCCAGTTCTGGTTCTATGTTAGAGCACATTCGGAGAATTGTGCCCAGTTCTGGTTCTAGGTTAGCGGATACTCGGAGGTTTGTGCCCAGTTCTGGTTCTCAGGGCACCTTTGCAAAGTTTTATCCAGTTCTGGTTCTTGGTTAGAGCTCATTTGGCTAATTACTGCACTCACGATATATAAATGGATTGTGTCCGTTTCGAATGTTCTCATCGCTTGTCAACGTTATGAATCCCCTACCTAGCTCAAGCACAGCCAGGTGATCTTATAGAGAACGGGAAAAAAAATTAAATTATTGTGAAGCAGAATTTAAGAAAAAAATGAAGCGTGGATTGAGCCTGTGTAAATCGACTGTTCAACTATTAGAATACCTGGCTCATCATCTGTTGGGTAAAGTGAAATTTATTTAATACACCCAACCTACCCACCACCTTTAATTTGTGTCTAAAAAAAATACCATATTTATTAATAAAAATAATATAAATTTTAAAATTATTCTAAAAACAATTCTAAAATCTATTTAGATTAGATTACTTTACAGTGTGGAAACAGGCCCTTCGGCCCAACAAGTCCACACCGCCCTGCCGAAGCGCAAACCACCCATACCCCTACATTTACCCCTTACCTGACACTACGGGCAATTTAGCATGGCCAATTCACCTGACCTGCACATCTTTGGACTGTGGGAGGAAACCGGAGCACCCGGAGGAAACCCACGCAGACACGGGGAGAATGTGCAAACTCCACACAGTCAGTCGCCTGAGGCGGGAATTGAACCCGGGTCTCTGGCGCTGTGAGGCAGCAGTGCTAACCACTGTGCCACCGTGCCGCCCATATTTAAAACTATATTATCTTAAAATTACTTAAAATCCATATTAAATTATGTCTATTGGAGTTAACTAAGAATCCTAGGAGTCCATAAAAATTCTCAATACTTCCAGGGTCAAAGAGAGTGTAAGCTTACTGATATTTTGTGTGAAAGACTTGTACCTTTTGTTCCCAAGGGCCTTCAACAACTCATTTTTCTTCTCGAACCACTTCCCTCGGGATCCTATCACAAAGTCGTAGAAGGAGACTGTTGTTCCTTTTGTTAGAACTCGAATCTCCTCCTCCAGATGTTCACACTTCACTGTCTTTTCTTCCCACACATTTTCTAACGAGTCTATTTGGGTATCCGACCATATTGTTACGTCGACCACTATCGATTGCTGTTCTCTCACAAAGATCAAATCGGGAATCCACAATTTACCCTCTTTGTCCTTAACATGTGGTTCGACGAACGTAGTCCATTCCTTAACTTTAACGTATTTAGTCAGTTCTTCTGCTATCCTATTATGTCTTTTTATCCACATATTTTTAACGAACGTGCACCATCCAGAGATATGTGTAACTGTTTCCACCATATCATTGCATCTTCTACAATTTTTCATATTCCCTTGTCTACCATAATTCAACGACACCCTTGCTGGATATAAATTGGTCCGCACTAGGATCGAATTAATAACCTTAGATGTGTTCATAAATTGAACTTCCTTTAACCAGTTATTCAAGATACAGTCATTCTTAAAATAGTGGACACCCACCCCCTGACAAGGTAGGGCCATCCATCTCTTCATTTCTGCATCACACCAATTCTTGTAGTGCCTACTACTATATTCTTCAATCCCTTGATCCGAGCCATCTATATTGTCCGTGTGCTCGTTGATAAAAGGGTTCCAAATTTCCAATAAGCAATTAAATCTACAGATCTTTTGCATTTTTGTTTTAATACAATTTCCTTCTAACGAAAATGAGGAAAGTAAAATTTCGTCGGAGGAATTGTAAAATTTCTCCAATTTGCTCAAAATTGAACTTGGAATAAACAACGATAATTTAATTATTCCGAGTCCTCCATCACGATTTCTAGCATACAGTGCTCCATCTGTGATGCTCTGCAGAAGATGTAATATCTCTCTGACAGTATTTCTGATAATATTATCTATTTTATTCAAATAATTTAGGGACACCTCTGATAAAATGAGGTAATAAAATAATCTAGGGATAAAATATGTTCTCAGAATTTCCAATTTCTGAGTCGGTTTTAAAAAGGCTTTTTTAAGATTAGTAATCCAACCACCCAATTGATCAACCCACTGGGATTGACTAATTCCTGTCCGTGGATCAATCCTAGCCCCTAAATATTTGTCTACATTTCCCAGTTCTATGAACTGTATCACTTCATCATTAAGCTTCCATTTAGGACTACTATTATAAACAAATGTTTTATTCTTACTCCGAAAATAGAACCCTTTCGTCTTTTTAGTGTTAACCTCCAGTCCTGTATTCTTACAGAACTTCTCTAGGAGTTTTAAATTATGTACCATACCCTCGTAGGACTGACTGACCAAGACGATGTCATCAGCAAATCCAAAAGAAGCACAATGGCAGCTGACACCGTCTGGACCTAAAAACATACCCTTTTTATTTTCCTCTAAAGTACTAATTAAGGGGTCCATTACAATATTAAAAAGTATTGGTGAAAGTGAATCACCCTGTTTAACACCTTTTAAAATCTTAATCTGATTGGTAACAAAATCAAAACCCTCTATTACAGTAGTATTATTCTCATATAAATTACTAATAAGTTTAATAAAATCTGGAGGAATTTGGATTCTTTTCAAAGCATTTACTATAAGTTTATGACCCACAGTATCAAATGCTGTAGCTAAGTCTATAAAAACCGCTGCCAAGTTTCTCTTATTATTCTTAGCTCCTTTAGTAATATTTTCCAAAATTTTTATATTCTCCTCACAACCCGATACTCCTGTCATAAACCATTTTTGACATTTATTTAATACAATAGTCCTCCTTAATCTCTTCACCATAATCTTAGTGAACAGCCTTAATAAGATTGGGCCTGTCGTAATCAGCCGCCAATTGTTAATGTCTTTTAATCCCTCTTCTTCATTAACCTTGGGGATTAAAACAGTTCTACTTTCTTTCATAGCCTTTGGAATCGTAGCTAATTTGAGCCAGATAGTAAAAATTCTAGGAATGACTCTATTATCTTGATTAAAAATCGCTATGATATCCTTGAGTGACATCCGATCCGTCTCAGTCGCCGTTTTCGAGTCAGTCGCCTTAATGGCATGATCAACCTCTTCCACGGACACAGGACCCATCAGAAGGTCACCCAAGATATTTTCCTCATTCCTCGTATGTTTTACAAATTCTCTCAAATTATTTTTATGGTTTGGGGTAGATAATCTCTTACTAAAGTACTCTTCCAATTGCTCCTTATTAAGAGGACAAATGCAGTTATTAGGGCACCCATTAATGTCCTCGCTAAATATTGTCTTTTAGATTTGTACAATTTTTGCATTTCTTTGAATTTTCCTTTCTTTGTCCATCGATTTATTGGGTATTACCTGCTGTTTACTCTGTTTATTCTTATTTAAGCAACTATTCTTATTTTCCTGTTTCTTTTTACTATCATTATTATTATTATTATCCTTCCTGATATCTAATTTCTTAATTATTTCATTCATGACAACCTTTTCTTCCTTCAGTGCTACTCTTCTATTCTTATTTATTTGGGCCTCCATACTATCCAACAAATCATTTAATGATTTAGTAGTTAATTCTTCCCTCCCTCTATTCTCTATACTCGTACCATTGATTCCTACAGTCCTACCACTACCACTGGGTTCATCAACTACTTCAATATTATTCTCATCAAAGAAGACCTCCTCATAATTAACTTCCATGTCCACTACTTTATCATCATCCTTATTACTATTCTTATGTCTACTTAATAGTCTTCTTTTATCAGAAATTTGCTTAGCTGTTTTATTTATTAATTTTGCCGCTATTAATTTATTTATATTTCTATGACCACTAAATACTTTTTCTAATACTCCCAATTGTTCCACTCCCCCCTTCAACCAAACACCTCTCCTACTATTGTCTTCTCCTTCTACCTTATTAGATTTCTTTTTTCCCTTACCCCTTTTAACATTTCTCATAGCCGGGTGCACGTGCCTCTTGTGCTGCCCTAACTCTTGTGGGCGGCACGGTGGCACAGTGGTTAGCACTGCTGCCTCACAGCGCCAGAGACCCGGGTTCAATTCCCGCCTCAGGTGACTGACTGTCTGGAGTTTGCACATTCTCCCCGTGTCTGCGTGGGTTTCGTCCGGGTGCTCCGGTTTCCTCCCACAGTCCAAAGATGTGCAGGTTAGGTGAATTGGCCATGCTAAATTGTCCCTAGTGTAAGGTAAAAGGGGTAAATGTAGGGGTATGGGTGGGTTGCGCTTCAGCAGGGCGGTGTGGACTTCTTGGGCTGAAGGGCCTGTTTCCACACTGTAAGTAATCTAATCTAATCTAATCTAAACCCTATGGCCGAAGTAAATTTTAACGGACAGGATTCACACTGAGATTGTTTCTCATTCTCACTGTCAATTTTTACATCCTTTTTCCCTTTACATTTTGAATAGTGGCAAGCAATTGAGTGATTGCTGCTTTCTAGATCACATTTTCCACATTTAACTCTAACCGATTTTACCCCTTTGCACTGATTCAAGTGCTTTCTAAACTGTCCAACCATATTCTATAAATTATTACAAGATTTACACATAAAATTATCCAATGGATACTGAATTATTACCTCCCTTCTAACTCTATCTACTACTACCGGAAGAACTACCCGTGACTCAATATTCTCCTCATTTCTTTCTGTAATTCTACTTAGACTAAAATCATATGGCCCTTTAAAATTCGAATTAAAAGTCGTTCTACTGTTAAAAGAACTGGACTCAAGAGGGGCACACTCTGTGACTCCATTAATTCGAACTGGACTTTTCCCAGCAGTTATTTTGGTACCCTCATGCCTGCCTGAGGATAACCTTGCTGGGATCACTGTAATGGCCTCTTCCGTTTGAGTATAAACGGACGGTCTGTTTCTCACTTGGCTAGTACATTTAGTGCACGGAGCCACCAATAACAACTGTGCGGGGCGGTTATTTACCCGGACTCCCACCCAACCTGATTTTTCGTAGTGTAGCATAATTGCCAACTGCCAAATTTGTTTTTCTCTAAGAATTGACCTTATGGTCACCAGCCGTCTCATGTTCTTTCTAAGGCCGTATTAGCCGAACTTACTAGAGTAATGCTATTCAACGGGAGTAATTAATTAAAACCGTTCTCAGTCACTCTTGACACAGGATAAAACCACCGGCAAAAAAAACCAACAGTAAAATCAATGATAAAACCGTCAGTTAAGACCCATGATTAAAACCCGGCCAATAAAACCACGAATACCGGTTAAAATCACACTCCCGCTAATATGCTTCCTCTGCCAGGTCGTAACCAGGGGGAACCGTGTGGAGGTTCGACCACTTTGTAATCCGTAAAAACATGTAAGAACGATTACAAAGGTGCTTACGTACAGGCGTTGGGAGACAAACCAAACAATATTCCTTAGTCATATCCCCCCCCAAGTGAGTCATAGTTACTCCCACCGTTTACCCGCGCTTCATTGAATTTCTGCACTGGGCAGAAATCACATCACGTCAACACCGATTCTCCAATCTAGTTCTGTTTCTAGATTAGAGAGCTGAGAGAGAGTCATGTACAGTTCTGGCTGAGTGACAGCACACTTAGAGTTATGTTCAGTTCTGATTCTAAGTAAAAGCATACTTGGAGAGTAGTGTATGGATCAATTTCTCAGTGAGAGCACACTTGGAGAGTTGTGTACAATCTGACTCTCAGTTTACTCACATTCAGACATTTCTTGCCTGCATATCAGAGCAAAACACTGAATATGGTGCAAGAAGTATTCATGATGTTGATACTCAGCTGGTGTTATACAATGATCAGGTTCAAATGTCCAGAAACTCAACTGGACTCACATAAACACAGTGACTACAAGAGCAGGTCAGAGGCAGGGATACTGCGGCGAGTAACTCACCTCAAAGTCTATCCACTATTTACAAGGCACAAGTCAGGAGTGCGATGGAATACTCCCCACTTGCCTGGATGGGTGCAGCTCGAACAACATGCAAGAAGCTTGATACCATTCAGGACAAAGCAACCCGCTTGATTGGCACTACATCCACAAACATTCAATCCCTCCAGCACCGGCACTCCAGTTCTGTAACATTATCAAAATGTTGCATCAGAGTTTTCATTTCCTTACACAGCACTGGACACCAGCAACACATATAAAAAAACAAGGACTGCAGATGCTGGAATGCTGGAAACCAGAGCCTAGATTAGAGTGATGCTGGAAAAGCACAGCAGGTCAGGCAGCATCCGAGGAGTAGGAAAATCGACGTTTTGGGCAAAAGCTCTTCAGCAACACATAGAGTCATAGAGATGTACAGCATGGAAACAGACCCTTCGTTACAGAGGAGGAAGTACTGGATGTCTTGAAATGGTTAAAGGTGGATAAATCCCCAAGACTTGATCAGGTGTACCCGAGAACTCTGTGAGAAGCTAGAGAAGCTGGGCCTCTTGCTGAGATATTTGAATCATCGATAGTCACAGGTGAGGTGCCGGAAGACTGGAGGTTGGCAAACGTGGTGCCACTGTTTATAAAGGGTGGTAAAGACAAGCCAGAGAACTATAGACCGGTGAGCCTGACCTCGGTGGTGGGCAAGTTGTTGGAGGTCAGAGTATTTGGAAAGGCAAGGACTGATTTGGGATAGAGAACTAGCCATTTGGATACAGAACTGGCTTAAAGGTAGAAGTCAGAGGGTGTTGGTGGAGGGTTGTTTTTCAGACTGGAGGCCTGTGACCAGTGGAGTGCCACAAGGATCGGTGCTGGGCTCTCTACTTTTTGTCATTTACATAAATGATTTGGATGCGAGCATAAGAGGTACAGTTAGTAAGTTTGCAGATGACACCAAAATTGGAGGTATAGTGGACAGCGAAGAGGGTTATCTCAGATTACAACAGGATATTGACCAGATTGGCCAATGGGCTGAGAAGTGGCAGATGGAGTTTAATTCAGATAAATGCGAAAGCATTTGGGAAAGCGATTTGGGAAAGCAAATCTTAGCAGGACTTATACACTTAATGGTAAGGTCCTAGGGAGTGTTGCTGAACAAAGAGACCTTGGATGCAAGTTCATAACTCCTTGAAAGTGGAGTCACAGGTAGATAGGATAGTGAAGAAGGCATTTGGTATGCTTTCCTTTATTGGTCAGAGTATTGAGTACAGGAGTTGGGAGGTCATGTTGCGGCTGTACAGGACATTGGTTAGGCCACTTTTGGAATATTGCGTGCAATTCTGGTCTCCTTCCTATCGGAAAGATGTTGTGAAACTTGAAAAGGTTCAGAAAAGATTTACAAGGATGTTGCCAGGGTTGGAGGATCTGAGCTACAGGGAGAGGCTGAACAGGCTGGTACTGTTTTCCCTGGAGCGTCGGAGGCTGAGGGGTGACCTCATAGAGGTTTACAAAATTATGAGGGGCATGGATAGGATAAATAGACAAAGTCTTTTCCCTGGGATCGGGGAGTTCAGAACTAGAGGGCATAGGTTAAGGGTGAAGGGGAAAGATATAAAAGAGACCTAAGGGCAACTTTTTCACGCAGAGGGTGCTACGTGTAAGGAATGAGCTGCCAAAGGATGTGGTGGAGGCTGGTACAGTTGCAACATTTAAGAGGCATTTGGATGGGTATATGAATAGGAAGGGTTTGGAGGGATATGGGCCGGGTGCTGGCAGGTGGGACTAGATTGGGTTGGGATATCTGGTTGGCATAGACAGGTTGAACATGAACAGACAAGGATACAGACCATGTGAATACAGATGGGACATTCTTTAGAGATTGTCCATTGAAGTTACATGGAGATTGTCTATTGAAGTTATGTGGGTGGAACGTAAAAATAAGAAAGGGATGATCACCTTGTTTGGATTGGATTGTAGGCCCCCAAATAGTCAATGGGAAATTGAGAAGCAAATATATAAGGAAATGTCAGATATCTGTAAGAAAAATATGTTTGCAAAGGTAGGGAATTTTAATTTTCCAAACACAGACTGGGACTGCCATAGTGTTAAGGGTTTGGTTAGAAGGAATTTCTTAAGTGACAAATATATATGGATGTACCTTCTAGAGAAGGAGGAATACTTGACCTTCTATTGGGAAATACAGCAGAACGAGTAACTGAGGTGTCAGTGCGGGAGCACTTTGGGGGGCAGTGTTCATAATTCTATTAGTTTTAAAATAGTAATGGAAAAGGATAGAACTGATCTAAAAGTTAAAGTTCTAAATTGGAGAAAGGCCACTGTTGACAGTATTAGACAGGAATTTTCAAAAATGGATTGGGGTAGGCGATTCACAGTGAAAGGACAGTTGGGAAGTGGGAGGCCTTTAACAGTGAGATAACGAGAGTTCAGAGATAGGATATTCCTGTTAGTATGAAGGGCAATGCTGGTGGGTGTAGGGAATGCTGGATAACTCAAAAAATTGAGTATTTGATCAAGAAAAAGCAAGAGGCATATATCAGGGAAAGACAGTTGGCATCGAGTAAATCCCTAGAAGAGTAAAGGGTAGTAGGAGTATACTGAAGAGGGAAAATCAGGAGGGCAAAAAGGGCACATGAGATGGCTTTGGCAAATAGAGTTAAGGAGAATCCAAAGAGAGAATAAACAAAGGGAAAAAGAGTAAATAGGGAGAGAATAGGGCCCCTTAAAGATCAGTGTGTCCTATCATAGAATCCCTACAGTGTGGAAGCAGGCCATTCGGCCCATCAAAGTCCACACCGGCCCTCTGAAGAGCATCCCACCCAGAAATATTATCCCTACCCTATAACCCCGCATTACCAAAGGCCAATCCATCTAGCTGACACATCCCTGGAAACTGTGGGTAATTTAGCCAATAGCCAATTCACCCAAGCAGGACATCTTTGGACTGTGGGAGAAAACCAGACCACCCAGAGGAAATCCACATGGACACTGCAAGCTCTACACAGACAGCCGTCCAAGGGTGGAATCAAGCCCAAGTGTCTGGCCATGTGAGGCAGCAGTACTAACCACTGAACCACCATGCTGCCCCTTGTTTACTTATATGTGCAAGAACAGGAGATGGGTAAGACACTAAACAAATAATTTGTGTCAGTATTTACTGTGGAGAAGGATTTAGAAGCCCAGGAACTTCTGGAAATAAATTTGATGTCTTGGAAAGAGTTTATATTACTGAAGAGTAGGTGCTGGAGGTCTTAAAATGCATAAAGATAGATAAATCTCTATCAGATTTTTCCAGAACTTTGTGGGAAGCTAGGGAAGAGATTGCTAGACCCCTTACTGAGATAGTCATGGGTTAGGTGACAGAAGCCTGGAGGTTGGCTAACATGGTGCCATTATTTAGAAAAGGCTGAAAGGAAAAGCCAGGGAACTATAGACCAGTGAGCCTGATGTCACTGGTGGGTAAGTTGGAGAGGATTTTGAGGAATAGAATTTGCATGAATTTGGAAAGGCAGAGGTAGTCAATATGGCTCTATGCAAAGGAAATCATGTCTCGCTAACCTGATTTTCACCTCTTCAAAAGAATCAAAGAAGATTGATGATGGCAAAACAATAGATGTTGTCTGTGTCGACTTCGGCAAAGTTCCACATGGTAAGCTGGTTAGTAAGGTTAGATTACATTATTGTTAAGGTTCTTGAGGAGATTTGTAGCTGAGGTTGTGGAACTGGTTGTAGTGTAGCCCACTGAGCTGGTGGATTGTCTTGCAAACATTTTGGCACCGTGCTAGGTAACGTCATCAATGCAACTTCCATTGTTGTTCTACTCCACTGGATATTTCTACGCTCCGGTCTACTAGGGTGGGTGGTATCACTTCCTAGGGAGTGCGGCTGAACAAAGAGACCCAGGGGTGCAGGGACACAGTTCCTTAAAAGTGGTGTTGCAGAAGGGTGCTGAAGAAGGCATTTGGCCTGTTTGCCTTTATTGGTCAGTGGGATTGAGTAAGGAGTTGTGATATCATGTTGAGGCTGTACAGGACATTGGTGAGGCCACTTTTTGGAATACCGCATATAATTCTGGTTGCCCTTCTATAGGAAGGATGTTGTTAAAGTTGAGAATGTGCAGAAAAAAGTTACAAGAATCATGACAGCTCTGGAGGGTTTGAGTGATAGGGAGAGATGGAATAGGCTGGGCTTTTTATCCGTGGAACGTCGGAGACTGAGGGTGACCCTGTTGAGGTTTATAAAATCATGAGGGGCATTGATAGGGTGAATAGCCATGTTTTTTTTTCCTAGAGTGGGGAAATCGTAAACTGGAAGACACAAGTTTAAGGTGAGAGGAAAAAGATTCACAAAGGACCTGAGGAGTAATGTTTTCATGCAGAGGGTGGTGTGTATATGGAAGGAGCTGCTAGAGAAATAAATTAGGTTGGGTACAATTATAATATTTAAAAGGTAACTGGGTGAATATGAATTGGAAGGATTTAGAGGGATGTGAACCAAATGCTGGCAAGTTGAACTAGGTCAGGTTGGGATGTCTGGTTGGCATGGATGAGTCAGACCAAGGGGCCTGTTTCCATGCTGTGTGACTCTATAATGCTATAACTCCTGCCTTCAGCCATCAGAACTTTCTGGAGCTTCACACATCGCAGGTCTCTGATATTTACTTACTTGCTTCAACACTGATTGATGTAAAAGTTTTTTTTTTCCTTTTCTGTATCATTTGAGTTTGTGTGTGTGTGGATGATGGAGCTAGAGAGGATATATGTCTATGTGCATATGAGACAGAAAGAGACTGAATGTGTGAGTATTTGATTGTGTGCCAGAGAAAGTGTAAGTGTGTAGGTGAGAGAGTGTGTGTGGATGACTGTGAGAGTGCGTATGGATGAGAAAGTGTAAGTGATTGTGTGACTGAGTGCAGATGCATGAGAAAGCGTGAGTGAGTGTGTGTCAGACAGAGCAAATGTGTGTGTGCAAGTTCGTGAATGAGTGTGTATAAGTGGTAAGCGTGTGGGTTAGAGTAAGTGTGTGAGAGAGTGTGTGAGTGCATGAATGAGAACGAGTGTGTTTATGTCTGTGAGATTGTGTTAGAGAGTGTGTAAGTGAGAGTAAGTGAGCATATGAATGAATGTTTGAGAGAATATGCATATATGTTACAGAGAGCCAATGTGTGTTTGTGAATGTTTGCATGTATGTGAGAGAAACAAGTGTTAGTGCCTGGAAAAGTACTTGTGAGAGAGAGTGCGAACTTGCGTAGGTGAAGGCATGAATGAGAAAGAGCGAGTGTGTGTGCACCTGAGACTGTGTAAATGCATGTGAGACAGTGTGTATGTCACAGTGTGTATGCGTGTAAGACAGAGAGAATGTGAGTGTGTGTGAACATCAGAGAGAGAGAAAGAGTGTGTTTATGTGTGTGTTTGTGAAGATTGCTCTGGTCTTGAATGGGAAATAACCAATAGCAAGAGAGTTAGCTTCATGTCAACTTCGCCAGAGAAGAGATTTGAGGAACACAACACAGCTTTGTTCACTACAGTAAGTAAGGGGAATCAAGGAGTTCAGTCTGTCTGAAGATGCTGCACAGGAGGCTACTGAATTAGACAAGGGCCCATGGTGTTAGAGGCAAGACAGTAGAATGGATAGAAGCTTGGCTGTCTGGCAGATAGCAGAGAGTGAGGATAAAAGGGATTCTCAGATAGCAGCCGATGACAAGTTGTGTTCTGCAAGGCTCAGTATTGGACCACAACTTTTCACTTTAACGAATTAGATGAAGGAACTGAGGGCATTCTGGCTTAGTTTGCAGATGGTACAAAGATCAGTAGAGGGACAGGTAGTATTGAGGAGGCAGGGAAGCTGCAGAAGGATTTGGATAGGTTAGGAGAGTGAGCAAAGAAATGGCAGGTGGATCACAACACGGGAAAGTGTGAGGTCATGCACTTTGGTAGGAAGAATAGAGGCATGGACTATTTACTAAATGGGGAGAAAATTCAAAAATCTGAAGTGCAAAGGGACTTGGGAGTTCTATCTCGTCCAGAATTCTCTCAAGGTAAACCTGCAGGTTGAGTCAGTACTTAGGGAGGCAAATGCAATGATGGCATTTATTTTGAGAGGACTTGAATATAAAAGCAGGGATGTACTTCTGAGGCTCTATAAGGCTCTGGTCAGACCACATTTGGAGTATTGTGCACAGTTTTGGGCCCCATATCTCAGGAAAGACATACTGGCCCTGGAGCGTGTTCAGAGGAGGTTCACGAGAATGGTCCCAGAAATGAAAAGCTTAACAGTTCAGAAGAAAGGTCATTGCACTTGAATATTAACTGTGCTTTCTTTCCACAAATGTCTACAGCAATTGTTGTTTAAGTCTGATTTGAGGGGGAGGTGTGGCATTGCTTGTCAAAGATAGTATTACAGCTGTGGAAAGGACGATGGATGAAGACTCGCCATCTGAGGTAGTTTGGGCTGAGGTTAGGAATAGGAAAGGTGAGCTCACCCTGTTAGGAGTTTTTTACAGGCCTCCTAATAGTCCTAGAAACGTAGAAGAAAGGATTGCGAGGTTGATTCAAGAGAAGAGTGAAAGTAATAGGGTGGTTGTTATGGGGGTCTTTAACTTTCCTGATATTGATTGGGAAAGCTATAGCTCAAGTTCGTTAGATGGGTCAGTGTCTGTCCAATGTGTGCAGGAGGGTTTCCTGACACAATATGTAGATAGGCCAACAAGAGGTGAGGCCATACTGGATTTGGTTCTGGGTAATGAACCAGACCAGGTGTTAGAATTAGAGGTAGGTGAGCACTTTGGGGACAGTGACCAAAATTTGGTGACTTTTACTCTAGTGATGGAGAGGGATAAGTGTGCACTACAGGGCAAGAGTTATAGCTGGGGTCAGGGAAATTATGATGCGGTGAGGCATGACTTAGGATGTGTGGCTTGGAAAAGTAAGCTTCAAGGCAAGGGTGTAATTGATATGTGGAGCTTGTTCAAGGAGCAACTATTGAGTGTCCTTGATAAGTATGTACCCGTCAGGCAGGGAGGAAAGGGTCGTGTGAGGGAGCCTTGGTTTAATAAGGAATTGGAATCCCTTGTTAAAGGGAAGAGGGCGGCCTATGTAAAGATGAGGCATGAAGGTTCAATTGGGGCGATTGAGAGTTATAAGGTAGCCAGGAAGGACCTGAAGAGAGAGCTAAGAGCAGCAAGGAGGGGACATGAAAGGTCCTTAGTTGGTAGGATTAGGGAAAACCCTAAGGCTTTCTATAGGTATGTCAGGAATAAAAGAATGACTAGGGTAGGAATAGGTCCAGTCAAGGATAGTAGTGGGAAGTTGTGCGTGGAGGCTCAAGAGATTGGGGGGACACTGAATGAATACTTTTCGTCAGTATTCAATCAGGAACAGGACATTGTTGTCAATGTGAGTACTGAGTCACAATTAAGTAGAATGGATGGCTTTGAGGTATGTAGAGAAGAGGTGTTGGAAATTCTGGAAAGGGTGAAAATAGATAAGTCCCCTGGGCCTGATGGCATTTATCCTAGGATTCTCTGGGAAGCAAGGGAGGAGATTGCAGAGCCATTGGCCTTGATTTTTATGTCCTCATTGTCTACAGGAGTAGTGCCAGAAGATTGGAGGCTAGCAAATGTGGTTCCCTTGTTCAAGAAGGGGAGTAGGGATAACCCTAGTAACTATAGGCCGGTGAGTCTCACTTCTGTTGTGAGCAAAATCTTAGAGAGAATTGTAAGGGATAGGATTTATGAACATCTGGATAGGAATAATGTGATCAAGGATAGTCAGCATGGTTTTGTGAAGGGCAGGTCGTGCCTCACAAACCTTATTGAATTCTTTGAGAAGGTGACTAAGGAGGTAGACGAGGGGAAAGCGGTAGATGTGGTGTATATGGATTTTAGTAAGGCGTTTGATAAGGTTCCCCATGGTAGACTACTGCAAAAAATACGGAGGTATGGCATTGAGGGTGAGTTGGAGGTTTGGATTAGGAGTTGGCTGGCTGGAAGAAGACAGAGGGTAGTAGTTGATGGCAAAGGTTCATCTTGGAGTGCCGTCACTAGCGGTGTTCCGCAAGGATCTGTTTTGGGACCATTGCTGTTTGTCATTTTTATAAATGACCTGGAGGAGGGGTTAGAAGGTTGGGTGAGCAAGTTTGCGGATGATACGAAAGTCGGAGGAGTTGTAGACAGTGAGGAAGGATATGGCAGGTTACAGCGGGATATAGATAAGCTGCAGAACTGGGCAGAAAGGTGGCAAATGGAGTTCAATGTAGCTAAGTGTGAGGTGATTCACTTTGGTAAGAGTAATAAAAAGATGGGGTACTGGGCTAATGGTCGGATACTTGGTAGTGTAGATGAGCAGAAGGATCTTGGTGTCCATGTACACAGATCTTTGAAAGTTGCCACCCAGGTAAATAGTGCGGTGAAGAAGGCATATGACGTACTGGCTTTTATTGGTAGAGGGATTGAGTTCCGGAGTACTGAGGTCATGTTGCAGTTGTATAAGACTCTGGTGCGGCCGGATCTGGAGTATTGTGTGCAGTTTTGGTCGCCATATTATAGGAAGGATGTGGAGGCACTGGAACGGGTGCAGAGGAGGTTTACCAGGATGTTGCCTGGTATGGTAGAAAGATTGTATGAGGAAAGGCTGAGGCACTTGGGGTTGTTTTCATTGGAGAAAAGAAGGTTTAGGGGTGACTTGATAGAGGTATACAAGATGATTAGGGGTTAAGATAGGGTCGACAGTGAGAATCTTTTTCCACGTATGGAGTCAGCTATTACAAGGGGGCATAGCTTTAAATTAAGGGGGGGTAGGTATAGGACATATGTTAGGGGTAGGTTCTTTACTCAGCGAGTCGTGAGTTCATGGAATGCCCTGCCAGTAGCAGTGGTGGACTCTCCCTCATTATGGGCATTTAAGCAGGCATTGGATAGGCATATGGAGGATAGTGGGCTAGTGTAGGTTAGGTGGGCTTGGATCGGCGCAACATCGAGGGCCGAAGGGCCTGTACTGCGCTGTATTCTTCTATGTTCTATGTCTATCTGTTATATTATTTGCCTTCTTAATTGACTGGTGCGCCTGCACATTTCCTTTCAGCTACCAGTGGACAAGAACACCTAAATCTCATTGCACGTCCCCCTTTCCTAAACTATCACCAGCTGCTTTTGCTGTCAAAGTGGATAACCTCAAATTTATTGCAGTTATATTTCATTCTCCATGCATTTGCCCACTCACTCAACTTATCCATGTCATACTGAAGCATCTCTGGACCCTTCACAAAGTTCACCTTCCCACCCAACATTGTGTCATCAGCAAATTTGGACATATTACATTTAGTTCTCTCACCTAAATTATTCATATTTATATTGTGAATAGCAGGGGTCCACGCACTGATGCCTATGTATCCCACTAGTCACTCACTATCACTTGGAAAAAGACCCATTTCTTCCTACCTTTTGATTCCTGTCTGCCAATTCTCAAGTCAGTACATTACCCCTAGTCCCAGGCATTTTAACTTTACATGCTAATGTCTTGTGTGGAAATGTATCCAAAGCCTCCTAAAAGTACAAGCCCCATCCACTTGCTCCCCTTGTCAACTCTACTAATAACATTCCCAAAACTTCCAATTGATTTGTCAAGCATGAGTTCCCTTTTGTAAATCCATGCTTACTCTGTCCAATTCTGACACTGTTTTAATTTCAAATATAAGAGATAGATGACATGCAATAAGCTTTACTTGGTGTCTTAGGACTCAAGAGTGTGAAGTTGCCTTTCACCATAGAGGGAGCAGCGACCATTAATCAGGATGTACAATTTCAGAGCAGGATTAATGTGCTAGGTCAGCACTTTAACAATTAACTGACCAGCCAACCACTTGAGAATTATAAAAGCAGTTGATACTAAATGCCAGAGATATGAACGGAGAAACTTAGCGTGTCTGTCAGCAACCATGGAGAGAGAATTGGGGTGAACATTTTAGGACTATGTGACTCCTCTCTGGTGCAAACCTACTGAGTTTCCCCTCCCTTTTCTGTTTGAGTTTCAGAACTCCAACATCCACGTTACTTTGCTTTCACATGACATGCCAGATCCGGTTGGTCACATTTCTGCTAGAAACACTATGCTGTCAAAGAAACCAACTTAGCAACAGGAGACTGCTATTGATGTCTACCAAAATTATCAGTGACAAAAGTGTCATTCTATACTCCAGAAGTGTTGTGGTGAAGTTTGACAGAATGGTGCAAGTAGAGTGGTTTCCCTTCAATTCCAATTCTCACCAAGCCAGTCAGAATGGTGACATATTGAGAAAAGAGACCATCAGTCTCATTATTCAGGGATCACGTTGTTTGAAACAGAAGTGTTTTTTTGAAATTGCTGCCAATCTGTCTATTGTCGCTTCATGACTTTTCATGAATGAAGATCAATGTTTGACATTCACTATCTAAAAACTAATTTTTCCCTGTGAGATGATATTCATAAAATCCCTACAGAATGGAAACAGGTCATTAGGCACAACAAGTTCACACTGACCCTCCGAAGAGCATCCCACCCAGACCCATTCCCCAAACCTATTACTCTGCATATCCATGAAAGTTATGGGCAATTTTAGTCAATTCACCTAACCTCCACATCTTTGGACTGTGGGAGGAAACCAGAGCACCCAGAGAAAACCCAGGCAGACACAGGGAGAATGTGTAAACTCCACACCGACAGTTGCCTGAGGCTGGAATTGAACCTAGGTCCCTGCCGCTGTGAGGCAGCAGTGCTAACCACTGAGCCAGCATAAAATTGACGTCGTCTGTCTGAACAGAGGTCTTGTGGAAAAGGGAATAAAACTGATTAATTTCACCATGGAAAAGTGCAGTGGCAAGATCTGAGATAATGAGTAAACATCTTGTGTCCATTAGAATTATAACAGATGATCAACAATGTCACATTTTCATCGGTACCAGTTAATGCATGTTCTGCAACGTTATCAGGATAAGTAACAAAATAATTTACAGAGGTGAAGAGCAACTTTATTCTACCTGCATTAGGCCTTATTTTTGGCTGCAGTTTCTCCTCATGGGCGGGAGGTATTTCAGGATACGACACATTCTGGATCAGAATCCTCCTCAAAGAATCTCAGAATCAAAGGTTCCTGAGGATGAGAACTGCAGTATATCCCATTTGGAGCAATAAAACAATAATTTGAATGAAGCAGCTAGTTTGGGCTCAGCTACTGACTCTGGACTCTGATCCTGTATATTTGAAACTGAGAGGTTTTAACATCTATTCATTTATGGGATAGAGTCAACATTTTTGTGTGTTGGATTTAGCTAACTTGAAAGTGTGCGCTCACCTCCTCGACTTGAGTTTTGTCAATGGTGGACATGCTTTGGGGAGGCAGGAGTAGAGTTACTTGCTGCAGTGCTACAAGCCCCTGACTTGCTTTTCTAGCCATTGTATTTTTGTGGTGAGTCCAGTTGAGCTACTGGTCAATAGCAACCCCAAGGATGTTGATAGCGGGGATTCAGTGATGGTAATGCCATTGGATGTCAAGGGGCGATGGTGCGATTCTTTCATGTTGGAGATGGTCATTGCCTGGCACAAATGGCATGTGTCACTCATCAGCCCAAGTCTGAATGTTGCCCAAATCTTGTTACATATGGACATGGGGCTGTTCCATTATGAGTGTGAGGTACCTTTACTCTGGTTTTATAGCAACAGATCCCCAGCAGACCAATCCTCCATTCCAGAGGGTTTGAGGCAGTCTGAACGGGTTGCCACACAAACAGTTTTCAACTAGAGAAGCTATTGAACTGATCTCTCAGATGAATGGAAAATATGCCTTGGGGCAGTTTGAGCTAGGGAGTTTATCCTGATTCCTGGGAAATATTTATTCCTGATCTAATATCCCCCAAAACACATTATCTGGTCATTAAACCTACTACTGATAAAAGGAACATACGTTGTGAATGATTCCAGCTGCATTTGTCTGCACAGGAGAACTCATTTCACTTCAAATTTATTATACAAAAAGGCCCATGCATCATATGTGAGGTAACGTGCTACACAAATGCAATCAAACACCTTATTCCTGGCTTGGCATCTGTAACACAAGGTCACAATTACCACCAGCAGGAGGCCTGAGAGGAAGGTCTTTATTGCCTCACTATCATCAGGTTCCTTTCAATACAGGTGTATTGTGTATTCTCACCTTTGGCAGGTCACTGGTAACTGGGCCTGAAGATACTCGGATTCTGGGTAATCCAAGATGGAGGACGAGAAAAATTTCTGGCTGTAACAGCTGCTCCTTTCTTGAGGTATTTTACGTGCTGGAGGTGATTTCCTCAAATTCCAGGAGCAGCAATTACTGTTTTACATGCTGTTGCATTGTTTTGGAACTTCGGGGGAAAAAAAAGTCAAAACAACAGCAGTTTTAAAAGGGAGAAGAATAGATAAAGGAAGCACATGGTGAGGTCAGTGCAGGAGAGATGAGAAAGAAACTGACACCAGAGTGAACTGCACAGGACTGCCTTTACTGTTTGAATTCAGCTATCGCTGGATATCAGAGTGCGTCTGGGAAAATTAACAAACAGTGAAATTCACAACTGATCTTGGAGGAACTGTTTGGGCGAAGTTTACAGCACAGAGTCAGATAAGTTAATTGTTTCAAGTGGCCTACAGAAAGTCTGCAGTAGTGAGTAGATTTCTTGATTATATGTTTTTAGAGTTATGCCTCTTGATTAAACTTAAAATATAAGCCGTAACTACTAATCTAACCTGGGGCAGTGTTTTGTAGAGAAATAAGACGGTGTTATTTTCTGGGTCTGTAGACTGTGAAGGAGCAAAAATGGCCTTTAGTAGAGTGATATGTGCTTCTGGTCAGATGTGGGAGTTTAAAGAGAGTTTAAGGATTACTGCAGATTATATCTGCAATAAATGCTGTTGGTTGCGAATCTTATCAGATCGAATGGATCAGTTGCAGAGACAGTTAGAAGCAATGAGTAATTTGCAACAGCAATATATGTGATGGATGGCAGTTATAGGAAGGGGGGAAAGTCTCAGATACAGTCACATAGATGGGTTAACTCCAGGAAAGGTAAGAGAGGTAGGCACCTAGTGCAGATGTGTTTGGTGGCTATACCCATTTCAACAAGTGTGCTGTTTTGGAAAATGTAAGGGTGATGGATTCTCAGGAGAACATAGCAGGAACAGCCAGGTTTCTGGTATTGAGACTGGCGCTAATGCAACGAGGGGTACGTCGGGTTCCAAGAGATCAATTGTGTTAGAGGATTCTTTAGTCCGAGTATACACAGATGTTTCTGTGGCCAGCAGCGAAAAGACAGAATAGTGTGTTGCTTCCCTGGTGCCAGGATCAAGGATGTTTCAGAGAGGGTACAGAATGTTTTCAAGGGGGGTAGGGGCCAGCAAGAGGTCATTGTCTACGTTGGAACCAACAACATAGGAAGGGAAAAGGTTGAGACTCTGAAGGGAGATTACAGAGAGTTAGGCAGAAATTTAAAAAGGAGGTCCTCAAGGATAGTAATAACTGCATTACTCCCAGTGCTACGAGCTAGTGAGGGCAGGAATAGGAGGATAGAGCAGATGAATGCATGGCTGAGGAGCTGGTGTATGGGAGAAGGATTCACATGTTTGGATCATTGGAATCTCTTTTGGGGTAGAAGTGACCGGTACAAGAAGAACGGATTGCACCTAAATTGGAAGGGGACTAATATACTGGCAGGGAGATTTGCTAGAGCTGCTCGGGAGGATTTAAACTAGTAAGGTGGGGGAGTGGGACTCAGGGAGAAGTGAGGAAAGAGATCAATCTGAGACTGGTACAGTTGAGAACAGAAGCGAGTCAAATAGTCAGCGCAGGCAGGGACAAGGTAGGACTAATAAATTAAACTGCATTTATTTCAATGCAAGGGGCCTAACAGGAAAGGCAGATGAACTCAGGGCATGGTTAGGAAGATGGGACTGAAATATCATAGCAATTACAGAAACATGGCTCAGGGATGGGCAGGACTGGCAGCTTAATGTTCCAGGATACAAATGCTACAGGAAGGCTAGAAAGGGAGGCAAGAGAGGAGGGGGAGTGGCGTTTTTGATAAGGGATATCATTACAGCTGTGCTGAGGGAGGATATTCCTGGAAATACATCCAGGGAAGTTATTTGGGTTGAACTGAGAAATAAGAAAGGGATGATCGCCTTATTGGGATAGTATTATAAACCCCCTAATAGTCAGAGGGAAATTGAGAAACAAACTTGTAAGGAGATCTCAGCTATCTGTAAGAATAATATGGTGGTTATGGTAGGGGATTTTAACTTTCCAAACATAGACTGGACTGCCACAGTGTTAAGCGTTTAGGTGGAGAGGAATTTTCTAATTCAGTATGTGGA